>NC_137902.1:62273851-63473851 GCF_963455335.1 Martes martes
ACACAGTTCAGCTCATAACAAGTGACACGGTCTCATCATTCAAGTCTAAGACTGATATACTGGGACATTAAGGCATTTCTGCAAGGGAAGCATATATGCTTTGGAGATGACTTTCTTTGCAAAAATATGGAACCCACTATAGACAGGACCCAGGTCTGCGTTAGGTTTCCAAGAAGAGGAGTGACATTGTGTAACATTTTATTCAAGTCCTCTGGGTGCAGAGCGTGCCTATAGCACTCACTTCCATGAGAGACTGAGCCAACCAGGGCCCGAGTGGGTTCTCCAATGAACAGACTCAACAAACAAGTGGATGGGAAAGCTGACTGAAGGACATTCTCTGGTCTGTATATGGTATATTCTGAAAGGGTCTCACTTGGTAAGCATTTAGTTCTTGTTTTCTCATGATGATTCTGACATGATCTCAGAAACAAGGCAAGAAAAGAAGACATTCCCGGTAAGATGCCCTGTGGTCATTGGTGTGTAGGAATTCTGATTTAGTGTTTGGGCATGGTCTGACAGACACGGCTGTGGGAGGGGCATGGGTCTGTATGGAGACTTCCACACCCCCATTCTGTTTTCATTAAGCTGGCTGGACATATTCTCATGAATACTAGGCAAACACTCTGTTATTCTTTGAGTTCAACTTACTGTGCAAGTGGCAAATATCTCCTAAGTCATCAAATCCTCAGTTTGGAGTTACTTTAGGAGTCATCACAGTAATCTGAAAGGATCTAAGGTTATTACATTAAGCAGAGATGAGGAGTAAGTTATCTGGAGAAGGCTGGTGGTCCAAATGTCTCCACTGAGGCACATTACCTTGGTGGATCTGCCAGAGTCCAGGGTTGGTTTCCAGTCCTTACGGTATCAAGATACTTAACTTGTCATCATATTGAAAGACAGATGAGTTGTTTTAGAGGAAAATTTTTCAATAAGTGAATCAATGCAACTTGTGTATAGACCTCGTGAAAAATCAACATATTAAGAGGACTAGACACTCCTGTCTTCTGAAAAGTCCATTTGGTTTCTGTAGCCTCCATGGGAAACTATGTTATAATTGGAAGGTTGCTTGATGAGTCAGAGATCTAAACAAAAGGAGTTACTTATATGATTCAAATGTTTAAATACAGGGATGAAAGATAGATTTCATTTCATCAGCAACTCTTATTGATTGTTAAGGGCTGTCTGGAGTGCTGAGAAGTATAAGGCCAGTTTTAGACCTGGTGGGAAAGTGACAGTTGATTAGCAATGTCTGCCATGGACACAGGTTCAGGAGTAAGTGACATGTGTGCTCTACTGAACCATCCCTAGTATAAAGCCATCACAGATAGACATATGAATTCACAGATATGCAGACACACGCACGCGCATCTGGGGGTTCAGGAACCCTGCACAGTGCTTGGCTGGCAACCGCCAACATCCATTTTCAGTGCTTCCATGCGTCATGGGTCTTTCTGACTGACTAACCCATCCTTCCTGTGGATATGTTCAGTCAGGTCAGAGTTAAGTGTTACAGGTCTAAAAGTGAGCCAGTGTCTTTGAGATGACTGCCTGATCATTTTAGGCTGACTTATCTTTTCTCTCCCAGAGGATAATCTTAACTGACCTGATCTGGACACTTCTCTGCAGCCCTTGTATGAAGACAAGAATAATTTACTTTAGCAATTTTCGTACTTTAGGTGAACTCCTTTTTCCAAACTAAATCTTACCCGTAATGGGAATATATCAAACAAATAAGAGCAACGGGCCGGCCTCTGGAAGTCTCAATCCTCACTGTTTAGCAGACACCATTTTCCTGTGTGGAGAAGCCTGGAAACACTTTTGTAGTGAGCCTTGGGGATGCATGGAGTTCTATCTGAAAAGCACTTATCTAGTTTAATTTCTTCAGTCCAGGTAGGAGAGAATGCAGGCATTGGAAAATAAAATGGCTTACTCAGGATTCTACAGAAAGACGAGGCCGCGTGGCACGAGGAACTCCCGTCTCCCATCTCCTGACTTCCGCTCTGGTGTTCTTTCCATGAGCCCCATGCTTGTGGGTCTGAGGAAGATTCTGTCAACATCCCAGTGGCCCAGCCTGGTCTAAATTGTAAATCGTCAAGGGGAGGAGTAGCCACAGGCCCACCTGAGGGGACAGGCTGCGGACCCCATAGAGAAATATGTCTGCTTTGTCTCTCTTCCATTTCACAAGTGAAACCTGACAGCATAGATTAGAAAAATAATAAAAGGCCATCTCATCTGTGTTCCTTATTTATTACACATTATCCAGGTATCTGGTTGCAAAACCTGCACTCCTACTCCTCTCTCATTGTTAACAACGTTTGAAGCAGAACACACTGACCTGCTTCATCAGATAACATCGGCATTTCAGTGAGTGCTCCCTTCCCAGGTGACTTCCACCCTCCCTCTTGGTCGTCGCTCTCTTCACTGCCCCCCAAAATTCAATAAGGGGGGACACTTCGATTAACAGCAAAGCATACCTCCTTTACTTGGTATGACTGCTCCTATATGTAGTCAAGGAAAAATCACACCCCTTTAAAGGAAAATAGACGGACTACCCAGATTGTAGTGTCAGACAGTGGAGCCTGGAGGAATGTGACCCAGTTAACCGACGGGGGTGGATACCTCAGTCCTCCTTCTCTGGTCTTGCTTACTGTCCCCTCCCCGGCCTGTGGAGGACACTAAACTTGGGTGCGAAAGCAGCTCTTCTTTAGTCTTTGTCAGAGAGAGAGGAGGAGGAGGAATGGAAGAAGGAAAGGGGTAAGGAGAAGAGAAGAGAACGGACAGGAAGGGTGGGAAGCGAGGCTGAGGTGGGGAAAACAGGAAGAGGGATGGAGATGAGTGACAGAGAAAGGAGGGCAAGAGCCAGAAAATGGGACAAGAAGGAAAGAGGGAGGCAAAGATGGAGGAGGACGAGAAGGAGAAGGAGGACAAGGAGAGAGAGCTTTGTTTTTACAGAGTATAAAGTAAAAACCAAGTCAAGCAGTCCTGGCCTGAGCTGCCTCCTAGAGGCTCATGGAGTAGAAAGACTGGACGCCATGGGCTCTAGTCTCACCTCTGCCACATGCTCTGTATCAGCCTGAGCAAATCTCCTCTTCCTCCCTGAGCCTCAGTTTCCTTAACATTCAGTGAAAAGGATATGTGCAAAGCCCTGGGTGTCTCCCCACCCATTCCCACCAACCCCAACTATCGCCATTGCCCTGGGGCAGTCTTGAGTCTGTGCTGAGGAGACAGACACCAGGAGGAGAACAGAGTCCTTTGTGGCCAGCTGGGGACCGACAACTTGAAAGGCGATGGGGGCAGAAGAATTGAAGCATTTTTGTTGCGGAGGAAAGCGTGGGCTGCAGGCAGGGAGCCAGAAACCACTGACATCACCATAATACTTGGAACGGGCCTCTGAGAGGTGGGTGGGAGCCTCAGGGAGTGGGCAGAGCTACCTGGTGGAGGGATGGAGGGCCTGAGTCTGGCCCAAGAGCAGCAAGGACACTGGAAAGAGAGAGGCCCGTGGGTTCTCACAGTTTCAGGAGACTGGCAGTCACGAATCCAAAGGAAGTAGGAAGGTGAATAGAATTTGGGAAATCATTTGTCCTCTCAGTTCCTTGGTTTGGGTCTTGGAGTAGAAGATGGAAGGGGAAGACGAGCATGATCATCTCGAGGCAAAAATTCATCCACCTTTATTTCTGGGCCTGAAGTTGCAAACACTCAGTACAGCAGCTGTTGATGTTCACTTTCTCCCTTTGGCCCCCAGAGCCTGCCCAACAGGGAATGGAACTGGAGGCCACCTCTGTGATAGCGTTTAGGGGTGCCAGGCCTTACTTCTTTGCCTTCAGATGTGGCCACTGCTAAAATGCCACCGTGCTTATAATCTCCACTATTATTAAGCCCCCGTTTTGGATTAAACATTGCCCTCTTCCCAAAGACCTGTTTTAAAAATATTTCATTCCTCCTTAGGGATTTGCAAGTACTGACATCCTAGCACAAGCTTATCAACTCGATGGCATGTGCTGCACCACTCCCTTCCAGTGTTAGAATGTTAGGAGAGAATTGTTCAGGGTACTACTGATTGAGGTGCTGGGATACAGGGAAAACAGACCAGGAGCTCATTCCTTTGCCCCGAGGAAGCTGCTTATGGGACACCACGAGATGCCTTACTCTTCAGGATATCCTTTGCAAAGTCCTTAAAAGTCCACACCTCTTCTGCAACCTCCTTGGTGATGGGAACCTCATTACCTCATGAGACAGCTCATTTCATTGTTGAATGACCTAAGTGGTTAGAAAGTGGTCAGCTCACACTAGGTTGAAATCTCTCTGCTTGACAAGTCCACCCATTAGTGCTGGTTCACAGAGCATGTCTACTTCCTCTTCCCTCATGTCAGCCTTTCAAGTTGTTGAAGATGGGTATCATGTGCTCCTGGGTTTTCTCTTCTCTAAGTTAAATATATCAGTTTTTTTACTCTGCCTCATGTGACATGGCATTAGAGCTTTCATCAGCCTGAGTAACCCCCAGGTTGTCAGTGACTGTTTTATGACCAGTGCTCTCCAGTGAAAAATAACTAGTCTGACTTGTACTAGCCTATGGGATAGATGCTTACTGAACTGAGTTCATTATTTGATCCTGTGATCTAGAAATTATCCTTCTATTTATGTAACCAAAAATCTGGTTTTTCAAAGATGCTGCTTTCCCTTGCCTTGTGTTAAGCTCATAGTCAGCTAAGACCCTTAGATTATTTTATGTTAAGTTACTACCCATCCTATATTGAGCTGATAAGAATTTGTAAAACTGGTTACCATTGTTGCTGAACAGGAACATGCATTAACTATTTGTGTGTGGTCTTGTGCTGGGCACTGGACTGGAGAGACAAGGCCTTTCAAGAATTATAATTTGAAACTTATTTATTCAACACTTACTTATTGTTAGCACTGGCTTTTTAGCGGACAATTCATCAGCACCCAAATTTTATACGTTCTTAGCATTTGTCCAACGTTCTACCCTTATTTTCTAGACCAGATTGCTCATATAATGCATTTAAAGATATTTGTAGAAGGATGTTAACCACAGTATTAATTTTATTTTTTTTAATTTTATTTATTTATTTGACAGAGAGAGATCACAAGTAGGCAGAGAGGCAGGAAGAGAGAGGGAAGGAAGCAGGCTCCCTTTGGAGCAGAGAGCCCGATGTGGGGCTCGATCCCAGAACCCTGAGATCACGACCTGAGCCGAAGGCAGAGGCTTTAACCCACTGAGTCACCCAGGCACCCTTACAGCATTAATTTTAGTTATGAAAAAACAAGCAAACTAAAATTTCAAGAGGAATGGTAAATATAGAACATGCAGAAGAGGAATATCATGAAACCGTTAAAATGAATACGTTAGATCTGTATCTAACAACACAAGAAGATCTTTAAGATACATTGTAAAGTGAAAAACGCATCAGAGCATAGTAGGTATACTGCAATCTCATTTATGTTTTAACAAACTAAAGTATATTCAAAAAGTATATATATATATTTAAATATAAATAAGAGTTTGGAATATATACAGTAGACTATTAATGCAAGTTTCCTATTAGAGGGAGTTAGAGGAGGTTTGGATCTTTGCAAGCGTATGTTCATTTCTTATTTGTGTGATTTTTAAAAAAAGTTTTCTAGAAGACAGAGGAAATATATCCCAAGCAGATATTAGGAAAGACAAAGAATTCAAAGCTGGAGAAAGGTGTTATTGCCTTCTCTCAAAACAAGATAAAATCCAATAGGAGCGATAAGGCAACATATGGGTTATGATGGGATGATGCCTTGGAAGGTTTTGAGGAATCCATATGAAGGAGAGATTCCCTCTGCCTGGAGAAAGGAAAAAAAGCCAAGAGGTGGAGCCCAGGGGTGGCAGGATTTTGACAGGGGATGGCACTGAGGGGCTTTTGTAAGAAGGTGAGAAAGATAGCACCGTCTCTGGTGTAGGGTGTTCAGTCTGGTATGTTAGAAGTGTAGGGTTTGTTTGAGACGCAGTCAGCAAAAGGTCTAGGAAGGTAAGTTGGGTTAGAGCTCCAATAGCCTTTGATGTGTTTTCTTTGGTACAATGGGAAATACCCCTGGGTGGTGCCTTAGGTAGATTAATGCAACTCTGATAAGGTCAGGAGGTTGAGGGACAATGAGACTGGCGGCTGAGAGGCCATTTAGGAAACTCTTGCTATATATCAGCATTTTTCCATGCTCTACTCAAAGTTAGTAGTGTTTCCTCCATCCACCTCCCTAAATAAGTTCAGCATCTAAGTAATCTTGAAAAACTTGCCCATTAAATCTCTTCTTGAAGGTCTGCAATACCCTTAACATAATATAGGTCCTGAGAAGTCCTGCAATAAAAATTTATTTAAAGATCTCTCAAATTTATTTGAACCCAGAACATTCAGTTTGTAGCCTGCATTTTTCACAGTAGCATTCTGAACAGCAGCAAGCTCTTTGGAAATCTTACAGCAGAATCATAAAAGTCTGAATGGGGGTGGCAGCAGAACAATGGGGAAAACAGGATGGCTCCTGGGGGAGGAAGTTTTGAGAGGGCTTGCCATGTTGTTTGGATGTGGGGTTAAGAGAGAGAGGGATGTGTCAAAGACTCTGAGACTTTCCTTACTTCCGCTATAGTTCTTCACACAAAAATTGTAAACATCAGATCTAGCCCTCTAAATATTTGGTGACACACACTGAGGCCATTTTTATTCAGTAGCCAGAATAAAATGTTGGGCTGAGAATAAAAATCAGTTCCCCCATGTCCCACTCCTCATGAAAATATTCAATTTAAAATGTGGTGTAATATAATCAACTGAGTGAAAATACAATCCATGAAGTGGGAGAACATTTTGTAAATAAAGTATTTGGCAAAGAATTAATATCTAGAATATACAAAGAATGCCTACAACTCAACAAAAACACACAAAAAGAAATGGATAAAGTGCTAAAATAGATATTTTTCTGAAGAAGAAATGTGACCAATGACCAATAAGCACGTGAAAAGATGCTCCATCATTAATCATCAGGGAGATGCAAATCAAAACCACAGGAGATAACACCTCATACCCATCATGATGGCTATTATCAAGAAACCCAAACTAGGGGTACTTGAGTGGCAGATACTTAAGATACTTAAGTATCTGCCTTTGGCTCAGGTCATGATCCCTGAGATCAAGCTCCTGGGATCAAGCCCCACATTGGGCTCCTTGCTCAGAGGGAAGCCTGCTTCCCCCTTCCCACTCCCCCTGCTTGTGTTCCCTTTCTCTTGCTGTCTCTGTCAGATGGATAAATAAAACAAAAAAAAAAAAAAAAGAAAGAAACCAAAACTAAAAATTGTGGTGAGGATGTGAAGAAATTGGAAGACTTGTTCACTGTTGATGGGAATGTGAAATGATATAGGCACTGAGGAAAATGGTATGGAAGTTCCTCAAAAAATTAAACATAGAATTACCATATGATCCAGTAATTCTACTTTTGAATATATACCCCAAAGGATTGAATGTGGGGATTCATAACAACATGATTCACAATAGCCAAAGGGTGGAAACAAACACTTGGGTTATAAATGGGTAAACAATGTGGTATATACTGACGATGGAATATTATTCAGCCTTTAAAAAGAATGAAATGCTGACACATGCTATAACATGGATAAAGACATTAGAAGACATTGGTCTAAGTGAAATAAGCCAGTCTCAAAAAGACAAATACTAGGTGAGGTACTACTTACGTGAAGTACCTACAGTAGTCGAATTCATGGTGACAGAAAGTAGAATGGTGGCTGCCAGGGCCTGGGAGAAGGGGAACAGGGAGTTATTGTTTAATGGGTTCCAAATTTCTAGAAGTTGAAAGAAGGAAAGAGTCTGGAATTGGCTGCTGGTGATGGTTGCAGAGCAGTGTGAGTGTACTTCATGCCACTAAACTGTACACTTGAAAATGGTTATGATGATCGCTTCTCGGCCTTTTGGCTAAGATCAAGTGAAAATGGTTATGATGGCTGATTTATATTATCTGTTTATTTCACCACAATTTAAAAAATCCAGCAGGATGTAGCATTTTGTTTCCTGTAGTCAGAAAGATGCTAAACCTCTTCAACTGGCTATTTTGTCTTTTCTTGAAGTTACTGTCATTGTACAAGTGATCTGGAGTTTCAAAACCTACATATAAAAAACATTATCACCTATAGAGAATTTAGAAAATACAAATGCAACACGTTACACACTGTCAAAAATATGGAAAATACAAAAAGTATAAGAAGAAAATAACATCACCCACTTCCTATCTGGAGATAATAAATCACCTTATCTGGAATAGCATTTTGGTGGATTTCCTTTAAGGAAATGGATTTACCTTTTTTTTTCCCCTGGAGTATCTGCGAATTCTCAGCCCACTCTCTCTCTCTTGCTCTCACTCAGGGTACTAGAGGCGGGACAACCATTGCCTAAGGTAGCTGCTTTTGGCAGGTCCTAGACCAATCTGTGGCCAAGGTGGCTGGTTATGTCAGCCATCGAATAAGTAGCAAACAGAAATTGCTTCTTTCATGAGATGGATGTATGGAGCCTTCATTGATCATCTGAACTGTGCCCTGACCAGTCTAATATGTAAACATAATGGGATTTAGAAAGGATTTGTCATGCCAGGAATTAATTAGACTACTGGTTTCCAAGGCACTCTGGAACTTCCCTTGTCTTAGCGCTCATTAAACTTTATTGTAATGAGAGCTTTGATGTCTATTTTCCACTAAAATATAAGTAGGATCTTTGCCTGTTCACTGTTGTAGCCCATTGCTGAGAAGTACCTGGATCATAGAAGTGCTCAATAAATATTGGTACGGTGAATGAATGAATAAAGGACGCTCATAATGACAGTTAGTTTTTGTAGGATATTTCATATTCATATTTTGTAGGATATTTCATACCAATATTTCATATTGGAAGTCTACTACAATTTATGGACATTTATGTTTAGATTCTATTTTAAATCACTCTTGGGCGAGCATTCTTGTAATACAGTAGTAGGAGGGCAGGCTCTGGTGCCAGACTACCTGGGTTCATATACTGGCTCCCCTCTTACAAGCTCTGGCACGTTGGATACTTAGTATCTCTATGCCTTAGTTTCTTCTTGGTGAGGTGGGGGCACTAATCACTCATAGGATAGTTGGGAGAGATTATGTGAGCTAATATATGTAGATTACTTATAATGATGTCTGGTAAAAGTAAATGCTTTATAAATGTTTGCTATTACATTTTATTGCTCATCCCTTTTGTTTATTTTGAGAGAGTGAGAGGGAGAGAGGGAGAGAGTGGGGGGAGGGGCACGGGGAGAGGGAGAGAGAAAATCTCTAGAAGGCTCCATGCTGAGCCTAATTTCCTTGTATTCCTAGACAAAGACTATTTCACATACAAATTTACATTTAGTTTAATAAGAATACCATCCTAAGGTTATAGTTGTGCCTTGGATATTAGTAATGATGATTGTATATTTATATGATTCATAAAGAAATAACATTTATTTGTTAGTATGGACTTACGAATGTTTAAATAATAGGAGTGTTTGATTAAAAAAAAAGATTGAAGAGGACTGGCCTATAGGTTAAAGCTTAGATCCTTTGGGATGAAGTGAGAGACCTGGTCAGTCCCGCTTCAACTTTCTTTTACTTCATCTTCAAGGCCCCCACCCTTCACTCTCAGCACCCTTGCTATCACCGCACCAAACCACCTGCCACTTGTCAGTTGCTAGCTTGGTTAAAGTCCTTGTCTTAGGGCTGGTCTATCTTCACACATTTCTTTACACCATAACCTCAGACAGTGAGTCAACAACTTTTTTTAATGCACAATATACAAAATGGTAGTGAGAGATTGCCTTGACCTTTGGTCTGAAGCTCTGAGCCTGTTCCCGTTCCCCATATTTAATCCTTTTTATTCCCGGAAGCTGAACTTTATCCGTTACTTCACTGTGTTGGCCAGAAAGCCCAGTATAGTTAGTCTTATGATTTATTTTTATTTATGCAAAATGACACAAGTTTCTGTTTTACAGCAGTAATATAAAAGTTCTCTTTTAAAATATATTTATTTATGAAAGTACATCACTTTAAGTAAAAGTACAAAGGGGATAATAGTACAGAATGCAATAAAAGTGCCTGGAGTTTGAGAGATCCTGCCCTGCCCACGCTGAGATACCATAATTCAAATGTTACTGGCAGAACAGGGACTGGAAGCTGGATCTTCTAATGGTCCAGGTCCTTATACTGGGATTTTTTTAAATTTATTTTTATTTATTTTTATTTTTTGGCAGAGTAACGTGTATAGATTTTTCTGTGTGGCTAATGGATGTCTGTCACTGGCAGCAGGACATGGGTTTGGGGTATGACGTGTCCAGTGATGTCAAGGTGCAAAACACGGAAGCAACTGTTTGGAGGGACACAAAAATTAAGACCTTCTCTGAGGTCCCCTTGCAGACAACACAGCAGCTCACACGAGGCGAGAACAGCCATCCCACGTGGTACTGGGGGATGGGGTGTTACTGATGCTTGGTGTTAAGGATGGGGAATCCTGGATCCCCTTCCTGGCACAACGTCTGAGTCTGAGGTTTGGGGATAAATGACTTGACTGCTCCAGAGGTGACTCACTGCAATTTGGAAATTCTCAGCTGCAGCCCTCACTTTAAGAAAAATTATTATTATCATCTCTGACTAATAACTAGCAAAGTCAAAGTGAAAAAATAACTCATTGGGGATGCAGAGAAAGTTCTTTTTTTAAATCTTTGTATCGAGCTGCCCTGTACAATAAGGTAAATGCAGAGAAATGTAGATAACAAATCTTAAAATATTAACTGGGTCATTATGCCAATTAACATTTAATTTTATCTATCCCATCACATTTTATCTATAATAGCATCACAGGCAACAGTTATTGCTGCAGACTTTTGAGAGTTAATTAAAACCACTGAGACAGAACCAACAAAAGGCCATTCTTCTTCTTTTTTTTTAATTCATAGAAGTTTAAGCAATCAACTTTCCATTTTGAAAATTTACTCCGAATGGAAACTTTGAGAACCAGGGCCAGAGAGAGGTGTAACCAAACTCCCCCTGGGTCTCAATGAGGCAAAGTCGACATAAAAGACAGAGACAGACTTCTGGCCCTTCTGCCTAATGTGAAGGGTTCCCGTCCCTGCTGGAAGGAGCGGACTTCCCCCTGCAGCTCAAGCAAGTTCTCAGTTCCTATTCCATCCGGGAGCCCTGCTGAAGAGCAAGCAGAGGCTGCATGGTAAAAGGCGTCCTTGTGTTCCTCGTGGTTCATTTCTAGCAGGGGCTGTAAATCCCAGGGGAGCTGTCTGCACAGTGAGTGCAGACCAAAGCTCATCAGTCAATGGGGGTTGCAACTGTGGATAGTCCAGGGACCGGGGCCTGGAAGAGAGTGGGGAAACTGTCTCTAGGGGACTGCCACATCTTGGGGGATCTTCGAGATTGTCAGTGCTGTGCACAAGGCTAAGATTTTTTTTTTTCCCCTCTATCTATCATTCTATTGTAAACCAAGCCTGCATAATTCGGGGCCCACCTTCTCCCCACAAAGAGCCTCATAACCACTTTTTGGTGAGTTGTCTGTGCAGTAATTCTCAGAGCATTCTGATGGAAAAAGAATGTTTAACTGGTGCTAAATGCAATCTCCTTCATTTTTGAGTGGGCTGCATGAAAGCATATTTCTCCTTTCTTGACAGGGTTCAATAATCTTTGTCCAGAAAACTAAAGATGATACATACACACCTAGCTTATGTTTATGGGTCTGCAAATACAGTAGCCAAACTTTTTATCAATCTTCAGGTTAAGTCCCCAGGAACCATTAATTTTACCGATTGGCTGCAACATCTTATGTTTGGAATATGTTTTCTTTGTCTTTTATTGTTTATTTATTTATTATTCTTATTTTTAATGTTTCAAGTTTTTATTTAAACTTAGGTGAGTTAACACATAGTGTACTATGAGTTTCAGGAGCAGAATTTAGTGATTCATCACTTCTATCTAACACCGAGTGCTCATCACAACAGGCACCCTCTTTATTCCCCATCATCCATCTAGCCCTTCCCCCCCACCTCCTCTCCAGCAACCCTCAGCTTGTTCTCTGTAGCTAAGAATCTCTCTTATGGTTTGCAAATGACATATTGATAAAGGGTTAGTATTCAAAGTTGATAAAGAACTTAGAAAACTCAACACCCAGAAAACAAATGATCCAGTTAAGAAATAGGCAGAAGACATGGAAAGACATTTTTTCCAAAAAAGACATCCAGATGGTCAACAGATACATGACAAAATGCTCAACATCACTCATCATCAGGGAAATGCAAATCAACACTACAATGAGATACCACCTCACACCTATCAGAATGGCTAAAATTAACAATACAGGAAACAACGGGTGTTAGTGAGGATGGGGAGGAAGGGGGAACCCTTTTACGCTGTTGATGGGAAGGCAAACTGGTGCAACCACTCTGGGAACAGTCTGGAGCTTCCTCAGAAAGTTAAAAATTGTACTAGTGGGTGTTTACTCAAAGGATAAAAAATACAGATTTGAAGGGGTACCTGCACCCTGATGTTTATAGCAACATTATCAACAATAGCTAAATTATGAAAAGAGCCCAGACATCCACTGACAGATGAATGGATCAAGAATATGGTGTGTGTGTGTGTGTGTGTGTGTGTGTGTGTGTGTATGCATATATATAATATATATATATAAATAGCCATATATATGTATATATATACATATACATATACACATACGTATATACATATATATACACACATATATATATATAATGGAATGTTACTTAGCCATCAAAATGAATGAAATCTTGCCCTTTGCAATGATGTGGTTGGAGCTAGAGAGTATTATGCTAAGTGAAGTCAGTCAGAGAAAGACAAATACCATATGATTTCTCTCATATGCGGAATTTAAGAAACAAAACAGATGAACATAGGGGAAAGGAAAAAAAGAGAGAGAGAGAAGGAAGCAAACCATAAGAGAGATTCCTTTGTCTCTTATTAAGAATCAATCAATGAATCGACCTGCCAGTGTTTATTGGTCATCTCTCACAGCCATGCTGCTCTGTTAGATGTAGGACAGAGGGGTGTACTGAGCTAGGAAGGACATGGTTCCACCCAAGTCTGGAGACATGAGTGACCTTCCCGTGCTTTGCTTCATCTATGGCCACTACCACGCTCGTGATTGTCCTCCCCCTTCTTGGGACCCTGTACCAACATTTTCAACACGTCTGATAATACTGACCATGTCCTTCAGGGGTTCTATTGATTTGTGCACTTGCCTTACCTCTTTCCTGGACTATGGTTCCAAGAGGCAGGGACTCGAATTCCTCTTGCATTCTCTGTAACCTCTGGCACAGGACCTAACACGCACTAGGTCTCAAAATACTTAACAGATCATTTCGTCAGCAGTGCCCTCCTTCTTCAATTTTGACAGGTGACATTTGTTTAAGTGTCAAGAATAATTTACACCTGACATTCCTGATTCTTTTGGAACATGACAATGAAAGAACTGACATCTTTCTTTGCACGTCCATTTCCTCTTTACATCATTTATTGATGATTTGTGTGTATGTGTGTTTTATATAACCAGGTCCCAGTGAAGCCAGCCAATCTTGATTAACTTCTTTTTGATTTTTTAAAATTATATAAACTGTAGGTTCATTTCAAGAGCCCAAATTAAAATACATGACTGAAATTAAAGTAAGCCCACAGGAGTGCCATTAGGGTATTTGAGACCAAGTGTTGATAATAATGGTATTTACCAACTGAAATTTAACAGTATTCATTAAAAAAATCACGTGCAGCCCTCACTGCCTTAGACGAAAGAATATAAGTTACCTTAAATTTCTGTACCCTAATTAGATAGAAAAATCAGTTCTTTTCTTCCTCCTATCTCCTTTCCATTATACCTATATCATATTAAGTGGAACATCCATTTGAAAGAATTAATGGAATCCCAGGGTCTTACCTGAAGTTCGAAAAAGAATAAATCACCTTGACTTATAAAAGTGAAAAGAGATGCCAGTAGTTACAGACTCAGTCTGTCTACCTTCTAAGCATAACCCATAAGTACATCTGAAAACCGATTTGCTCCATTCACTTGCACATGCTTCGGCACAAGCAAGGCAGTGGGATTCAATCAAAATGAGTTCATGGAGAACAATTTCTAGAATTATCTGATCTCTTCATAGGAGAAACCAGAGCCTATTTTTTTCTTTGTAGAGGAGGGGAAGCCTCTTCTACAGACCTAAACTGGTTTGCTTTATCATGACTTGAGAGGAAAGCAGAGTCTAATTTGGGGTGATGTTGAGCCTGCTGCCCGTGGGCTCCCCCTGGGTCCTCAGGGCCAGTTAAGAATAGACTGCCAAAGCCTCCCGGTGCCTTGGATGTTGCACAAATACTTCTGTTTTACAGATAAGGCAGCTGGGACCCACGGAGGGAAAGGGACCATATTAGGGCAGTAGATCCCAAACCTAGCTGATCGCTGCTCTTTCGTTTCATTTCATTCAACAAATGCTTACTGTACTCTCTGTGCTAGCACACTACTCTCAGTGTTGGGCATATGGTGGTGGTTGTGACAGCTTTGGTTCTTACTGTTTGTATGCCCAGTACTAAGGACATTGCACGGTGATGGACAGGGGATGAGTGACCAGGGAAGAGTGGGAGGGTCTGGGGAAGAAAGTCTTGTGCTGAGATCTGAAGGAGCTGTCCATTCAGCCTGCTGAAACAGAATACTGGGTAGCTGATAGACAATAGTAATTTATTTCTCACAGTTTTGGAGACTGGGAAGTCCATGGTCAAGGCACCAGCAGATTTTGTGTCTGGCAAGAGCTCACTTTCTGGTTCACAGGTGGCTATCTTTTCATTGTGTCTTCACAAGGTGGAAGGGACCTGGGAGCTCTCCAGGACCTCTTTGATAAGGTCACCAATCTCATTCATGAGATCCCCACCCTCATGACCTAATCACCCCCAAAAGCCCCACCTTTAAATACCATCACACTGGGGAACAGATTTCAACATACAAATTTTAGGGGCACATGACATTTGGTCTACAGGACTAGATGTGGGATGATCAAAGGGATGGGACAGTAACTATTCCAGACGAAGGGAGTGGTGAGAACACAGGCTCTAAAATGGAAAGGAGCTTGGGATGTTTAAGAGGTGGCCCAACACGGTGAGCATGGGGCAGGAGGAAAGAGCTATGGTTGGAGGCGTAGGACGCAGCCAGGCCGTGTAAAGATTTATAGGTCATGGAAAGGAGTATGGATTTTTTAAAAATTGCAACAGGCTGTCAGCTCATCATCAAATTTAACTCTTTCAGAGGGCATTTTATTTGTTGTTTTTATTGTTTTACTATAGATTGTTGGGACCAGGCTTCTGATGAGTCAGAGGTGAAACTGGACCAACACAGGTACTGGCCAGTTCCTGGACTACAAGGCAGCTCCTTCCACTGTACTGATGAATCTCTTGCCACTCTCTGGGCAAACATGAAAGTGGGGGGCAGTGTTACCCACTAGATAAGGTAAAATTGCCAAATTTTAGCCACACACACAACCCATTTCACCTAAAAATACTATGTGATCATCTTTGAGAAGACCGTGGCATAGGCTAGCTAAGCTTGGAAAAAAAAAGAAACCATCAAGGCCCTCCATCCATGAAGTTGATGAATTTGACCCCTCCCCCTGGTCAGGCTGGTCACCCCACTAGGGTAGACCCAACCACACTTACATCACCCTACACAGATGAGAATCTCTTCTGATTGCACCACAGGCTGATAACCCAGAGGGTGGCAAGCAGTGAGTCAGTGCCAATCTCACGGAAATGGGACAAACGAGGACCACATGGGATGGATCTGGGGCTGGTGGCCCCAAAATTGCCTTCAGTGACCTTGAAATCTAGGAGCTGGCTGGTTGTCGGCTGTTGTTGTTTGGCTTTATGTTGTCTCCCTCTCCCACTGGGGGTAAAATGACATAGGGGTGCAGAACAGCATCAAGCACACACCTGGGGAAGGAAACACATGACCTAAATGTTAACTGGCCACCAGCCATCAAAGTGTCATAGAGATTTCACAAGCATTCAAGGGCCTGGGCCTTCCCAGCTGGTGGCTGGGGCTCAGGTTAGACAGAGCTCGCAACATAAGTCCCATGAGACCTGACTGTGAATACCAGCTCTGCCTCCTCAAGAGCTGTGTGGACTTATAAGTGTCTTGGCCTCTCTGGGTCTCACCTGGCTTCTATGGGCAGTGGGAAAGGTGAACATGGCCTTGCCAACAACACAGGGCTGTGTTCCGAGTCCCAAAGGAAGTAACGTGTGTGAAAGGGGTTTGGGAAGGATAGAGAGCCACATAAAATGTCTGATGAGGCTTTACAAGCTCCGGGAAGTGTGGGAAATCAGGAAGTTCAACAAAGAGTTGATATAGAAGCTGAAAGGATCAAAAGGAAAACTCCAGGGGACAGGCTGTAGGAACTGAGATTGTCCATGTTAAATGGGAGAGGTCGAGGGCCGTATCCAGCCCAGGACTGGTTCTTATTCAGAACATCATGACTAACTTCTTTCATGTCTCCTGAAGAGAAAACGAAATAAAATGCATAATTAAAAAAAGAAGAAGGAGTATTTTCTATCCCTGAAGAATGAATGTCTTGCAAGCATGTTAAATACCAGAATGTGTTACTGAAAGCAAGTTTGGTCATTTTTTCTCTAATGGCCCTACAGGAGAATTGTACCTGAGTGTGGGTGGCTCAAATGTGATTCTGACTGAAGATAAGGGAAGATACTACACTACAAATAGAGCTTGTCCTCTTTCTTCGTTCCTCCCTCCCTCCCTCCCTTTCTTTCTCTCTCTCTTTCTTTTGTTCTTGGAATTAAGTTCACAGGAATCCCCAGGCTGTAAGCTACACGAAGACAGGGAGTTTTGCTCATGGACACGTTCCAAGCACACAGCACTGTACCTGGTGTGTAGTAGGCACTTAGTAAATCTTCACTGAATGGAGGAACAGAACCCCGTGGCTTGTCCCAGCATTTGAAAGCAAGACCGGCCTATCCCTATGTAGTCACCTGCTCTCTGCTTCCCCTACCTAAGGAACCCCGGCATGTCGGCATGTCATGGGCCAGGTTCCTAAGTCTCCGCGGCTTTCAGACACCCAGGAATTTGCACAGAGTGGAGGGAGTCGAGCCCATTCCTTTTCAACGTGCACCACCAAACTTTTACCTGAAGTATATACTGGGCTTCCAGACATCATTTTCCATTGATTTGATTTGGAGCTGCCATTCCATGACAGCGTCGAGATGAGAAGCCTGAAGCAGGGGAAAGGCAAGGAAAGTAAGTCTTCTCTTGAGGTACCTTCACCTGAGGATTTCTGAGTAACAGACGAAGGGGCTAAAATGGTCATTTTGGTCATGTCTTCGGTATTTCTCGTTTCATAAAATCCGAACAGAGAGAAGAAAGGATCTAAATTGTTCCGGTTTTCCTCTTTTTGAAATTTCCATGGGCTGTTGCTTACATAATCATTTTTTTAAAAAAAAGATTTTATTTATTTGAGAGTGAGAGCATTGGCGGGGGAAGGGCAAAGGGAGCGGGAGAAGCAGCCTGTCGGCTGAGCAGGGAGCTCCACCTACAACCTAGGTTGAAAGGGCTTGATCCCAGGACTTGATCCCAGGACTTGATCCCAAGGGCTCCAGGATCATGATCTGAGCCAAAGACAGCCGCTTAACCGTCGGAGCTGCCCAGGCGCCCGAACTAATCGTATTTTTAAAGAGCAAACGTCCTAATTCTAGGAGGCTGGGAGTTGCCAGGTTTCTGGGGAGGCTCTGATTATGTGCTTACAAGGGCCATTGACTGAATTGTTCCCTTACCCACTGGTGATCACACTGTAACCACAATATTCTCTCAGGCACAAAAGCCCTTGAGCAGAAACATACATTCTAGTTAATTATTAGGATAAAAGAAGTCGCGAGACCACGTGTCAAGGCCTCTATTTAGCATCAGGAAAACAGACTTGCCAAGGACGCATTCCAAAGGCCCCAAACCTCTGGGGCACACGTTCCCCAATCCCATCTTCCGATGAAAAGGACAACACAGATTTGGGCCACCTTCCTGTGTTGCAGGAGGGAGGGAACAGACGGCTCTGGAGGGCCTCAGGTTTGGTCAGCCAGCAAATGGGTGAGAAGTTCAGTTCAACTGTTGATGCCTCGTCCCTGTGCTGAAACCATAGACGCCGCCTCCTGCGATCCCATCCCAATCTACATTCAGCTCAGTTAGTAAAGGTCCGGCAACCTGCACGGTTGCTCTGGGAGACGACAATTGGCTTTGCAGTGCCCGCCCTGCCTTTCAGAACACGTTCTTGATTCTCTCCCTTTGACTCACCACGGTGCTCTGGCCGAGGGCGGCTGAGGCAGGCATGCCCAGGCCCACTGTAAAGATGAAGAACCCAAGGCTCAGAGAGAGATGTTAAGTAGCTTGTCTAGTTACACAAGCTAGGGGAGGTCCTGGGAGCACCTGCTGACAGGCGATGGAGTCACACTGCTTGGGTTCACATCTTCGCCCTTCCACTTAAGTCGCTCTGTGGCTTGGGTTTTTGTGACTCAGTTTCTTCATCTGTAAAGTGAGAAGACTACCGATATCTGCTTCATGGTATGGTTGGTAGGCTAAGAGATAAGGCAACATAGTCAGCAGAGTGCTTAGTACACTTCCGTGCTTGGCCACTTATTAGCCATTATTCTCATTAAGGATACTATTACTACGGAGAGATATCATGGAGCCCGATTCCCAATCCTCCCAGTGCTTTTTTGCTGCAGTGATGCACCGGGCAATGGTTCTGCCACTCTCCCGCCCTCCAATCCTTTCCCTCTGCCCTCACCACCTTCCTTACTCAAGACAGTGGAAACTCAAACTCTCTTTCCAGACACTGTGGCCTTTCTGGTTGCTATTTAAAAGTCTGGGCAGGCATGAGGGGACGTGACGTCTCTACATCTTTGTGGCATATGGCTGAGAAGTATCATCAGATAGGGGCAAAGGATAGCCTACCTTCCTCACAAAGCCGCCACCCAAGGCTTGAGTGAGGCAAGAAGAGGAGGCCCTGTTGCTCCCTCCCAGCTTCCTTGGAATTCCTTGGTATTAAATTCACAGGAATTTCACCAACCCAAGATAATGCCACCAGTCTGCGGCAGAGGTGGAATTGGGAAGGAGGGTCTTGGGGCTCCTTACCCTGAGTCCCTTCCACTCCCCTGCTACACGCATTGCCCTGCATCTGTGACCAGTGGAGGGAAGAGTCAGGAAAGATGGAGGCTGGCCTGCAAAGGGCTTCTGGGTTGATGTCCCCACAGTGGTCCTCACTCCCGGCTGCCGCTGCATCAGTGGTATGCACCATGCTGAGAACAGATGGTGGCAGCTTGGAACTTTCTGATTTAAACTTTCCCCGAAGGGCCTATCTGAAAGGAAGCCCTTCAGAGACCGTTTTCTGGGGTCCTCGTCCTTGCTGGAAGCCCAACTTCTCCTAGAGAAATCATTAGAAATATCATGTTGTAGGCTGGGGAGAATTAGTTAATCAGGAGCTCTCCGATGAGATAGCATATGCAAATCTCAGATGGGCCAGGCCTCATTCTTCTGGATGGAGTTGAAAAAGGAACAGCATAGCGAGTACAGGAGACAAAGCAGGAGACAAGTCCCGTCCCCAGGTTACACAAAAGCTAGGAATGTTTCTCATGGAGCCCTGCCTGCAGATTTCACAGGTCACTCGCTAGCCCACTCTCCCTAAATTTTAAATTTCTATCCTGTACTTCTAAAACTCTTGGAAAAACACCAGTATTATCATTATGCATTTTGATCTTCCGGGGGAAAAAAAGATGTCATGTCAATCAGGTCATTATTAATGTGGAACTTGGCTTTTGAAGTTCAGATGACTCCTTCCACAAGGGCACAGCTTGTTATAAATTGCGTGCCAATAATTGCTGCTTTCTGGGTTACCTTTTCTCCTTACAGCCGAAACCTGAAACTCCTCAGTAATACTACCATCATCATTCTTGGAAGCTGGAAATCTGAATTTAGAAAAAAAAAATACCACAAATTCTTCATGCATCGGTATTGGACGGATAGCTACTCTCTCTGTTTTTATCTGCTGCTGGTTGCGCTCTGCCACGTGATATACTTGAGAGATGTGGGCTTTGGCAATTGAGAGAATGCGGTTCATATTATGGCTCGGCAACTTCCCAGTTGTATGAATTTGGGTAAACTCTATCTTCCTGAGCCTTATTTCTCTCATCTGTGAAATGGGACAAAACAGCCCAATTCTGCAAGATGGTTGTGAAGAATAAAGCAAGGTATGCTATGTGCTTTTCATATATCACTATATTTAATCCTCAATATACCCTATGAGATATGTATAATTACCTTTTCCCTTTTCATAGATGAGTAAACTGAGGCACAGAGAAGTTATATAAGTTGCTTAAGAACACACAGCCAGGTAGTGTCAGAATTAGGATTTAAATCTAGGGCCTCGGATTCAAATCTAGGCCATCTGGGCCTCCAAAGCTCATAATCTGAACCACAAGAGATGGTGGCCATTCTTGTCAAGATTATTAAATTGAAATATGAAGTGGGTTTTTTTTTTTTTTTTTTTGGTTTAAATGCTGCAAAGAAACTATTTTGACAACGGGATGCAGTGACTGGTCCTGTCCCATTCTCAACATAAAAAGAAAGTTCTGTAGGAAGTTTGACATTATTTGGAAAAAGGAAAATTGCTTTCCATAACCTGGCAATGTAAGCCGGCTACAGACGTGTGTATGGGAAAAAAATCCAGGAATTCCCTGGTTACAGTGAACTTCATTTTTCATACATTTAAAAACTGAAAGATTAAACTGAAAGATTTAACATTTAGAGACATAAAAAAAGGGGGGGGGACTTGGAATGGAGGTTTTACTTTGAGCCTTTGTGACCAAACTGACAGACTACCACTTATTAACCTGGACCACAGATTGGTAGGTACCTCATCGTCAACAATTGTGATAAATGAGGCACTGATTTGCTTTTTATTTTTTTGCCAGCAGTGGTAAAGTGATCAGTAGGTTTGACATGATGTGTTTCTACTAGAAAGGCTGCCCTTCTCCAGTTTATTCATTTTCAATGGGACAAAATTCACTTGGCCTGTCATTTCCTGATTGAGAAATAGACAAATAAGGAATGTTATTTCGTTAAGACTGTCACTGAAACACAATACTGATGTCAATAAGCATTTCTGTCTATGTTCCCTCTTCCTGCTGAAATCTTGTTGGCATGTTCTTATTCGTTTGCAGAAGCTGACTGGTAAAAAAAAAAAAAATTCGCAAAATTTAAAATTATAATGCCATTGTCATTAGCCAGAAAAGATAATAGCAGAGAAAAAGGACAGCTCTTGTAGAGCTTAAAATCCCTTGGGGGTGGGGTGGGGGGGCTGGCATATGGCTTGGGAAGGTAACCCTCAGCCCCAGTGCACTGGGTATGAAAGGTGGACTAGAGGTTTCCACCCTCTTCATTGTACAAATAAATACACTCTGCTTCCTCCCACATTGGGGCCTTTTCACACCTGCTTTTTTCTCCTGGGAATGCTTTCTCCACTGAACTTTCGTTAATACCTTGCTCATCCTTCAGATCTTGGGTTAGAGAAGCCTTCCTCAACGTTCTAGGCTCGGTTGAGTCCTTTGTCCTTTTCCTTCACTGGGGTCAATCACTGTCATTGTTTGTGGTTGTATATCCGTGTGATTTACTGCCAGCTCCATGGGGACAGGAAACAGGCCTGGTTTTAGGCACCACTGTATGCCCAGGGTTTGTCCTAGCTCTTGAAGCATAGCAGGTGCTTAAGAAATATCTGTCGACATGTGCTTTGGCAGCACATACACTAAGAAATATCTGTTGACTTATTGATGGGTCACCCTTGAGGGTGAGCTGAGTACCCCCTGCTTAAGCCAGTGTTGTTGCTGTTACAAAATGAGATCACAGGGCTCTTACTTCCTCCTCACTAGACAATTTGTGCCAACAAAACAATCTCAGTTGCAATGCTTCTCTCAGGCTTCCCAGCAACACTGATTGGCATAATCTGTGCTTGGTTTACAGTCTCTGGGATTACCAGATGCCTAGTGAGATGCTGAATGTGGGGAATGATTTATCCGTTTTCTCAGTACACAGGGGCACCTTTAAGAAAGGCTTGGCTGGATGGCAGAGTTGGCAATCAGCCTGATTTTCACTGAGAGGCACATGTCCTATGCCATTCGAGTTTAGACCCATAATCTCATGTGTGTCTGCAGTTAGGAGCAATTGTGACACCCCTTTGATTCCCACTCTGGTAGTTGGATTAGAATGGGAGTGAGTGAAAAGGACATTGCAATAGGATTGGTCTCTAATGATGTTAAAAATATTTCTTAATAAACCAAAATGCAAACATTAACACACTATTTGTGATATGCCTCATGGCTGACTGTGATTCTCAGTCCACATCATGGGGGGGCGGGTCGGGGCGGGGGAACCTGGAAGCCACTTACAGAGGGGACCCTGAGGGCTAGCCTGAAATGTCAGGCTGCCAACCTTGCTCCTCCCTCCCACCCCATCCCCCACTTGCAGGGGCAAGCCCACAAACTGCTACTCTCCTTGCCCTTTTACTTTTTGGGTCTGAATTCAGGACAAAGCACATCTGAATCTGGCATTAATAACCCTGCCACATCTTGGAGTGCCCCATCTACTTGGGCATTTTGACAACTGTATTTTAAAGAAAGGTATTTATTTGTTTAGGTTTTTTTTTTTTTTAAGTTTTTTAGAGGAGGGGTGATTTTAGGAATCAATTTATTTATAATCGTTGGTTCTTTCAGTTTCTTGATCAGAGTAAGTTCAAGTGCCTAAAAGTAGAGGATACATCTCCATCCCAACTGCCACACACCCCCTGCCTTGCTTCTCTCCTCCCCAGCACTGTATGGGCTCTGTAAACACGTGCGGAGTTTCTTCTGTCTCTACTTCTTTCTTCCCTCACTTACACCCTCCAGGAAGGATACTGTGCGCTTGAGTTCTCCTATTACAGGGCCTATTAGCATGCTGGCTTTGTGCCATCCTGCTTACTCCATCCACAACATAGGTCTAGAGAGCCCAATGATTCAAATTCTGCCTTCACCCTGGGGAGGGGTGTGCGTCCATGACGGTCCTGTGGCCCTTGCCCTTTGAAAGCCCTGACCTCAGCTTTCCTCTCCTCAGAAATGCCAAAGAAAAGAGATGAAGTTGGCGCAGGTGACCTGTTTCTTCTCTAGTGGGCCGAGCTAGTCTCTCAAAGAGCTGTTCCCTTTCCGGAGCTGGGTCCCCCCCACCCCCACCCCACCCCACCCCACCCCACCCCACCCCAGAGAAGGATGTAGCGACCAGAACAGTGTACTTGGAGTCCGAAGAGCAGGCTGCAAGTTTGAACACCACCACTTATCAGCTGCGTGATTTTAGGCAAGTCACTTTAGCTTTCTTACTACTTACCACGGAGTGGCTCGCTTGAAATATGTGTGCCTAGACTTCGTTCCATTAGCATTCTTTAAAAAAGAAGAAAAAGAAGAAGGTGGTTACAGGAAGTATCTACTGACCCGTTTCCAGCAGAGGTTCAAGGGAGGGCCTCCCAGGAATGGTCCCAGGTGCCTTCCCGGGAGCCGGCGGAGCCTCTCGGCTGCTCTTGGTCGCCCCTGCCCCAGTCCACCCCAGGCACACCGCGGGCTTGACAGGGTGTAGCTCTTGAGAGAGGTTTGAGTTGTTGGAAAGCTCCGGATAATTCCTGAGGGTCAGTCACTCCCACTTGCGCACTCTAATGCGCTTGTCAGACGGGCCAGACAAGCCCGCCTTTCCTCGGTGGGGCCCCCTTCCCGGCCTCACTCCCAAACTCAGCCTCCTCCTTCGGGAAGGGTAACAGGCGAGGACCGCAAGTCTCTCCTATGCCCGTGCCGCCCCCAGCCTGCGTCCGGCCCTTTGCGCCCTTCTCAGCCGGCACTCGGGCGTCCAGGAGCTCCCCCTCCGGGCGGCGCGGGGTGGCCACCGGCGGGGTTGGCAGCAGCACCCGCCGCGGGGCGGCCCCGGCGACTCGCCCGCCCATGTGCGTGGAGAAGAGCGAAGCTCTAGCAGTCGCCGCGCCCGCGCCTGCTGCGTGAGTGTGGGTGCCTCACCTACGAGGCCGGCGGGGGCCGTAACCCGAGTCCCGCTGCCGCGACCCACATTTGCATAATTTGGCTCCCCCCCACCCCGCCTTCTTTCGGACTCAAGGCTGGAGATGCGAGTCGGGCTCCCCTCCGAGGCGTCGTCTTGCCGGTGGTCAGCGCGGGGGCCGCGGGACCGGCCGGAGCGCAGGCGGAGTGGGCTGGCGCACGTGGTAAGAGCGCAGCTTTCTTTTCTTTCTTTCTTTCTTTCTTTTTTTTTTTTTAATAAGAAATGGGACTTTGCACGTTTACACCGAGGGTGGGGTATCTACAAGGACGCTAACGTCGCTATGATTTCCTTCCTTTCCCTTTTATTTTTATCTCCAATTGGAAAAAGAGCGCGCAGTGCGAGCGGTAAACTTTCCCAATTTTTTTCTGGGCGTTTGGTCAGGAAAGTGGCCGGCCGCTCGAGAAGACGATTCCGCGGCGGGCAGGGGGAGACGCGACGCTTGGGCGGAGGAGCAGAAGCCGCTGCCGGCCTCCCCCGGGGCCCTCACCGCCGCGCGCCCGCCCGGGTGGGAGCGGGCTGGCGGCGGCGGCGGCCGCGGCAGGTGAGCGGCGGGAGAGCCGCCTGCAGCGCCTAGCTTCCTCCACTGCGTGGCGTCGTGGTTCTCGCCCGCCCGGGCCCCCAAGAGGCTGGGGCCGTCCCGGGCCGGGGGCGGGAAAGGGCCTGGCCGGGCCAGGCCCCAGAGGCTGCCCCCGCGCTCCATCCCAGGTCTTGGCGGCTTTGGGGCGCAACGGAACCAGGCAGGCGGCGGCGGGCCGGCTTGGGCACCTGGGGGCAGCCTCCCGCGGGGCCCGGGCCAAGCCGGGAGCGCTGTGGCGGTGGGACGGGAGGCGGGAGTGGTGCGTGCAGCGAGCCAGAACCCACCGCTTTATGGATCTCTGGAAAGTTTTTTTTTTTAAATTGCTTTGGGAACTAATCAGGAAGGTTTCCATCCGGGACAGTTTTGTTGTTGTCGTTGTTATTTTTTACTCGAAAAGGGAAACGCGTGTGGGGGTGATGGCGGCTCGAAATTGGCCTTAGGGACGCTGTTGGCTGTCACTCGGGACCTCGCTGGGCTCACCGAGGTGGCTCTTGGCGAGGCAAAGCAACAAGATTCTTCCAAATGTGCGTGTTGTGGAGTAGGGCTCCGGGGAGGACAGGGCGTACCCGCCGAGGGTAGCCGTTCGGGGGTCGGGGGCTGCGGGTTCGGCGAGAGAAGGTGAGGAGGGGTGTCTTGGCAAGGTACTCAGTGCAGCAACCCCCGGCGCGCGCTTGGCGGGCCCGGCGCTCTGTTGGCGAGGCGGGCGCCCCGGCGCGCTGTCAACAGGGAGGTGTGTAGCGTAAGGTGTGTGAGTGGGTGTGTGAAGAAGGCAGCGGGGGCGGGAGTGTGTGTAGCGGAAGTGGAGCGTGTGTGAGTGTAAGAGTGTGTGTGCGTGTGCGCGGCGGGGCAGGGTGAGTGTCCAAGCCTCCATCTGGACGCCCCCACACAGCCGACCGCCCAGACGCGCCGGGAAGGGCGCCCGCTCCGCGCAGCAGCTGAAGGGGGGCGGGGAGCGCGCGGGCAGAGGAAGGGGGGGGGTGTCTCCGGCTGAGGATTTCTCTCGAAGCTCGCCGCAGTTATTCTGCTCCTCCTAGGGTCTACCCCCCAGCCCCAAGATGCCCGAAATACTTAAACAAACAAACAACCCCAAACCTGTTCCGTTTTCGCTCCTGTATAAATAGAACAGACTTTCCAAAAAAGCAATACCGCATTCACTCTTATCACCAGCCACTTCTTTCCACCAAGTAATTCAGAAAAAAACAGTCAGCTTCCGTGAATGCATGCAGCTTTTTTTTTTTTTTCTTCGGTGCCTCCTTTTGCTTGCGGTTTTGAGCTGCCAAGAAAGTGAGTAGGGGTTTGACTGTAGTGTCTCGGCTCCGCTCGGTTTCTTTCCGAAGTTTAATTTTCCGGAATGGCTCCCAAACAAGGGCTGGGGAGGCGGAGCCGCCGGCACCGGATCTTCGCCTTTTTTGGAAAGTCCCGGAGAACCGGAATTCCTCCCCACCCGGGGAGGCCTCGCCGCAGCTAGGACCCGCAAGCTCTTCCCGGGTGGCCTGAGCCAGACTCGCGGCGCGCCCGCTCCCAGCTGGGCCCTGCGCCCTGGATGGGGACTGGGCCTCGGGCTGCGCGCCCTAGACCCCAGCGATTCCCCGCTGAGAGCCGGGAGTCGCGAGCCCGGCGGAGCCCGCGCTGCCGAGCCCGTATGCAAATCGGCCATGTGACGGCAAGAAGCCGCCTGGCCCAGCCCTGTTCCTCAGTCCATATATGGGCAGCGACGTCACGGGCATTGAGGACCTGCCCATAAATACTTACAGCAACACTTTCCGTCTAACCGAGAGAGCAGCAATTGATTAATAGCTCGGCGAGGGGACACACTGACTGTTATAATAACACTACACCAGCAACTCCTGGCTTCCCAGCCGGAGCACGGGAGAGAGTCAGTGGCAAATAGTCATTTTCTTCTTTCTTAGAAAAAACAGCAACTTGTTTGCTAGTTTTATTTCTGTTAGATTTTTTTTTTTTTTTTTGTGGTTGCTTTTAAGCGTGGAGGGCAAAAGGAGATACGAACTTAGACTCAGTCCAATCCCTCTCCAAAACGGCTTCTCTGACGCTCCAGGTAGAGAGGGAGTTGGGTCTCCAGGTTGTGCGAGGAGCAAATGATGACCGCCAAGGCCGTAGACAAAATCCCAGTAACTCTCAGTGGTTTTGTGCACCAGCTGTCTGACAACATCTACCCGGTGGAGGACCTCGCCGCCACGTCGGTGACCATCTTCCCTAATGCCGAACTGGGAGGCCCCTTCGACCAGATGAACGGAGTGGCTGGAGGTAAGCCGCATGCCTCCTTTGCGGGCTGGGACCCACGCGGCTCGAAGGTGGTGGGTGGGTGCGGTGCGTGTGCAGGACTTGGAAGAGAGGGTTGGGGCGCGAGGTGGACGGTGTTGACCCAACCGGGTGCAGGAGAAGCCCGCGGGAGCAAGGATCCGATCGCTGGAGCTGGGCGCGCGGGCAAATGCACCAGGTCGTCAGGGAGCGGGCGTGCGTGCGCCGCGGCGCGCCCAGCCCCCGGCGGGCGCGGGGATGAGAGTAGAAGAGGTGCCCGATCAGGCGTCGGGCTTGTGCCGGCTCGTGGGCCGCCGGTACCCAGGCCTCCACTCTCCCGGGGAAGGGACAAAGTGACGAGAAAGTTCGGGGCTCCGGAGGAGAGCTGGAAAGCCGAGCGGCGGAGAAGCGGCAGAGGAAAGCGTGCGCCGCTCCCTCCCGGGCAGAACCTACCCCGGGAAAAATCTCCGAGCGCGTTCCGGGAGCGGCCAGAAGGAGCGCCCCCACCTGCGCGCCGCCCGCGAAGTTGAGGGGGTTGGCGAGGCGGGAAGAAGGAGGAGGAGGAGGGCGGGCAACGGCGGGAAGCGGCCCCCTGGCTGCCGAAGGAGGCCCGCGGGGGCACCGGCGCCGCTGGTTTCCTTGGCGATGCACTGGAAAGTGGTCCGCCACGGTCCCCGCTCCTTCCTCGAAGCTCCGCTACTGGCCTTGGGCTGGGGCTTGCGGGTGTTGGGCAAGGCTGAGAAGGTTGGGAAAGGAAGGAAACCTATCGATTCCTTACACTGCAGCGCCCCATACCCTCCAGCAGCCCTCAGCTGTAGCGAAGCGAGAGAGGGAGGGAGGGAAGGCACCAAGGAGGGGTAGCAGCCAGAAATCACTGATCTCTTTCTCAGGCTCCCCTCTCTCCGGCGGCACTGGCTGGGATCAGTCTCCTGGTTAGTGTCTGCCCTGGAGCCGCAGCCGTGGGACCCCCAGACAAAGGAGAGGGAGAGAATTTCCAGGCAGATGGGGGATTTTTGATATTGTTGTTGCTATTATTGGGTGTTTTTATTGGGGACGAGAGCCACAGATGGCTGTGTGTGGGGGTTGGGAGTAGCTCATCCTGGCGTTCCTGGAGGTAGTTTGAGTCCCAGACTGTCACTGGCTGCCGGCGGGATCCTGGGCTGCCCTCTCCTTACTGTCTTTGGTCTGCAGTTTTCCCACCTGTTGGACTCTGCCCCAACTCTACTGTGCTAGGATCTTGGGATTTGGGAATGGACCTGTTTAGAGGGGATAACGAGGGATTCCAGGCTGCATTGCCACTGCTCCACCTCCATTGTTTCTGTTCCTCCCCAGATGGCATGATCAACATTGACATGACCGGAGAGAAGAGGTCCTTGGATCTCCCATATCCCAGCAGCTTTGCTCCCGTCTCTGCACCTAGAAACCAGACCTTCACGTACATGGGCAAGTTCTCCATTGACCCCCAGTACCCTGGTGCCAGCTGCTACCCAGAAGGCATCATCAATATTGTGAGTGCAGGCATCCTGCAAGGGGTTACCTCCCCAGCTTCGACCACAGCCTCGTCCAGCGTCACCTCTGCCTCCCCCAACCCACTGGCCACAGGACCCCTGGGTGTGTGCACCATGTCTCAGACCCAGCCTGACCTGGACCAACTGTACTCTCCACCGCCGCCACCTCCTTATTCTGGCTGTGCAGGAGACATCTACCAGGACCCCTCGGCATTCCTGTCAGCAGCCACCACCTCCAGCTCCTCCTCTCTGGCCTACCCACCACCTCCTTCCTATCCCTCCCCTAAGCCAGCCACGGACCCCGGTCTCTTTCCCATGATCCCAGACTATCCTGGATTCTTCCAACCACAGTGTCCAAGAGACCTACATGGTACAGCTGGCCCAGACCGCAAACCCTTTCCCTGCCCTCTGGACTCCTTGCGAGTCCCTCCTCCACTCACTCCACTCTCCACCATTCGCAACTTTACTCTAGGGGGCCCTAGTTCTGGGGCCACAGGGCCAGGGGCCAGTGGAGGCAGTGAGGGACCCCGGCTGCCTGGCAGCAGCTCAGCCGCCGCTGCGGCCGCCGCTTATAACCCCCACCACCTGCCGCTGCGGCCCATTCTGAGGCCTCGCAAGTACCCCAACAGGCCTAGCAAGACCCCAGTGCACGAGAGGCCCTACCCGTGCCCAGCAGAAGGCTGTGACCGCCGCTTCTCCCGCTCTGACGAGCTGACCCGACACATCCGAATCCACACGGGACACAAGCCCTTCCAGTGTCGGATTTGCATGCGCAACTTCAGCCGCAGTGACCACCTCACTACCCACATCCGCACCCACACGGGCGAGAAGCCCTTCGCCTGTGACTACTGCGGCCGCAAATTTGCCCGGAGTGACGAGAGGAAGCGCCACACCAAGATCCACCTGAGACAGAAGGAGCGCAAAAGCAGTGCCCCCTCCTCAGCCGTGCCAGCTGTGTCCACAGCCTCGTGCCCCGGGGGCGCGCAGGCTGGGGGGCCCCTGTGCGGCAGCACCAGCGGCACGCTCGGTGGAGGATCTCTGGCCCCTTGCTCCTCTCGGACCCGAACACCTTGAGATGAGACTCAGGCTGACACACCAGCTCCCTGAGGCCCCGGAGGCCCTTCGTCCCCTGGTCCACTCGAGCTGCACAACAAACACTACCAACCCTGTCCTGCCCCTCTCTCCCCTCCGTGGGCCAAGGGCCTTGGTGGAGCCCAGCACTGCCCCCTTTCCACCTAGAAGCAGGTCCTTCCCGAAACTTAGGTCACTTTAGTCTCTCTTAGGTGAGTCGACTCTCACCCCACGTTAATGAGTGGGGAGGCTCAGAAGGGGGTCGGGTGGGGGCCCCTGGCCTAGAGGGCTGAGGCCTGACCCTGCTTTAAAGGGTTGTTTGACTAGGTTTTGCTTCCCCCGCTCTTTCATATTTTGTCCCATTACAGGTTTTTTGACTCTGGATGTCCCAATTGGAGACTTTTTCTACAGTAGGTTGGGAGATGCTGCTCCCTTCAGGTGGGGGCAGCAGAAAGAAGGAAAGCTGATGTGCACTTTATGGCTTGGGACTGATTTGGGGATTCTGTACAGTGAATGAAGCATGGCCTTTATGCTGCATTCTGTGGCCCTAGAACAGTGAATCAAAGCTTATCTAGTCGTTCCACCCCTTTAAGCAGTATGTATTATAAACTCAGAGAACGGAAGTGCAATGTGATGGGAGGGACATAGCAATATCTGCTCCTTTTTGAGTTGTTTGAGAAATGGAGAGACTATTTTTTCAGTGTATATCCACTCAGATTTTGTGTATTTTTGATGTGCACTGTTCTCCAAGTTCTGAACCTTTGGGAAAAAAAGTAAAGCATTTATGATCTCTCGCAATGAGTCAGAGGTTAACTTATTTAAAGGGGGATGTACATATATTCTCTGAAACTAGGATGCATGCAGTCGTGTTGAAGTGTCCTCGGTGCCTTGTGTGATGTGGACAGGGTCTGCATGTAAATGGGTTGCCTTACTATGGAAAAAAAAAATCACTCCCTGGGTTTAGTATGGCTGTATATTTCTGCCTATTAATATTTGGATTTTTTTTTTTTAGAAAGTATATTTTTGTATGCTCTGTTTTGTGACTTAAAAGTGTTACCTTTGTAGTCGAATTGCAGATAAGAATGTAAATAATATTACTGGAGCTGACTTGTTTGGTTATTAGCTCTTAATAGTTGTGGAAATATAAATGATTTATTCTAACGCAAAAACCACTAACTGAAGTTCAGATAATGGATGGTTTATGACTATAGTGTAAATAAATACTTTTCAACAATATCTTTGCTGCAGAAATCATTTATGAAAGATTCCATGGTTATCCAGTGGGTTTTAGTGCTTTGACCAAGCCAGGATCTCCAAATTTTCTTTGCTGGCCTTTCAACACCAGCCCGCTCACCCCCAAAGCAATCTCCATTCATAATCAAACACTAGTGTTCCGGGGATTTCCCCCATGCATTAGTGTAAAAGTGGGGAGGCGTTGTTTTGACTCATTGTTCCGTCCTCTATAACAGCCTATAGCTCCTCTTGGCTCCTGAGTGGGCTCCGGAAAATAAATACTTACAAACAAGTGCCCACTCGGAGACTACACATTTGTGGCTCCTTTCAGAATCCTGACCAAGGCCAGGAACTCAGACGAGATGTGGCTTTGTGGAAAGTGTGGTGGCGTGGTCAAGCTGGAAATGACTTTTAGGTTCCAGGATTAGTCTCATGACCACAGAAAACTTTTTGAAAAATGCTATCGCCTCTTCAGATCAAAAATGCACCCAGACACTGCTGAAGACAGCATTAATGGGTTGCCAAAGGAATTACCCCAGGACTCATTTCTCTCTAGTCTTCTCTCCCTGATTACCCCTATTTGGAAGGATCACTAATCTACCATAGGTTTGGCGGGTCTAGAGACTATCAAAATACCCAGCTCATTAGATAAGATAGGTGTACAGTAGCCGAAGAAAATCTCAAAGACAGACACTTCCTTTAAAAGGTAATTAAATAGGCAAATTAAATAGGCGTATATGGGCCTCCATGGGTACTGGCTAATGGTTTGCAAAAGAATACACTATAGGGTTCATTTTACTGCAAGCCTTTAGCAGTGATTTTAAAATATAAAAGTCATATGAAGTAAGTGGGTTGGGTCTCTGTGAACTATCTACTCTAAAATTGGGCCTCAATATCATTTAAGTTCACCCGCAGCTTCTAGATCCTCACACATGTGTAACCTGTTGGAATACCCACTGTTCAGCTATATCATCTGAAAACTGCCGTATGTTTGTTCTTTGCCACTGTTAGCCCCCTTCATACGTGGTTGATAACTGAAGGCCTTTATTTTAGAACAGCAGACAGTGACACCTACTTTTTGCCCTACAGAACACTGGAATTTTGAGATCTAACTTGTGGAAGTAATTAATCCTTTTATTTCCTCTCCTTCTGTATTTCAAAGATGCAGAATACCTCTTGCTGTAACTATGAAATAGAAATTTCTAAACTGCAGTGCCAGATTGTTCTGGTAACTGGTGTTACTCCATTAGATTTATATTTCCTAGTTTATCAGCATATTATCATCCTTGCTTGGCTAATTTTGTTAAAATATGTATAAAACAATGCCACATTTTGATAATTATGTTTTTTTTTTAAGATTTTATTTATTTGACAGACAGAAATCACAAGTAGGCAGAGAGGCAGGCAGAGAGAGAGGAGGAAACAGGCTCCCTGCTGAGCAGAGAGCCCGATGCGGGGCTGGATCCCAGGACCCTGGGATCATGACCTGTGCCGAAGGCAGAGGCTTTAACCCACTGAGCCACCCAGGTGACCCCTAATTATGTTTTTAATGAATACTTCCTTCCTACCAAAACTTCAACTTTTTACAAAGCAGGACAAAAAAAGTTTAGTTTAGTTTTGTTTTTTTAAATTTTATCTATTTATTTTTGAGAGAGAAGAGATCACATGTAGGCAGAGTGGCAGGCAGAGGGAGAGGGAGAAGCAGGCTTCCGGATGAGCAGGGAGCCTGATGCAGGACTCAATTCTGGGACCGAGGACCCAGTCCAGGGATCATGACCTGAAGGCAGACACTTAACTGACTGAGCCACCCAGGTGTCCTAGAAGTCATTTTTAAAAGAGTAAGATTAAATATTTTGATGATTGTCAAATTGGTTAATCATTTTCACCTTGATGTGGGCTTGAAGTGGCATAACATACCATAAGGAACACATCTTGGTGTTTTTTCAGACAACTTGGTCACTTTTACGTGATTTTAACATGTCAGATCAATTTTTAATCTAAAAACAATGTTGAAACATTGAGGGTATTGTCATACAGGTGTCTCATTTTTTACTTTGCTCAAGAAATAAAGCATATAAAGCTCAGCCTGTTCCTTCTTACAATCGATATGCTTTATTGAATATTTCTGATAGTACAGCTGTTACTGGGCATTCTTATTAAAAATAAACTTCTTGGGGGTACCTGGGTGGCTGCTTCTCACCTGCTCATGCTCTCTCTCAAATTAATAAAATCTTAAAAAAAACACACACAAACTTCTGGAGAATAATTGCTTAAAGATCATAATGCATTTGCTGTGGTTCACTGCATATCAAAAATAGGTCTCTTAAACCTAAATCAGGTCTTCAATTATTCATAAATCAGTGTATTTAAATACCAACCACTAATGAAATTAAGCCAAACTGCTTGATATATATTAAAAGTGGCTGTAGTGATATTTTAACTGTTCTACACACACACACACACGCACACACACACACACACACACATCTATGTATATATATTTGGTGGGAATGAATGGTCAGCATCAATTACTTAAGATGCTGCCAATCCAAATGGCAATTAAACTTTACAGAAAAAGTAAAGATAAGAAATAAATTTAAGTCCAAAGAGTCTTTCCTTCACGGATAAAAGTATTTTTGTTTTCTGGCACTAGTTTATTTCCCTTAGCTTAAATATAAAAGGAACTATTATCTGTTGTAGCAAAATAACATTAGACAGCTTCAGATACGTTTTCAGATTGTTTCAAAACTCACTCTCAAGGAAATAGACTAAGTTCATATTATTACTTGGGTTTTAGAATCTGCAGAAAGCCACCTGTTTTCAGTACAATATAATCCTACTGTATAGACTAAATCTTTAACAGTAATTAAAATGTAGACATCATAGTATTTTTCTTCTCCATTTTGCAATAATCAAATAATCTAAATAATTTCAAACATGCTTTTATTTTCCATAAGTACACTGATTTTAATCCAGAAACATAAACATCTCTGGATCTGAAAATTCAGTATGTTGTATATGGGGCTTAACAAACGATTTCCTTGACAGTAGAAGCTTCATTACACTGAAATGATCAGTGGTTGACTTGTTTTAACTTGGAGTTCAGAATTCAGACTAGGAGGGTTACAGAAGTGGCACTGCCCTCAGTTTAGAATTGAATGGTAGTGGCCTGAATCCTGAATTACAGACCTACTGCTTTTTTGCTGAGCAGTGCAGCTAGGGCACAAGATACAGTCATTGGGATTAGACGAGCAGTAACAGCCTTCTTGAGATGCCAAGGCTGAGGCACCTACGAGGGGACAATGCAAAAGGGGGAATAAAAAGTGTGGATTTTGGAAGGACTTAAGGACTATTAGTCTTAAAAGTTCAGAGAATCCACTCCTGTTGACAAGTATTTCTTTAAAACGGGCCCCTGATTTTCATTAATAAACAGCAGTTAGTGTAAACTCAACCCATGCAAATCAAGCTTCGTAAAAAATCAATTCTCGTAAAATAGGTAGGTACACAATAGTCTCCATTAATATAACTGGCTTTTGATATAACCAGAGAATACAAAAGCTTTAGAAGTATTGAGACAGACATCTCATTCATGAGAGGCAATTATTGCATTTGTTATTCAACAGAAAAATGATTTAGTATCATTGTGCTCATTAGTCTGTGTAGAGGAAGACAAATTTTTCTCACAGCTGTTACTAAAATACAGTCTATATATTGCAGGAATATATGGAAATACAACAGCAGCACATCAAGTCAGTCATGACCAACAGTTTATGCAGAGGTACCAGCTTTGCTGCACCACATTTTCTATTTGTATTAAGAATATTCTTTCCTTAGTGGCTCCCTGAAACAAGTTCAGTTTTCACCACTAATTTCCTCAGAATTTATTAATGAACTGAAAGTTTCACTGTTATCGAAATAAATTAGATATATTGCTATTTTGGCCTGCAAGAATTTCAGTTATTCTTTTGAAAAGCACCTTAGTTTTTTTTTCTTTTTTTTAAAAATTCAACTGTTATTTGAGAACTTCAGTTTGAAAAAACAATTCCTCCTTTATTACTGTCCTACTGGAAGAATGAGTTCTTGTTGGTTTAATGTATGCCAGGTTGTATTATATAGCATACATATCACTATCAACAATCTTTATAAGTTAATCAAATTTTGGCTATAATTCAGAACAGGGAGGTTATGTGATTGGTAGGTTATGTGATTAGTAACCATACACTTTCATTACTGTGCTATTAAAAAACCCATTTTGTGAACATTTTTTTAAGAAGATCATTTGCATATCTAGGATTATTTTTAAACTGAATGGCATTAAAAAGTGCTTTAAACTGCCTCCAAGGCAGATTAAACTACATCAGAATGTGAAGCTACCAACAAACAATGTTAGCAATCCTGGAAGAAATGCTTGGCATTATGCCTGTCTCAGGTTTTACAACAGAGTGGCATTTTGCGTTGAATAAACACCTTTTTTGTTAAAAAAAAAAATCAAGAATTTGTGAAAAACAAATTAGTTAAAAAACTGGGAACAAATATTCCTTCACTCTGGGCCATTAGTAACCCAGTGTGCACAAAGAGGCAAGGGCACATACTGTTTTTCTACAGGGACAACACTTTCCATCAATAGCAAATCTCCCTTTATTACAGACCTTAGAACTGGATTGCCATTTGGGCAAGTCAATCAAGAGGGCTTAGACAACAGCTGGGCAGATTTTAACGTGTTTATTTCTACAGTTTGTTTTTATTAAAAGTGTTGTGAAAAAGGAATCCTATAAATAGTAAAAAGAGGGAAACAATAGTGCTTCATGGCCTGAAGCAAATGGTGTAAATACATTTGTAAACAAGGTAAAGTTGCTGAGCTTCCTAAAAGGACAAAAATAAAACTAGTTACAGATAGCACAATTGTTTAAGAGGTTAGGAAGTACTTTGTCCCAAGTTTTGGTGCTCTAAAATGGCCAGCAGTATAAGTAATTCTCTATTCTGTAGCCTTGATCATCCGTGCCTTCTCTCTTCCTATAGAAAACTACACTGGATGAAGCAAACACTGGCTCTCTACTGTTCTGAGGGGTTTTGAGAACACTGCCACCAAAACAATACAGCTGGAACCACCAGCCTTCTGGAACATTAGAGCTCCTGAGAGAATCTCAAACAGTCATAAACATTTTTCTCTATTTTTGCAGGAAAATACTGGAAGTAAATAGGGGCACGGACTTCAACAGCTGGCTAGGAGTGTTTTACATTCGGTTGTTTGGAAGCATGCTGATTTAGCTCCTTTGAATCTTCTCCTTAGAAAACATGGAACTACCCTATCACTTCTTAAAGCACACGAAGACCAAAAAAAAAAAAAAAAAGTCATTTGAGGATAATATAGTTTTTGCATTAAAGGTCAATCTGCAACAAGCAATCTGTTCAACTCACAGATCTGGAGACTCATGGGGAAGAGAAGCTGTAAGTGACCATTTGTCACTGAGATACACAGGTGCTGAATTTCTTAGTAGATGCTGCCAGAGTAAGCCAGATGTGGCTACTGGGCAAGAGGAGGAAAGAAATTAAATCTTGTCCTCAACATGCATAGTTATGTTATTGGGGTGATGCCCCAACTCTGGAAAAAAGATCTATTCCACAACGAATTAATTAGGCAGGATAGCTCATTTTAAGTAGTAGCTCATCTTTTTAAGCCTAGTTTTTACCAATGACTTGAACTAAAAACAATTCAAACCACTGGATCATGCAGTCAATAAGTTAAAACTATAACAATAAGTAAAAGGGCATAGGACATAAGTGGAAAACAAACCCTATTTACCCGGGTAAAGGGGGTGGGGGCATTTAGTGTATTTTGTATAAGATAAGGAACAGAGAAAAAAATATTTTCATTATGGCTTTAGGACGGAAGCGCTTCAGATAGTCCCCTACCCCCCCTTCCCCCAAATCAAAACCCCGGTGGCAGTGACAGAGCCAGGAAACAACCTAGTCTACCCGCCTTCCCCACCCCCTAACCCGGCCCCGTGGCTGCACTCCAGACGTCAGCGCTTCCCACGGCTCCGGAGGAAGCGGCTACAGCCTATTCCAGTAGATCCAACGCCCAGGCCTGGGGGTACGGACAGAGCCCTTATGGTGGGTCGCGGGCAGCGAGGCCCAGATGTGAACAGGGCACGTCTTCTGCCCACAGCAGCCAGGCGCGAGCGGCTTCAAGGGAAGACTTTGGGACCTGGATAGGGCTCCCCCTCGCACCAGAAGTCATCGGCTTGCGGGGTCTCCAGGAGCCACACCTCTCGGGGCAGGTCACAGGCCGAGCCGGAGGCCTCCTTGTCCCTGACGGGCTCCAGCACCCGGTAATAATGGCAGTCCCGGCCATCGTCGGGGTCATAGGGCGGGGCCAGAATGTCCAGGAAGGCGGCGGGTCCGTCCACAGCGTCGATCTGGTGCAGGTTGTCCTGGTGCGGAGTGAGGACACAGGGGCCGCTGGCCTCGGTGTACTCGGCCCGCGAGCGCAGCACGCCCGGCCGCACGGCGTCCCGCTCCCGGGCCTGCAGCGGCGGCTCGAACTGCTGCTCCGGCGGCGGGGCCCGCGGCTGTTGTCCGCCGCCCGCCTCCAGTTTGTCCATGCAGCTGATGCGAACGGTGCCATAGAGCACCTTGAGCATGCCATGCATGCCCGGGTGGTCGTGCAATGGGATGGACGTGCCGCTCTTCAGCAGGAACACGCCGAGGCTGAAGCCGTCGGTTTCGTAGATGTGCATGTAGGTGACCGGCGGCAGGTTGGGCGGTAATGGCTGCAGCGTGGCCTTACGCGGGGCGATATTCAGGTCCTCGGCGCGGACTTGGGTCAGCAGGTTCTTCAGCTTGCTCAGGTTCTCCGGAAAGCCCTGCGGCATCGGGGCCTCGGGGCCCGGTGCCGAGCCGAGGTCGGAAGCGCTGCGGCGGCCCCCGCTGCCCCGGAAGGTGAGGCACGCCTGGCGGGCGATCCGTTGGATCAGGGAGGCCATGTTGTCTCGGGGCATGCTCGGCTGTTCCTCCGCGTTCCGAGGCCGGCCCCCACCGCCCCCTGCTTTCCTCCGCCCTTTGCGGTCTCCGGCGGCCGCCAGGGCTGCCCGCAGCCCGGGGCGAAGCTAGAGGCCCCGCAAGTACGGGTCTTTCGGGCGCGCGGCACCCCTCAGCAGCCTCACGCCCGCAACGGTCCGGCGCACCCGCCCCGCGCCTCCGGCGAGCGCGCACGCGCACGACCCACACGCTGCACTCACGCCCAAGGAGCAGGTACCAGCCGCGCGGACCGTGGAAGGCTTTGCATTACGCCCAACGTTCCATTCAAGTGGCCCACACCTACGACGGTGGCCCGGCGCTCTGGCCGTCTTACAGAGCATGCTGGGACTTGTAGTCCGATATTACGGAGAGGCTCTGAGTTTCCTTTGTCAGCTGGCAAAAGAAGGATTGAATTTGTTTCTTATGAAGCGCCCTTATTTGCGGTTCCAAGGTGTTTGCTTGTTTGAAAAAGGTGAATTGTGGCACAAGAGAAATAGCCGGTTGACTACAACTCCCGGCAGCCCCAGTAGACTGGAGTGACGCACTTCCGGCAGCTGGCCTGTGGCGTGGTGGGGTCTTGGCCACTGCATGGAACAGGGCAAGAGGGTTGTTAACCTTCTGGCGCCGTTCGGTCCTGTTCCGCACAGCAGGGTCGCTTTTCTCTGGCCCTACCCTTGGGAAGGAGGCTGTTGAGTTAACTTTATGTCTTCCTGGCCACCTAGGCAGCACTGTCTGGCACGGAGATTACTGGACGGCACTTTCGTAATTTTCCAAGTTTCTTGGGAGATGAGAGGGTCGAGGCCATCCCTCGTGATCACGATTCCTCAGCACAGCCGTCCCCAGCTGTTGTTTGCATCAGGGTGTGATGACGCTGCTCTTCCGGTTACAGAGCACGATAGTTTTGCTGGGATTCTAAAGGCCATTTGCTGTGGCCAAGGACTGTGTATACTAAGGGTTATCAAACCTTGGTTTGCCCAAGAAGCACCAGGTTAGGAGGGGAGGTAGGGAGGGACTTTTAAAAAAAATACAGATTATGGTCTGGAAATTGATTTACTAGGTGATTCTGAGGCAACGTATGAGAAACAGTGGTGTGCGAGAAACAGGCAAGCTCTTGACCTTCACCTAACCCTGAGTTTAAAGTATCTTTGGACTTCCAAAGTGGAACATGGGCTTCTTGTTCATTTTGTAATTGGAGTGGTTCTATAAATCCTCTCCAGCTGAAAACGGCATGGCTTTTTAATGGGACGTGCAATCTATCTAATGGGCGCTTAGTATATGCGAGGCATTCTATACCTAATGAATATTATACTATTTGATCCTCATAGCAATTCTTTTAAGAGGTGGGCACTATTATTTCCAGATTGCAGGTGAGGTTATAAGTTGCACAAGGATAGTAAGGAATGAGCAGGGCCTAAGCAGTGAAGAAAAAAAAAATATGGTTAAAAAAAACCAAACCAAACCAAAAAACAGCAGTTTGAATTGGTGTTAAAAGCACTAAGTGTAGAGGCAGGATATTGTCTTTCCAGCCTACTGTGCTACTTACAGGTTGTATGTCTTTAGGCAGATCTTACCCTTTTAGGTCCTCAGTTTATTCACTTGTAAAATGCTGGGGTTAAGGTAACAGTCCTTCTGAACCCAAGTTACTCATCAGAAGCCCCTGGGAAACTTTACAAAAGTAAAGATTTGGAGGTCATAACCCAGAGATTCTGATTCAGAAGAACCAGTGTGAAGCCTAGAATTTTTTTCCTAAGGTGCTACCCAAGTGATTCGTAATTATCAGCCCAGTTTAAGAATCATTGCTGGATCTGTAAATAGTGAACGCGTTCTTAATATTTGGTGATTTTGATTAAGACGGTGATTGTTTGTTTTAGAAGGGACTCTTGATCATTTATTTGTTCTTCAGAGTTGCCATGCCATTGTTAAGGTGTTTATACTGTCAAAGTTCACCATGTAATGCAATATTTCACCATTGGTTTTCTTCTATTAAGGTATAATTAGTGGGACATGTAGACTGTATAGAACACAAACTTAAGTAACATATAGATGTATTTCATTTTTTAACCTGTCACTTCTTAATAGTTACCTGTACTTATTTAACAGAAATGGGATAATAAGATAACATGTGTAAAAAAACTGTTAATAGCATATGGAACATAGTAGATGTCCCATAATAGTAGCTATTATTATAGTTTTTAAATGGCTAAAGGCCATTTAGAAATTAGTAAACACCAATGAATTTAAGTAATGCTCAGCAAATATTGAAATAGAATTTGACTTGAGAATGAGCTTCAAGGTAGAGATAAAAAAAAAAAAGATCATTTTTATTGGTTAAACCTTCTATCTGGTGATACAGTCCTTCAGGTCCTTGCTATTATTGTTTGGCCAAAGAACTGAAAGTTTTCAAAGACTGCTTGAATCTGAATCACCTGGGGGCATTTGTTGAAAGTGCAGATTCCTAGATCATGTCTACACCTACTGAATCTGAATCTTCTGCACATTAAAGGTTTTAAGAACTACTGAGTGTCCATAGGACATATGGTACTTTTTTTTAGGCCATAGACAGGCTACCTCCATAATTCCTTTTGATGCTGTCCTTAGAGCTGCACTAAGGGATGAGATCAATCCTGGGGCTTTTGCCCTTCAGGAGCACCTGACTTGCCCTTCTGCACCACTGCCAATAGCATTAGCTGAGTAGGTTTCTATCACCATTAATGTCCTTTTGATGCTCCTTAGTCTGTTTTGCTTTGTGTTGCAGTGAGCAGAATGAAGATCAAAAGAAATTCAGAAAAGGGAACAAAGAAGTAACAGTAAACACGTGCTAGAAATACGAGGCAGACACAAAATTTGGGAAGAGTTTGGAATAGATGGAATCAACCATTTGGAATCTATCATTCTATAAATAGTATCTGCTGAGCACCAGGCATTGTTCTAGGTTTTGGAGAATTCATCAAGGAATGTCTGCTCTCCCAAGGAATTTACCTGCATATGTGTCCATGTGTGTGTGTTTGTGTGTGTATATTTTGGGATGGAGGTTGTTAGACGGTATAAATCAGTGAGCAACGTAATTTCGGATAGACATATGTTTATAAAGACAAAACAGGATGATAGGATGGTGTGATATTTGTGTGTGCATATGGTGTGTTACTTTAAATTGGATAGTTAGAGGTGACCAGAAGATAACATTAGAACTGCTCCTGAATATTCAAGAGTCAATTACAGAAAGATCTGGGGTCAGAGCATTCCAAACCTTAAGGTTGTTAAATAGGATATCATATACTGTGACTTTGATGCAGTGGGGAGGAGCTTGGTATCACCGGGGACAAGAATGAAGGCCTGTGGGGTTACCCAGGTCACATAGTGATCTTCAGAGTTCCTGGAGGGAGATGAATTTGGGGAGGTAGGCAAGGACCATATTTTATAGGCTTTATGTACCATTTTTATAGGGGATGATGGGGAGCTGAGGGCCACGGTGGGGAGGTGGATTTTATTACAAGTACAGTGAGAAGCTTTTGGAGAGCTTTGGGAAGGAGGATGACCTATCTCTTTTACGTTTCTCAGAGATTGGTGGGAGAAGAGTGTAACAGCAAAGAATCCCTGATTAGAGGCAGTACTCCAGGGGAAAGATGGGAGAACTAGTGTAAAGATTAGGAATCTATTTTGTAGGTGGATTTGACAGGGCCTGCTGATGAACTATTGCTTTGACAATCTATTACTTAAAGTGTGTTCTCTCCACATTTTCTTTTTTATGAGTTGACAGCAATGTAGTGATAGGTAACTACAAAACTTGAATTGCACCTCTTGCCCATATCTAATTATTAAATTTAGGAATGAGCTTAGCACACAGAAGCATGAGTAAAGTTGAATTCTTTTTTTAGTTGCTTAATTAACCAGGAACTAAGAAGAACTGGAAGAGCCCCCAAACACAGACACAGACAGACAGATACACACACCCCCCTCCACACCTCCAGTCCTCCTTAACTTCATCTCAGTTCTCTGATTTCTTCATTCTTGGGGAAGAGGCTTACATTTTGTCTTTTTCCTTTTTCCCTTGGCCCTCCTCTTTATGAGGACTTATTTTTCTTAATTCATGAGATGGATTACCTTCTGACTTTTTCTCAAATCCTTCAGAATTCATTTTGTCCATTTCTTCTGATCACACTGGGGCCCCCTGTCAAAAGAATACAAAAATGTTAACAATCTCAAATACTCTTGTGGTTGTTTGTTTTAGAGGTGGGCAGGAAGATTTCTTTTTTCCCAGCAGCTCTTGCCACCTTACTCCTTTATCTGCCTTTTATGTTACTATAGAACATCGTAACTAAATTGCTAAAGGATTTTTCCTACTTTCCGACTAACTTACTTATACTTAGTTATGTTTGAAATATTTTGGGTTTATATTGTGGCTTTCCTTTCAGCTCTTAGAAAATGTTAGCATATTTCTCATCTGTTATCATGAGTAAATGTCAAGTTGTAAGAAATACTTTAGAAGGCAGAAGAGCTGGTTCTAGGCATGGCTTTTATTCTCGCCCGCTGTGTGCTCTTGAGCAAATCATTTGACTTCCCTAGATCCTAGTTTCTTAGTGGCTCAGGGATAGATGATCTCTGAGATTACTTCCAGCATCTCTTTAGCTCCATGTGGATGATAGAGACAGTTAAAAGGACAATTCAGACAAAACCACGTATTTTCTTTCATCTCACTTATCTAAATTATTTTTAGCTCTCCCATCTCTCAGCTCTGTCCATCTTACATCTCCACTACCATCTTTTTTAAAAAATATTAAGATTGTATTTATTTTTGTGAGAAATAGAGAGCAAGCACACAAGCTGGAGGGGGTAAGGGCAGAGGGAGAAGCAGATTCCCTGCTGAACAAGGGGCCCAATGTGGGACAAGGAGCCCAATATGGGATTTGATCCCAGGACCCTGAGATCATGACTTGAGCCAAAGGCAGATGCTTAACTGCCTGAGCCACCAAGGCGCCCTCCATTGCCATCTTAAAAGTAACACTGTTCCACTCTACTCTGATTTAGATTTGTGTGTTTATCCGAAATAGAATCACTTGGGTGTATGGGCTGTTCAGTTAAATATGCTTTGCTCAGGAATTTTTAGTGTTCAGGTTAGACTTCAGGTGTGCACATTGCACCAATACACTGTGGAGGTTGTGGTGTGTGATGTAATTGGTAGCACATTGTTTTCGAGCTGTGTGATTTCTGTAGACCAGTGCACGTGGCATTGAGATGGAAAATGACTTAAAACTGTTTCATTTTCTTCTCTTCCTTGCCAGTGTCTTGTTTTAGGTGATGGGAGGCAAGGGAGAAAGAAATAAAAAATTAGATGCATGCAGAGGGAGTTGGGGGGTGGGGATGTGTGGCTTTTGCAATGAAGGAAAATGAATGAAGAGAAGCTTTTGCCATGCTCCGTTTGAAGCACTGCCAAAGTCCAGGTATGACTATTTTTGGAGGTGGGTTAAGCTAATACTCCCCTACCACTTTCACGTTAGAGAGGTTTTCCTCCTCTTCTTTAAGTAGTACAATTATTACGAGAACCAAAATAGTTCTGAACTGTAAATTAAATCTGAACACCTTTTACCTCTCTTAATTAACTTTTCCCCCCAATTTCATGCTTCTTGTTTTTCTTTCCCTTTTTTCCCCCTCTAAGAAGACATCAGCTGTCTCCACCTCCTCCGCTTCCCCATCTGTCCTTTTCCTCTTGGCTGAAAGAGAGATTTTTACTTTATATTTATTTTAATTAATGGATTTGAATCACAAGTGGTGAAACAGTTGATGTTCATCTTCAAGAGGCAGTAAAAAGGAAAATCATCTTCTCTAACTTGGCAGAAAAGACCTGTATGTTCATTGCTGCCGCCTGCCTGAAAAATGACTGCGAAAGGGGAAGGTTCCAGAGTCCTGTGTCCCTCCAGGGAGCAGATGCCACATCCCAGGATCAAGGGAGGTGAAGATGGGAAAAGCTCTTTAGACTGAGATTGTACTTTATTTTTTCATATTTTTAGAGAAATAGCGAGAGTGGGCACATGCGAATGGGGTGGGCGTCATGGGGGGCAGGGGCAGAAAGAGAGAGAATCTTTTTTTTTTTTTAAAGATTTTATTTATTTACTTGACAGAGAGAGAGAGAGCGCACAAGCAGGGGGAGCAGCAGAGGGAGAGGGAGAAGCAGACTCCCTGCTGAGTAGGGAACCTGACTTGGGGCTTGATCGTAGGACCCTGAGATCATGACTGGAGCCAAAGGCAGACACTTAACTGACTGAGCAACCCAGAGGCAGGAGAGAGAATCTTAAGCAGGATCCATGCCCAGCATGGAGCCTGCTGTGGGGCTTGATTTCATGACCCTGAGATCATGACCTCAGCCAAAATCAAGAGTCAGTTGCTTAACTGACTGAGCCACCCAGGTGCTCCAAGATTGTATTTTCTTGGGAGATGTCTTTCTCAAAGGATACTTAGTCAATATTGCTTGATGGTTTATGATCCCACAAATTGGGGATCAAGTTCCCTAAGAACAAAATGCATTCATTGGGCATATTTGACTGACGTGACAGTAGTACACGTTTCCTTGGGAGAGTGAAAGACTATGAAGCCTTCTTTTGAAAAACCAATCATCAAACACCAAAATCCTTGTCCAAGTAGATGCTCTATTGTAACATTTTAGAGAAAACATGAAAGATGACAGTCTAATTTGAAAGTGGATCAGCAGGCATCAGGACGAAAGAAGAGTTGAGAAGATACCAATTCTGACCTCTGGTTCTGACAACCCATTGTGTGACTTTGGGTAAGTCATTTCACTTCTTGGAACTTCTGTTCCCTTATTGGTAAAGTGAAGTAAGAATATAATATAAAAGTGAAGAATTTAGTTCAGATGGTTTACCGCTTCCAGCTTTTTAGAAAAATCTATGAATTTTAAAAATTGTAATTACATGACAATAAGTAATATAATTTCCAACTGTGAAATACTGCAGAGCATCACAAAAGACACTTTTAAATGTATTTTTAAAAGCAACATGTGAAAAGAACACTCAGTAACATGCATACAATGATATTTGATTTCTCTTTTGTATCTATGTTGTCTCTACCTAAAGCAGATTATATTGACATTTCTTAAATACAAATCATTGAATAAAGTGAGCCTTTTGTTTAAAATAATGTTTACCATAATTATTAAGTTTCCACAGTACTTTTTAAAGAAAAACTTTTTAAAAAATTCTAAACATAAATTATCATGCACCAAGAGTGCCACCACGTATTGCTGTTGGGAAAAGCAAAACATGACTTGAGTTAACTACACATTTCATCCAGACCTGCTGAGGTAATTGACAACCAACATCATAGCAGGAGAAATTCCTCTAAGGCAGCAGAACTTTAGTTTAATTAGATAATTAGCCCTGGTCAGCCTATAATGAATGCACAGGCAATTAACAATGAATTTGAGCTGCTAAAACCTATTTTTCCTCCTTTGTGTTCCTTTACTTTCATTAACAACTCTAACTACCGAACAATTTATATCTTCACTCTAACAATCAACTTTATTATCATCTGACTCTTTGCAAGCGATAAAGCAATGAGACCTGACTGTTGGTTGCACAACATTAAGTGATTATGTTAAGTAATGCCATTTATTTGCCTAGCCATCCTACTGCTATATTATGTCAAACGAATAGGGTTTTTAAAAGCAGTGCATACTCCTTGACTTTGATGATTACTTTATTTGTCAAATCCAAGCAACTAGTAAGAGATGTACTTCAATCTTGAGTTCTTTCTCTGTGGCCTTTAGTAGACATGAATAAAAGGAAACAGTTCCGTAAATCTACCTAAGACAAGACCCTCAAAAAGAAAAAAGCTTTTTTTTTTTTTTTTTTTTGGTGGCTTGAAGATTCTCACATTTGGAAGCTCTTGCAAGTGCTTAAGGTGTATTTCAATAAGTGACAGTCTTCACCTGGCCATCTTTTCCAGTTTTCAGTCTCATGGATAACAGAAGGAACCATTATGGTTTTTCCTTACATCCCTCTACTGCAAGTCTTCTTCATCCATCTGACATTTCTTGAGGGAAATGGCAGAGAGAAAAAAAGAAGAGGGGAGTGAGAAAGTTAAGAGAGAGAGCCTTCATATGCGGAAGAATAGAAGTTACCAAAGTGTGCAGGTCTTAAGAATGAATGGTACTAAAGTGTAAGTGTCAGGAAGACATTTGGGGTGCTCTGGTTCTGGGCCCATAAACGGAAACATTCATTGTATTTCAATTAGAAATGCGTTCTGAAATATGAACATTAAAAATTTCTACAGGAAGATTATACATCTACAAAGACATATCCTTTGCCATATCAGAAACCACTTTGATTCTATTAGAATTAATGGAATCCTTAACATACAGAATGTTCTTATAAAAATTGCTATTCTACTTACTAATAATCTAACAAGATTTGGTGAATTTAACCTAATGTTAAAAAATTAGTTAGCCAGTTAATAGCAGCTTAGTAACTATTTGAAGAAATATATTGCTTACTTTTAAGCAGAATTAAAAACGTGTAAACAGAAATCTTCTTGTGATTGGAATATGAACATTGGCTTATAATTTCTTATCTTGAGACTTCCCATCTGGCTGGTCTTGGAAATAATTTTTTCCTTTCTTTCTCCAGCAATAACTAGCAATTAGAGTCTCAGAAATGCCAATTTTAATCAAAACTCTTATTTCCAAAATAGAAAAACTTACATGAACTATATAAAGCCTCTTCGTTTTATTCAATCGGCTGTTTTGAAAAAGTAATTTAAATAATTCAGAGCCAGAATTATGATGTTCCAGAAATGTTAAGAAAATAGTGTGAATCTTTCCAAATTATGGTCATTTGTATTCGTACCATGGGCACAGTAATTTCACTGGCATTAGTGTTTACATTCTCCAGATAGCCACTGCATAGCAGTTAGCTTCTAGAAAGTAAGTTTTCTCAACTTTAGCACTATTGACATTTTGGATTGGCTAATTCTTTGTTGTGGGGCTGTCTTGTGCATTGTAGGATGCTTAGCAACATCCCTGGCCTCTACCCACAAGATGACAGTAGCATCAACTGTCCCCCACTCTACCCTGAGATAACCATTAACATCTCCAGATGTTGACAAAAGTCCCCGGGCTGGGGGCCAAAACCACTCCCGGTTGGTAATCAGTAATATAGAATAAGACCATGGCAATGGTCTTATTTCTTCCTCTAAAAGCATGTCAGCTAAATTTCTTCCTCTAAAAGCATGTCAGCTTCAACAAAATGAAGTGTGTTGAATTTGGATTTCTAGATAGTCTTTAGTAACTGAAGTCTTTTTTTTTTATTTTTATAAATTTTTTTTTAAAATTTTATTTATTTATTTGACAGAGATCACAAGTAGGCAGAGAGGCAGGCAGAGAGAGAGGAGAAAGCAGGCTCTCCACGGAGCAGAGAGCCCGATGCGGGGCTCGATCCCAGGACCCTGGGATCATGACCTGAGCCAAAGGCAGAGGGCCTCAACCCACTGAGCTACCCAGGCGCCCCAGTAACTGAAGTCTTAATAGAAAATGAATGAGAGCCTTGCTGACGTCCAATTTGGAATGATTTTGAGGGGTGCTGAAAGAAGGCTCCTGCTCCCATATTGCACTTGACTTTTCCAAATGGTCTGCTTTAGTATCAGGACTTTACACTCCTGTTTGTTCCTTCTGTTAAAAATGTAAATATTCCCAGGAGGATCGTCTTTTGCGTTAAAACTGCAACATTAGTTTTTTAGCTAAAAATACCATGTATTAACATGTATCTACCTGCCTTTTTCCTTATGAAAAGGTCCTTCTGGAAGATGACACTGAAGAAAATATTCTTGAGAATTGAGATCTGGTGGGTGGATGAGAGTCAAGCACCACGTCTGGGAAAAGGAAGGATGGTAGGGAGGTGGGAAGTATACTAGAAATACCCTTTAGACCTCATTTTTAATGGGTCAGCCTGAGTTACTCTTGCCATGTATCAGTGTTTGCTTTTTCTGCTACTGCCTGTATCTTTAAATACCACCTCTCCCTGTCTTTTTTTTTTTTTTTTTAAGAATTTATTTATTTATTTTTTATTTATTTGACAGAGAGAGAGAGAGAGCACAACCACAAGCGGGGGATGGGAGGTGGTGAACAGCCCGCAAAGGAAGAGAGAGAAGCAGACTCCCTGCTGAGCAGGGACCCTGGGATCCTGGCCTGAGCCAAAGACAGATACTTAACCAACTGAGTCACCAAGGTGCCCCCAGCCCCTTTCCTTCCTCCCACCTTTTTTTTAAAGCAGCCAAGACTAGTAGAATGTACTTTCTTTGGCCACTTAGTGTTGGGTATCCCAAGGTAATTTTGAAAAGTTATGGGTAGATGAAATCTAAATGTCTAGAGAGGATTGACTAGATTACCTGACCTCTAAACACACCCTCCTGCTGATGGAGGAGGTCTGAGCCCTGTCAAGCCTGCTTTTCCTCCATTGCTGTCTAACACACTAGTGACTGGTGTTTTAGTTTTAGTCCTGGAAGGTGGCTGCCTGGCCCTTCCAGCACCACTCAGTGGGCACCTTAAAGGATGGCCAGTGGGTACACTTTACAACCTCTTGTAAGAATATGTTCAGGCTGATGCTCAATTTAAACAAACCCACTTTCTGATGATTAAAATAATGCTCTACTAAAAGGAGTTTTTAAATCATGGGAGAGGCATGGAGCTCCGTCTGAAGGCCAGCACACGAAACTGATTCCAGGGTACTTTCCTACCTGCCTTAGTAGCTCCTTACACTGAGCTTCCACATAGCTATAGGATTTCAGTTTTTTGTGGTGGATGTTTGGCTGGCTGGCTTTTCTTACGGAATTACTGCATCATGGCATTTGGGCCATGACCACACTTTTAAGTATAGGTTCTGTTTATTTTGGTTTTTCCCATCCAGTGTCACTTGCCTCTTCATTTCCTGATCTCTTTCTAAAGTGAGGAGGCTAAAATACATCACAGATCACAGCTGGATTTGGACAACATGCATCTCCTTGGCAGGGACTTGCACTGAGCCTGATTTATTTATGTAAATACTTTGCTGCTCACTAGGTAAGATTATGGATTCCTTGGCTGGTTTCTCGTCTTCTGCTTTCTAGTGGTTAATCCAACATGTTTTCAAAAGTCCAACTAAACATAAAAGTAATATAAAATATTCTTGTTTGTTTCACAAGTTTTTACTTTTAGGCTGTGTAGCTTAATATTCTGCATGGACCTCACCATTTTTTAAGATTCCTTATCTTAAATTGGACTAAATGGTTCCTCTTTTTAAGTTTTGACTGACACCTATTATATAAGCAGTTGTCTTAATATAATACCTGACAAGTTTCACACTTGTCCCTTTTGACAGTTTTTCCAATCTCGCATTATGTTTTTACCTTTCTTCACTCAGCTCAGGTTTTCTGACAAGGTTTCACGTAGAGGTAGTGTTTTATTATTGATAATAGTAACAAGTACCTTAGTACTCATGGCCATATGATTGTTCACTTTTGAATAATTTGCTTTAGGCTCTTTCTCCTTAAAATATAAGGATCTATGAAAATGATCCCAGTACTGCTTTCAAATACTGACTTTCCTTGTTCCCCTTAAGGTTTGGTTTGCTTGTTTTTTTATAGTTAACAGACTTTAACTATGGTGTTTCCAACTCTAATAGATATGCGTGATTTCGTAGAGTGGTAATTACAGACAAGATGAAACACTGAGTAAAAGTTTGAATTGTTCTGAAGGAATAAAATTCTTACTGGATTTTAGGAAATCTAGGAAAAAATCCTTACTGACTCTGAATTTATGTTATCTTAAATTACTACTTATTCTTTATTGTGTGCTATCCTGGCCCTATTTATTCAGACAGACATTTATAAACTACTACCAACAGACAAAGGTGAATAGAAATCCAGGGACTGAATAGGAAAACTTTTTTTTTTAAGATTTTACTTATTTATTTGACACAGAGAGAGAGAGGTCACAAGTAGGTAGAGGCAGGCAGAGGGAGAGGGGGAAGCAGGCTCCCTGCTGGGTGGAGAGCCCAATGTGGGGCTCGATCTCAGGACCCTGAGACCATCACCCAAGCCGAAGGCAGAGGCTTAACCCACTGAGCCACCCAGGCACCCCTGAATGTGAAAACTTTTGACCCAAACTAAGTAAACCCATCTTGACCATGTCCAGGAATCATGCCATACAATTCTCCTTAGATTATATTTCTCTAAACACACACAGTTTAGAGAAACATACCACAGAAATTATCTGGTGGTGTCAGCAAATAATCACGAAATACCATAGACCAGAACAAGTGGTCTGTTACTTTCTTGAAACTCTATAGATTTTGCAGCAATTCCCTAAATTATTAAAGTACTTTAATAAGCTGTTGACCAAAGAAACATCCTATAAACATTTCACAAGACAATTAGACTGAAATATATTTAGGATTTTGACCATACACAATTTAGTTCCTTGAAAAACTTCTGCCTCAGGCTATGTATCTTACTGGGGTTGATGAATATTGGTCACCAAACCCATGAGAGGTCAAGTGGTAGAAGCTCCAGAGTTCAGCCAGAGGATGGGACTCCAAGATGGTACCACCTGACCATTTCCTCACTGTGGGGGGCAGGGATAGGAGCGGAAATTTAGGTATCAGATTGTACATTTCTTGAGACTACATCTAATTAACATATTCTTAGCAGAATTCAGAATGATACCGTGACTATCTTAACACACCTTAGTGACCGTGGGACTTGTTCTTTTTGCACTCTTTCAAGCAAAGCATATTTTGGAATACACTCCCACTCTTTCTATTAGAAAAGGGAGGTGGGGATAAACAATTTTATTTTCAGTGTGGGAACATGAGGTATGAAGCACTAAGATGGACTGTCAAAGAAATAAACCAATCTGAGAACCTCTGATTAATGATGGTACTGTCACTTATCGTCCTCTTCCTTCTCTGGTATGGGGTGCACCTCGGGCAGCATGTCTGACCCTGGCTGCAGATGCTGACACTGACCAAGACGAGAGCACTGTCACTCCATGTGTGTTACTGCCAGGGAACAGCTTTACCGGAAGCTGGAAAGTACCCCAGGAGGAGACTGCCTCTGCCTCATATCTTCACCTGGTCCTTTGGGTCCCATAGGGCAGCCAGGCACTCTCCTGGGTCCTGGTACTGATTCACCATGTGGTCTAGGAAGGCTGCTCAAATGGCCAGCAGCAGACTCTGGGAGAACTGAGCCCAGGCGTGACAACTTTGATTTCCCAAGAGACTTTATCTAATTAGTCCTTATACTACCTTTATAAGAGAGGGGAAGTGCCAGAAAGTATCACCGTGGAAATGAGCACATTAATAATGTTAATCACGGTGGAGACCTTGGAAACTCAGGTTTCAGTTCCTGCACCTCATCAGAGCTGAGTGTGGTTTGGGAGATAGCACCCTAGCATGCATTTGGGACTGGAAGGCAGCTTGGGGTACACCTTAGCCTAACAGTTCTCCTTCCCGTGTCCTGCAAATGAACTCTGTTGTGCTGCACCCATGGTCTGCTCTCCCATTCACCTTCCTCCTGCCTCAGTAACCTCACACCCACTCACCCACACACCCAGAAATGCTCCTTGTCGCTCCCTCTTAGCTCAACATGTGGCACATTTCTTCTAGAAACCCACTTCTCATTTTGGTTTTGGTGCCACCATTCTGTCCTGACCTTGAGTCTTTATTCCTCCTGGATCCCCTTGGTGCTTCCTGTCCTCTCCTTGGCCCTTAAATGGTGCTGTTCGGTTTAGAGGGCCTTCCTTGCTCTCTCCTGAGGAATCTCAGTCTTCTTTACTTCGTCTTCCTTAGCCTCAAGTGTTTAATCCTTAGTCTTCCTCTGGTTGTATTTCAGTGTTCCCCAAACTCCATTTCTTATGCAGGGGCCCCCTGGTTTTCAGGAATGAATCCTGTGAGAATATAATTTGCTAGGTCATTCTGCCAGCTTTTATTAAATAACCGATTTGTGGGAGAGAATACTGTACTCAACTCTGTGGGGAAGTAGGGGACATATGTCTGTCCTGGTGGAGAGATTATACTCTACCTCAAGCCAGGACATGCAGGGGCTACAATGAGAACAGCAGCAGGTTATGGGGATTTGTATAGCATCTGTGACACATTAGTAAAGACAGGTAGGGGCTCACAAGATACATCCAAGTCAACCCCAGGCAAGATGTATTAGAAAAAGCTTTTCTGAGGATGTGCAGCTTGACCCAGATCTCCACAAAAGAATTGGGACCAACTTGACGGAAAGGAGAGAGCATAGGACTCCAGAAAACTTGGAGCAGATGCTCAGCCCGTGTTCTCCCATTTGACTATGGAAGAGTCACACGTTTTCCTGTATGGTCTTGTGAGCATGGTGTATCCCACTGAGGCATCAGGTCTGGCTGGCTTAATGGAATTCTCTCCAACATTCTGGTAATCCTGCCCAAAGTGTCCCACAAGAGCATCTCCTCTTTCCTGGCTTCTCCCCCAGTACAGTCAGCAGTGTGTGTTCTCTCCCACACAGGCTTTTGTTCTCTTGTTCGGGTAAGCCCACAGCTATGCACTGTAACTGACAGCCAGGGACAGGCAGCAAATCCCTATTTGTCACGTTTTATTTTTAAATGTACAAAATGGACTTTCAGTAATGGTGCCGTTTTCCTGCTCTAAAGCTAAAACAAAGAGAATTTTCTGCCTAAATGAACAGAATTAGGGAAAACGAATTTTCCATTTAGCCTTAGTCTCACTGTACATCTTAGTCCCCCATGAAGAATGTAGGAAGCCTGGTGGATGCAAGTATTTTTACTTTGGCCCTTTGGCATCTGGCTCCTAATTATTTAATTCACAAAGTACACTTCATACCACAGTGTTTATTTTGTCTGCAAAGACAGATCTTGATATTTCTTATTGGTTGTGGAATTTTCAGCTTAGCAGGTGACTGTTTTAGCATGTTAGAATCACATTGGTATACAAGAAATACGGTTGCGGGGGAATAATGGATTTATATGGCACCTGACTTCTAGTGCCTCCAGATGTAGGATTTGGGAATCTGCTTAGATTTTTCCGAAAGACTGGAGAAGGGGGGATGGGTGGGATAAAACAGAAATCATTTAATACAATGTCGGTGGTGAAGAAGATGCTCAGAGTGCAAAGTAAAGCTCTTGGTAGACTTTTAAAAGTGACTCATTTTACTTGTACCAAGTTGCTTTGAAATAAAAAGGTGGTCCTTGGGTACAGCAACTCCCCGGGCGTCAGAAGAAAGGGGAGGTAATGATGTATCGGTCAGGAAAGTAAGTCATAATTTTGTTTTACAATCGTGATTCATAGTCTGGTAGTTCTGTCCTCTAATAATAGCATGTACTTAGAAATTTTGTTCATTAAATTATTTAGATAATCTCAATGACAACAGGCTTTCTCATTTACATGCTTCCTTTAGCAGGTATTACTGTGGAATGAAATTCTCCTCACGAGAACATTTGTTAGAAAATTCATTGAAAACAAGGAAATCCACCGTGGATTTGGTCATTCATTCATTCAGCAGATGTGTATTAACACCCACTCCATGTGTTAGGAACCCTTATATGGGTGAGTGATAAGATGTGGCAGGACAGGCAAGATTCCTGTTTGCACAGAACTTATATTCTAGAAGGGGAAAGTAGACGAAACAAAGGAACAAGATAATTTCAGAGTACCCTGAGTGCTGGGTTAAAGCTAACATAGTGACTGTGACTGGATGACTGCCCGAGCCTGGAAACGGAGAAAAAGCCTCTTGGTGAATGTAGCCCTTCAGAGGGACCTGAAGGACAAGGAGGAGCTGGCCATCTTAAGATCTGGAGAAAGTGTTGCTGGCAGAGGTTCTAAGGCTGGAACAAGCTTGGTAGCTTGTATAAACTTTGGGGTAGACTTTTGTAGTGTATCCTGAAGGTAATTTTTTATTAATAATTCACACCCCCTATCCTTTAGACCCTCTTTTTCCTGGTGGTGGTCTTTTTTGATCATCTCAGTGGGTCATCCCTAGAGGACTCCCCCATCCCTTCTTACTCAGTGTATGGATCCATTCGTTTCTTCTTGGCTGGATTTTGAACTTCAGCACTGAGGTATGGGTCTAGATGTTTGGAGTTAACATTTCCCACCTCCTGTCTTCTCCATCTTCTCATGCCAGTTTCTTTAGCCAGGAACTTTCCTTTGTTAGTTTTTAGACAAAGTGACTGACTTCTGGTTCTTCGTCCCGTCTGGGTTAATAGTTAAGATGACTAGACCCGTATAAGCTGCACTGTTTCATTACACCACGCACTTGGACTCTAAGTAGATAGGGTCTTGAGTACATGTAGATTCTGCCCTGGATTTTTCTTCTCCTCTGTTTTGTTTGTTGAAAAAAGTTTTAAAGGACCTGGTGACTTGAGGTGTGTCAGTTTTAAATCCATGGAAGGCGAGCACATTTATTCCAAAAATCACTTGGCCTTTTTTTTAAGTGAAATGCTACTGGATGAAAGCTCTTCAAAAGTTTGTCCAAGACTTTTGATATTTAGGTAGTGCCTGCAACTGAGATTTCTTCAGTATTTTGAAAGGCAATCAAAGGTTTTCTGCTCTGTTCAGATGCTACCGTATAATGTAGTTGTAATGCTAATAGCCTTGGACCTGACTCTTCTGCTCGTGCTGCCAGAATATCGGACAGTTGGTAGGAGAACCTATCGATCAAGGAGGTGTGTGTGTGTATGAGTCAGTGAAGATAAATGATCTTTTACTGTGAAAATAGTACCTAGTCACTATTTCGTAACTGAAAATCCCCATCTCTTTCACACCCACCAGTCAAGCTTCTCTTCTATTTAATATTTAAAATAAAATAGTTCAACTCTCCAGGGGCCTTGGGACTTCCCCAGTGCCACAGGGTGTGATGTGTCTTTTCACACCTCTAGGCTGGGGAAACCCCACACTGGGCAAAGGGCCAGTTTTAGAACGAGCAGCTCATTAAGGAGATTCAGAATCTAAGGAGCCATAGAGAGACGTTAGAGGAAGGAGACAAATACAGGGAAACCGTACCTCAAGCTGGCACTCTGACCAAGTTAACCGTTTCTTGCTGTCTTAGAAAGAGGCATGGGGATCGGTGAATGAGGCAGTGTGGATATTGGGAAAAGATACTGTTCTGCATGTGTAAATGGGAATATCATGGGCAATAATCTTTGGGAGAAGATAAGGCCATTCATTTTAAATGACTCAAAGAGATGGTATATGAGCTGAGAGAAAATCATTCTCAAAACTTCCTGGTCACACCACTTAGGAACAAAAGTCAGCTCTAATTATGGAAGGGGTCCTTGGAAAACGTCTGGTTTTTCCTCCAACTCCAGGTGCAGGATCGTCTTTCAGGGATGCCTGACTGATGGCCCCCCGACTTCCATCTGGCCCTTGTGGGCTGGAGTGCCCATTGTTGAACATGGGTGGGATAGCTATCGCTTGGCTGGACAGTGCTCTTGGTAAGAAAGTTCTTCATGTCAAGATGAAATTGCCTTCCTCTAATCTTCAGCCGAGTTCTTCCTTTAACATACATGTCTTTTCTCCTTTTCTCATGATTCATTCCAAATATTTGAAGACGACCATTTTATAACTTCTAAGTTTTCACGTCAGATGGTTCAACTTTTCATGTTTATAGCTCTCACTGTTCTAGTCATCCTTTTCTAGACTCATTTAGTTTATGGAGGTCCTTCACGAAACCCAGGGCTGGGAACTGAACAGAATCCTCTGGATCGGGTCACCTTAGGTTGAGAACTGTTTGCCTTTTTATGGCACAGGATGTGGTTTGTCTTGGTAAATGCACCATGTCAGCTTGAGAAAAATGTGTGTTTTGCTGTTGTAGGGTAAAGTAGTCTATAGATGTCTATTACACTGATTGATGGTGTTGTTCAGTTCGACTCTGTCCTTAACTGATTTTCTGTCCACTGGATCTGTCCATTCCTCATAGAGGGTTGTTGAAGTCTTTAACTTCAAGAGTGGGTTCGTCTGTTTCTCCTTGCAGTTCTATCAGTTTTTTCTTCGTGTAGTTTGATGCTGCATTGTTAGGCACATACATGTCAAAGATTGTTGTCTTCTTGGAGAGCTGACCGCTTTGTCATATGTAATGGTCTTCTTTATCCCTGTTTAATTTCCTTGCTTTGAAGTCTTCTCTGTCTGAAATTAACATAGCTATTTCTACTTTCTTTTGATTAGTGTTAGCATGGTATATTTTTCTCTTTCCCTTTACTTTCAGTCTATATAGTTTCAATCTTTATAGTTAAGGTGGATCTCTTATAGACAACATATAGTTGGATCTTGCTTTTAAGCCATTCTGACAGTCTCTCTTTTAATTGGTATATTTAGGCCATTGATGTTCAAACCGATTATCGATGTCATTGAAATACTATCTACCATATACTGTTTTCTATTTGTTTCCCTTATTCTTTGTTCTTATTTTTGTCTTCCACTCTTTTTCTGATTTTTGTGGTTAAAATTGAGCATTTTCTAGAACTCCATTTTATGTCCTTTCTTAGCATATTATTTATATTCTTTTTTTTTTGTAGTTGCCCTAGAGATTACAATATGCATATACAGCCCCCAAGCCCACTTTCAAATGTTGCTATACCACTTCACAGGTAGTGTGAGTACCTTGTAATAGTGAAAAAATCTCAATTTCTCCCTCTCAATTTTTGAAAAAAAGAATTTATTTATTTCTTTATTTATTTGAGAGTGAGCCAGCCAGGAGTGCCTGGGGAAGAGCTAGGGGGAGGGACAGAGAGAAAGGGAGAAGCAGACTGCCTGCTCAGGAGTCCAATGCAGGGCTTAATCTCAGGACCCTGAGATTGTGACCTGATCCGAAGGCAGACATTTAGTGACTGAGCCACCCAGGTGCCCCCCTTCTCATTCTTTATATCATGAGGTTGTACACAAGTACACATAATTGGGTATATTGTTGCTAATAATAATACTTATTAATATATTATTATTTTGAACAAACTTATCTGTTAGACCAATGAAGAATTAAAAAATAAAAGTTCTTATATTACCTTCATATTTCTTTTTTTTAAAAAAGATTTTATTTATTTATTTGTCAGAGAGAGTGAGCACAGGCAGACAAAGAGGCAGGCAGAGGCAGAGGGAGAAGCAGGCTCCCTGGTGAGCAAGGAGCCCGATGTGGGACTCCATCCCAGGACCCTGGGATCATGACCCGAGCTGAAGGCAGCCGCTTAACCAACTGAGCCACCCAGGCGTCCCTTCATATTTCTTTTTTGATGCTCTTCCTGTCATTATGCAGATCTGAGTGCCTGACCTATATATTTTCCTTCTCTCTAAAGAATTTCATTTAATATTTCTTGCAAGGCAGGACTTACAGCAACAAATTTCCTCCATTTTTGTTTGTCCAAGAAGGTTTTTTATTTTTCCTTCACTCTTAAGAAATAATTTTACAGGGTATAAGATTCAAAGTTGGTTGTATTGTTCTCTCAACACTTTAAATATGTCACTCCACTCTCTTGTTGCTTGCATGGTTTCTGAGAAGTTGGGTATAATTCTTATCTTTTTTTCTCTATAGGTAAGGAGCTTTTCCCCTCTGGCTCCTTTCAGAATTTTTTCTTTATCTTTGATTTTCTGTAGTTTTAAAATGATATGCCTATTTTTTCTTTTCTTTTCTTTTTTTTTTTTTTCCTGTTTGAAATTAATCCTGCTTCATGTTATTTGAGCTTCCTAGATCTGTGGTTTTGTGTATGCCACTAGTTTGGGGGCAGTTCTGTCATTATTGTTTCAAACATTTCTTCTGTTTCTTTCTTCTCTTTCTGGTATTCCCATCACACATTTATTACACCTGTTTAGTTGTCTCATAGTCCTTGGTAATTCTGTTCTTCCATCCCTCCCTGCCCCCCACTCCTAGTTTTGGTAGTTTCTGTTAAGATATCCATCCTTAAGCTTAACGATTCTTTCCTCAGTCATGACCAGTCCACTAATAAGCCCATCAAAGGCATTCTTCACTTCTGTTTACAGTGTTTTTGCTCTAAAGCATTTCTTTTTGGTTCTTAGGATTTCCATCTTTCTGCTTACATTGCCCATCTGTTCTTGCATGTTGTCTACTTTATCCATTATAGCCCTTAGCATATTCATCATGGTTGTTTTAAATTCCTGATCTGATAATTCCAGCATCCCTGCATGTCTGGTACTTATTGTTCTGATTCTTGCTTTATTTCTTCAAATTGTGGTGGGTTTTTTGCCTTTAGTATGCCTTGGAATTTTTTTTTAAGATTTTTTTTTTTTTTTTAATTTGTCAGAGAGAGAGAGTGAGAGTGTGAGTACCAGCATGGAAAGCAACAGGCAGGGGGAGAAGCAGGCTCCCCACTGAGCAAGGGGCCTGATGTGGGACTCAATCCCAGGACCCTGGGATTGTGACCTGAGCCGAAGGCAGATGCTTAACCAGCTGAGCCATCCAGGCGTCCCTGGAATTTTTTCTTGATAGTGCACATGATGAACTAGATAAAAGAAACTACTGTAAATAGGCTTTAGTAATGTGGTAGTAAGGTGTAGAGGTGCAGTGATTAGGTCTCAGTCTTTCAGTGAACGCATGCTTCTAGACTGTGAACTTCACAAGTCTCTCTCAGTTTTTCCTCCCCACTTAGGTAGGATGGGATGACTAGAGTACGCTAGAATCCAGTACTTCTCCCAGGCCAATGAAACTTCGATAATAACCTATAAGGTTAGGCTCTGGTTAACTAGTTTCTCCTGAGTGCCGACCTTGTCAAGAAACACAGAGTGGGGGGTGCCTGGGTGGCTCAGCTGATTAAGCTTCTGCCTTCGGCTCAGGCCTTGTTCCCAGGACCAAGTCCTGCATCGGGCTCCTTGCTCAGTGGGGAACCTGCTTCTCCCTCTGCCTGCCACTCCCTCTGCTTGTGCACGCTATCTCTTTCTGACAAATAAATAAAATCTTAAAAACAAAAAAAGCATAGAGTGCTTTCTAGAGTATTTCTAAATGGTTCTTTTCCTCTTCCCTCTCTCTCCAGTCTTGGGGCAGTGGTTTACCTGTGTCCTCCCACCTCTTAAGGATCCAAGGAGAGTTGTTGATTTTTCAGTCTGTTTATCTTTTTACCTGATGTTAGGATACAGTAGTGACTTCTGAGTTCCTTACATGTGGTACCAGAAACAGGAAGTTTATTTGCCTTTTTTTATTTTTTATTTTATTTTATTTTTTTTAAAGATTTTATTTATTTATTTGACAGACAGAGATCACAAGTAGGCAGAGAAGCAGGTAGAGAGGGAGGAAGAAGCAGGCTCCCCGCTGAGCAGAGAGCCTGATGCGGGGCTCGATCCCAGGACCCTGGGATCATGACCTGAGCCAAAGGCAGAGGCTTTAACCCACTGAGCCACCCAGGCGCCCCTATTTGCCTTTTTTTAGATACCAATATTGCCCTGGTGACTTATATTAAATTTGTCCAGTGAGACTTACTTATTCTTGCTATTTATTTTTTAATTTGTTTTAATATGAGCCATCATAAACCAGCTTCCTCTTGTACTATCTCTGCAATCAAAAATTATGTGTATATGCATGTGTTTTCAATTTCCCTTTTTAGCATTATGAAGTATAGGTTTGATAAACATGTTTTTGTTATTTCTTCCCCAAGTCATTAATAAAGATATGTTGATGGGAGGCATACAACAGGTGATAGATACCCAGTCATTAATTTGCTCTGACTGTTAAACCACCCAATGCTTCAATATCCTCAGGGCTGTTCCTAGTACCCTGCTACAGTTTCCCATCTTGTGTGCAAGGCTATTACCATTGGTGTTAAAATGCTTTGCTGGAGTGAAGATACATTAACTCCATGATGTTTCCTGGTCTAATTGTTTATTAAAGATGAATTTGTTGCAACTTAATGGATTCTGTTTGTCCGTTTCTGAACCCAATTTCCTCCTGGTGACCATTACTTTTTTTTTTTTTTTAAAGATTTTATTTATTTATTTGACAGAGATCACAAGTAGGCAGAGAGGCAGGCCGGGGTGGGGGGGGGGAAGCAGGCTCCCTGCTGAGCAGCGAGCCTGATGTGGGACTCAATCCCAGGACTCTGAGATCATGACCTGAGCCGAAGGCAGAGGCTTAACCCACTGAGCCACTGAGGCGCCCCCATTACTTTATTTTTTGTGTTCTTTTTTTGTTTGTTTTTAAAGAAACACAACTTTAAAAAAAAGTTTATTTATTTGTCAGAGAAAGAGAGAGAGGGAATAAGCAGGGGGAGTGGAAGGCAGAGTGAGAAGCAAGCTCCCTGCTGAGCAAGGAGCCCGATGTGGGACTTGATCGCAGGACCCTGGGATCAGGACTTGAGCAGAAGGCAGATGCTTAACTGATTGAACCTCCCAGGCATCCCTTTATTTTTTAAGTGTTCTAAGACATGTCAGGACATAACCCAAATTATTGTCTAGATTTCCCTGTTATGCTTAGTTTTATGACCTTAGGCAAGCCAGTTTGTCTCTTTTACCCCCCCTTTTTAAAAAATCTGTAAAACTACAACCTTTATTATTTCTAGAATTTTATAATTTGAGTCATCTGTTTAAAACCCTATTCTAGAATTTTTCTAAAAAAATATGTGGTTTCTAGATTCTACTTTTTCCTTTCCTACTGTGTACCTTCCCTTTGAAATCAGAGGCTTTGATCTATCCTCAGTCTTTCTCCTGGAATTCTTAAATCTCACTGACTATGGTGCTCTGATTACATTTGAAATGTTTGTTACTTTTAATTTTGTGTGTATGTATGTGGGGACACATGGGTTATAATTCTTCTCACTTAAATTAATAGTTATTTTTTAATATGTATCTTAAATTTCAATACTTCCTTTTAAAAAAATCTTCAAAGTTTTTATTTAAATTCCAGTTAGTTGACATATGGTATAGTATTAATTTCAGGTGTACAATATAGTGATTCAACACTTACAAACAACACCCAGTGCTCATCACAAGTACACTCTTTAATCTTATCACCTATGTCACCTTCCCTCTGATAACCATCAGTTTGTTCTCTATAGTTCAGAGTCTGTGTCTTGGTTTGCCTTTCTCTCTCTTTTTTCCCCTTTGCTCGTTTGTTTTGTTTCTTAAATTCCACATATGAGTGAAATTGTATACTTTTTGTCTTTTTCTGACTTATTTTGCTTAGCATAATACTCTCTGACTCCATCCATGTCATTGCAAATGACAAGATTTCATTCTTTTTGATGGCTGAGTAATATTCCACTATATACCTATCTATATCACATCTTCTTTATCCATTCATCTATCAGTGGGCACTTGGGCTGTTTCCATAATTTGGCTACTGTAAGTAATGCTGCAGTAAACATTGGTGTGCATATATCCCTTTGAATTAGTATTCTTTTTTTAAAGGTTTTATTTATTTGTTTGAGAGAGACAGAGATAGAGAGAGCACAGTGGGGAGGAGAGGGAGAGGCAGGCTCTGCACTGAGCAGGGACCCTAACACAGGGCTTGATCCCAGGAACCCAGGGTCATGCCCAAGCCAAAGGCAGATGCCCAACTGACTGAGCCACTCAGGTGCCCCAGTATTTTTGTATTCTTCGGGTAAATATCTGGTAGTGTGATTGCTGGGTCATAGGGTAGCTCTATTTTTAACTTTTTGAGGAACCTCTACACTGTTTTCTGCAGTGGCTGCACCAGTTTGCATTCCACCAAAAGTGCAAGAGGGTTCCTTTTTCTCCACATTCCCACCAACACCTGTTATTTCTTGTGTTGTTGATTTTAGCCATTCTGAGAGGGGTGAGGTAGTATCTCATTGTAGTTTTGATTTGTATTTCCCTGATGATCACTGATGTCCATCTCTTTGTGTGTCTGTTGGCCATCTGGTTGTCGTCTTTGGAAAATTTTTACCCATGTCTTCTGCCCATTTTTTAATTGGATTATTCTTTTTTTTTGGGTGGTGAGTTTAATAAGCTCTTTTTAAAAAAAGATTTTATTTATTTATTTGACAGAGAGATCACAAATAGGTAGAGAGGCAGAGAGAGAGAGAGAGGGAGAAGCAGGCTCCCTGCTGAGCAGAGAGCCTGATGTGGGGCTCAATCCCAGAACCCCAAGATCATGACCTGAGCCGAAGGCAGAGGCCTAACCCACTGAGCCATCCAGGTGCCTTTTTTTTTTTTACACTACCATCCTTATCATTTATTAAGAGACCAGTACATGCTAGATATATTGCTAAATGCTTAACATACATTACCCATTAATTCCCTTAAGAAACACTTACTGAGTATCTATTATGGGCACTGAGGTTATAGCGATACTCAAATCAGACTCAATCCATTCCCCAAAGACAGCATACATTCTGCTTTATTAATACATTTAATCTTAACAACAAAGTTACTAGATAGGTACTACTATATTTTACAAATGGTGAAACTGACACTCCAAGTTTGCCCAGGATTACGCACTAAGTGTAAAACCAAGTGACCCTGATTCCAAAGTCATGTCCTAGACTTCTTAGCTTAACCCTTTATCAGATGCGTTATTTCAAAATATCTTCTCCCATTCCATAGGCTTCCTTTTAGTTTTGTTGATTGTTTCCTTCGCTGTGCAGAAGCCTTTTATTTTGATATAGTTCCAATAGTTTATTTTTGCTTTTCCCCCCTTGCCTCTAGTAAGATGTTTCTACGGATGATATCAAAAAGAACACTGCCTATGTTCTATTCTAGGATTTTTATGGTTTCAGGTCATTCAGTACCCTCTTAATAGTAACTGCTTTATCTTTTCCCTTTTGAAAATTGTTCTTTTTGGTGAATAGGTGAATGGAAAGCAGTACTAACCAAAATTTGGTAACTACCCTTATTTGCTGGATTATCCTTCAAAACACCGTTGGCTACTTCAGTCTCCTCATCATTTCCCTTAAACTCTGCCCACCACCAAACAAAAGGAACTTTTTGATAAGGGTTCACCTCTACTGAGGATATTCTAAAGAACTTGCTGGAGGCTCTGAAGGAAATGGTGAAGGAGTTCTCCGTGTTTTAAGGAATAGCAGCATCCTTAGGATAAATGTACACTTGTCTGAACTACCTACCTAGAACCCTTTCTAGGTTGAAAAGTTTTGTTATGTTTGTTTAAAAACCATTGGTGATGCTTTCTATCTATCTCCCAGAGCATCCTGACTGCAGTCACTGCCTGTTCTTTTACTTGGTCTAGAAAACAGCACTTGATTGTTACCATTTTAATATCTAGGTTTAGGTCTAGTTCCCACTCAGCTTTTGATTTAATTTGTTCAGACCTGAGTCATTTGGATTTGAAGGTGTCACTGAACAGATTGGGCCTCAACTAGCTTCCTTGGGAACCTGTCACTTCCTAGACTGCATGATTCTAGGTCTCTTTGACAATCTCATTTGGTTTCAGAAGATTTTGGTCTAGGGGCGCCTGGGTGGCTCAGTGGGTTAAAGCCTCTGCCTTCGGCTCAGGTCATGATCTCGGGGTCCTGAGATCGAGCCCCGCATCGGGCTAACTGCTCCGCAGGGAGCCTGCTTCCTCCTCTCTCTCTGCCTGCCTCTCTGCCTAGTTGTGATTTCTCTCTGTCAAATAAATAAAAAATGAAAAAAAAAATTAGAAGATTTTGGTCTAAAAATTAGATTTGAAATTTAAATATATGATATCATCAGTTTTAGAAGTGCATGGGAAACTATGTTATAAAGTTATAAATAATGTGGTTTGCCCCATCTAGTTGGGAGTGCTGTCCTAAGCCCTTCTGAGGCTAAGTCTTGCTAAGGCCCTGTAGGCATGATAAACTCGGGACAAAAATTTGCAGTGTGCTTTTCCCCCTTTCTAAAGTAGAAAGTATTTATGTAGAGTCCTTTTAGGATATTGTCCTCATGCAAGAAGGAGTAAGTGAGGGGCATTTTTAAAGCAACCTTGAAATGGGGTTCAGAGAAGGCAAAGTCACCAACCATCAGAAAAGATAGTTTAGCTCTGGGAATCCTGGGTATTAAGAACAATGCATGCTTTTCTTTTGCAAGATTTTCTTACATAATAGGCACGTGGCTGTGCGCTACAACTTTGTTTCTGGGGAAAAAATGCATGTATATCAATTGATATTTTACATATTTAAGCACATTTAAAATCATTTCTATAAAATGATAATTTATGATAAACCATTTAATAGAACCAAATACTATTTTTCCAATTTATAATATCTATCTGTATCTGGACATATTTTTGTGTGTGTTCACAGCTTTTTCATCTCTCCATATAATTTGGGCACAAGACATATTATGTATTAGTTTATAGGAATAAAATCCCAAAATTATAGCCAATTTTTATAGACAAATCTCTTTATTTCTGTCAAATAATTTTATGATTTTCATAGTTCTTCGCCTTTAAGCTTTTGACGCTCCTTTGCCTGTGGTCTTAGGAGCAGTATATGTGTCCCTCCGTACAATTAATGAGGTACCTCACTGTAGGCGGTTGTGGGTGTCTGAGGGGAAATAGAGAATCTTTAAGTGGTGAACCTGAAGAGCCTCAAAACCTTCTTTCATCACGAGTGAGGTTGGATTTTCTGACCACGTGGATTTCAGAATATCTGGTTCTGCTAAGGCTGATGTGGCAGCATGGAGTATGATGATAAATCAGCTGAGCTTATCAAAGAGTTGCACAGTATCCTACAGATAACTGGGAATTGATAAGAGCTTGATGCTGCTGCTGGTTAAATAAGCTTATGAATGTAAATTTAGAACCTGGGACATATGCTAATAGGGATAATACCTTGTCAGTGAGAATTCTTTGGGCTCACAGAAAACAAACTGTTAAGTCTCTTAAATAAGGAGGGATTTATTGTCACATATAATAAAAAGCCTAGAGATGGGGCAGTTTTGATGTTGGTTAATTCAGTGTTTTTGTTTGTTTGTTTGTTTGTTTGTTTTTAATTTTTTATTTCTTTTCAGCGTAACAGTATTCATTGTTTTTTCACCACGTCCAGTGCTCCATGCAATCCGTGCCCTCCCTAATACCCACCACCTGGTTCCCCCAACCTCCCACCCCCCACCCCTTCAAAACCCTCAGGTTGTTTTTCAGAGTCCATATAGTCTCTCATGGTTCACATCCCCTTCCAATTTCCCTCAACTCCCTTCTCCTCTCCATCTCCCTATGTCCTCCATGTTGGTTAATTCAGTGTTTTAACAACAGTGTATTGAAACCCTGGTTTCTCTTTTGCTATTCTCAACATTTTGGCCTTATCCTAGGTTTATACCCTCATGATTATAAGATGGGTACCGATGCTGCAGGCATCATATCCTCATCTATTTTCTTTGAAATGGAGAAAAGGACAGTTTCTCAATTTGTGTCTTATGAAGGAAGAAAACTTCTGCAGGGTCCTTAGCAGGCTTCCCCTCATGAATCATTGGCCAGAATTATGTTGCATCCTCATTCTTAAACTAATTAGTGGGGTGGCTGGGTGGCTCAGTTGGTTAAGGGTCCAACTCTTGATCTCAGCTCAGGTCTTGATCTCAGTGTTGTGAGTTTAAGCCCCACATTGGGCTCTGCACTGGGCATGGAGTATATTTAAAAATAAATAACAAACAAACAAAAAAATCTCAAAACCAGTTACTGATTTTAAGAAGTCAAGGGGTGCCTTGGTGGCTCAGTGAGTTAAGCCTCTGCCTTTGGCTCAGGTCATGATCTCAGGGTCCTGGGATGGAGACCCTCATCGGGCTCTCTGCTCAGCGGGGAGCCTGCTTCCTCCTCTCTTTCTGCCTGCCTCTCTGCCTACTTGTGATCTTTCTGTCAAATAAATAAATAAATAAATAAAATCTTTTAAAAAAAGAAGTCAAATTATTATGATTGGATTAGATTAAGACTCACCCATGGACATTTAAAGGGTCATCTTCGTTGAGTATGTGGTCATAGAGAGGGTGAGCAAGATCAGGGCTTAATTAACAAAGGAGAACTGGGGCAAACTGTTGTAGGGTGGGCAACCAATAGTGTGTGTTACAAGTGCTTTCTCTTTGAACAGCACATCTCATATCTCACTTGATAAAATGATTCTAGGACATCGGAAGTGAATGGGTGATACTTTTCATGCCATACCATCATTGGAAACAAGCTAGAAGAACTTTGCATGAAAAAATAGAGGTCATCTCTCTGCTTCTCTGTAATAGCAAAAAGAAAATTTTGACTTTTTCATCAAGATAGAAAATGAAAACAAGAGAACACTGAAGATAGTATTCATTGACCACTCAGTTGCCATTTTTACTCTCTTTGCTTTTTCTTCCTTGATAATGAAACTTGATCTCTTCTGGCAGCATTATACTGATGTCTGGGGCTGCATCATGATTCTCCAGGCTGATCACAGTAGTTCGATAACCAGATGCACACATTTCCAGCTTTCCTTGATGGTAGTAGGAGCCATATGATGTAGTTCAGTCCAACAAGTAGAAATCCTCTGGGGGTAAGGCTTCTGAGAAAGCTTTTGTTTCCTTGGTAAATGGAACAAGTGTTAGAAGAGAGCTTATGGGGCAGCCCGTCCTCTCGTCTTCCTGCCATGAATGTAAATGTGATGTCAGGTGCTCTGGCAGCTCTCTTGACAACATGTGATAGCAATCATGGGGAAAAAACTTCACATTAGCAAATGGTACAACAAAAAGATTAAAAAAAAAAGAAAGAAAGAAAAAACCCTAGTCACAAGACCAAGCCTTTAACTACCTACTTTCAGATTTCTGGCTATGTGTGAGATAACTTCTCATTGTTTAAGTGAGTGGAGTTGGGTGTTCCATTACTTGTAACTTAAAGCATACTGACTGGTACAAAAACAATGAACAATATCTTACGTGGTTTCTGCAGCTATCCTATCACCTCTCTTCCCCCAGCCCTCTCCCATTGTAATTTTACTCTGACTCTGGCTTCACAGAGCCTGAATAACTTGCCCACAGCTATAGAGCCCTTCAACTCCCTCCCACTCAGGTCACTTCATTCTTATATACCCTTAACACTTTAGGATCTACTCTATTTTTGCTTCTTTTCTATACCCTTTTGTGTTTTCTTTCCCAGTAAGATTTGAAACTCTTTCAGAACAGAGTCCGGTCTCTGACTCTTCTGGGGTTGATTTGTACACTCAGTATAGAGGGTCTTCTCAGTGGCAGGGAAGTAGAAAAGTGAACAATACTGTGACTTCTCTTCTTTATCTCAGCCAGCAAGGAGGGAAATAGGCAAATGACTTATCTTTAGAAGATACAAATTTACCAGCTTTTTCTTCTCAAAGTAGGAAAACAGCAGCCATGAAGTATCCTGTGGAGACTATTTCAGGTTACCTCACTAGTCATAGGAAGTAGACATTATTTGAATTTGGTTATGTATCAGTCTTTTTATTCTCTATGAACAACTCAGATGCAGGATTAGGTCTGTAACCATCCTGTGAGCTTGAAACAAAGCATTTTAGGGAAGCAACCCCATGTATTTGAGGTCTAGTTGGCCAATGTGGAATAAGGGAACTTCATAGCTTAAGGAAGATCTCCAATGGAAATGGTGCCTTTGGGGGTGGTTGGATTGCTACAGCTAAAAAATTCCCTTGCATCAGTTTGTCAGTTTCAGGGGATTTTGGTCATGATTCAGTGAAGTGGAACTTTTCAGTCGAAATGAGAATCTCATGGCCTTTGTGCATCTTTGCTCATACCCAGGGTGACACCTTGTGTGTATTAATGCCCATTACCAGCTTTACACAGGTCCCTGCTTATGGCACATGGCTCTCACTAGGTCACCTTCTCATCCAAAGCCTTTGATGCTATATATTTCTCTATAAGCACAAGTGCTTTTTTGTGGCCAAGAGATGTAACTCCAGTACAGTGCTTTATACTGACGACTGTGGGTTTTCCTTAAGGTAACTGTGGGTGGCCCTTCCATTTATTTTCTTGCTTCCTTTTTGTTTCTGTAAATTCTGCCCTCCACTTTCCCCTGAAGCACATGCTGTTCATGTAATCTGAATGGCCATTTAGAGGAGAGATCAGAAGTTTGTTGTTTCATTACGAACATAAATCAAAACTTTGTGTTCGCACTGCAATCTGAGTGAGTCCAGGAATAGCTTTGGGATTGCTAAGTGTCTGGAGAGCACTGACTACACAGACATGTTTTGAAGCTCGCTATAATAGTTTCTACAGCTGTTAACAGTTCATAGAAGAATGGCAGCATTATATATCAGTGTTTAAAATGTGCATGACTTGCATTGCACAGAAGTCAGATTGGGATAGAATCAGATTTTTTTTTTTCTGAAAGTTGGCCAGGAAAGTCTTTAATAACTAGAGAAATTCTTTTTACTGCTGAAATCAACATGAAGGACATTGTGTTATTATAATTGCTATAGCTCACCATGAAAGTTGTCTTTGTATGAGTGGATGTACGGGCTGTACTGTTTTGTTTTTATTTATTCTGCATTCTTTATTCTAATGTCCTTTCCTTTTTCCTGACCAGAAAGATTGTTATTGAGCCCTTCACAAAGCTGAAATAATGCAGTGTGTTAAAAAAAATGTTAACAATTCAAAGAAGTTATAAAAATTTATAAGTTGGCTGAATGGTTGAGAAATTTCTGCATATTTTAATATAAATAGGTAATGCAAATATTTGTTCTTTGCATTGAGAGGTGAGTCTCTGTTTTCCAAAAGGCCCTGCTATTTAAATTAGATTCACTTTATTGTATTGAAATAAGGACAGCTTCCATTTTGACTGATGGCAAAGATTAAATATCATCGTTGTTATCAAATACAAAAAAAAAACCTTATTAGGTTAGATTTGTTACTGCATCATGGGTTTAAAAAATTTCCAGAAATCAGCAGGAATTGCTTCGTAATTTGAATTTCCATGATGGTAACTTGCTCAATAATTTTTTTGAGTTGAGACTGAGGTTTTGCATATGGCAGGAACTATCAGGCCACCTCTGTACCTTGCAAGTTTTACTGTCTCTTTAAAGACTTAATTGACAGACTTAGTTCAAGGTAGGAGTGGGAGAGAGATCTTGGCAGAATATACATAAATAGAGAAAAAGAAATTGAGTAAAAAAATTAGAAACAAAATCAAATTATGAGAGAGCTCCTTCTATTGAGCTATCACATCAAGATACACACATTTTGAACGACTGTGGCTCAGAGATCTTCGCAGAAGGATTAAGATCTAAGGTGGAAGACCTTTAATCTTTCTGAGGTAGCATGCCAAGGCTCGTTTCGTGGGAAGCCAGCACCACCCTGGTGGCCTACGCAGGGGAAAACCCACCGGTGGAGTCCGTTTCCAGAGGTAAAGTTGAGATGCTCCAGGGATCATGTTCCAGGCCTGGGACACACAGCATCCTGGACACTGTGGCAGTGGGTTGCTCCTCCACAAGCTGTGCAGGCTACTGGATCAACTGGAAGATCTGCGAAAACCTCGGCACAGACCTCGAGGTTCCCTGTGAGAGTGCTCATGAACTCTCATAGCTCACCTTCGTCCTTTCCTTGTTTACCAGTAAATGTTTCAGCAAGTAGTCATCACGATGAGAGAGGGAGGCAACAGGAAAACACGAAGGAAGACTTCCAGGGTAAAAGGAATGTCTCCCACAAACTTTACACACCAACCTCACAGATTTACTCAGATGGGGTTTGGCTGCCATCCCCTCACACCTTCACACTCTTGGCATGGGGTCATTGGCATCATCTCTGATGCCGTCTGCACCTTCCCCTTGGCCTATGCCTCTCTTAGACTTGTGGAAACTAAGGATACATCTGGAGGAGTTTGCCCTTCCTTGGGAAAAGTGACTTGCGTAGGAATTAAATTGATAACATTTTCCAGACAGAAGTGCCATGAAAACATGAAGTTTCACTTTCCCAAACTAAGCAGCTCTACATGATTGAGAAATAAGATTAATGGTTGACACTTTTTTTGAGTGCTTATGATGTGCCAAGCACTGTATCATCTTATTCATTTTTTAAAAATTTTTATATTTTGTATTGTCTTGTTTAAAAACAGAGATGTCAGTGGGTCTCATGATCAGCAGAAGGAAATATAAATGTAGTTTGATCAAAGGTAGAACATAGGCCAGAGGTGAACTAGAAAAGAAATAGGGAAAGTGGACTCAAATCTGGGTTTCTCCAGACACTGAGAATCCTTGGTAAATACTTTCCCCTCATTCATGCCTGGTTTGGTTATAAAATAAGAATAAACACCAACCTGGAATATACAGTTCAGATGTCTCAGTCAGGAAATGGCTCTATAGCAATGGTTTTGTTTTGGTTTTTGTCTTTCCATATTAGAGGAACTCTCAGGAGCTGAGAATTGCATGCTATGGGTTCTCAAGAAAAATGCCCACACATATATGCATGCAAACTGCGGAACACAGTTTCTGGGGTTGCCAGCTCCTGGAGCCAGTCTTCTTAGGTGGACAGAATATGGCATCAGCAAAGCCTGGTATCAGGCAGTACTCTTAGGTCCAGTTGGAGAGGATGGCTGGCAGGAAGTTCAGAGTGGATTTTCCCAGCTGTAGGAAGGAGAGCAAACAACAAATCATGTTGCACGGAGGTGGGAGCTGGTGCTGGGTATGACTGTCTGTAAGTGTCAGAGCCTAAGCCTGGGGACTGAGATTTAAGGGAATAATGCCCATCTGGAGACTCTTGGACTACCGAGAAAGAAGCCAAGAGAAGGCATCTGGAATCATGTAAGATGAGAGTAACTGGAACTGGTTTAGAAGGTGCAGACCAGGTCGCAAAGAAAACCCAATAACCAAAACCAGGGTTCAAGCTGAATGGGCTCAGGATTACTCAGCAAGATTTTCCCATCTATGAGATACTTAGCTTCAGACCCTGGCAGTTAAGGTTAAGCCCTCAGGTGGGGCAGTGTGAGCCTATCTCTAGGAGTTTGGTGGGAAGGAGAGAGCTGGGCAAAAGACTGTCCAGTTAGTACAACTCTGGTGTGATCTCTCATCAAAGCTTTAGTAACTTGGCTAAGGGTATGGGTGAATTACCATTTTCAAATCTTCTTAATACATTAACTTTGAAACTAGAGAATGTCCTTTACTTCTTGTACTTTTCTCATCTTGTGTATTTGTCCATTTAGTTACAGTTACCTTTAACCTGCCACTTCTGTACGTTCATTTCCAGTCTTTCACTGGGAGACCCACTGATCTTCATGCTGTGGACTTTCTCCACAAAATAAAAATTTTTCAGCATTTGTTGGCCCACCAAACATTTTGGGAATTTTGCTGGTCTGTAAAATCTAAATATTGAGAACTACTGGATTATAGTGTCCTTGATTGGGTAGAGTAGGTACTCAAGAAGTGTTTGTACTTATATTGAATGAATGATTAAGTGAGACATGAATTATATCACATAAAACTAAGGACTTAAGTATCTACTACATGCCTACCTCACTTTGAGATCTCTTGAAAGCTTAATGCTGAGGCAGGCTGAGGTCCACACGTGCATGGTAAATTAGTAGACTGGGCCATCTTGACTGCTCAACAGAGTAGAGTAGACAATCTGTCTACCTAAGTGCTGGCAGTTTTGTTGATGACATTTGATGTATTAAAATAGCGCTGTTGTCTGGTAAAGTAGTGATTGTTTTCAGGAATTTTGAAAGAGAATAATTTAAAGGAAGAGACAGTTTAGCTAATGAGGAAATAGGGTCAGGAGAGATTCCCAGTTCTGACCCACTCTGGTGAATGCTGTTTAATAGTGTGCCTCAGTGACCTAAATCATGAATATTTAGTAGCAAGTCCTAGCTGAAATTTTCTATGTGAAATTTGGAAAGTCATGGATACAATGAAGATTAGAGGAAACAAGTAAAGAGATATGAGGGAGAGTCATAATTCTGGCATGAAAGTCAGACCAAATAGTGCAAGAGTGCTTTTGTGCTTAAACTGATGTGAGTTCTCTTCTTTAGATTAGATTAAAATTATAAAGGGGAGGCTTTTATTCCTTTTGATGACTGCATTTAGCAAGACATTAGTTGCTCAAATTTACCCTTTGGTCCAGTAGAAAGAAACACAATGTAACTTGAAATCTAAATCAGTGCAATTTAAAATAAAATTATGTGTGTACAGGAGTGTCCATGGTCAATTAGATGAATGTGGTTTGGAAGAAGGAATAGGAATCCAAGGATTGAAGAGATTCTTGTCAAATAGGAAAGAATAAATAAGTAGACAAATTTTCTCATTAAAAAATGGAGCTCCACATCTCTGAGATAAAGGATAATATAAACATGACTCCTCATAGAGATTCATATCAGTTTTAAGTGGCTGAGTTTATGTGTGTGTGTGTGTGTGTGTGTGTGTGTGTGTGTGTGTACGTGCGCGCATACATGCGTCACAAAGCACAGAGTAGTAAGAAAAGAAGAAACCATGAGAGGACAGAGATCCTTGGACTAGGGGGCAATCTTACTAATTCATCTCTGCTTCTCCATTAGCACCTTGACTTCTCACCAAGTCTTGATTCCCACATTTCTGCCCAGGTGAGATCCCAGTCACTTCCAATGTGGGTGAAGCACTTTAATCCTGCTTTCTTCTTTGTAACAGTTAAGGGTGGGGATCAGGACAGAGGGAAAGAGTGAGGTGGAGTTTCACTGTGGGCCTTGGGAAATGGCAAAGTTTATGTGAGGTGGAATAAGGTACTGATAAAGGAAGGGTATAAATAAAGATCTCTACAAGTTCTAAAGGGCAAATTACCTTCATGGGCAACCAGGCAAGTCTTCAGAGAGGAGGTGACATTGAAACCACATGGAGAAGGATGGGTAAGATTTTGAAAGGCATGGCTGGACAAACATTCCGGGGAGAGGAAAAATCACCCGAACAATGGTGTCATGGCAAAAAATGCAAGCCTATTCCAGGAATGGTATGTGATTCAGCAGAGCTGGAGATAAAATGGGTGCAGTTGGTAGCAGTCAGGTTACAAAAGACCATGAATGCCAGATTAAGATTTTATCGGTTATATAAGTAAACTCCTCACATAACTCACCAATATGAATGTCCATCCCCTGAAATTTCTGGTTGACAAGGATTGATTTTTTTTTTTTTTTAATCAACAAATGCTTTCTAAAAGTAGGGTACAATTGTACTTCGGTAAACCATCTTTTAGTGTCTTAAAAGCAGGATCTTGGCCTGGTGAACCAAAGCCTGGATTATTACAGAGTGCTTTGGGATTCTAGGATGTTGTGTGTGGTGGGTTTTTTTTTTCTTTTAAAAAATTTATTCATCTTTATTATGTGATCACTTACAGGGTAAGTGTGTCAGATTTTATTTTCCGTAAAGGACCAAATCAAGTTTTGTCATCCCATGCAATCTTACTGACTTTCCTCTTGTTAAGGGGTGGTTCTCCTCTTAGGCTGGTTTGTGATTATAGTGGAAGTGATACCATATGATTTCTAAGGCTAGGTCATAAAAGGCCGAGCAGCTTCCTCCTAGTTTTCTTGGAATGTTCACTTTTGGCACTCTACACCCCAAAGTAGGAAGTCAAGTGTCTCCATGCTGTGAGGAAGCCCAGGTCCCTTGTCGGCCTTCTGGTTGACAACCAGCATCAGCTGCCAGAAATGTGAGTAAAAAATGCCTCCAGACGATTCTTGGTCCTGGAAGTGGAATCACTCCAAGTCTTTAGGTCCTTCTTGCTGAGGTCCCAGATGTCAAAGAGGAGAATAAAAGCACCCTCACTCTGCCCTTTCCAAATCCCTGGCGCACAGAATCAGGGAGCATAATAAAATGGTTATTTTACGAAGCTAGGTTTGGGGTAATTTGTTATGCTGTGGTAGTAACTAGAAGAGTAAGAAAAAAATAAAGAACAGCAAGCACTAATGACCTTTTGCAGTTCAGCTCTCTGTTTAACAGGCTCAGTGTTGTAAAGAAGGGAGAGAGGGAATCATCATTGTTTAGAAGGCCCTTTTAGGTGATTTGCATATATTATCTCATTTGACCTTCCTATTGCAGAATTAACATTAGCAACTTTATTGTCCAGAGAACTAGGGCCCAGAGAGGTTAAATGATTTCCCTGTGGTCACACAGCTAGAAAGAAAACCTAATTTTTATGGCTTCATAGTTTAAAGGATTTCCTCTAGCACACGAGGCTTCCCTAGGCTGGTGGGAGCCCCTGCAGTATCATACGAGCAATGAATTCTGCTGCCTAGCTTACCTCTCCATCAGATGGCACCCTTGATGAACACCTGGGCTAGGGGACGTGAGGGAGATGAGGAGAGACACAGCCTCTGCCTTTGTAGCAGTGATAGACATTTTGGTGGTTAAATGGCTGTAAGTCCCATGGAAAGATGAAAGCAACACAAAGCAGTGTCTGATCTAGTGCTGTGGACTTTCATAGAGGGGAGGGGTCACTTTGGAGTCTTGGGCAAATAGGTGGTCTGGCGATCTCCTTTCTGACGGAGGAAGTAGGAGGGACCATATCTGCCACTTCTCCCAGACAGTCTTGCTTTACATTTGTTTTCCTAGAGAAGTTATTAATAGCATCTCCTCTTAGTGTCACAAGTCTCCCATTTTGGATGATACATTACATAGTCACCTGAGGGTGGTGCTTTTCAAAGTGAACTTTTTCAGGGAATGGGGTGAAGTACTATTGAGTAACAATGTGAAATGGCATGACGGCTGTGACTGAGGGCCCCAGACAAATAGCAGAGTGTGTTATCTCCATGAAAAACTTGTTATTTGCTGTGTAGCAAAGAAGCCAAATAGTGATTTTGTTTGACATAAGTGAATGTTTTTTGGGTGTCAACTGTGTGCCGCAATTAAAAATCTGAATCAACAAAAACACACAAGAAAACCTCGACAAACCAGCCAACCAACCACAATTGCATTGGTCATCTATATTGACCTCATTGGTTTTTGTCTGGCCAAAATGGCAAGGACAGTCCATATCTCCCTCAAGGAAAATGAAGTTTCATAGACCTGGTGCAAGGACCAGGCTATACATCTCCAAGTAGGGTCCACAAACCTTGGGCATCAGACTTGTTTGGGGCAAGGAATAAGGGGTGGAAGGGTGGAGCTTAAAATTCAGATTCTGGGTTTCTACCCCAGACTCCAGAATCGTTCTAGGAGAATGAACCTAGTTCTTGGCATATAGAGCAAGTTTGCCAGGTAATTCTGCTGTACTCTAAAGTTTGAGGGCATCTGGGATTAGATGCTAAGAGTCAAGGAAACACTAATGCCTTAGAGAAAGTTCATTATTTGGGGAGTGTTGTTAGTTTGTTGATTTAAAGTCACAAGTACATTCAGAACTTGAACCAGTGGACTGATCCCACGGGTAGTATTAACCTCAGTCAGCACTGCGGAAAGAATATGAAGTTAGTCTTAATTCCAAACCACTTTCCCACATTATAAACCCACCCACGAGGATGGGGAAAGGGTTGCATCATTATATTACAAGAAAAGGGGATATGTTTAAACATCAATCTTCTTCTTCTTTTTTTTTTTTTTTTTCATTATTACCTCTGTCTTGGAATTAATCCCGTAATAGATTTGCTAACTACTCTCTAACAGTATCTAGGAGCTGCAGAAAATGAGGAGCTGTGTTGATCAGCATCTGGTCCATTTTGGCCAATTCTTACAAAGATGGGCAGAGGGGACAGAGGTACAAATGGTACCCTGCAAATTCAAGGTGGTATAGATTGCTTATCTCCCTCTTGGGATATTTGTGCCTGTGTAAACAGAACTTTGCAACAGAGGGAAAGAGCTGGGATATTAGAGCTGAAAATGGAGTTCTGAGTTCATACACCCAGCCTGCTAATATGGACAAACTGAGGCCCAGAAAAAGGACATCCCTGGAGTAAATCCCAGCTCTGCTGCTTTCCATCTGCGTAGTCTTGGACAAATCACTTACTTGTCCCTTGTCATCCCTGAACTGCAGGATGACCTACTTTTTGTAGTTTTGGGGAGAAGTAAGTGAAATGAGAGCATGCACATGAAGTGCTGGGCATGCCCCCCACACCTTCTTGGGGTGCTGTTTCCTATTATTAGCTAAAGTCATAGAGCCAGTTAATGATAGAGCCAGGCCTAGGCCCCAACTTCTAGACGCTCTGCATCTTCTGTGGTATCCATGGGGTTCCAGAGATCAGTCACATGAGATAACCTGTCTGTTTCCACATCATCAAATGCTATTTTAAGACCTTTCAGAAGGGCCTCAGGACAATGGGCTCTGGCTGGCTGCCTCCAGCCGTACAGTCTGTTCTCAGGGACGTGTGGCTCCTGGGCTCTGGCTGGCCATCTGTCTGTGCCCCATCAGACCTGGCAATACTGGCCCCCTCACCCCTCCTCAACCACATGGTGATGTGAAAGGGGAACTGAGGCCACAGATGTGGGAGCTACTTTGTAGGGGAGCATTCCTCAGTTGCGAGAAAACCAGGACACCTGGGAAGTGGGGTAAAAGTATGTGGGTTGTGAAGGCAAACTGCCTGGTTCCACCAATTACTGGCTATGGGGCTTGACTACGTTACTTGCCCCTGAAAAAATCCTCAGTTTCCTCATCTGTAAAATCTGTAACAAGAGTGCCCTCCTGCAAGGGTTGTTGTGAGGGTCATCGAGGAGATTCACACACAGCAAGGAGCCCCGCCTACAGCCTACAAGTGGTGGCTTCTTGTTAAGTCTGAATGACGTTTCATGAATTTAGAGGGGAATCAGTATATAGAGAACTTCTCAATGGAAGGGACAAAAATCAGAAAAGAAAATTGTCATTTATGATGAGTAATGCAATAGTATTTTGCATATCATCAGAAGGTAAGGCTGAAATTGAGAATTGGTTGAAAATACTATATAGCTATTGGTGGGACAAGTTAAAAAAAAAAACTGGCAGGAGCTTTGCAAAGGAAAAATTGGGAATGCTTTCTACCCTTTCCTGCTTTCCCCTTCCCCTGATAAGCCCACTTTTCCCTCAGAGTTTGCTGTGCCTATTTAAGAAATTGATGTAAAAATAAGTATGCCAGAAATTTTCTATCCATGTTCATTAGCCTACAATGTAGGAACTTGGAAAGAATTTTTAATTAACAATAAATTACATCAATAGAATTTATTAGCATCTCTAGTATTTAATTAAATAATAGAAGCCTGCTGGCTACCATATAGTAAGCAAATGAAACATATTTTGCTAGGTTTTATAATGAAAGGAAAAACTACTAACTCTCTTTAAAAGAATTGTTCTATAGGTTAACCAATTTGGGTGATGACTGATGTAAACCTCTGGCTTCCTGATTCTTCTGCCATGGGGGTTATTTACCAGCCAAGTTAGGCCAGGTAATGCTGAGATAACAACTCTGAAAACTCTTGGTGTTCTAAATGAGATTGATTTCTTCCTTATGAGATATGCCCATATCAGTGTGTCTAGGGCTCTGCCCCAAATTGGCCTCTCTGGGGACCAAGGCTGTTGGAGCAGCCACCATGAGACATGTTGCCGATTATCATGGTCCAGAGACACAGAGCACTGGATTGAGCCCAGGGTCCTAAAGCTCCCACCTGGAAGTGGTACACATCATGTCAACTCAGAATGTCACTGGAAGAAGCATGGACACACTCAACTAGAAGGAAGCAGAAGAGTACAGTTGTTATGTATGTTTGGCTGGAGAACAGAAATGTTGGGTGATTAGCACTAATTAATACTACCACATTTACATATATGTCTTCCCAGCCATAAACTCCTTGAAGGTAATGACACTGACTCATTCCTCTGTCTCTTTCAACACCAGCCCTCAGTAGGAGAACAATATGTGTTAGGTAACTGGCTGCCTGTAGAGCTTAGCATGGGGCTGGAAAAAAATGGAAAAGGGAACCAGACAACTTGGCCTTCTTTTCCCCCACCTGTTTGGCATACCCGTCCTTCCCTTGTGCTGGGATTCTGACTGCAGCTGGGAAAATGGGGATATTATGACTCCCTTGTAAAGATGTAGTAAGATGGCATTATGTGAAAGCCACTGGTCAGTAAAGGCTAGTGGCTCTGCTACTGCCCAGTGCCCTCTCTGGGGGCCCAGAGGTGTCCACTGCCATCTGCTTTGCTGCTCCACTGAGGCTGCTGGCCCCAGGCAGAGCATTACTGTGCACTCGGTCTCCTCTTTTCTATTCCCCACTTTTCTCTTAGATGTCCCTATTAAGACTTACCTGCCCTATATCTTGTTTCTTCAGGACAGAATAGGATAAAATCATCTCTATTAATTCATTAATAGATGGTAATGGGTTAAATCCCCGCCAAACCCAACAATTGCTCAACGAAAAGGATAGTTCACCCAAGGTAAACTGCTGATAGTTACAGATTTTCAATGTGTTCAAAATAAAAGGTGCCTTAGAGCTCATCTAGTATGATGCTTTTGAACCTTTTTTTCCCCCCAACTGAAAGATAATTCAGAACACCACATATAAAACAAAAAGGGCTGTGCTCTGATTGAGAGGAATTAGGCAGCACCTCCCTGCTCTGCAGGTTTCCCCAACCGAAAAGCCCTAAATACATGCACAGAATCCCATTGGTTCTAGTCTAACTCTCTGATTTTACAGAAGAGAAACCAAGACCCAGATAGAAGAAGGGACTGAGGATCCCCCAGATAGGTTGGACTGGGGTCAAAGCACCCCTGTCATGTGGGTGTTGATCCAGACTGTCTGTTCTGACAAACCCACTTGGGAGAAGGTGGTAGCCAGAGAAGACATGGGTTATTTTTGATGACTTGTGGAATTTGCTCATCTAAGGGCAAAATGAGTGTGTGTGTGTGTGTGTGTGTATGTTTCTTCTAAGGATCTATGTAACTCTAGCCAGAAATAATAAGATACAAAAACTTTTACCTCCAAGGTACTGGTTTGAATGTAGTACAGACTGTTAGTTACTCAAGGTCATTATCATGTGATGGGTTATCAAAGGCCTATGTGAAATGTGTGGGATTTTTATGAGCTTGTTTTTATTATAGTAGAATGTTTAAAGGCCCCTTATGTACAAAGCACTTTGAAAACTCTAATGGGGCCTCATAATCACCCGCATAATTATGAAGGTCAAATTGTGCTGAACAAACTTGAGAGCTATTTTTGAACAAATTAGTGGATGAACAGAACAATATTAAAAAAAAAAAAACCACTCAACTCTTGGTTACCCCTTTAGCTCTTCTGGGTACAACAAAATCTCTCTCAGAGCTGGAGAAAATTGCTACTTTGTTGGAAACCCAAGAGGGTTTTCTTTCTCTGGGTTTAAGATACAGAATGGTCAGACTGTATGCTAGGTTTCAGAGTAGAGAGTTATTGGTTGTCGTGAGTATTCAGATGTATTTGCTAAAGAAACTTGTTTCAGTTTGTTTTTACCGCTGTATCCCATGACCCCACAGTCAGTGTGTACCCCTCAAGAGCAGGTCAGGCCTCACCGGATGTCCTTCTATAGAGATGCCTGCTGCGTTCACTTGCCATCCACAGTTTTCCATCTCACACTAGGAAACTGCAAGGTTAGAAAAACAATGGACCATTTCCTTCCTCTTTCTTTAAACTGAGGGGCTGAAAGAGAGGACTTCATATTCATTACTCACAGGCCAGACTTGAGGATAAAAGTCATCACAGTTCAAGTGTAATAAAAGTGAAAATCCACAGTTCTCCATGGGTCCCCAGCCCCATTGGGGTCAAATAGCTCTGGTCTTCTCTTTAGGGTCCTGTCTTAACCCGAGGCTTGCCTTTAGTTTTGCAAGGATTTTGGGCTGACATCTGGAATCTGAACTTGTGAGAAAGAGCTCAAGATTATGGGCACAGGGAGGGGGAACGAACAGTACAAAAGAGCCTCAAGTTGGGGAAGGTCTTCCCTTCTCTAGGGCCGTGGCCCCCAGGTGACCTAGAGCTGTCATCGTTGTCATTGTTTGTGGCAGGCACATTTCTTAGAACCCCGGACTTGAATGCTCCCGTTGAGCAGTTAAGATGGGTTTTCCTGACATTTTCTATTTCCTCTCTGTAATATCCTTTTGCTGTAGACCGTTTCTCGTGGCTAGACACTTTGTGGCCAGAAAACCCTCCTCCGATGGGTGATGTAGACATCCCAGTAGCTGTGTTTCCTCATCACACTGAAGGGAGAAGGAAACCACCTTCTAACAACTCACACCAGGCTCCCAGGGTGTACTGTTTATGCTAAGGAGCAGCTGTCATGCTTTTTACAAGCCCAACTTTCTGTCACACTTGACAGCCACAGAGCCAGAAATCACAAGCTGCAGGGGAGTGATCATGGGGGCAACGAGAGAGAGGCAATGAGAAATTGCATCAGTAACCCAGAGAGGGCCAGTAAAGCCTGCAGAGCCAACAGGCAGGGCCATAGTAGGGCTTTTGGGGGGCCCTAGAGGTTTTTGCCGTTGTGGCCCCTTCCTCCATAAAAATTAAATAAATAAGTAAATAAGTTTCATGGCTGCATTGGTATAGAGACAACATATTAATATTCTATATCACAACTTTTCTTTTGACCTGAAAATTCATTTTTTCCCTCTCATTTTAAAGGAAATGAAAAGATCTTTGTGGTCCCCTAAAAGTTTTCTGGGGTGTAGGCACTATGCCTATTGGAGCTAGTGGATAGAGAAATGAGCCCTGCCAACAGGAAGCTTCCTTGGTACAATTGGAGAAACTGAATATTTATGAATTAGGCCAGTTTCATTACTTTAAGTGACAATGCAAATTATATGTGGGTTTGAGTCATAAAATGAGAGGGAATAATTAAATGTGTTATAAATTCACAAACCAAATTCTCACAATTAGCAATAGGCTTGTATACAGGCCTTTGATATTTCAAAGTAAATTTTGAAACTTTGGTTTGGGAGCAAAAGCCAGGAGTGTTATAAATGTTAAGATGGTGTGGCCTTGAATCAGAATGTTGGTTCTGCTACCCACAGATTCAGGCAAGCTACTTTATTCTTCTGTGCCTTGGCTTCCATCTCTGTAAATGAGACACAATGAAAACTACTTCATCAAGTTATGGGGAGGATGAAATGCAGTTGTATTTGTAAAGCACTTAGTATAATGTCTCAAGTATTATAAATGTCCAATGTTAGTTATTATAATTACTACTATTATGATCATCATGAAATACTGTTATATACTGTGTATAAGATGAAGAAATTCAAGGTCCTCCATCCATTATTTTGCAGGAGAATCATTTTGCTAAACTTAGGTAATAAGTAGTTAAAAAGAAGGATTTATCTGAGATTAGAATTAACAGCCAGTGAAGAGAAAATAGGAAGTGATGTGAAAGGTTCAAAGGCAATTAAAATACATATCCTGGCCTCAGGAAGAGTACTTCTTAGTTAGGAAGACAAGACACATCCGGAAAGGGTCAGAGACCGTCAAAATGGCAGCAGGCAAGCTCAAAGCCAGCCCTCTTAGGATTTCCAAGAAAAGAAATTGCTTCAGACTTTTTACTCAAAAGCACCCACCATGTCCTATCTAGAACTGCCACATTTCAGCTTGGAAAAATGTATTATTTCAACCGGGTAGGGAGCGAATGTGGTGTAGTGCTGCCACCGCGCCACACTAGCCGACTCAGACCAGAGGAGCACAGAACTCAGGGGCTCCAAGCTGGAAATAGGACCGGATGAGCAGCAAAAACAAAGACACATGGGGTATGTGGCTACTGCAGCTGTCCCAGCAGTTACACGAATTATACTTTATATTTTAATTTAAATTAAAGGTTTTTAATTTTTAGAGATTTTTCTATTTGCATTTTTCACCATTAAAATTACATACAAGGATTACAGCTATTTCATTTAAGGATAAGGCAGTGGGCCCCAGTTGATTTATCTAGTATCATAATGCTCAGTTTTGGGGCTTCAGGAGTGAAACTTAGATCTATGAATGCCCTGTTTTGTTGTATTTCCACCAAATCTTCATGTTGACCATAACAATAATGGAGTATTTCCTGACCCTCTATTATCTCTTTGGCACATGTACTGTTTCTCACAGCTTCCTTATAAGGTGAGGTTTCTTAATTCCATTTATCAATGATAGTCTCTCCAGGTCAAATAATTTATTCCAGATTCTATTTCTATCAAGTTGAAAGCTTACACTCATTTGTCTGACTTTCAGGATCAATTTCTTTTCTCCATGTTTCTTTCTCATTAGTTATTGGGGTTTGAGTGGATATAATTTTACTTTAATCTTTCATGAATATTGACCCATATAATAAACAAGTAAAGATTATTCTAAAATAATATCCAGTGACTTCAGAAAGATACCTTTGAAAATAATCACTAGTGTTGTTTACACAAATGAGCTGATTTTTCTGATTTTCCAAAAATTAGGCAGAGGCATAGGAAAAACAGAATGAATCCCATACTTATACTTTTTTTTAAAGATTTTATTTATTTACTTGAGAGAGAGTGAGAGAGAGAGAAGGAGAAGCAGACTCCTCAGTGATGTGGGGCTTGATCCCTGAGATCCTGACCTGAGCTGAAGGCAAATGGTTAACTGGTTAACTGCCTGAGCCGCCCAGGAGCCCCTCACCCTTATACTTGATCACAGTAAGATTGTCTATGTGTGTGTCTGGAGGACTTAGGTCGGCAGATCTGAGCTAGATGGTGTCAACCTTTGTTCTTGCCTTGCTGAGTGAGATAAGAAGAGCCTTTGGGCTGAGCCCAAGTTGGGAAGCCACTGCGGCTTGTTAAGTTGCCTGCCCAGAATGTTATGCTGTTTCTCCATGGGGTTGGTTGTCTGAAACACCGAGTTCTCTGTCACACATCTTATGTAGCTTTCAATGTAGATATGTTGAATGTGATACTCCCCACCCATTAGGGTGAAAGCAGATTGGAAATGGTGGGAGACCAGTTGTGAATTGGTCTTTTGTGCCTGGACCTCAACCTTTTCTCCGTGTAAAGGATTCATTATTCACAAAGGCTTGCCTATCTGTTAAAACAGTACTCACTTCCCACCTCAGTGATTTTTCATACTGCTTTTGTAAGCCCAAGTTTCTTTGAAGATCATGGGTTTGATAATAATTTTGAATATTTTGAATTATTTATTCTGAATAATAAAATTCTTCATGAGCACCCCAAGTCAAGTTCAAAGTTTGAAAGGAAGTCTACAATAACTCTTTTTAACTATGTGGAAGCATCTGTTAAAAATGCAGCTGGTTGGGGCACCTGGGTGGCTCAGTCGGTAGACCAGCCGACTCTTGATCTCAGGGTGGAGCCTACTTAAAAAAAATGCAGCTGGCCATTTATTACTGTTTTGTATTAGCTAATTGGAAAACACCTAGTCACCCCCGCAGTTCAGGGTTGATTAAACAGCCCATGACACTTTTTCCCTCTTTGGCTGTCTTAGGAGTAGTTATAATGACTTGCCCATCGGATTGAGTTTATTGTTCCTTATTCTTTCTAGTGTTCCTCTCTGCAAATGTCCTAAAAATATTGTGCCATCTTGCACCATTTTTCCCTCACATATTTCACAATGGACATATATAACTAGGAAAGTTTAAGCAATTATCTGGCTTGGTTCTTTCAAAGGAATAGATAAATCATCATGCTACAACTTGAGAGAGGAAATGACAGTTTTTATCTCTATTCAGGTACCCTATATTTACATGAGACCACAAAAAGTTACTGACAGGATGTTATTGATTGCATTTACCCAACTGGGGCTTTAGATGGGGCCCTGCCATACCGCACAGCATGCTTTTCTTTTTGTTCCTGCTTGAGAGCCTGATCCCAGATCTTCTAGATTCTCCCATGAAATTGAGAATTTTTAGAGTAGAGATTTCAGGCCCTCTGACAGATTTCCCATTAATTATTCTTCTAATTTAGCTCCATTTTCTCTGTGCTAGTCAGTAACAATATCCTCTTTTGTTGGATACCTTGACTAAGTGCTTGAAGGAACTAAATGAAGATCAAATATTCACTGTAATAACTAAGGTAGACCAAGTTACCAGGCCCTCTTGTAAGTGATTTATGTGTATTAGCTCATTTAATCCTCACAGCTTTACGAGAGAGGAACTACTTCAATTCTTATTTTATTTTATTTTATTTTTTTAGAAGATTTTATTTATTTGAGTGAGAGAGAGAGAGAACTTGAGCTGGATGGGGGGCAGAGGGAGGGGAAGAAGCAGACTCCCCGCTGAGCAGGGAGCCCAATGCAGGGCTCGATCCTGGGACTCCAGGGTCATGACCTGAGCTGAAGGCAGACTCTTAACCAACTGAGCCACCAGCTGCCCCTTTATTCTCATTTTTAGGTGAGGAAACTGAAACATACTGAATTGCAATTTACCTAAGGCAAAGGCCTTCCCCCTCCCTCCGTTCCCTCTTTTTCTTCTCCTCCCATATTTTTTCCTTCCCCTTCCCACCCCTTCCTTTCTCTTCTTTCCTTCCACTTCTCTCCTCTTCCCTCTCTGTATCCACTTTTCCTCCCCTCTCCATCTCCTTCCTTCCTTCCTTCCATCCCTCCATTCATCTGTCCATCCATCCGTCCATCCATCCAACCATCCAAGTCTAGTTGAACACAGAGTGTGCTGAGTAGTGTTATAGGTACTGGAGGTGACAGTGAACACAGCAGACAAGGTCTCTGTACTCATGGAGCTTAACCACTACTCTTCTATAATTCTCCAAATTACACATCTCCCCCAAAGAGCTTTTCCAGGTTAATTCCACCTAACTTCTAACCCATTTGAATAATCTCAACCCACTTTCCATTTTAATCCACTTGAGTAATTACAAAATTCAGAGGGTCCTATTTTAGCTAATGTGGCTGCTTCAAAACCTTTCTGTGCCAATAGACAGTGTCTATCTTTATCTTAGGCATGTTGGTACATGGTCTTGCCTCCTGTGAATGGTCACAAAATTCAGTGTAACTGGGAGACTGTCTCTGTTGCAATGAGAGAGAAATAATCTAGGACATGACTGGATCCAATTCAATAAGAGAAGCCAATCTAGGATTTCCTGAATGACATTTGCTATTTGGGAGTGGGGCATTTAATCCCAAAATCCATGGATCATGTCAGCTTTGGACATCAGCCTGAGTTTTATTAAAACATTCACCACTAGGGAGAGTTTCTAGATATTTTAATTACAGTCAGTTAAGCTCACTCTTTCCTCTCTTTCTCACTTCTTCTCATGTGACACTTCTCATGTCAGCTGGTATAGGCAAAGTCATACCTTTTATATATTTTCAAAATCTGACTTAGAGAAAGTACAACCAAGGATACACTTAGTATGGGTATAGTGGGAGATATTTATATGGTTTTCCATCCCTTCCATGTCCTGCCTAGTTATCCTGGTATACACGTGTCTTCCAGGAATGTTTCTGTTGTCCAGTGTGCCAGCTTACCTCACATCTTAACACAGATTCGGGCAAAGTTTCTGTCTTATTATTAATGTGTCAGATGGTCTCTAGTACTGGAAGCATGTGGACTGTGGAAGAGAAATAAGGATTGAGATATACAGAGTTGAAAACTAGTCTGTGGATAATTCTTCTTAAACCTTACGGTTCCTATATGGCAGAGGCTTCATAGAGGTCTTCCCAAAGTTGACAATAATCCTAAATATGCACATGATATTACCAACAATAATAAAAACAAATTTTTTTTTAAATATTTTATTTATTTATTTGACAGAGACCACAAGCAGGCAGAGAGGCAGGCAGAGAGAGAGGAGGAAGCAGGCACCCCGCTGAGCGGAGAGCCCGATGCGGGGCTCGATCCCAGGACCCTGAGATCATGACCTGAGCCGAAAGCAGAGGCTTTAACCCACTGAGCCACCCAGGCGCCCCAATAAAAACAAATTTTGACCAACTATGTTAGAAATAAGATATTTATCTTTCTGTTCTCTCTCTTAAAAAATATAAAATCATTGTCCTGAAGGGGTGATGAAAGAGTATGTAGCCAAAAATGTCAGAAGAAATATCATCAAGGTGTGTTGGGCAGTTAATTAATGAAAAATATTATGTTCTCTTTTGTGGATTTTGTGACACTATGGTATTTCTCAGCTTTTAATGTTTTTAATTTGTCATAATTTAATTGTCAATAAATACTCTGTAGTAATTTTATTTGTAATTTGTGTTCTTCAAAAAGACCACCCTCCATTATATAAATTTTGTTTTTTCAAAGCCTGAATCCACCCTATTTAAGTCATTTAAGAATGACTTCATACAAAGCAAAATGTGTGTGTGTGTGTGTGTGTGTGTGCACGTGCATTCGTGTGTGTGTGTGTGTGTGTGTGTGTGAAACTCACCAGTCTTGGACCTTTTCTGAAGCAGTTACTCATTAAGATTTTTTCTCTATCAAATATAAGAGAACACTAAAAGTCAAAGACAATTTGAAAAATTTCTACTATGTCTCCTAAAATGAGAGGAGAAACATACATACAGGTGAGTAGTAGTGCTCTCACCCATAGGCTTCCACGGTTATGTAAAAAAAAATCACAACTTTTTGTAGATGGGAATGGTCTCACAGGGGAATGATCACAGCTCCCAAATTTATGTGCATTTAATTGGGGATGCCGTTGTGCTTTGGTGAAAAGGGTATGGATTTGGAATTAGAATACCTGGATTTGTATTTGTCCTATAGCTCATCACTTGCTAACTGTGTGGCCTTGCCTGAGACATAATCTTCCAGAGCCTCAGTTCCATTAACTGTAAAATAGAAATGATAATAATCTTGGCCTCATCTGCTGCATATGTTGTTTTCAGGGTCAGGCAAGATCAATGGAAGAGTTTATTGTACTCTGTGAGAAACTTTACAAAAGTAAGTTCTCTCTCCTTCCCTCCTTCTTCTCCTCTTTGGAGTTTCCACTTTTACTTCCAAGATGATATCGTGTGTCTACCTGACTGTAGGGAAGACACATGCTAATGCCTGTGTTACTGGGAAATGGAACACAGTTTTCAATTTTCCTTCAGAGACAGAATATTTATTTTACATATAAAATATACATTTCTTAATTCCTGGATTTGGGGGGGGGGAAACAAGAGGGAAGGTATTCTTTTTAAACCAGTGTTAAAAACAAGGAAGTGAATTGTCAGCAACCTTAATGGTTGACTTATGTCATCAGCCCTTAAAATTTAGTGTGAAAAATCTTAACTGTCCTTAAAGTCACCTCATTCCTTCTGTAAGAGGGAAAGCTTTTAGAATACAATGACACATATGTGAGGAGGGTGGTCTCTTGAAATATTTTCTTTGGGGAAAAAAAAAGTAGAGGGAAAAAAAGAGTACTGTCTTAACTTTTTCTTGAGCTGTTATTGAACAAGTAGTATATTAAATGGAGTAGAATTTTCTTAATGAAGAGATTTTATATTTTAAATATCTTTGTCATATCTTACTGATTAACTATTGATATGCACATCTTAATTACAGCAAGTGATAAAGGACTGATTGATTTTCATCCGTGCAAATTATTTTATGGGCCTCTGGGTCTCTGTCTTGGATATTGAAAGAATCTCTCCCAAAATGTATGGAAAGGATACAGTTTGGAGATAATGAGGGGTGCATGTGTGTGTGTTTTATTTTTTCACAATTTCCTCACTTCTTTGCAACCTTCTACCCATTGCTTCAGTGGGATTTATTACTTTAGGAGAAGGCTAAAATAGCTGATCCCAAGAAGTCAATTGAGAGGTTAAAGATCTGTACTCGAGGAACTACAGAACACTCCTAAAAGAAATTGAAGAAGACACAAAAAGATGGAAGACCATTCCATGCTCTTGGATCGGAAGAATAAACATCGTTAAAATGTCTATACTGCCCAGAGCAATCTATACTTTTAATGCCATTCCGATCAAAATTCCACCAGTATTTTTCAAAGAGCTGGAGCAAATAATACTAAAATTTATATGGAATCAGAAGAGACCCCGAATTGCTAAGGAAATGTTGAAAAACAAAAATAAAACTGGTGGCATCACGTTACCTGATTTCAAGCTTTACTACAAAGCTGTGATCACCAAGACAGCATGGTACTGGCATAAAAACAGACACATGGACCAGTGGAACAGAGTAGAGAGCCCAGATATGGACCCTCAACTCTATGGTCAAATAATCTTTGACAAAACAGGAAAAAATATCCAGTGGAAAAAAGACAGTCTCTTCAATAAATGGTGCTGGGAAAACTGGACAGCTATATGTAGAAGAATGAAACTTGACCATTCTCTTACACCGTACACAAAGATAAACTCGAAATGGATAAAAGACCTCAACGTGAGACAGGAATCCATCAGAATCCTCGAGGAGAACATAGGGAGTAACCTCTTTGATATCAACCACAGCAACTTCTTTCAAGATATGTCTCCAAAGGCAAAGGAAACAAAGGCAAAGATGAACTTTTGGGACTTCATCAAGATCAAAAGCTTCTGCATAGCAAAAGAAACAGTCATCAAAACAAAGAGGCAACCCACGGAATGGGAGAAGATATTTGCAAATGACAGTACAGATAAAAGGTTGATATCCAGGATCTATAAAGAACTCCTCAAACTCAACACACACAAAACAGATAATCATATTAAAAAATGGGCAGAAGATATGAACAGACACTTCTCCAATGAAGACATACAAATGGCTACAAGACACATGAAAAAATGTTCATCATCACTAGCCATCAGGGAGATTCAAATCAAAACCACATTGAGATACCACCTTACACCAGTTAGAATGGCCAAAATTAGCAAGACAGGAAACAACGTGTGTTGGAGAGGATGTGGAGAAAGGGGAACCCTCTTACACTGTTGGTGGGAATGCAAACTGGTGCAGCCACTTTGGAGAACAGTGTGGAGATTCCTCAGGAAATTAAAAATAGATCTTCCCTATGACCCTGCAATTGCACTGCTGGGTATTTACCCCAAAGATACAGATGTAGTGAAAAGAAGGGCCATCTGTACCCCAATGTTTATAGCAGCAATGGCCACGGTTGCCAAACTGTGGAAAGAACCAAGATGCCCTTCAACGGATGAATGGATAAGGAAGATGTGGTCCATATACACTATGGAGTATTATGCCTCCATCAGAAAGGACGAATACCCAACTTTTGTAGCAACATGGACAGGACTGGAAGAGATTATGCTGAGTGAAATAAGTCAAACAGAGAAAGTCAAGTATCATATGGTTTCACTTATTGGTGGAGCATAACAAATAATATAGAGGACAAGGGTAGATGGAGAGGAGAAGGGAGTTGAGGGAAATTGGAAGGGGAGGTGAACCATGAGAGACTATGGACTCTGAAAAACAACCTGAGGGTTTTGAAGGGGCGGGGTGGGAGGGTGGGGGAACCAGGTGGTGGGTATTAGGGAGGGCACAGATTGCATGGAGCACTGGGTGTGGTGAAAAAACAATGTTACGCTGTTACGCTGAAAATAAATAAAAAATTTAATTAAAAAAAAAAGAAGTCAATTGAGTTTCTGAATTTATTTTTTATTTTAATTTATTTTTCTAAAAGATTTTAAGTATTTATTTGACAGAGAGAGAGACAGCAAAAGAGGGAACAGAAGCAGAGAGAATGGGAGAGGGAGAAGCAGGCTTCCTGCTGAGCAGAGAGCCCAATGTGGAGCTTGATCCCAGGACCCTGGGATCATGACCTGAGCCAAAGACAGACACTTAATGACTGAGCCACCCAGGCACCCATGAAATTATTTTTTAAAGTCCTCAGAAAGACAATACTCTGGAAAGCTGAGACTTTTGCTGTAAAAGTCTCAACTCCAAAAGCTTAAGATTTTGGAAGTTTCAGTGCACGGTTTATGCCAAACCATAGAGCGGGAAGGAATGGTTCATGAGTATTTTTCTGCCCAAGTGAGATCAGGTGTGAGTAGCAGGTACCCACAGGGAGAAATAGAGGCTAGAGGCTGGTGAGCAGCGGGAGCAAGTTTTTAGTGCTCTGCTTCCCTCCTACAGAGCCTTTGGGGAACCTGAGGGTAGAATAGGATAGGACAGGATGGGATAGGGTAGGATAGGGTAGAGTTTGGGCCTTGTACCTTGCTTCCTGATGAAGCTCAAGAGAAAGAAAGCAATTCTTGTAGGTAAATCTCCCATTCCAGCATGATTCTGCAGCAGAAAAGTATAAAAGGTGATAGGAAGGTCTTGGCAGAGAAAGTCTTAAGTAACACCCCAAAAAGCATGCAGCCCCTGGAGATACCAGAGAGAAAAATTTCCTATTCCCCTGAGATGAGCATAAAAGAGTGACCATTTGCATTTACCATTTCTTTTAATATACAAAATTTGTAACTGCTCCAAGAGTGAATCATTGCAGTCTAATTTTCCTTTCCCATGTCTGGCTATCAAGTCACCCAGTCTCAGGAGTCATCTGGGTGACCTTCAATGACTCATCAACCTGAGGACGGAGCAGGCGGATATGGGTTTTCAACCATGGGTGCCGTAGTGGCAGGTCACAAGGATCCCAGAACAAGTCCCCTTGGAAATTTGCGTGGATCGATGCTGATGGATGGGACTGACATCACCTGGATCTCACTGGCAAGACCCCATCAACTGTGTCAGTAGGTGTCTGCTGTGATTGGTTGGTGCCTGTACCTTATTGCTTGTTAAATATTTTGAATATCACCCCTACTGATGACCTTGGCCTAATACCAGAAAGTTTCAAAAGCCCCTTCCCCCAACTTGGATCACCCCATAGAGATAGATAAAAGAAAGGGTGGGAGGACACTGAAGGGATGATGATCCCCTTACCAGGAGACTAGAATAAACCAATGACTAAGTTCACCATAGATGGACTGATGTTCATAGCTTACCACCAAGTTAATCAAAGGGGCTTAAATATTCTTCGAGGGAAGGGATTTATCAGCATGTCTAAGAATGAAATTTTAAAAGAAACAAATATTTTGAGTCTGTGTTTGAAAGTAGCAGATATATTCAGTGGGATTTAAGGCATGGTCTTGTTAGAAAAGTTACTGGCCTCTTAAAAAAATGTTTTGTTTGCCTGGTTAGACTAGGATGGGGTCATTGGATGTCTCTGGTTAGGGCCCCAGTTGAGAGATGTGTTCATCACATCAAGGATGAGTTTCTCATATGAAAGCAGTGTGGGCATTGTTAGGCATTGGGATGGGTGAGAAGGCAGAGTGGAGTCTCTTCTCAGGAAGTTATGAAAACCAGGAAACATTTCCATTTGTCTATTTGAGTTTTAAACCACTTCAAAGCAGGAGGAAGAAAAGAGGGTGGAGAAGCATATGGGTCAGATGTAGTGAGCATCCTGGACCAGTGCTATCCTATGTTGTCTTCAAATACGAATTACCTATATTTGAAATTTAAACAGTTATGGAAATTTTAGTTAAAATAGTGGGTAACCAAAACAGGTAAGAATGAAGAGGGCATGGGGGAATAGTACTGACAAGAGCCAAGAGAAATGGTCTCATTGGTCTCAACGTTTATTTTGATTTTAAAGTCACTAGGTTTTCCAAAATTCCATTGGAAGACATTCTATTGGATTGCTACAAAGTATCACCAAGTGACTCTAATAATAATATTCACCACAATCTGGAAAATTTGCTACACTAAACACCGGCCTGTGAAAGGTATTGTTCCAGTATCTCCAGGTTTCCGGGTGATTTTTTAAAAAGTCACATAAGGGACACCTGGGTGGCTCAGTGGCTTAAGCCTTTGCCTTCAGATCAGGTCATGATCCCAGGGTCCTGGGATCGAGCCCCATATCGGGAATCTCTGCTCAGCAGGGAGCCTGCTTCTCCCTCTTTCTCTGCCTGCTGCTCTACTTGTGATCTCTGTCTGTCAAATAAATAAATAAAATCTTTAAAAAAAACCAACTCACATAAGATCAGGGCCACCTCTAAGTTGTACGGAGCCCTAGAAAAATACTTTCTGCAGGGCCCTGCTTATATAACCACTTTGACTAAAAAAACATAAAATTAATGGAACCATGTGAGGTCTAGTCATTTATCAATGATGATTTAGAATCGTGGGTAAAGAAGTGATTCTTGCATATTCGTTTGCTGTCTGGTCAATGCTTGTGAAGCAGGTTCTCCTGGGGGCTGGGTGCCACCTCTTCTTGTTTTGGTTCAGGGACCACTTCGGTCTTCTTTTTGTCAAATGCCCCCTTCCTGGTTAATTTCCTCTCTCCCACCGGGGGAAAATGGTAAGAAATACGTTTTTATTCTTTGGAACCTGTTTCTGTTGAAGCACCATGGGTAGATCTCCTGACCTTGTCCGTCCATCTTAGAACCATCTGTTTGGTGCCAGTCTTGTCATGGCACTTCAGCCTCCTTGTGCTGCCCACGGATATGGGCCTCCTGTGACTCTTAAGGATCATTCCCATGCTCCTTTGCTGATGACCACAAGTGCAACTTTTACCCAGAAGATACAGCAAAATGGGAACAATAATTTATGTGTAGGTCATGTTCAGTCGACTGTTGGCAATTATCTAGTGTAAGTGTAGAATGATGCATTTTCAGCCACGTCTTTTCTCGAAAGCTTTAGACTGTAATTGGGAGTGTTCCTAGTGCTCTCCTTTTCTCGAAAGCTTTAGGCTGTAATTGGAGCTTTCCTAGTGCTCTCCTTCAATGTGGACAGTGGGAGACAGTCCATGGGCCCAGCAGAAAAGAGTGGTTCCATTCCCACAAAAAAGCCAGTCTGGGAAAATGCAATGTTACCACATTGACTGGAGACATGCAGACCTCTGTTGCAAGGGTATGCGGTAAAGTAAGAGTCTCCAAAAACCTTGGAGATGAGTGAGGGCACCGCTGAGGACTGACCGACGTGAGGCAAGGAGCATGTCAGAAGCCGGTGACCACTCTCAGGCTGGCAATGATGAGGGATGGGGAGGAGCTCTCCGGCTGTGGGAGGACCGCCCCTGCCACCACCCCACCACCAGGGGTTTTGTAGACGGAGACAGCACCGCTTCGGGAACACTGACAGGCCTACAAATGCCCCAAAGTGGACTGTTAGCCCATTGCCCTGAATAATCCTATGTCCAGCATGAGTCACGCAGAGTCAGTAGGCCCACACCCACTCTGGCAGGCCAGTCGTATGTGAAGACACAGTGTGCTGGCTGGTGGAGGTGACCTGTTGCCAGGCCAACCCCCTGGAACAGATCTGGACCACAGGCCCTGACAACGAAGAGGTGTGAGGTCAGGGGTTCCTTGCAGCACCTGGTTGATGCCACCTTGGAAGAGAGGGTTGAAGAGTGTCCTGAAGAGGAGAAATGGGGGCCAGGGTCCCTGCAGGCAATGGTTTGGGATGGGGCTGCCGGACCCGGATGGCACAGCTAACCCTCGTAGGTACCAGGCATCCGACGAAGACTTAGAAGAATTTGTGCAAGACCTCCAAAGCACAGGTGCTCTGAGGTGTGGATGGACTTGGGCCACTTGCCTGGGTCTAAGGGTGATGCTGTGGAGGGTGTTGTATTGTAGATTTGGAAGCATGGCAGGTTCATAGGTAGATGGCTGTACTCTTGACTCAGAGCTGAACATACGTTAGCCCTTCAGTTTGTGATGGTCTGTCAGAGTGAAGGGGTATAATTTTTCAAAAAACAATAGCTATATAATAATTTGTTAGAGAAGCATAGTGTGTGTATTCCCCTAATGCATACATGTGTTCCCTTATATATACTTGTATATAAATGCATGTAAAATAATATACAAGCACATAATTTATTTTATAAATTTTTGTGAACATGTATAAACAGAAATATATGTCTGTCTTTCACACATATGTCTCTTTCATTTGATAGAAGAATTTGGCTTCATTCATTTTTTTCATATACTCGATTTTTGTATTCATATAACTTATTTATTGTAAAGCAACCATTTTTGTATTTTTGATCCAATAAATTATTTCAATATGTGAAATCATGACACTAATCTTCATTTTTTCACATTTTTTAAAATGTGCCCCAACATAGGGCTCAGACTCACAACCTTGAGGTTGAGAGTCACACACTCTACAGACTGAGCCAGCCAGGCACCCCTCATGCCTTTAGTTCTTAAAGGAGCTGGTTTCTCTTTATGACCATATTTACTTTATGGCTGATACTTTTGTGTAATTTTGTATAATTTAGCAGATTTCTTATTAATTTGACCCTGCTTGTATAACCTGACTTTTTCTTTTCAGTGTATAGCACTTCTTGTTATATTTTCAAGAGAATACTTTATAAAGAAAAATTATTCATCAAATAAAGGAAATGAAAACCCCAGTGGCTGTTGTGTAAGAATAGAATTGTATCACTACCAATGAAATATTCTTTCCTATAAACAAAATGAGGAACCAGACTGAGAAGAATTAAGTATGCTTAAATATGCTGAGGTCTTGGAAATTTTAACTGGAAGAAGAACATTCATCCCTGCATGCGTTTAAGGGGTATAACTCTCTTGTTTTCTACATTCACTGGAATTGTGAGAAGTAGACCAAATAGATGTTTGAGCTTTGTCAGCTCTGAACCCAGTGGAAATGCAAGAGGCACTTGGTTTGGGGACCATATCTCAAGTATGAAGAGGGGGACAATACAGGGTCAGAGTGGGCTTCATAGGGAGGCCGTGGTGAATGTGGGCCTTGAGGTCTGGGCAGTGGTTTGGGAACTGGAATAGTGGGTGTTGGGGGGCACTGCCCAGATGCCCCTTCAGGAGGAGACAGACACTGCCCAGCTGCAGGGAGGGTTGGCTCCTGATGGATCTCAGCTGAATCCCTCTCTGAGCTCTGCCTTTCGCCCAAGGTTCTATCTCCTCCCTGGGGGAAGCCTACCTCTCATGACTGGTCAGAAGAGCCTGCTAGGTACCAGAGCGTGGTCGTGTGGTGTCTGAGCCTCCCAAAAACCCTGCAAGGCAGTATTAATGTCCCAGTCTGAGGGATAGGGAACTGAGGGTTGGGAGGACTGAGGGACTTGCCTAGTGAGGAAGGAGGAAAGATGGAATTCGATCCCAGATTTCTTGAACTTGAAAGGTTCTGCTGCCCGAATCAGATGAGCAGGTCTCATGGAGCCCATGATCTGGGCCTCGTGCTCTGGGGCTCTGACTCACCAGGCCTAACTGGTGACCAAGACACGTGCTGATTAACCCTTACAAGTCCTGAAGCTGCCGTTCAGTAACACAGCAGCTGATTCAAACAAGCCTTCCTTCTTCAGTAACAATAATAATTATAAGAAGCACTTCTGGTTTTATGATGTGCAAAGCCCTTTCTACGTGTCGTATTGCTTGAGCTTCCCAACAGAGCTGTGTGGGAAGTGAAACAAAGCATTAGCCCCATTCTGTGGATGAAGGAATGGAGGCTCAGAGAAGTTCATGGGCTCACATTCACTTGGCTCAATGTGGGCAGGACCAGGCCCTGAATTCTGGTGTCCCTTTTGTGCTCCGTGTAGCTTCTCCTAAGCCATTTGCTTAAGCATCTGAGAGGGAATGAGGCTTTAAGGAGAATGTACCTCTGTCTTTGACCTTGGTTGAACTAAATGCTCTGTAGATACACCAAGATTGTCTGGGAACAATTCATCAGCCAAGAAATAAAAATGGCATGTTCAAACTGATTAAAAATGAGATTTGACTCTACTGTAACTTGCTGGGTAGACACCAATATGCTGGCATCCTTGTACTTGACTATTATTATCTCTAATTATCATTCCGTTCTGGTGGATGCTTTCTACTTTTATCAAAACCTGATCTTTTCCCCTCATGTCACCTGCAAGGCCCTTTTTCTAAACTCCCCAGGATTTGTCATTTATAGTTGATTGCCATGTCTCACCACTAAAAATTCCCAGGTGATTGAGACAAGTACCTTCCTCTCTAATACTTGGGATTTTATATCATTGTTTACCTGACACTTTGCACTCTCATATGTTTTAAGAATTTTCTTTAATTTCCCCCCATCTCTCTGATGTCATATCATCAAAATGGCATGATTTCTAAGCACTGTAGTTTGTGTTGGGTTCCTGGTTTTGCAGTACACCTGGTATTTGTAAGAACCACAATATTGCAGGAAAAGGAAGAGAGATGAGGATTATCTGTCATGGGGGAAAACTGGGATATGCCAGTTGGGGATGGGAAGCAGTGTAGGAAGCAAGGGAAGGGGGGGCAAGAAATGACCTTCGTGAGAAAATGCTCCCTCTGGGCTCAGTCAGGCACTGGGGCTTCTCTGTTTCTGAAAGAACCCCCCCCCTTTTAAAAAATAAACTCCATGAAAGTGAATTGTGTATGAAGGAAAAATGACCTCACACATTACTCTGCTTTCCACGAAGTAAAAAAATCATGGTGGAAAATTTACAAGGAAAACAATTTAATTTCTCTATTTCTCTTGCCATATGATTTTCAAGATTACCCAATACTTGGACCATCCCGGCAACGTGTCTGTCCTTATTGACCTCATTTCTATTTCCCAATCACTTTATTTAGCAGCTTGCTAAATATAACGCCCCTTCACCCTGGGTCCTTTTTTAAACAGAAGAAGGATGAGACAGGAAGTGGTGATATAATTTCCCTGGACTGACGATGCGAGCTAAAGGCAGAGGCCAGGACTGGGCAAGAGCTCAGACAGGCCCTTTTCCCACCTCTGCTCTAGGGGATGAATTGTAGGAGGCAGACCACCCCTCCAGCCTTATGACTTTATCAGAGGTGAATGACCGGTCCTTATAGAACAGGCCTGGGCAGACCACAGCCAAGGGCTAAATCTGGCCTGCTGTCTGTTTTTTTTTTTTTTTGTTTTGTTTTTTTTTTAATGGCCCGCAAGGTCAGCATTTTATTTGTATTTTATTCGCTTTTTTAAAAAGCACAGGGAGAATACTATTTCACGATACATGAACATTACATGAAATCGGCCTTTTGTGCCCCCAAATACAGTCGTGCTGGGGTACGGCCACACTTGTTTGCTTACACACTGATGCTGTCTTTGGCTGCTTTCGTGCTACGATGGAAGAGTTGAGTGGTTGCAACAGAAACTTGAAAAGCCTAAAATAGTTTATAATTTGTAAATTAGATGGCCTGCAAAGCCTAAAATATTCACCATAGTGCCTTTTATAGCAAAAGCTTGCTGACCCCTGATACAGAAGATTCTGAGGGATGAGACATGAAGTAAGCATTCGTTTCTTGGCTCACGCCTGGGGCCCGTGTCTGTCAGCTGCGGGAGGCAGCAAAGGGTGGGACAGCGGAGGAAGCTCCAGGAAGATTCTAATTTTTCTCAGAGTGGGTCCTGTGTGAATCCCTAAGGATATCACAGAGACCCCCCCCCCTTTTAAATCGAGTCTGAGTTTTTCAGTTACGGGAAAGGAAAATGACACTTAGAGGAGTTCAGTGATTTCCTGAAAGCGACGCAGCCAGTCAGACTTAAGTCCAGGAACTTTGCCTTCAAGGCAGGGGGACCTTGAAGCTCACCGCGCTTCTGCAAGCTGGGGCAGCCAGAGAGAGAGAAGCCGCCATTGCTGGCGCGACCCCTCCGCTGAGAAGCAGAGAGGGCTGCCCCGGGGGCCTCCACTGGCCCCCGAATTGCGCCTCCCTTGTGTTCGTAGCAAGCTCTGCAAAGCCCGGCGGTGCTAAGGACCCCGGGCCGTCGCATCTTATTTCAGCAACTAGAGTACGAGGCCTTTGAATAGGGTTTCCAGATTTAACAAATTAACATTCAAGCTGCCCAGTGAAATTTGAATTTCAAATAAATATTTTTTTAGTTCTTGTATGTCCCATGCAGAACTTGAATCTATTTGTGTGAGATTTATTTAAAAAGTTACATTAAGAATTGTTTATTGCTTATCTGAAATTCCAATTTAACTGGGCATCCTGTATTTGATCTGATGATTCTCCCTTTGAGGGCAGGGATCAGGGACTTTACTCTTTCTTCATCTACCTCTTTCCTCCCACGTCCGTATCACTCCCACACCCAGTCCCACCGTGCCTAGCACAGTGCCTTTCAAAGATCCTGAGGGGCTCCATTTAAGGAAAACCATCCTCTTTCAGGCTAAGCACTTAGCTCCCACCAAGGCTGAGGAGGCAAACATGTAAATTGATTCATTTCACTATATTCTGATACCCGCTAACGAATGGCAGGATGAGCCAAGAGCTGCGAGGATCTCAGGGAGGGGAGCCCCTCAGCCTTCAGAATAGCAGTTGGAACGGCTTCCCAGAGGATGGGATCCCCAGGGTGAGTTTTGAAGTCAGGAGAGGAGTTGACAGGCTGGATGGGGGAAGGGAACTGGGGAGAAGGAGCAGCAGGCGCCAAGTCCTAACTCCATAAAAGGGAATGGTGTGCCCAGGAATGGAGAGGGAAGGAGGGAAGCTGGGTGATTGGTGCGGGGGTATCTGGGATGGCAGGAGGCACTTGATGAACAGTCTTCAGAGATTCGTCCCGAATGCTCCATTGGGCAGCTCCACAGATGTGGCCCTGGAGTGAAGACCACACATGATCCTTGTTCTCAGTTCTGTGACCCTCACTGCCAATGCTAACTAACCCAGCAGCCTCTTCAACCAAGCGAATGTTCTAGGAACATGCCTGTTTGTTTCAGGTTAGCTTCATGGCACAGTTGGCATGTCCTTCACCATGGCATGACAGAAATCCCATAGTGAAGTCTAACCTTCACTTACTACTCTTGAACTAGTGACGGGAAGAGAACAGTGGCCTGCTTGGGTCTGAGGCTGGGCTTTTCATCTACCTCGAGTCTCTGACTGGCCCTAAGTGACTCCCTGAGATGTAAAGGAGTCTGTTGTTAGTCCACCTAATTCCTATGAACATCAACCTCGTCCCTTGTGTCCTTAGTCTTTTTCCAAACCACATGGAAAGATGGTACGCATGGTATCTTCTGTGTGTCCCTCTTCTCCACTTTTCCATCTTGCTGTGCACCCCAGTCAGCTGTACTACGTAGACGGTCTTAATGGACTACCTTGTCCTCACTTTGGAGGGTAGCTGGTCAGTGAGGTGGCTCTCTGCCACTGAGTCACTCGAAGCTCACTGTGTCCCTCTACAAAAGACCATGGCTTTCATCAAGCACCTTCTCCACACCGCAGCCCTTTCTGTTTCCAGTAAGTGCTTCTCTCCCTTGGTCTACCCCTACTGCAGGCTTTGGGTAGTAATGGCTTCCGACTCCTACTTGCCATCGGGTATGCCATTTTTCTTGTTGATTTTCCTGAACACTGCCCACACCTTGATAAATAGTCATCACTTTATTAAACTGTCCTCAATTACTGTTTGAGTGTGCCATTTGTTTCTTGAAGGGACCCTGACTGATGCAGATAAAAGTAGTGTGACATTTATTTGCTTATTAATTCCTATTAATAGAAGAATGTTTAATTCAAGGATATGTCATATTCCACTCTATCATGCATTTTGAACAACAGGTAACAATCTATTATGTAAGGAAATATGCTGGTTTGGCAAATAAATTACATTTCAACTTGGATACGTTGGTTCTGAATCTGAGCTCTTTTAGTTACTACCTTGTGGTTATTGGATGAGTTGCTTCTCGTGGCCTTATCTATAACATAGGAGTGATAATTCCTCCCTCATCCAGTGGTTGTAAAAATTAGGGGAGATACTGGGCAAAGGGCCTGAATAGATATTTTTCCAAAGAAGATGTACAGATAGCCAATAGGGACATGAAAAGGTGCTTAACATCACTAGTCATCAGGGAAATGCAGATCAAAAACATGAAGAGATATCACTTTGTATTTGTTAGGATAAATATTACTAAAGAGATAAGAGCTAACAAATTTTGGTGAGAATGTGGAGAGTACCCTTTTGCACTTTGGTGGGAATGTAAATTGGTGTAGCCACTCTGGAAAACAGGATGGAGGTTCTCCAAAAATTAAAAGCACAATTACCGAATAATCCAGCAATTCTACCCCTGGGTACATATATGAAGGATAGGAGAACAGGATCTCAGAGAGAGATATCTGTACTCCCATTTTCACTGCAGCATTATTCACAATAGCCAAGATATGGAAACAACCCTCATGTCTGGCAAAGGAAGAACATGATGTTTATACAATGGAATATTATTCAACCATAAAAAGAAGGCTATCTTGCCATTCACAACAATGTGGATGAATCTGGAGGACATTATGTTAAGGAATATAAAACAGTAAGATAAATACTGTATGGTATCATTTATATGTGGAATCTTTTTTTAAAGAAAGCTGATCTCATTTAAACAGAGAGTAAAATGGTGGTTGCTGGAATCTAGGGGAAGGACAAACAGGAAAATGTAGGCCAAAGTGTACCACTTTCGGTTATAAGATGAATAAGTTCTGAGGATCTAATATACAGAATGATGACTATAATAAATAATACCATACTGTACACTTGAAATATTCTAACAAAACTTAAGTGTTCTCACCACACACACACACACACACACACGCACTCGTACATGGATTAAATGAGATAATGCTTATAAAGCACTTAGTTTATTGCCTCATACATAATAGGATTACTAAAATACTTAAGTGATATACTGGGTATTTACCCCAAAACTACAAAAATACTAATTCAAAGTGATAAGGTACTCCTGTGTTTATTGCAGTATTATTTACAGTAGCCAAATTATGGAAGCAGCCCTAGTGACCATTGATAGATGAATGGATAAAGAAGAAGTGGTACATATACCCAACAGAATATTACTCAGCCATTAAAAAGAATGAACTCTTGCCATTTGCAGTGAAGTGGATGGAGCTAGAGAGTATGATGCTAAGCGAAATTAGTCAGTCAGAGAAAGACATATACCATATGATTTTACTCATATGTGGAACTTAAGAAACAAAACAAATGGGCAAAGGGAGATAAAAAAGAGAGACAAATCAAACATCAGACTCTGAACTATAGAGAACAAACTGATGATTACCAGAGAGGAGGTGGGGGGAGGGATGGGTGAAATAGGGGATGGGGATTAAGAAGGGCACTTGTTGGGATGAGCTCTGGGTATCGTACATAAATGTTGAATCACTATATTGTACACCTGAAACATTAATATAACACTCTATGTTCACTATACTGGAATTAAAATAAAAAGCTTGTAAAAATGCCCAAGTGACCCTTAAAGACACATCATTTTCATTGTGTCCAACAATATGCCTTGGATTCTAGAGCAGCACCTTCCAATAGAACTTTCTGCAGTGATGGAACTGTTCTATATTTGTTCTATATTATGCACCTATTGAATATTTGAAATGGGGCTAGTGTGACTGAAAAGATGAAGTTTTAATTTTATTTAATTCTAATTAAATTAAAATGGCCACATATGACTCATGGCTACCATATTGGATTTTACAGATCTAGAGAGTAAACTTAAAGATAACAAGTCATTTTGTAAGATCGTCTATGCCATTTCACATGTGAAACGTGTGAACATGTGTTCATGTGAACATAAAACCATCAGTAGGATAAAATCAGAAGTATCAACTGTTCATGTTCCTAGAACCTGACATGATACTCGTGTCTGCAGTACTCATACAAAATTTTTTCTGTACTAGATAGATTGAAGTTATACACAAACATATAAACATACACAAACTTAAAGGGAATATTCTGGATAAATTTATTTTAAATCAAATATCTGGATAATTATCTCAATTTCTCCTTTTGCTGTAGTCCATTGGATATTAATATGAGGACTTCTCTACCCCTCGCCCTTCCAGAGCCCATGGTGGGCGTACTTATCAATATAGCACTTATTCCTGCCAAGCCCAGTTGGGCCTCCCAATCCTCAACAAGACAATGGACATTGACTGGAATTGACATGTGAGATAAAGCCCCTTTTCCACCTTTGATTTAAATACATTCTTTTAAGGGAGTACTTGGGTAATTTGGAAAGAAAGGTAGCAAATGATGTAATAAAAAATCAATATATTTAGAGTTAGAGAATTTTAGAGTCAGAGAAGTCTCAAAGAGTTGTCTTATTTTTCTTGGACTTGACTTATTTGCCAGTACACAAATGTACCATATCTGCTGCATTTCTTCTGGTTATACCCCCCACCCTCACCCCAGATCCAGTGTCCACCCTTCTCCACCCAGCTGTGTGCACTGGGGGCTGACCTGTGGACTGATCACTGGGCTTCCTTGCCCTGGGTTTCCTTTTGGCAAATGGCCAGTGGGAGGCACCAGCAGGAGATCTGGCGATCAGGTAAGGGTGAAACTGGGTATTTATTCCCCTGACTCCCTTCCTGTGGGGACAAGGTAGATTGCCAGGGTCCTAATACTGTGAGTCATATAGCTCTTGTCTTCTGTTGGGGACCCTCTCCTCACAATCACAGTTTCCTTGGAAACCGCTCCTTCTCTACCTCTTCAGGCTCAGGGAGAGTAAGGGGAGGGCTTCTGGGGTGAGCCCCAGATGCTACACTCTTTTTTCTTTCCCTATACCATGGCCACGTCTCTGAAGAGTCTCTTTCTCATTAACTCTCCTCCTGCTTCACAATTTGAGTGTGCCATTATTTTCGACTGGGACTTTGATATATCTATGAAAGAGTATCAGGATGCCCTCTCTCTGGACCTTGCTTCCGAGCAGCAGTTGCTACAGGGGTAATTTAGGACATTGTTTTCTAGAGCATTTGTTTAAACTCCCTGCCTTACCAGACATCAACCTAGACCCCTCTGGGGTGAGTCATTCTATTTGTGTGGGTGGGGTTAGTTAAAATAATTTAAGAATTTTCTCAAAAGTCCAAGTGTGGAGCCCCAAATAAAACAAACAACCGAAAAGAAAAAAAAAACCACTAGGACTGTGCATTTAGATGTCTTGGACAGTGATCCACAGCCCAGCCCCTCCTTTCTGGGCAGGATGTGGTCAGAGTACTATACACAGTTAAGAAATTTCCCTTTTGAGCCTCTTCATCATGTAGTTTGGTGTGGATGAAATCAATTCCAAACAATAGCTAGAAGTTGAGGTGTTATGTGTACAGTGGTAGAAGAGCTTTGGCAGAGTCAGGATGGCATGCTAATTTTCTTCTGCCCCAAATATTGTTCAAAATGGCCCTTCGTAGGTCACAAGCTGAAAAAGGTTGGCTTTCTATGGCGTGCGATGGTAGATGCGACCCACCTGGACTCTTGTCTGTCTGGTGTCATGCCTGCGAGAGGCCTAAAAATCTTCCTGCCCCAAAATACCTTTCTTCCCAGAAGTTCTGTCACAATTCCAGAAATTTTCTGTGCATGTTACCCTAAGGGTATTATCGAGTGAAGGCATCATTTTGTGGGAAAAGGATATTATGTATCAGCTGGTTGACGACCAGGCAGAAATAGACATATGTGGTTTAAACTATTACCTCCTGGTATTGTGCACAGAGAGAATGCGGAAATGGAAGTCCCGATTGGGAAGGAGGTAAGCAGAGGTGTGAAGCTTCCAGAATCACTCAGGAACCCGGACCTGCCAGGGAGAATGCAGTGGTGTAGTTAGTGACCACGGCAGGTGCTGGGATGCCTGAGTGTACCGGGGCATAATTAACACTGTCACCAAAGACGAACTCTGCGACAACATGACAAGACAGTCTATGTAAAGGGTCCAGGGCAAAGCTTTATCAGTCTGTTTCCTTTTCTGGTGCATCCATAATGTGGCTGAAAGCTGTCCCGTCTAGGAGACGGTCAAAGGCTACCTCAGGACTGCCCGACCTTGAAGAACTAAACCGCTATGACCCATCAGAAGCCAGAATGGCAGTCATCTGTCATTAACTGGTAGTGGCTGTGTGACATGTTGTAGTTGATACCGAGTGTGAGGTGGCATCTAGTCACATGAATAAGAATGACATTGTTGATTAGCAGTGGGCTTGGACTTAGAGGGCCGGAAGGAGATAGGTTTGCCAGTCCCATCAAGGGCCTTTTCCTGCTTTATTCCACAGCCAAACTGTCATTTCCGGGTTTGGGGGGGAGGGGGTCCTGAGACTGGCTTCGAGATTCCCTAGTACTGCCTTCTTGGGAATAAGCTGTCACTGGATCAGTTTACAGAGAGTACATGCCTAAAACTTTTCATCTCTTCCTATTATTAAGTCTGTAATTCAGGTTAGATGCCCATCAGTGGTTTGGGGATTCAGGCTGAGGTCGAATGGGCCAAGAAGAGTGGTCTCCCAAAGGGATGGCTGCTGAGGAACCCATCTCCATGTGCTTGTTTTCCCATTTCGTACCTCTGAACTAGGTCCGGACAGCAAGAAGCCCTGGGAGACATCCTCAGCTCCTCTTGTTTCCACACATTCTCCATCCAGCCTCTCAGGAAGAGCTGACAGACCCTGTGCTGGTCTGACCACTTGTCATCACCTCCACCATTGCCAGCCAGCACCCCCTCTGCTGTCTCTCACACACTCTGTTCCAGAGAGTCCTATCTGGTTGCCTGCCCTCACCTTTGTGCCCTGCAGCCTGTCCTCCTCAGTTCTTTAAAAACATACCTCAGATCCTGTCATTCTGCTTTCCACCCTCCAGTGCCTTTCCGGCACACTCGGAGTACAATCAGAAGACCTCACCATGGCCTCAAATAGCCATGTGATCTAGGGTCTTCTCCTTGTGGCCTCGTCTCCCCCGTTCTCTTCCTCTCTGCCCGTCTTCCAGCCACCCTGGCCTACCTTCTGTTCTCCCACCTCGCCACGCTCATTTCCACCTCAGCTGCTTTGCCGGGTGTGTTGCCCCCTCCCCCCCCCACCCCCAGATCGTCATGTGGCTTTCTCTCTCATTCATTCACATCTCGTTCACGTTACCTTCTTCCTTGACTCCTTTATCAGAAGTGACACCTCTTTCCCATGGTACTCCTTATTCTCTAGCCTTATTTAATTAATTAATTTATTTATTTATTTATTTATTTATTGACGCTGCTGCTCATTACTACTGAATTTCATGTTCACTCATTATTTATGTATAGATTTTCTTTCCTCCTCCCTAGAATGGAAGTCTTTGAGGGCAGGAACTGGATCATTGTTGTCATGTCTAGAAGAAGGCCTAGAACATAGGAGGTATTCAGGACATATTTGTCAAATTTGAAAGCGAGGGGTCTTCTCTAGGCCATGGGATTGCATGTCAACGATCAAGATGGTGTGTGAATCCATGGCAAGGGGTGTAGTGCCTGAGGTCGGGATCCGCTAACTGGCAGTAAGGGCTGACCAGGACGCTGCATGGCTGGGGAACACTCAGAATGTACAGAGCTTCCAGGGAATTGTGAGTTAATATCAGAATCCAAGTGAATGATTAAGACAGTGGTTAAGAATTCCTAGTACGAAGAAGTTAACATTGAGACACTTTCTCAGCTGAAAAACTTCCTCCATGCTTATGCCTAGAACACGAGCCACAGTGTGTATCCGAAGGGGGGTCTGAGCTTGAGCTTGGTTCAGAGACGGTCGACAGGGTGATCCATGGAGGTGGGAACTAGAAGCCTCCCTGCTATGAAGTCATCACCAATCAATCCATTTAATTCTATAAAGTCCAGGGAGAGAATCAGGCCTTCTGAAATCAGCTTCTAACATAGGACAGCTGCCCCCTCCTTGCAGACGCTTGCCCCAAAACCAGTTCATCGGAGGAGATGTCATGGTGATGATGTTCCCCAAGGGACCAGAGACCAATGAGTTCTGTGGCCCACTTACATCTCACGTTGGGGAACTCCACTGAGTAGCAGAGACCTCTGTGCTGGCTGGGAATCCCCATCACAGCAGTGGCCTCTGTGGGGTTGGGCTGCAAGCTACTTTTCAGATTTAGCACACAGCCCTGTGAGGAGACAAAGTTGTTACCTCTGCAGAGAAACCAAGCCAGTGATGCTTCCCACATCTGGGAAACGGGAACGTTTCTAGAAGTTGGAAGCCAATGTCCAAGGTGGAAGGATGGCTTGTACTGACCTTTGTGTGCCCCTATCCCCAGGCCTATTTGTACATTTCCAGGATCGATGTAGGAAGAAGTACATTGCTGTGTGTTTGTAACTCAGTCCATCGTTTGAGGGTAAGTAGCAAAGAGGTTTGGCGTGGCTTTCAAAGGAAGTAAGGTGAAGATTCTTCTCCCCAGCCTACTAAATAAACCACTGAGGCCTTTCATGACTCAGAAACCGCAGACCCCACAGACAACATGCATCTATTCGTTCTTGTCTACAAATATTGATGGAGAGCCTATTGTGTGACTAACACAGTGCTTGGGTTGAGGATGTAATGGTAAAATAAGATTCACTCCCTCCCTCAAAAATAGATAATCCCACTCCAGTGTGGAACATTCTACAACACATAGAGCAACGTAATCTAATGGCAAGGAACATAAGCTGAGTTTTGTCACTCACCAGGCTGTGTGATCTTGTACAAGCCACTTCCCTTCTCTGTGTTTCAACTTTCTCATGTGTATTTCAAGGAAATTACCCGTGTTATGGGATTAAATGAAATAATGCCTATCAAATGTTTAGCCCAAGTGTCAGTAAATGTGAGCTATGATGCTGGCTATGATTTTATGATAAGAATTGGCCTGTAATACTGTGGGGGCACATTGATATCTTGAAGTGCCATATTTCTGGACAAATGTATTTACATTCAAGGCCAAACCTAGAAAAAATCTGAGTAATTGGAAATATCTTTTTAAAAAATTTTCTGCCCAAGAGCCTCTCTATCCAAACCTGTTTTCTTTCCCCCTTCTGGAAGCTCTAAGTGTCCTGGTTCTTTGATTTTCTCTGTCAATATATCTCTCAGTAGACTGGCAGACTGGAAGGAATCTAAGCAGGATATGTCCATCATATTGTCTTTGATTTAGAGCATTGTCCTTCCTTGAGGTGTTCACATCTCACCCAAAGAACAGCATCATTTCAGGTATCAGTGAAACTGCCTTTTCTGATAGTAATGAAAGAATTTGGTACTTTTACAGGGAGAGGCAGATGGACTGATGGAATGGTCTCCACAACAGACTCATGAACACATGGGAACTTGGTTCACAACAGAGACAGAAATACAAATCTACAGAGAGAGGAAGAATTAGTCAAGTGCCGGGATGATTGATGGAAACAGGAAATCCCTACCCCACACTTTAGACACAAGTAAATTCCAGATGGGATTAAGATGTACATATGAAAGGGAAAGTTTAAAACTTTGAGGAGGAAACATAGGGAACTTTTAAACATAGGGGCTTATGCCTCAAAAGGCATACACCAAAAGGAGGAGGTTTCATTTATTTATTTATTTATTTAAAAAGATTTATTTATTTATTTATTGGGCAGACAGAGATCACAAGTAGACAGAGAGGCAGGCAGAGAGAGGGGGGAATCAGGCTCCCTGCCGAGCAGAGAGCCTGATTCAGGGCTTGATCCCAGGACCCTGGAATCATGACCTGAGCTGAAGGCAGAGGCTTTAACCCACTGAGCCACCCAGGCACCCCAGGAAGAGGTTTTAAAATATGATTAAATTGAAATATTACACTTCTGTACCAACAAAGACACAATAAATAAAGTTAAGGTACAAGCTTGAGACTGAAAAAAGATATTAGAATGCTTATAATCAACAAAGAATTCTTAAAAAAAGATTATATTTAAATATTCCTGTGAATTAATAAGAAAAGATAATGTAAGAAAAATGGACAGATAATATGAACTGAACACTCAGAAAAAGAAACTCAATCACACTAATAACAAGGGAAATTCAAATTAAAACCATAGTGTGATACTATTTTATACCCGTGAAGCTGGCCAAAATGATACCACCACCAAAATGATACCAATCAGTTTTGGTGAGGCTGTGGGGAAACACATGTCACATATTGCTGGTTAGAGTGCAGGTCGGGACCATTCTAGAGCCCACATTGGCAATATCTCTCAAAACTGAAGAAGTGCATTTCCTAAGACCCAGAAATTCTACTTGTAAGTATATATCCTAGAAAATGTCTTCCACAAAGTAACAGGCACAAGAATGATCATTGCATCACTGGAAAGACAAAAAGGTGGAATGAATTAATACCCATCCAGAACAGGATAGACAAGTAAGTTGTGAATTAGTCATATACTGTCTTAAACAGCAGTTACAATGAATGAGCTAGAGTTATATATACCAATACGGATCAATCTCTGAAAGATAACAGGGCGTACAAATAGCAAACTTTGGAAGGGTCTGAATTATAGGACACCATTTAGATAAAAATATAAAAACACACCCAACTTTACATTGTTCACATTACATATCTATTATATGTTACATTACACTGTGTATTTATTATATATTTATATATAATATATGACACTTACATGCATTTATATCTAAATTGTCTATTTTTTTCAAAACACATCTTGTTTGTGTAAAAATATATAGAAAGTATCAAAAATGAGCATGGGCAGGACAGATATCAACTGGAGGACAGTCTGGAGATGGAGGAAGGAGAAGGGGATGGTAGTGGTTTGGTCAGGGTGGAACACGGGGGTGCTTCAATAAGATTTGAAGGAAATAGGATAAAATGTTATTAAATCTAGGCTGTTGATAGTATATACACAGATGTTTATACTTTACCCTATGCTTGACATTTTATTTTTTTTTTAAGATTTTTAAAATCAATTCATTTGGCAGAGAGAGACGCAGCGAGAGAGGGAACACAAGCAGGGGGAGTGGGAGAGGGAGAAGCAGGCTTTCTGCCGAGCAGAGCAGGAAGACCGATGCCGTGGGGATCCCAGGACTCCGGGATCAGCAACTGAGCAGAAGGCAGACACCCAATGACTGAGCCACCCAGGCACCCCTATGCTTGGCATTTTAAAATTAAAAGAACAGGTGCCCTTTCTTGATGCCGCGGCTGGCCTCCCTTATGGCTTTTCCAGTTAGCTCTCTGAGAAGATAGTGTGTAATGGGACCTGTTTATTCCCTATAGTGCCTCCTGGATTTGTAGTACGGGTTTGAGTCTGCATCATGTTCTCTTCTTTGGAGAGAAGGCTCATCTAGGGCAGGGATGCCGTGTAGAGGTGAGCCCTCCTTTTGGTTTCCCAAGATGCTGGCCCAAGGGGGTCTGAACCTCAGTCCCGGCTCTGCTCCCAGAGCGATGCCCCTTGATGCGGGACCGCACACCTTGCGCGTCCGCTTCCATCCAGAGTATGCACCTTTTGCTAATTCAAGTGCCTGCGGAAGAGTCTTTCTAATCTGATCGCGTAGGCAGCTCCTTTTTCTACCTGCAAAAAGGCCCACGCTAGAGGACCAGCAGACCTGACCCTGACGTAGGAGAGCAAAGCCACACCCAGGATTTCCCAGCCTTACTGCGGTAGCTATTAACCCAAACTTTGAGGAGAAAGTTGGAAACATGCTTCTCCAGCTTTCCGTCCAAGGGACGGACAGCTAGCGGTCGAGGAGCATGCGACTAGTTCACTAGTCCCTGCCTCAGTTCTGAGCCAGCTACACGTTTTCTCAACATTCCCTAAGCCCGCAGCTCTCCGGAGCCAGCCAGGTCCTGTGGACCGGCGCCCTCCTGACCAAGAAGCATCTGCATGAAGATCACTTGGCAAATTCTTTTATAAATTTGTGGGCATTTTCGGATGAGCTTGAATGGGAAAGCGTGATTGATGTGCGATGAATTAGACCTTCACTTGGAAGACAGACGCCAATAGCTATTTCAGGTGAATTGTTCTGATTTAATTTATTTCACCTGGTGTGTTTACTAAGCATCTGCTTTACTAGCTATTGTGTACAAAATAAACGGGTGCTTATATTCTATGCTCCAACAGCTGCAAAAAGTCCTTTAAAATTGTGTATTGCTACTGCTTTGAAGATGATAGTTACTGGATTGATGTATTATAGTTGAATTATAGTTGAATTCTTCTGCCAATATAAAGAGTCATCTATAACTTAAAGTCAAAATAGTCCAGATTCTACAAAGTATCAGATTCATCACTGGCCCATTTTTCCTTCCAACTGATCATCCAAGAGACATCTGTTGAGCGCCCACTATGTGCAAGGTGCTAAAGGTAGAATATTGAATAATACATTGTTTCTTTTCTCAAGGAAGTCAAATATTCAGAGAATTACACTCCAGTGTTTTTTGCTTTTTTTTTTTTTTGAGATTTTATTTATTTATTTGACAGAGATAGAGAGGGGGAGAGAACCCAAGCAGGGGGAGTGTCAGGCAGAGAGGGAAGCAGGCTCCCAGTTGGGTAGAGAGAGCCCAATGCGAGGCCCAATCCCAGGACCCTGGGATCATGACCTGAGCCAAAGGCAGATGCTTAACCGACTGAGTCACAAAGGAACCTGCACTCCAGTGTTTTAAGAGCAATAAGAGAAGGGAATCCAGAAAACTGTGGGATGTCTAATTCAGCAGCTGGTGAGGGTATGTGTTTGAGTCAGGGAAGACTTCTTGATGGAAGTGATGTCTGAGCTGGACTAGAGTTTGCAGTGGGGAAGGGGATTCCGGGTAGAGGAGGCAGCCTGATCAAAGGCACTGTATATGGCATCTGTTTGTTTTTATGTCCACCCAGGTGCCATTTTCCTTTTCTTGATAATCGCTTGGCAACTCCCCCTCCTCTATTGAGAGCAGTCTTGGTGGAGCTGTCAGTCAAGGGACACTGAGATCCAAGCCCAGGGCAGCTGAGCCAAACTAGGCCCATGGAATTCTCTCACCCAGAAATCTGACTCTTTAGCCCAGTTATTGAAACTAAGGAAAGTGGTCATTGCAGAGCCCTAAAAATAAAGTTCATAGTTCCTACCTGGATCCCAGACTTACTCTGGTTCTCAGCTTTTTCATGCTTGATTCTTTTTAGTTTTTCCTTCAGTTTTGTAAGCTATCTCATATCCTCACAATAAAATGTTTTGCTTGTTATCCAGAATCAGTGTTTGTTACTTACAACGGAAAATCCCTAACGGATATAGGGAAAAAATATCAGTGGTGGAAGTTATTAGTAGAAGGTTAGGAAGTCTACTTTTTATCTGCCAGAACTCCTTAAGGAAAATTTCCAAATCCTTCAGAGGTGGGAAAGAGGAAAGAAAGAAAGAAAGAGAGGGAGGGAGGGAAGAGAATACAAGAAAGAAAAGGAAAAGAAGAGAAAGAAATGGAGGAAGGAAGAGAAGGAAGGATGGAGGAAGGAAGGGAGGGAAGAAAAAGGAAGGAAGAAAGAGAGAGAGAGTGAGAGAGAGAGAAAGAGAGAGAGAGAGAAGGGAAGACAGGCAGATTTCTCTCTCATGCCATGTGTATCTTCTCAGGTAGTGTGATGGGAACGCACATTCCTGAGGATGGCTGGGTTTGCAGGGAGGACCCCATCGACATCATTTAACCTTCTGCCACTGGCTAGCCTCTGTCTCTCCTTCCCTGGAGTAGCTGTTGCACAGGATGTGCAGGAGAAAAGGAACAGTTTGCTGCTGTTTCATAAAGAACCCAGCTGGAATCTGCCAGAAACTGCTCTGCACCCGGAGACGGTTTACCTGGTTGGCCCTCAGGGCAAAAATGTGGATGACAAAGAGCCAGGGATGCCAGATTTTGAGGCTGCTGCTTGCTGGGTTTCTTAGCTTCTAGCCTACAAGGCCAAGGTCTATCCCGAAGTGGAAACAATTAAAAGCGCTGGCTTTTTCATTGTATTGTAATTACTGCAACATCTCTGGTACAAATTATGACTCACTCACTGTTCTAGGCGGTTAACATCGGGACTTCCACCAAGCAAACCCTTTGTAGGTCGCAGAATGGTATTGCTCGGTGCCCTCAGAAGGCTCATAAGGAAGAGGCTTTGCTCAAGGTAGGAGTTGGGGGAGGGGTCTACTCCTCATAGATTAGTCATCTCACTGAAAATACTTGGGCTCTGACACCCCCTGGAATGTTATTTGCAGTTGTAAGTCTTTATTGTTGTCTTCATTATTGTATATATTGCTATTATCAGAATTTATCTGCAAAATGATCATGGGAGTTTAGTCTGTAGGGAAGTACCTTATGAATTTATGTGAATTCTTCTTACTTAAATTACATTTTTGCCTTTTTCACCATTTCTCTGGTCAATGGAGGATTTCCTTCGGCAGGTATATAGAATGTAGGGTCTAAGAGAAAGCAATCAATCATAAATTTTGTAGCGGTTCCAGGAGGGTCAGGATTTTATCTCTTCTGATAAGTACTGGTTCATATACTCCGAGGTTTCCTCTAGCAGCCGTCACAAATTTTGCCAGTGACAAAAATCCAGGTTTGAACTGGCTTCAGCACAATGGAGAATTTACTGTCTCTGGCCATTGGAAACTCAGATGCTGATTTGGCTTTGACTTGATTTGAAGTTGAAGTTTCTCTCTTCTTGATCTAGCCCTTTCCTTTGTCAAACTTATTCCCAGGTTCTGCCTCATAATGCCAGAAACTTCAGGTTTATCCCATCATCAGGCCAAACCCATCAGAGAAGAGCAAAGATTTTGACACAGAATTTCTTTTCAAATCCTGAAATTCACTATATGGAACCAACTTAGGTCACACGCACACTGCTGGATGAATCTTTGTGACCAGAGAGGGCCACGATCCCGTTGGTTTAAGCATAAGCTGTGGGTGGAATCCCATAGCTCTTGGGGCTGAGAATCAGGGAAGATGGACCACCCTAAACAAACCCTACCTCCCCATAAGTAATCCCAATAAATCAGTGCCTTTGAAGGAGGAGAGGGGAAGAGTTGCTGGAGAAGAAAACTGCACCTGCCCATCACAGCTCTGTAGTGTGGGCACCTATAAATGGAGTCTGAAGACCCTAAGGATGGCAAGGGGCATGGGACCTCTGTCCGGAAGGGTTGTCCTCATTTCTTTAAGTTAACTCCCCAAATTCCTAAGTTCTTCTCAACCCAGAAATCCGTGGAGAGCAGCCACAGTCAGAACCCTGTTGGGGGTGGGGGTTTGGCTGGTGAGGGAAAATGAAGTAATGCATAATCAGAAGGTTTCCCCTGAAAGATAAGATCTTCCAACTACTTGCAAATCTCCCCAGAGCATCCAAAACAGAGTTTAAATATTAATTTTCTCTGAAGGGGTTTTGAGAGAATTATGCAATCTAACGATTTAGTCTCCTGAAAACAACTAACTTGACTCCTGTTGACCAAAGACCTCTTCCAAGCCAGACTCAGCTCTAGATGCTTGGTTAATTATTTCCCACAGCAGCCCTTTGGGGAAAATACCACCATCTCTTTTACAACCCAGATGAGGAAACAGGAGGTCAGAGAGCTTCAGCAAGTTTCTGGGCCCAGCCAGGGTGTAAGCCCACCTTGTCTGACCTCTGAGCCCCAGGCATTGCCCATCCTCTGTGAGATGATACATGATCGAGGAAATCCATCTCCTTTCCCTACAAGAGCAACAGGGATGAGAAGATCTCTCTGTGCTGTTAGGATGCATTTTTATACTTTTTGTAGTTAGGAAAGGGAGAATAGTCCTGAACAATTCTGGAGCATCAGCTGCATTTGGGCCACTGGGAGTGGAGGGGAAAATGCTTTGTAGTAGACTCTTACTCGCGAGTTTTGAGTGGAGGAGAATATGATTTTCCAGGCCTCTTTATCAGATTTGATTCCTGCCCCAGGTTGTACACAGACAGCAATCAGTGCCCACAAGAGCGCTGGAGGTCAACACAAGCAGACCCCACATGGCTCTCCACCTGCCTAGCAACTACTCCCAAGCACTAATGAAATGATGCATCAAAAAGCTGGCTTGACTCACTCCTGGAGTCTGTCCACACCAGCCTCTGCCACCCCCGCTCCACAGAGACCACACTCACTAAGATCACTGAAAATCCTCTTGCTTCTAAACCCACGCGGAAATTCTTCTCTGTGACTCTTTCTGGTCTCCGTGGTGCTTGATCCAATGGGCTGCTTCTATGCTCTATATCTTCTCCAGCAAAGCAATAGCATCACTGCTGGGCTGTCTTCTCTTCCAGGTCATTTCTAAAACATTTCTTAGAACTGGCAGGAGATCCTAAGTATTCCGTCCGGGGTTGGCAACCGTGTTAATGGCAGATCAAGATCCTGAGCAGTTCCATCTGTCTCCACTCAAGAGGTTCAAATCTCAGATCTTGAGAGTCTTGAAAATGTCCTGACTTTTGCATAAAGGACACCCAACAAGAGCACTAGACACACAAATCGAGGCTCCTCTGCCCATGACAAGCCTGCTATAGAAACATGTTCACAACATATTTTGAACTTTGATGTACAGATTTTTGTCATCAATTTAAGGCAAGCATAGTACATCTTTCCTCAGTTAAATAGAATTTAATAAGGATGTAGTTAAACAGGTGCTGGAAGGCTGAAAATATACAAAAGGGAATATTAAAGTGTCACAGAAATCGTGGCTACAGAAAGTAGCTAAGGGAACAGAAGGAAGAAGTTGGGTGATTGAAAATCTAGAAGCTTGGAGAAGGGGATAGACACAGAGCTAAAGCCTAGGTCACTGAGGAGGGGCCATCTGGTGCAGGGATATCTGAGTGTGTTCTGGTTGTGCAGGAAACACTGGGGGAACTGGGACCAATAGCTCCTGCTAAGATGAAGGCCATAGACTAGAAACAATATAAACAAGACACAAAGCAGGAATTAGCAAGTCCCTTCTCTACCCCCCTCCCCCGCCCTCCCTGCCCAGTCTCCTTGTTCTGCTCCCATGAGCACCTAAAAGGATGACTGGTCAAAGTGCAATAGTTCTGCTGAATCCTAGCCCTGGCATTACAAAACAGAGCATGGCAGGATGGAGTGCAATGATGAGACAAGAGCTTAATAAACACACACCTCTGACCCATTCACTCTTACTACTATCTTTGAACTTTCTGCAAGGAGCATGATTTGCCCAGAATTTCTATTCCACAATCCTACCCAGTCATTATCCCTAATTACAAAAAATCCAAGTCTCTATTTTTTTGGTGAGATCCAGTTTAAAACATCAATTTCATGGTTTCTGTTTATTTCTCAAGGATTTTCCTTCCCTTCCTCTGGGACCTTCAGTTTGGCTATGCACCTGCTTTGCAGGGATGGCAAAAAGTTCTCCTGCAGGTGGAGAAGGTACATGACTCGAAAGAAAGTGGGTCAGCTAGGATGGAGTCAAGTATTGCCCAGCAGAGCCCAGCCACTGGCTTCTTGCCGGTCTGCTGTCAGGTGCTGGTGACGCCACCTGTCCTGACAGGTGACTCTCTTGGCCTGGATAGTACCTGGGGTGCTGCTTACACGTGGGGCCTGGGGGATGACACATTCTAGCCTGACAGTGTCAGGGCACCATTGCTTAGTACGGCTTTTTTTCCCTCATCCTTGGAGAACGTCTCCAGGGATCCCACTGTGCTCTTCCTTCCAACATTGGAAGCTTGTGGGGTATGGCTATCTGGCCTATGCTACTCTGCCATCCCATACCAGTTTCAGGCATTTTACTCTTAAGCTCATTTGTTATCCTTCTCTGCTACCCTCTGTTAATCACAAGGGGTGGACCGTACAGACTGGATTTTATCTGGAATCAGCAAATGGGAGGATTGGCAGGGGATTGGAGGTTGTGGCTGGCATGGCTGGCAGCCATGGGTGTCCTCTGTGGCTCGAGCTCCCACTGGATAGATGTTTCACTGTCCTTGGCCCCTGCCTCCAATTGACATCACCTCCATCCTTTGTCTTTCCATTCTAGAGCTAGTATTCATTCCTACTTTGCTAACTTCTGGGTGGTCTCATCATTCTGTTTGGCTCTTGGCTCCTTTATCACTTGTATAACCAATTCCTTGCCCCAAATTCCTTCTGTGATAAAACTTAAGTGGCTTCTCTTTTTCTGTTTTCAGAGCCTAGCCTGGGCTAGCTCAATGGGAATCTTAGGAACCCCCTTCATACCTGCCTTGCTCTGTGAAAAGTGCAGAGATGATCTTTGCCCACTATCACTCAATATGTTGCCTTGCAGGGCAGGCTGGCATATACTGCCAACCAGGAAGCTCCAGATGACTAACTGGTTGTCCTTGTACTTAGAAAACTGCCTAAGTTCAGTGGAGAAATGTCCAGAAATTGCAACTTCCCATCCCACTACAAGGTGTGCTCGGGGGAAGGACAAAGTGCTGGAAGGTTCACAAATGTCCTCCACCAACTCTCTCTCTCTCCCTTCCCAGGTGCTCTTCTTTTTCAAAGGGAAGAGCTGCCAAACCAGTTCTGCCTTGTCCACACCTTGGTGGGGATTAGGTGGATTTGACTCTGGGACCTCTGACTTCAGTGATTTCTTATTCCCTGGGGGAACAAGAAGGGGTCTCAAAGAATATTTCATATCTTATTCATATAGGTCCCTGTATAAGATTTGTCTACAGCCTAAAGTTTTAAAGATATTCTTAGAAAACTGTAGGATCTTGGGTAAATCCAATGACACCATTGTGTTGGATCAAATTAAATGAATATCAAAGGAAATCCTGTAGGGGCAGGAGACATATCAAAAGAGAAACTTGCATTCTTGCAGGAATATGGGCCTGCAGAGAGAAAAGGAGAAAGATCTCTCCCTAAATAATACTATATTCCTGGATATTCCTAATACCATCTGGTAGACGTTACCTTTTTCCCAGTGACCTACACCTCCATCATGTTAACATATGCTTCCCTGAGAAAAAGGGGACTCCATGGAGAGTCATTCATTTTTCTTTTCATTTCTGGCACCTTCACGGTGTAATCACTAAAAGATACCTTGAAAAACAGGGTGGCTCCATGGAGCCTTCTAATGGAAGTGATTCAAAGTCAAACAAAACAAAAGCCCCATTAAACTAAAACTAACAAAGCCCGTTAGTTCTAATTCTATATGTTATGCTCGACACAATGCATTAAAACTGTGACATGCACACTTATCAAGTCTAGAACTTGCCATAGCCCCCTTAGTTTTATTTTTATTGTCTGAAATTCTCCAAAGATTCAATGTCACTTTTTCTCTTTGGGATCATTAATTTTCAGGGTTAGATAGAGATCAATAGTCACAGTTCGAAATTGGCATCTTTGGAGGAGAAATATGTTGTGCCACTGTACGTAGATTGGATGGTGTCCCAGTTAAGAAAATGGTGTGCTCCTTCATGGTTGCGTTCATCGACAGTATCCTGAGTGTTATTTTATTCTGTCGTGAAGATTCTGACAGACTCTTGTAGTATCTTATCTATCACTGAGTTTTCTTTCCTCTCCTTTTATATTGGGTCTCTGGAGTGGAACTTTATTTAAAAGGCCCTGACATGAGAAAGAATGGCTATGGCCAGGCCATTCTCCTTTAGCACCAAGGAAAGTGGCCAGATGGTCAAACACCCAAGTCAGGGACTGTCTAGTGCATCTGCAGCCAGGGTGTGGCTTTCAAAGTCATCAGCTTCATTTGGGGGACTATATGACAATAGATATTTTGATCTTACAAAACCTTGGGCAAAGTTGGCAGTCACATCCCTGACACCTGGCTCAGAAGGAGGCAGCCCTCAGAGTCTCCCATCTGGAAGGGAGAAATTCATTTTATTTATTTGTCCTTTCAATAATTATTTGTTAAGCACCAATAATGTGCCAGTTGCTATAAATACAGCAATAAACAAAATTGATAAAAATCCCTGCCCTCATAAAAATTATATTTATGTGTATATGCATAAATCAACAGTAAAAAAATTAACCAGGGCATTCTCTATTTATCTATCATCTATCTATCTATCTATCTTATATATTTTTTAAAGATTTTATTCATTTATTTGACAGAGACAGAGAGATCACAAGTAGGCAGAGAGACAGGCAGAGAGAGAGGGGGAAGCAGGCTCCCCGCTGAGCAGAGAGCCTGATGCAGGGCTCAATTCCAGGACCCTGAGATCATGACCTGAGTCGAGGCTTAACCCACTGAGCCACCCAGGTGCCCCTCTATCTATCTTTTAGATGGTGAAAATATTACAAAAAAAATATACTGGGAAAGGTTGAGCCAAGGTATGTATATGGAAGGAGAGTTGTCATTTTAAATGGAGTGGCCGGGGAAGGCATCACTGGCAAGGTGACATTTGATCAGACACCTGAAGGAGGGACGGGATATTTGGGGAACAGCAAATGCCAAGTATCTGGGGCAGAAGCATGCCCGATGGACCAACAAGATGGCCAGGGTGGCTTAAGCCAAATGGTTGGAGGCGAATGGTGGAAAATGAGTTCAGCGAGGTAGCAAGGACCAGACCCTCTTACTCAGGGTCTGCTAGATATTGTTATTTAGCGTAATAAAGAAGCTCAGATATTAATATATCACGTATTTGGATTTATTTCATTTTTATTCACTGTATTTCAGTATAGTTGGTTTCTCTTTTAACCCCATGTTTTTTATTTTATGCACTTAAAAAATGTGATTTTGAGAAGGAATCTATGGACTTCAATTGTCTGCCAGAGATTCACGTCTACAAAGAAGGTTCAGAATTCCGGATGCAGGACCTTTAAGCTACTACATGATTTCAGCTTTTACCCTGAGAGAGATAATGAATGATCTCTCTGGCTGCCGTGTTGAGTATAGACTAAAGATGGACCAGGTTTGGATCAGGGGACAAGTTAATTCAGGCAAGATGTGACGGCAGCTTGAACCGGAGTAGTAGCAGTGGAGGTAGTGGGAAGAGGACACATCCTAGAGAAATTTTAAAGGTAAAACTAACAGGATTTTTCTGATGAGTTATGAGCATGGGGGAAAGGAATCAAAGGAGACCATGAAATTTTTGTTCGAGCAACCAGAGGATGAAGTTGATTTCATCTGAAGTAGGGAAGTATGCCAGGGGAAGGTTGGGAAAACCAGATTTAGTTTTTGGGTATCTTAATGTTTGAAATGCCTGCTGCATATTCAAGTGGAAATGTCCTACAGGCAGCTAAAGGTAGAAATCTGGAAGTGTGGGGAGGGGGGCAGTCCAGGCTGGAAATGCAACATTGGGAATCATCAGTCTATACCTGCAGTTAAAGCTGTGTGACCAGATGAGACTGTTATCCTAGAAAGTGGTACACATGGAAAAGAGATGAGCTTTGATGGCTGTTACTAGGAGTGACCTAGTGTTTAGGATTTGCAAAGAAGAGAAGGAATCAGTCAGGGAGAGCAGCCAGTGATTTAGAAGAAAGGTGGGAGAGTTTGATGTCCCTGAACCCAAGGGAAGAAAATGTCAAAGAGGAATGATTACCTGTTACATGCAGTTGATAGGTCAAGTAAGATGAGGCCTGAGTTGACTGTGGATTTAGTAACTTGGAATTCACTGGTGACCCAGAAGAAAGTTTATTTAGCCAAGTGACTGGAACAAAAGTCCTATTGGCATGGGTTGAAGAAAGAATAAGGAGAGGGAAATTGCAAACAATGGGAAGAGAAAACTCTTTACAGGTATTTCCCTCAAAGGGAAACAGAATATTTAGGTGATAGCTGGAGGGGGATATGAGGATCAAACATTTTTTTTTTTTTGAGATGGGGGAAATTTCAGCATATTTGATCACTGATAAGAATGATTTTTAAAGTCACACAGATTACTGAGGTAAAATGGAGGCCATCACCGAAGCAATGTCTTTGGGTAGCTAAGACTGGTAACCATAGAGGGAGAGCAGAGGGGTTGACCTTAAACAGGACCTGAAGCGTTCTTCCATAATAACGGGTGGGAAGGTGGAGAATAAGAGCAGACTATTATAGGGAGAAGTGGTTTTGAAACATGTGGATTATCTCTTCTGATTTTTACCATTTTCTTAAGAGAAATAAGAAGTATGCTAATCATCTGTAAATGAAAATGGATAGGACAATAGGATTTGAAAAGAGAGAAAAAATGCTGCATGGTTGTCTAGCATTGTGGAAGAGTGAATGGGACAGCAAAATGCAATAGGATTGCCAAACAGCATCCAGGGCTCTTTTGGTATTAATGGTCAAGCATTTAAAATGAATCTATTCAAAGTGTTATATTTTTCTTCAGTTATATTCAACTGTTTGGGTATAGACCTGAAGTAGGTAGGGAGATAGATTCAATCAAGATTGGGTTTTGTCATGTAAGTAAGTTGAAGGGAGGACAGAGCAAGAGAACTGAAGGTAGATCCAAGGAATTACTGATTAACTATGGAATTTAAGTAAAGGAATGACTGTGTGAAGGTGGTGTGGACAGTAAAAAGATAAAACCCAATAGAGTGTAGGTTCTAGTGCAGTGGAACAATTTTTAGAGTCAAGGCACTGGAAGGAGAGAGCTGGAAAAATAGAAGGTGGGGGACAGAAAGTAGGATAGTTAAAATAGAGACGATGGAAGTGTTGTGGCTATTGGTAAGGACTGAGTTAAAGTATGGACTTGAGAAAGAGGATCTGAGTTAGGGTGGAGGGTAAGATTATCAGAGGGAAGGAGGTCAAGGAACCAAGAGGCTAACATCTTAGAAGGATCATCTACTTAGATATTGAAATCACCAAGAATTAGGTCAGGAGTAATGTTGACAATGATAGTTATTAAGCCTGAAGATCAACATTTATGAAATAGGAGGGGTGGTAACCATGGGTTTTTAGATCTCTGCCAACAAGTAGAAGGGTATGAGGCATTGTCTAAGAGTATATGGTTTAAAGCTGAGGTCTGGGATAGTAAACTTCTGTTTGCTGGGGTCAAGGCAAGAATACAAATTCTCCTCAACCCTGTCTCTGGGAGATCTCCTCATTGAGTAGGTAGATGGGGGAAGCATATAATTATCCTTGCCTTTTTTATCAGGCAGATTTTACATTTTTGTCTTCATTTCGGTGGTTTATCTATGTTTTTCATCATTCACTCGGGTGACAGACACTCTTTGTGAGTGATAGTGAGGGCTGACCTAACTTTTCTGCATAACTCCCTTTTACCTAGTCACCTTCTAGCTAGTGGTAGCTATGTGACAGCATTCTGGCCAATGAAAACCAAGCAGAAGTAATTGAGTGAGGTTTCTGAGAAAGTTTTTCCTTTACTGAGAAAAAGAGACAGACTCAGTAATCATTTCCCTTTTACTCTTTGCCCTTCCTTCTTCTTTTCCTTTCAGCCCCAAGGTGCAGGAATCATCTTGTAACCATGAGTAACAAGTGACAGAACAGAAAGATAGTAAGAGTCTGGGTTCCTGATTCCATTGTGGAGCCACTGTCTCAGCCCTAACTTGTACTCCTGGGGTTCTTGTCATATCAGACAAATAAATCCTTCTTCCTTAAAGTCAGCACATTAGTTTGGGTTTTTTATCTGCAACTTATTTCTTCCCTAAACTGGTAAAGCTACTTTCTTACGAAGATAGAAATTCTAGTCAGTTAGATTGAAGAGGGAATTTCACAAACTTATTTGTGAGTAACCTTCTTTTGATAACATCTGTCAACCAAAAATGTTTGCTGACTCTACCTCTTCTTCACATTACGGCCTTATTCTCATTCCTCACTTCGTTGTTGGATTTATTGTATGGGTAGCCCACCCATGTTTCTTCCACTCCTTTGGGGTCCACCGTGTTATCAGGCCTCTAGAGCTGATCTCTAGATAACTTCCACAGAAACTATTATAACTAACATTAATGATGACCCTTGTGGCATCTTTTTGATCCTTATCCGCCCCCCCCCACCTCCGAAAACTTTGTTGGCTCAATTGGCCATTTCCTCCCCCTCTTCCTCCATGGGCTTCAGTAATACCACTCTTCCCTTGTAGACATTCTCAACATCTGAATTATTTTCTTGAGGCTTTTCTTAGTTCTGTGTCATCTGCCTAACTCTCACTGTTTCTTCTCTAGTATACTCTCCTTAGACATCTCCCCCTGTTTTCTCCCCACCCCCATCCTCTTTTCTTTTATGCTTTGGGTTTTCCCAGGATGCTTTCATACATTACCAGGTCTCTAGCTGCTTTCAAGAGGTCAGCATTTTATAAGTTTATCCTTTCATTCCAGACCTCACCAGAGTTTTAGATACCTCTTTTTAACTGCCTCCAGAATACCATACTTCATATATCACTTTATCAAAACTGGATTTAATCATGTTTTCCAGAAATCCTACCTATTCTTTCTCATTTTGTTTCTTCCATCATCACCATTCATTCAAGTGCCCAAGCAAGGAACTTTGAAGACAACTTCAACTCTACTTTCTTTTCCTCCCCATTTTTCATATCCCATTGGTGAATAGCTTTATTAATTTGTGCCTTGGAAGTATTTCTCAAGCATCTTTTCTCTTCTCCATCCTCATCACCTCTGCCTCCGTTTAGGAACTACCTTACCTTTATACCCTCCCTTGGCTCACTTCCAGTAGAGAAAGGTTTTCTTTTATATTTCCTCCATTCTTATGAAGACCCTCCCTCAACCTTTAGAAAAGATATCAGTCCTTTCTCCAACTTGCTCATCTACTAAGACAAAAAGACATGTGATTAATGGCAGCCCAGAATAACTTGAGACTCTTGTTATTTGGAGCACTTTCCAGCCTTGGGCCATCCAGTTTTTATTAAGAGTTCAGCCCAGCAAAGCAATATGAAAGGAGGATGGCTTGAACATGAAATCTAACCACGTATCAAACCAGATCTGCAGAGAGCTAGCCTGAAAGAGATGAGTAGGGGTGTTACTCATGATTTCACAGAGACCTCCTTTCACTCAGGAGATGTTCCAGTCTCATGTCAATCCTAAGTAAAGTGAGTTGTACTTCTCTTAGGCAATCAATAACAAATATTTATTTTTAACTCTTGATTTGTGGCTTTACCCCCAAAGGAGCCTTTTGGTCCTTGTTTTTCATTGGCTCCACATTTATTTTATGCCTTTTATATTTATATATCTTTGGATGTCAACTTCAGTTTTCTCTGGAACAAGGTGAAAACAAATATATAACTAGCCCAAGTTCTCATTATGTCTTTCCTCAGCTATTATAATATTGGCCTTCTTTGTCTACCTCATATCTCTCTTTCTATGTATCATTTACTTATTATTTTTCTTAGAGATGTGGGGAAGAGAGGCAGAGGGAGAAGGAGAGAGAGAATCTCTCTTTTTTTTTTCAGTTTTACATACACTCAAGTTATCTAACATACAGTGTAGTATTAATTTCAGGCTAGAATTCAGTGTTTCATAATTTGCATATAATACCCAGTGCTCATTGCATCATGTGCCCTCCTCCTTAATGTCCATCACCCAGTTACCCCATCCCCCCACCCACCTCCTCTCTTTCACAGTTTGCTCTCTATAGTTAAGAGTCTCTTAAGGTTTGTCCTCCTCTCTGTTTTTATCTTATTTTATTTTTCTTTCCTTTCCCCTATGTTCATCAGTTTTGTTGCCTAAATTCCACATGAGTGAAATCATTTTCTTTCTCTGACTGACTTTTTTCACTTAGCATAATACTTCTAATTCCAACCACATCATTGCAAATGGCAAGATTTCATTCTTTTTGATGGCTGAGTAATATTCCTGTGTGTGTGTGTGTGTGTGTGTGTGTGTGTGTGTACCACAATCTTCTTTATCCATGCATCCATCAATGGACATCTGGGCTCAGATCACTATGATTGTATCATTTGGATAATATCTAGTAGTGCAATTACTGAGTCATAGGGTAGTTTTATTTTTAACTTTTTGAGAAACTCCATACTGTTTTCTCGAGTGGCTATACCATCTTGTATTCCTACCAACAGTGTAAGGAAGTTCCTCTTGAGAGAGAAAGAATCTTAAGCAGGCTCCCTGCCCAGCATGGAGCCCAATATGGGGCTCAATTTTGTGACTCTGAGATCATGACCTGAGCCGAAATCAAGAGTCGCTTAACCAAATGAGCCACCCAGGAGCCCCTATCCTTTACTTATTAATCACATTATTCTTCTCCTTAAAAGCATTTAATAGTTTCCTTCCTTGCTTCCTTGCACATATAAAATGAAGGGAGATATATAAAATGAAGGGAGATAGATATATATATCTTCACAATCCCTTTACAATCCTGCAGTTATCTTTTCCTAACCATAGCCCCCTTGGCTCCTCCATGCTCTTTTATCCAACCATGCCAAGGTACTCACTTGGAAATGTGTGTTTCATGCTTCTAAACTTCATTTTGTTCAAAATGGCAATGTAGCTGTTTAGGTATATACGCTGTGCCTGCTACTCATTCTACACTCATGACTCCTATTCATTCTTCAAGACCCAAAGAAAAAGTTGCTTTCTCTGTGGTGCCTTTCTTGATTCCTTCTTAAAAGTTTTTCTTTCCTGCAGGTGCTTGTATAATACTTTCAGGTTCTTTTGCTAATAGTAGTTATCACACTGTATTTTGTTTATTTGTTCCTTTGTACATTACCGAACCATTTGTTTCCATTCATCTTTGTAGTTTCCTTGGCATAGTGTAGTACTTAAAAAGTTTGTTTTGATTGAGCAAGTGAACACTAGAGTGTTTTTTGGTGGATGTCTGTGGCTGACATTTCACCACCTCATGTGATACTGTGACCACATGACTTTTTGTATTTGTGAGGTTTGTTCAGTTACAACAGTAAGTCCCTTTTTTTAGAAAAGTTTTGATTCCAATAATAGATTTATTGAGTCATAATAGTCATCTCTGGGCTAAAATAACTAGAAGACAGTATACCGACAGCTCCTAGTATCTTTTGGGTCCCACCATTCTATCTTTAAAAAAATCATTCCATCAATCTACAACATAATCTCACTGACTAGGAGGTTAATGAGAAATAAGCCATGGTAAGAATTTTTGAATTAAAATTGGAAGCAAAAGCTATTATTAGGGATGCTGTGTTTATAGTAGATAACTACAGAAGAACCATTATGAACTGGGAGATTTTTGAAAAATAGATTTTGGTGTGCTTTACTAGCTAATCCTCAGAAATATATCTCAGCATCTCCTTGCTAGCAATGTACTAGTCATTTTACGTATCTGTAGCTTATTCCCTCAACTAGATTGAAGGAAATGTAAGATTACAGATCACAGGTTCACTATGACTGGCCATGAGCTGAGCATACTGATGGCAAAATACCACCTGCCATAACACTTCCAAACATAAGCACCATGTAGGAGGGATTCCTACTGTACCATGGAATTGCAGTCTGGTTTAAACTGCTCTGAAAATGGAATGTCCCACTTCTTCCTCCTGCTATAAGGTCCAGTGAGTTTTGTTTTGTTTTCTCCATATTTGACTCTGTGGGAAGTCATCTGATCTTAGGCCCTTGCCAGGGACTAATGCACACATGAGATGTAGAAGGTTCTGGTCCAAAATACAATGGAAGAAAACCCCGCAACCAATTGATAGACTTTTGCCAAAGCAGAAAATACATCCAAGAAATGAAACACTCCCAAAACAGGCTCACAGTAAGGATTTCCCTGACCCTGAGCCAAAGTAGTTACAGCATTCATACAAAAGGATCTCCTGGACACAGTAAGGATTTCCCTGACCCTGAGCCAAAGTAGTTACAGCATTCATACAAAAGGATCTTCTGGAGACAAAAACCAGGAAATATTAAACATAAATTTTGGGGAGTGCTTGGGTGACTCTGTTGGTTAAGTGTCTTCCTTTGGCTCAGGTCATGATCCCAGAATCCTGAGATCGAGTCCCCCATCCAGCTCCCTGCTCAATAGGGAGTCTGCTTCTCCCTCTCCCCTTCTCCTCTTCCTTCCCCTTGGGCTCTGTCTCTTGCTTTATTGCTTTCTCAAATAAATAAATAAAATCTTTAAAAAACCCATAAATTTTCTGTTAAGAACACTTGAAAGTGTTGTACTTTTAAGGGGAAGACCTAACCTAGAAAGTGAAGATGTGTTTTAGGAGAACTTGTCCTGGAAGCCTTTCACTGCTCTTGAGCTCTGGCATTGAATTGCAAATAGGGGTTCTTCAACACACTGTCTACAACTATGACATCAGGAAAAATGGAGAAAAAAACCAGAAATACACAAAATCAATCTGCCAGTGCAGCAAGAAAGCAGATTAAACCAAAACAATAGAGTTGGCTTCCACATGTGTTAAAAACAAAAGGAAAAAACCCCATAAACCCCAACTTTAATGTTATTATGCCAGTTTGAATCCCAAAAGAATCAAATGGTAGTTGAGAGTGGTTCTAGTTATGAAAAGATGACTATTTAACAAACATAAATTCTTCCTTGGTATTAGAGTATAGGCATTCATGGGAGCCAGCCTGTTTATAGTCTCTGATTTGTATTTTTTCTTCCCCTCCTCTTCCTCCTCCTTCTTCTCCTTCTCCTTCTTTTAGCATCAGTAGAGTAGGGGTGGGCAGGGTGAAAATAGTCTCACATCAATTTTAGATAATTTACATAACATTCTTAGAACATGATCTCTCTTTGACTTTCATGAAATGAGCAACTAAGCCAGGAAGAACAAGATACAGATGAAGCATCTTTGTGGGGTCATTCAGTCTTTGGTGGTATAATACATCTCCAAGGCATACTTGAAAAAGTAACTTGGAAGGTCCTTATTGTATATGTCAAGTGACTGCTTTTCTATTTAATAACCTTAGACAAGACTAAATGTTGGGGAAGAAGCTTCCAGTGTTTCTCTGTAGTGTGTTTGTTGTGTACTGAGTATGTGGGATAGAACTCAAAGTGATTGAAAGATTCCGTCACTATGAGTAGCCACGGTTCCTAATAAATGGTAAGGGACAGGACTGGGATTTGCAATTCCCCTGCATGTTGTACGTTTGTAGAAAGAGAGTGGGAAAAGGAATCCAATGGATTGATTATATATTTGGAAGTCCTCTGATCTTTGATCTTTTTTTCTGTGTTTTTGAATGTAATGCAGCCACTATTTTATCTCTTACAATAAACATAGAGGTGTATGTGCTGCCCATATTCAGAAGTAAGTCCATCTTCTTTGCGTAAAGTACCAAGAATCTTATAGAAAAGCTAAATATTACGAAGTTGAGTTTTCAAATGAAACCACATTTGTGTTTTCAAGTAATGCAATTATTCTACCAGTTTAAAACAAAACTTAACCAAATGCCTCAAATGACTTGGAATATCTCCTGCTCTTCTTAAAGGCTTTATCTTTTTTAGTCAGCTAGCACAGAACAATACTGAAGTTCACGAAATTCACCCAGACATTTGAAATGCCTTCACAGTGTCCAAGAAAATCCATGGATCGAGGACACTAGTAGTTGTGTACCAAACACCAGCAAGCCAAGAGTTACTGCTAGGTTACATTCCACAGTGAGAATCTGGCCATTCTCGTGTCTATCTACATATATAGATCAACTTTTCTCTAACTCAAATCCCTTAATGCCAATCCGGTTCTAATTTTATTAAAATTTTGTCAAAGCTGTTCCTGGACTGGAAAGTTGCCTGCTGAGTTTTAGCCCAAGGCAGATTTTAATGGCCAAGTTCTATAGGCATCAAAGGGAGGAGGAGTTAGTATGCGGGTGCTGTCTCTTCCTGAACGTGACAGCCTGCTCTCATATGGAAACTCCACAGAAGTGTCGCAAGTGAGCAGACTGGAACATCTCTGACAGGCAGTCTGGAGTTTAATCACGCCTCTCCCTTCCATAGTGCCACCTCAGCACAGGCATTTCATGCCCTTAGAAGTTTTAAATGCTCCAACTGATCAAAGCATTTGGAAGCCAGAGCTTATTGTACCTACACCCATTCCTTCATCACATGTTGTGCTTTTCGTGTATTAATTTACTTCTTCTTAACTTGGATTAGCTTTGGTTATTCACTAATCATTTATTTTCTCATTTCTCTTATCCCTAAACGAGACCTATGAAAACAAAGGAAAGGGGATTGAGATGCTTGAATTGCCTCAATGAATTCCAAATTTGAGACTTGCTAAAAGTTTTTATTTATTTAATTTTTTAGAAGATTTTAATTAATTAATTGATTAATTTATTTATGGAGAGCACGTGCAAGTGGGGGGAGGGGCAGAGGGAGAAGGAGAGAGGGAGAATTCCCAGCAGACTCTGCACTGAGCGTGAGCCCCTGAGGTGGGGCTCCATCCCACCACCCTGAGATATTGACCCAAGCCAAAAATCAAGAATCAGTCGTTCAACTGACTGAGCCCCATTTTGCTAAAAGTTTTTGATGAGAAAACAATGCAGACAGGCCATGGCCCAAGTTTAACCTTTCCATTGTCCTTATTTTGCAAGGGGCTTACTTTTAATTAAGCCAGGTTAAAGACAGAGAAGCAGAGGACACAATTACTGTATTAAATTTTCTGGTAGTGGATGCTAAGGTTTGCAACTGGACTACTTATGCTAACGGGCACTTCCTTACTGATGGGGCAGTTCAGAAATAAGTAATTCCCAACCAGAAAGAAGTTGACGAAAATCTACACATCGGTATCTGGTTCAGGAATAGCCAAGTAAAGCACAGCTTCAAGGTTGATTGACAGCTTTGTTCTGCTTAACCTCCTTAAGTCCCAGAAAACCAAAGAGAAGAGACTCAGCAGAAGTTGAGGCCACCCAGCTTCTGTATGACAATTTTTGGCCTCTCTTGTATGTGTGTGTCGGGGAAGGAGGAAGGGCAGAAAAAGAGGCTGCAAGAAACATATCCCCAAAGGGGTCATGACTCAGGCAACAGGTTAATCTACTTGGAGAAAGGTCAAACAGTATAAAACCCATCACAGACACATCAGTCTCCTTCCCCTCCAACCACCCACACTAACCAGCACTAGCTTCATATATTCTGAGCCATCTGCAAAAGGAAAATGACAATATAAGGCTGAGATTAATTTTCCCTTCCTCTATGGCATTGACTCCTGCATCTTCACTGCCTTTGTCCTCAGCACGGGTAGGCCCAATGGCTCATCGGCAGGAGTCTTATTACTTGGTACAATGTGTCTTGAAAAAACAGCCAGCAGCTATCATCAATTGAATCAGAATTTCTGAGGATGGGACCTGTATAGTTGTTGTTGTTTTGTTTGTTTGTTCTTTTAAAGTTTTCTTTATTTATTTGAGAGAGAAAACACAAGTAGGGGGAGTAGCAGAGGGGGAGAGAGAAACAGAATTCCCACTGAGCAGGGAGCCTGGTATGGGGGCTCCATCCCAGAACCCTGAGATCATGATCTGAGGCAAAAGCAGATGTTTAATCGACAGCCACGCAGGTGCCCCAACAGCTGCTGTTAATAGTACCTCAGGTGACTCTAACTTAGAGTAAAGGATAAGAAACAAAGAACCACAGGGGCGCCTGGGTGGCTCAGTGGGTTAAAGCCTCTGCTTTCCGCTCAGGTCATGATCCCGGAGTCCTGGGATCGAGCCCCACATCAGGCTCTCTGCTCAGCGGGGAGCCTGCTTCCCTTCCTCTCTCTCTGCCTACTTGTGATCTCTGTCTGTCAAATAAATAAATAAAATCTTTAAAAGAAACAAAGAACCACAGCATTATACAATTCTATACACCCTGTGGATTCTGAATGAATGCAAAGTTGCTGAATAAAAGCAAAGCTAGCACTGTTTTCGTCCATGCGTTCAGAAAGCTATGTCTCCAGACATTTGCTTGGAATTGGTCATATCTAGGTCTTCGGTTAGGCAATAACATTCTCACAGTTTAATGTGCATGAGAATGGCCTGGGACCTTGTTAAAATAGAGTCTGGTTCAGTAGGTCTAGGGTGAGGCTGAGTTTCTGTGTGTCCTACAAGCATCCAGATGATACTGGAGCTGCTGGTCTGTAGACCACACTCTGAGTAGCAAGACTAAAAAGGCTCTTTTCCTCCCTCCTGCAGCAATTTCTCGTGTTTCCCTCAGGGTGGACAAAAGCCCATCTGGACAGAGAGGTCTGCTTCCCCATCTGAGTGTCCCTCCCTTTCTGCCACCCAAGTGGGTCCCTTCTCTTCTCATCAAAATCTTGTCTCTGAAGAGTATAAAGATGTCAGTGTGTTTTATCAGGACAATGATTGTAGCTTTGCACAGTTCTGCTCCCTCCTGCTCCTCTCTCCACCCCAACCCCACCTTCTTGACTAGGTTATAAAAACTTAAGCTAAGGTTTTCCTGAAAATATTTCAGGCACCATGAGGCTGCCCGAGAGATAGATTTTGGAGGTTGGGAGAGGACAGGAGGGCCAACACCTTGATAAAGCCTCTAAGTTCACATCTTGGAGCAAGAGTAGATGACATCTGTTCCTCTAACAGCTGCTTTGCGTACTAACATCTTATCTTTCTCGTTGTAACAAGGTTGCGACCAAAGTGAAGATTGTTTCCCCTTGGCACTTCCTATCACGACAGCTAATATTTAGAGAGTGTTCTTCACAAAGCATTATTATTATAGAGAATTTGAACATACCCTAAAAGTAGAGCACTATTTGCCCGTCGCTCCACCCTGGCAAACATCAACCCATGGCTGGTCCTGTGCTATTCTCCTTCTACATACTTCCTCTGAATCTTAAATACTACATCAGTTACAGAATGCTGTTGATAAACCAGGCATCCTTCAAGTGATTTACACACATTAGCTCATTTAATCCTCACCACACCCCTATTAGGGATCATCCTAGGATGATCAAGCTTCCTGGCTTTGTTGCCCATCAGGGTTGGTGATAGTTAGGTTGCTTATAACATTTATGGCATGCTGCATAGAAAAGGAAGAACAGTACAGTAGGATCTTCTTTTTGTGAAGAAAAATAATACATAACAGTATTTATATCCAGACACAGACGAGATGGGTACACATAGATACACACCAGACACACACACAAAGACTCATATCAAATATACACACAGGTGGGGGCTCCTGGGTGGCTCGGTGGCTTAAAGCCTCTGTCTTTGGCTTGGGTCATGATCTCAGGGTCCTGGGATCGAGCCCCTCATCGGGCTCTCTGCTCAGCGGGGAGCCTGCTTCCCTTCCTCTCTCTCTGCCTGCCTCTCTACTTGTGATCTCTGTCTGTCAAATAAAAAATATATATATATACACACAGGTGCACACAATGTTTACACAGAAATGTACACACATAGAAACACACAGATAAGTTTTTTATCATCCTTCTATATAATTGTCTTTGCTCTTACAAACATAAAGCTAGTAACTGCTCTTTGTTCTACTTTCCCTTCTGTTAGTTTAAAATTATATGCTCCATTTCTATCCTTTTATTGGTTAAAGGTTGTTTTTTGTATTGTAGTTTTTGTTACATATCCATGAAAACATATTTTTATAATAAAGACAAGAGTTATAATCAGTCTATGTCCCTCTCTGGATCGAGACAAGAACCTTTACTTCTTTTTGTGCTTCCTTCACTTTCAGTGTTCATATAATACAGACCATGACTTCTAAATTGCTCTGACAATCCTTTAAAATAAATACTTATTTAGAATTAATCCAGTCATTGTATTCTTTGCTTATAAGTGTTTCTTACATCCCACTCCTTTCTTCTATGTTCATTTGTTTCTCGGTTGGAGTACATTCTAAAGCATTCCTTTAGAAGATCACCAGTGAGTGCTAACCTCCTGAGACTTAAATGTCTGTAGATGTTATCTTTTTTTAAAAATTTTCTTTCTTAAAAAGTAGTTTTCTTTCAGTATTTTATGTGTGTTCTTGAGTTTCTGAAATTTCACTATGATGTCTATAGATTGACTTAAAAAAATCCAGTTGTGCATGTGAGTAGTGGCACTCATTTGATCTGAGGATGCTTGTCTTTTTTTAGTTCTGGAAAGTTCTTGGTGATAATTTCCTCAAATACTGCCTTTTCCCCATTCTCTCTGTTCTCAGAACAGTAAATTTCCCAATTATCATCCTTTGACCCTGTATGTTCTTGTCATTTGTTTTACTTCTGCCTATTCTATACACTCTACAATGCATGGTTATTTCAACTTTAAGTGATTAAAAGTATTTTAAAGAAATTTAGACATACTGCACATATAGGAAAACATTTTCAAAATAATGTTTGATATACTGACATATTTCCCTTTCTGGAGGCCTTCATTTCTTCCTGCAGAGCCAGGTTTTCATCTGATACAATTTCTCTTCAGCTTTCAGAATTTATCTTTATGTTCCATGAGGTACAATCTACTGGAGAAAGACTCTTTCAGCTCTTGTCTGTCTAAAAATGTCTATGGGGAGCCTGGGTGGCTCAGTCAGTTAAGCTTCTGCCTTCAGTTCAGGATATGATCCCAGGTCCTGGGATTGAGTCCCACATTGGGCTCCTGGCTCAGCAGGAAGTCTGCTTCTCCCTCTGCCTCTCCCCCTGCTCATGCTCTCTCTCCTTCTCAAATTTATAAATAAAATCTTTAAAAAAATTTTTTAAAAAATGTCTTTACTTCACCTTCACTATTGAGAGATATGCTTACTTACTGGATATAGAATTCAGAGTTGGCAGGTTTTTCTTTCAGCATTTAAAGATGTCAGGCCATTGTCTTCTGGCCACTATTTTTTTTTTTTAAGATTTTATTTATTTATTTGTCAGAGAGAAATCACAAGCAGGCATAGGGACAGGCAGAGAGAGAGAGGGGGGAAGCAGTCTCCCCACTGAGCAGAGAGCCCAAATGCAGTCCTCGATCCCAGGACCCTGAGATCATGACCTGAGCCGAAAGCAGAGGCTTAACCCACTGACCCATCCAGGCGCCCTGGCCACTATTTTTGATGAGAAGCAGTTCCCATTCTTATTATTCTTTCCTTATATAAAATATGTGGGTCCTCCACCTTTTGAAGCCCCCATTTGCTTTCAAGATTTTCTGGTTTAGTTCGTTGTTTGTTTTCCACTGTTTGACTTCAATGTATGTAAATGCGGATTTCGTTTGTTTGTTTTTAGATTGTTTGGGGTTTGCTGGTCTTGTATCTGTGGGTTAATATCTTTCAACAGTTTTGAAAAAATTTCAGCCATTATGTCTTCAAATTTTTCTTCTGTCCCTTTCTTTTTTTTTCTCTTTCTGGAATCCCAATTATACACACACACACACACACACACGTGTGTGTGTGTATATGTGTACATATATATGTGCATATACACACATGTGTATGTGTGTATGCATATATATACATATATGTATGTGTGTATGTATACATATATGGTCTGGTATATGTATTGTGAGTATTTCCCTCCAGACTATATTGTCTTCCAGTTTTATTTACAGTAGGTTTTTTCCCCCATTCTGGCACAAATTTGAATATCTTATATGGATATCACTAAATGAGAATATTATAACTCCAGGGACACCTGTGTGGCTCAGTTGGTTAAGCATCTGCCTTTGGCTCAGGTCACGATCTTAGGGTCCTGGAATTGAGCCCTGTGTTGGGCTCCCTCCTCAAGGTCTTTTTCTCTCTCAAATAAATAAAAAAAAATTTTTAGCAGAATATTATACCTCCATACTTTTTTTTTTTAAAGATTCAGGCATTATAACCAACCTGTGAATTTGGACAGCATTACATATGTCATTTTCAACTTTAAAATAGTTTAAGAGTCAGTTGAATTAGGAGCATGTAGCATGCCATGTTTGCTGACATGTTGGAGACAGTTATAGTTCTAGGTGTTTGTATATGTTGTGGGTAGAATATATAAATACTTAAATACTTATTCACTTATATATTAGAGTTTGGTGTAGGTTTTGGTTCAAAAAATTCTCTTTCTAAAATTGTTGAAAAACCACGGATCTAGATATTTTGGCAGTTAAGTTTTGACTGACAATATTTATAGGAACATCTGTTCTGATTGTTGTTTGGACTTTTGTTTTGTTTTGTTTTAACTGAAGGAGCACTCTTTTGCTATTACCTTTCCATGATAGTAACTTAGTTCTTGGTGGTTCACCAGGGACAGAACTGCCCTGAATCCTAGACAATTTCTCTAGACAATCCTAGACAATTTCTCTGCCATATTTTAATAAACATTAATGAACATTTATGGAATGCCCTTACTAAAATCATTCTTTTAGTAGTGTTGGGTATTTAAGTTACTTTTTAGACTGTTTGATTTAGGACCATATTATTTAGGCAAACTTACCTGTGAAAATAGCATCTTGTTCTGAGTTTATCCAGTTTTGCTTTCCCTGAAGATCAAAGCCAGATTTACTGTGACACTAATGAAACATGAGTTTTATCCAGGGTCCTTCACTTGCACGAACCCCCCAAGAGAGCTGAGCATTTCCAAGGGCTGGAGAGTGTTCTGATGGGGAGGGGAGCCAGTTACAATGAAAGAGCACTTCCACGTAAGCATTTCTGCTAAATTACTAGAGAGAAAAGATCTCATCTCTCTACCTCCAGGATCTGTGTGTGTATGTGTGTGTGATTTCTTTTCTCATTCTAAATTGAAAATCATATCAGTCACTAATTTTATAATTAAAAGTGTATATCCTTTCTACAGAGAGGTCTCAGGCACCACACAGATGCTTATCTACCCATGGTACTGATAGGTATATATATATTTTTTATATTACTATTTTTTTTCTGACTATAGAAATGTAAGAGGGAACCAGTATCCTTCATGGTGGCATTGTATGAATTGAAAAAGCCATCCTCTCTGAACAGAGATAGTGCATGGGCCCATGACTTGGAGTGCTCATGGACTTGGTTCCCTTCTGCAGGGCACAACTGTACAACTATGTGTAGCAACCTAAGGTCCATGCAAGGATTTGGAAAATGCAGAGAAGTTTATAAATGGGAATAAAGATTACATATAATTCAACCTAAAAATAACTAGGGTTCACATTTTTATGTACTATACACACACACAACTGATATCACATTGCATTTCCAATTTTGTGTCACCATTTTTACATAGATTATATATTAAGAATGTTCTCATGCAACAAAATACTCCTCGAAATACTGTTTCTAATTGGCTATTCCTTAATTAATCTCACATTCTTCAAATATTGGTCATTTAGTTTGGCACCTACTTTTTCTATTATAAATAACTTTATATGGAACATCTCTATACATACATTTTGACTCCAACTTCTTAATATTTCCTTATGACAGATTCTTGGGAGGGGGATTATGCGTCAAGTGGTTTAAGCTTTTATTTTAAAGGATTTAATGCGTGTGCTCAAATAATTTTCGTGAAATGTGATTCAAACACATGGGCGATCACGAGCGCATTGTACTCCATGCCTCCATGTCATAGTTTTAATAAAGGCAGTGGCACTTATTCCGGCTGCCCCTTTAGTTTCTGTGATCGTCTGTAGTGCTGATGTGGTTATGTGGCTCTAGAATAGAATAACAGCTAACCCAAGACAATTTAATGTCTGGCCTAAATTTTGCAAAACTATCTTATTTCTTCCCCCTGGAGTGAAGCAGACACTCCTGTCTGACAGCATTATAAGTAACTCAGATCAAAGTATTGATCAGGAGTGGATATGTTGCTTTCCAGTGGGAGGATAAGGATGGAGAAACCAATCTATTATTGCCTCCATCAGCTATCTCCCTGAAAAGCAATTGGGCTAATGATACCAACTTATAATTGTCAATTTGTTTTAGCTAGAAAGTAAGTAATAACTCATTGTGTTGTCATGGCATCTATTAAAAGGATACTATTGAGGATGTCAGTTTCCAAATTTGATGCTCTTCTTTTTCACGTACATTTTTTAAAAAGAGAAACAAAACCTAATCCTTTCTTAAATAAAAAGCATGGATGGCTCTTTAACCTCTCTGTCTGATCTCCAAGGACACATATTTTGCCATTTGGTTAGAATTCTGTTCTGACTACCCAATTTCTGCTTGTGTCAGAGCTCTGTCTCCTCAACTAGATTCTATAGAATTAATCAGAGGCTAATCAGTGTCCCTGCTTCCATAAAATGGAATCATAAAACCTTAGGGAACCTGAACAAACCCTTGAAATCCTCTAGTTCAGAGTTGTAAACCTATAGTCTTTAGGCTGAATCTGATCTACAGTTATATTTAATTTGGCTTATAGTATTTTTATATCTTAGGAATAATTATAGCTAATATTTGTTAAGCACTTACTGTGCATTATCCCTTAAGATGTGTTGTGTTATCTAATCCTGAGAATAATCTTATGAGATAGGTATTACTATTGTCTTCATTTTACTGATGAGAAAACCAAGGCCTAGCAATGTTAAGGAACCTGCTAAATATTGAAGTTGGTAAGATTTGGACTTGGGATTTGGACTCAGGCAGTCTACCTCCAGAACCTACCTTCTTAACTGCTACAAGGAATGAGTTGTCAACTTGAAGAAGAAGAAGGAGGAGGAGGAGGAGGAGGAAGAGGAGGAAGAGGAGAAGGAGGAAGAGGAAGAGAAGGAGGAGGAGAAGTCAAGTTATTTCATGGAATCATGGGATTCATGTCCTCTCTTGAACAACTGTAACATACGATGAGCATCACTGGAGGTGAGGAGTGTTCTCCCCTTTTGATAGGATACATGTTCTCAAATTTGCCTTTCTTTCATCTAGTCTACTTCTCTCATTTGTATAATAGCTTGACACTTGTCTGCATTTATGGCCCCTGATCTAAATCAGTGATTCTTACCTGGGGTAATTTTTCAAACAAACAGATGTGTTTGATGGTCCCAACTGTAGTGGGACAGTGGTGGGGGTTGCTACTGGCATCTAGTGGGTAAATGCCAGGGATGCTGCTAAACATCTATAGAATTATCTGATCTGAAATGCCAATAGTGCTAAGGTTGAGAAACTCTGATCTAATTCAACCTCTCCATTTCATAGGTGGGAAAAAATTAGATCAGAAAAGACATGACTTTCTCCAGATCCCAAAGCAAGTCAAAGTTAAGGGTGGGAGAGTCCACATTATCTCATTCTTTCAGATCGTGTCCAGGTTATAAGCTCTGACAGGAGGTTTTTATAAGTGATATCTTTCTCGTTGGCTTTGTCAAAATGAGAAAAAGAGAACTAAATATTATAATTGTTGTGAAAAATCTTCATTGTCTGATCAATTGGATGTAAGATTTGCTAATTAAGAATCCTCTAATTAGCCTTAAGTGAAAAATGGTATGCTTCAAAGTAGCTGGCAGGATCCAACTATAAATCACACTCTTTTCAAAGAATCTATAATGTGTATTTATTATATAACAGGCACATGTTGGCTGGGAATATTATTGCTTTTTCTTCATAAAGTGTGCAACTTACAAAGAAGAGGGATTTTGATTTGATTTCAGTTTTGATTCAATTAATGAGACCAGGAAATTTACAATATATTGTGAATATATTGTGAATGTATATTTTATTGTGGGTTTTTATGACTTTGTAGTCAGGTGAGATAAGGTGGTAGTATTAGCTCAAATCTTTAAACTTCTGTGCTTTGCATAGATTCCATTCAGACTGTTGCCATGGTTCAATATACATGTTTTTAGATTGAATATTTCTGAGACTTTTTGAAGACCTGAAATGGGTTACATAGACCAACTGCCCTCATTATTAGACTTTTGACTCAAAAGGCAGGAGAGAAGACAGAGCTGGGAGCTTTAAACACATGGATATAATCATAGCTAAAATTTCCTACATGGCAGGCACCGCCAAGTAAGTGTGATTATCTTATTTAATTTTATTTAACCAGTGTTTCCTGCACTGACTTCTGTTGATACATAAGGAAAAATATATATCTTACAAAATCAAAAGTCCAAGGTAAGAGAGCTCTGGGGTTGGTTAATTTGGTGACTTAACTGTGCCTTCAAGGGACTTGAGTTCTTTCTGTCATTTTAGGCTGCCCTTCTCAGGGTGGTTGGATTAGTTCTCAGGGGAGATAGCCTGAGGCAGCAAAACGGCTGCTGTAGTTCCAGCCATCACATCCTGTCATGACAATTTCAAGTGGAAAAAAAAAAAAGATCATTACTTTCTGTGTGTGTGTGTGTGTCTTTTTTTAAAATTCAGAGCAGAAACCTTTCCACAGCTCCCCTTCATAGCTGATTGGCCACAAATTTGTCATTTGTCCATCCTTAGTCACTCATGACACAGGGAATGGAGTTACTATATGGGTGTAGTGAAACATCAGACTGTGAGAAGGAAGGTTAGCTGAACAAGATCAGGGTTCTATTAACAGAATGAAGGGGACTGTAGTTAGGAAACCATACAGTCTCTTGCAACCATTTTGAGTTGGTGGAGTTTCTCTTACTGCTGCCTTAACACTAGGTACTATCACAGCCATTTTCTAAGCAAATGGGTCAAATTTCATGTTGTAGACGTCCCCAGTTCAATTTTGGGGGGCTCTGAGGAGTATAGCTCAGTGGTAGAGCATTTGACTGCAATTTTGAGGGGCCCAGGACAAACTAGTGCCTCCTTTAAGCAGAGACAGGCTGAAAGGGTGAGTTTACCCCAGCCCACTGGCAAGCCTGGGAGCTGGAACCCTGCATGCCGGTTGTTGCCAGGCAGGGCAGTACCCTGGTCTCCTTCCTCTCCCCAATGGCACTGCCTGCTGGAGAGCAATCTGTGGCTCCACATGCTGATGCCAAGAGAGAACCAAGCTTGTACTCACCATTAGGGGAGAGGCTTTCCCTCTCAAAACCGAGGCAAGGCCTGGCTCTTCCTCACCCACTCTGGTGACATGTTTTCTCCTTTGAGACTTGCCTTGAGGTTCATTTTCAACTGATTTCATTGAGATTAACATTGGTGAGGAACCCAGTTATGAATGCTGCTACACTCCAAGGTTGCTTCCTTCTAATTATGAGAGTCTACACTTCCGGACAACAAATCGGTATTTATATTGGCTATAGAGAGGCACTAGAGTCTGAATCTGAATCCTAACTCTAGCAACGACTAGTGGGGGACAGCATGGTGAGTTAGTTAATTTCCCTAAACTGCAGGCTCCCTGCTGGAAAATGTAGATCATGATAATAATGATGTCTGTCTCTTCAAGAGGTGACACCTGTGCAGATTAAATGAAAATAGATACATAAGATGTTTAAAACAGCACCTGACACGTAGCAAGACTCAATGAGTAGGAACCATTAACATTACTATTCAGGAAATATGCACAAGTTCTGGAGTGTTCCAATTCATACACGGCAGTATCAAGATCTAGAAATCAGACAAAAAGCTTTCTTCTAATTTTGGCTGAGCCTCTAAGCTTCAATTTTGTCCCCTTAAAAATGTTCTGTAAATGTAACATGAGACTGTTGCGAGAATTTAATAAAATGGTGCCTCCCGTGTTTAATTAAATACAACTATTAATATATATTTCAATTTTCAGAGACAACGCGCCTTTGCCCTGTCAAGACTCAGTGTAACCATATTCCCTGAGCTCTTCTGATATGGGGTTTTGTCCCTCTCCCTCCCCACTCAGTGTCACAGGAACCCTCTCCCAGCACAGCCAGAGATTGTGGAAGTTTATTTAAACTTTGGATTTACAAACTGGCTGTCCTCCCCCACTCTTCAAAGCCCCGGGCCTAATTGGAATGCAAATGTCTCCCCTGGTAGCTGAGCATTGCTTCTGTCAGCAGGGGAAGGCCCTTGGCCATCCAGGGCGGGACTGTTGGAAAAAGGACCCCACCCGCGGGCTTTCCATCTTTGTGGAGAGAAATGGTGATGATGTATGAGACAGTGATGCCTTTAGAGTCCAAGGAGGACATGACAGACGAGATAATATGGGAGGAAAATACTGTCTTCGTAATGGAGACTGATGGCCTTTGCTTGTCTTCTTGGCATTGTGAGGGCTGTGGCTGAGCTGGGTCTGCTTCATTTGGTGGCAGGTTGGGTATGTCATCAACAGTGCCCTCAGTGTTCGTCTCAACCAATGGGTGGGGGTGGAAGAAACAAACAGAGGGTGTTTGTGGGGGTCTTGAGTGTGGGCCTCCACCCCCCTTGGCTTTGACATGCACATCAGGAATGACAGGCCTCGCTTGATCTGTTCATAATTTCTGGCTTTTGGGTTTTTTTGGCTTCCACCCTTAAGTCCTTTCTGCCCCCCAAGTCCCCAGTAAAAAACAACTATGTTAAACTAAAAACTCCCTAAAATTAAAAAAAAAAAAGGCCCCAGATCCTTTACCCCACAACTCCTACTCCCCCTTCAGGCTCCTACTTGGCCACAGGAAAGAAAGCCTAAAACTAGAGTAGGAATGTCATCTTTAGAAATGATCTTTTGGAGCAGTTTTATTAATTTCACTTCTCTGTGGTTACCACATGTTTGGGGAAGACAATTGGTTTCACAGATCTGTGTGGGAGGCTGAAGATTTGGCTCTGAGGCGGCGGAGAAAACCTACAGCAAGAGCAGGCTCACTAATTGACACACAGCAAAGATGTTCCTTAAGGAAACTTCTTTTCATGCCTATTTTTTTTAATTTAATTTTTAATTTTTAAGTTAATTGTATTTTTTAAAAGAGAGGTTCTATTTTTGTTTTCCCTCCACCCATCTATTTCCCACCCCAATTCCCTCCCAACGATTTCTACCTCAGAAGTTAAAGGGAAGGCTGCACCAAGTATTGAGTCGTAATTTTGGCTTTGATGTCTCTGCCAGTGACTACCAGGGTGTCCAAGGCCAGGGCTCCAACAGAAATGATCCCTTGTTGGGGCACTTGGGTGGCTCAGTTGATTGGATATCTGACTCTTGATCTCAGCTCAGGTCTTAATCTCAAGGTCATGAGTTCAAGACTTGCATTTGGGCTCCACACTGGACATGGAACCTACTAAGAAAAAAAAGAAAGAAAGAAAGAAAGGGAGGGAGGGAAAGAAATGAGCCCTTGATGCCTGGTCTTCCATCTCTGAGACCTCCAGCTCAGGTGTCTCTGATCTGAGCATGGTCTCAGGAGGTATGGAGGAGCAGGTGATTCAGGTCAGTTCATGCGCACTCTTGTATTTGGGAGAAGTCAGCTCAGGGCTACGGAGGGCACTGTTATAGGATCTCTCTAGTATGTTTTTAAGGGAGAGGGACTGTACTATTGGATGCTTTTTGAGATGTCGACTTGAATGACTACATCATCCAGATAGAGATTAGTACTGATTCTAAATAAATAATAGACCAACCTGAAAAAAAGAAATCCTAATCGTTCAATCTGTGGGTGGTGGTGGGTGAGTAGCTGCTGTTTTAGAACTTTGAATGTGGGTCCCTTGGCATTAGCTTTATTTAAAATAGAGTAGTAGCTCTTCACACTCTCTGAAAAGTTAATAGCCCACCTTAACGGAGATGGTAGCCCCGCCTCGTTTCTACATGACTAATTATGCTGCCCTTGTGGGAGGAGGAAGACATGGCACTTTAGAGAACTCACAGAAGACAGGGTTCTTCCCTAGCAGCTTCCATGATGACTCGAGATGGGTAAGAGGTTGATCAGCAGATGTTTGGGAACCTGATGTGAAAGAGACAGGAGTGGGGACAGGGACTTATGTCTTTGACCAAACATGTAAGAATTCCTCAGCTTGTTACACCGGTGTGGTTGAAAGCAGCCGTGGTCACTTTTCCCTTCCCTCTGTTCTTACATTTGCTCTGTTCTCCAGTCCTTGGTGCAGGGCAATCAAGTCCAAAGGGAGCCCGGAGAGGCTGGTCTCCACTGTCATGGTTCTGCCCCAGAGTTTCCCTGACTAGCATGAAAAGGAGTGGCAAGGCTTGGCTGGTCATGTGTGTGAGTCCCAAAGAACCAGCTCCGTGAAGTTATGGGAAGGGAGGGAGGTGCCTGTGAAGTCCGGGCGTGGGTGGGAGTTCCGATGCCCAAGTTCAGACGATGACAAGAAAACTGCTAAGGGGCTCCGCTAGAGACTCCTGGGGTGAGGATTTGAATCTTAGCTTTGCTGTGCTGTGACCTTGGCTAAGATCAAACTCTCCCCAGAAAAATGGAAGTTACAGCATATCAGCCAGCCAGAGGGTTATTATTTCAAACACTGAAGTACTACATTTAAAAAAAAAAAAAAAAAAAGTGAGACCCAGGGGAAGGAAGGAAAAAGGGGGCTGTGAGTGGAGAGGAAGTGACACGTTTCATGAAATCGGAGCTTTTTAAGGTTGTTTTGGGCACAGTTTCAAGAGGAAGTGCTGGTTATTAAGACAAACAATTGCTAATCTAATCTCTATCAAGAGACATATTTAAGTTCAAGCACACATTTTTTTTTTTCCTCTTCTGGATTCTGGATTTTCAATTGAATGCTGGAATATAAGTGTAAATCCGATGGAAGCAAAACAACTTACGGAAGAACCCCTTCTAATTTCTGCTGCATATATGAAGTTGAAGAAAATTGATCAGCAATCCAGAACCATTTAATTTTTTCGGACTTCTGCATAGAGCCCACTTTCCTAATTAATGAATTAATCTTCCTTTAGAAGGCTTCCCATACCCCTGTTCTTGTCAGCCTTCCCTCCTCCGGGCTCTGAGGCCCCTTGGGCACCCCTACATTGTGACCAAATTGCACCTGGTTTGATGGCCTGGGTACTTGTCTGCTTGCTGTCCCCTAGGTGGCTCCTTAAAGACTGAAAACTCATGTTAGCTGCAATAAACATTAGGCCATGGCTGGATATCGAGGGGATACAGACAAATAAGGATCGTCTCCCTGTTAGTTTTGTATTGCCATATAACAAATTACCACAAAGCAAGTGGCTTAAAACAACACACATTTCTTAACACAGTTTAATTTACTAACATGGGTTTCATGCACCAGGAGTCTGCCCACGGCTCAGGTGGGTCCTCTGCCCAAGGTCTCAGAAGAGCTGTAACTAGGTGTTGACTGGGAGCTCTGAGGATGATTGTTTCAAGCTCATTGAGGTTGTTGTTTAGAATTCATTTCCTTGTTGTTGAGTGACTGAGGGTCCCTGCTTCTTACTGGCTGTCGGTGGAAGCCACCTCGGCTCCTAGAAGCCACCAGCCCTTCACAACACGGATGTTTGCTGTGAAGAAAAGGCTAGCAGGAGAACATTTCTCACTGCAATCTGTTAGAACAGAATCCACATAACGCTATGTAATCAAAGGAGTGACATCTCATCACCTTTTCCTAGTCTCCTAGTTAAGAGCAATTTCCAGGTCTTGCCAACACTCAGGGGAGGGGATGATTCAAGGGGATAAACCAGTGGGAGGAATTGGGTATGTCTGCTTTAATCTCTATACATAAGATTCCTCCATACATTCCAATATTACAAGAACTTTCACTCCCCTTGCCCACAAAATAGTTATTCCTTTTCTTTGAGGCTTGTATGAGAATAGCTTAAAATTTCTAGCCCATGCTCTATTATCTGAATCAGTTCCTATGTTTTGTGTTGCTTGTTCAGAAAATAAGTACGGCAATCTGATATTTACCAAATCATGCCTTAAAGTCCTCATGTTAGTCACTCAACTATTGGTTCTCAGCTCAAAATTCACCCTTCTGTAGTCTCTGTGATGCTGGGATTCTGCAAATTATTTCTCCTTTGTTAGCTGGCTTCCTGTTGGTTCTTCCAATAGGGGGTAGGAGGGAAGGAGCAGAGGAGAGGGCTAGTTCCTTCCTATATGGCTGCTCATGCCAGCATTACTCCTTCACCCAGCAGTGGTAGTTGGTTCTGGTTCAGCTTCTTTCAACATTTCTAGAGTCAGCCTCACTGGACCCCTCAGAGGATGTCACGACTGGGCAGCGCTCCCTTCATGAAACTCTGAGCCCCAGCTCCATGGAATCTTTCTCTAAGCTTTTAGGTTCTGATAATCCCACTCTTTTCTCTTTGTCTTCCTTAGTAGTGGCAGCAACTATTACCTTGGTGTTTGTTCACCTATTATCATGGTGTTAGTTCCATGTTTTCATTTCGCTTTGTCAGTCATCCAACAGGTATTTAACCAAATACCTACATTATATTCTCTCTGTTAAAATACCTACTATGGTTCATTTTTCTGACTGACCCTGGAAGACACAGTATTATAAATTTCATCCAAGTTGCCAAGAAATTGTAGGGTTTTAATAACTGCAGTTGGAATTTTATACACCAAAGGAACTGACATTTTGCAAACAGTTGAAACCCATCTTCTGGTTTCCAAGTTGATACTTTTAAGAATGTTGGGCCCATAGTTTACTTTTCCAGCCTGTGTAAGTCTTCCTGACTAATTAGTAATAGATACAAATAAGCCCACAGGGGGTGATTCATTTACTCCCCAAATTATAGTGAAACATGTCTGAAGAGACTCCAGCCCCTGAGAAGCCCAAACTTGGAAATCAGGAGAGCTCTTCGAATGAAGTTATGGAATATACTCAGATATCCCCATTTCACAGATGATAAAACAAAGTCATTTCTATTCAAGGCCTTCTTGCCGGTAGAAGGCTTAGAGTCAAGCCCTAGAGCTACAAATGTCTCCTCACCTGGCCCCTGGACTGGTTCCTCTTCCTGGGCTCCCTAACTTTTTTAATGGCATCCATACCCAAGTTCAAAATGTGAATTACTGAAAGCTGACTCCAGCCATCCTTCCTGAAATTAGGCCTGCTGATCTTCCTCCAGAACGTCTCCTTCATTTGAATTCTATAGTCTCTGAGTTTCCTTAGGCCCTCGTTAACCTCCTGCCCAGGCTATTAACATAGCCTTCTTGATCAGTTTCTTTGCTGTTATCCATTTGGTCCTTGACTACCAGAAAATATATCTCATATATAACTCACAATATTACTCCTCTTCTCAGAAATCTTTGGTGGCTCCCTATGGCCTATAAGGTAACACTCAAATATCTCAGCTGGGAAGGTCAAACTTCCTTCAAAATTTGATCTCCAACTTTGTTCCCAGGCTTACCTCCTGTTTCTCCTTGTTAGGTGTCCTTCCTGCCAGCCAGACCTGTCCAAAGCTTCTAGAACCTGGCCTAGAGTCCTGCTGAGCCTGTCCTTCCTCCTGCTATAGTTCACACACTCCCTTAGCATGGACTCCTCCTCCTTGATCCCATCTCCCTTCCCTAAAGATCTTCTCACATTCCACTTCCTCCACACAGCCTTCCTTGGCTCTCTTAACTGAATAATCTCTTCTTTCTACTTTCTTCAATGACCAGGGGAGACACATGTGGATGGATAAGAGCTACAGGAGTTGGATGGCTAACACCTGATGATGCCCTATTCTGTTTCCCAACACCGTATGTACCCTTAACCTGCATCACCTCCTCTAACTCTCATGGAGAGCCTATGAGATACCAACTTCCATTTTTATCATTGACAAAGCTGACTCAGTAAAGTTGCATAAATTATTCAAGATCTCATAGCTGTCTTATGTAAGTTGTTCGTATTCTCTCTTTTTTACCCTCCAAATGGATAGCTCCTTGAGAACAGGGAGCATTTCTGGTTCAGCTATGACCCCTTTTCTAAGTGTATGGAGTATCTTGTACATGGTGGGCAATAAATCACCGATTTGCTGAAAAGTCTCAGAATTCACAGCTTTTGCCACCAAATTGTTTTGTCATATTCCTTGGTGCAGAATTTTATTTTATTTTATTTTCGAGGGCATAGTTCAAGCATACACCCGTATTCTATGTAACGTAAGTTGAGATGGGGGACAAAAAAGGAAAAGTGTTTCTAAGAAATTTGGAATAAATAAAATAAAATAAAATAAAATTCCTTCTGCCATAATTTGAGAGATGGTCTTTACTTGGCAGGGTGGGAACCTCCTGCTTTAAGAAGTTACTAACAGATTCAGGAGCACTTTCAATTTGTAAAGAAACTGCTTGTCATGCACAGAATCCTTCTGAATGTCTGCTAGTGATCACTTTGTTTTCAAAGTTGCATTTTTGCTTCTTGGCATGTATTTTTAAAGCAGGGCATTGCCTGATACACAATGAGGGAGGTATGTCCCTTCGGAAAAACTAAATATAGCCGGGGTTGGGGTGGGAATTATTCAAAAGCTACTCAAATGATGAATTAAACAAAAAGTCAGGAGCATGGATTCAAGGTCACAAGTTAGAACTTTGAGGTCAAGAAGGAGCTCGATTCTTTTGGAAATAATAAGGCTGACCTTTTGGGAGGGCAGCTGTGGGGAGATGGTTGTACAGATAACTCCTCGAGACTTACATGCAGAGGGACACATTTTTGGTAAATGCTTTCAGTTGCCTTTTACTCTGATTTCAGAGCTGTGAGCGCTGTGGGAAACACTCGTGGATTCGAGATGGATTTCAAAGAACCAAGGGCTCCTTATGCAGCCCCACATCCGGGTGGCCATTTCGTATTCTTGTGAGGGGCCCAGGGAACAGAGATGGAAGTGTCAGGGGTGCGGGGGAGGAGGGAGGAAGTTCAGAAAAGAGGCTAGGGTAACCGGACTGCTTGTCAAACAAGTGGAGGAGGCGTGGGGGGGTGGAAACGGGCATTCATCGTTTCTATTTCTCTTTTCTGGGCACCTTGTCCAGGAGCCACTCCTCTGACCCTTGATGAGGGACGGTCATTGTAATAAAGTATCCCCACTTCATATAGACAGGTACCGTGAATGGCCTGCCCCTGGTGGGACCAGGGTTTGAGGGATTTCCTGCACTGAGCATGGAGTCCTATTGCTCTCTCCCCACTGTTCTGACTTTGGTTAGGCTTGTTCTGGGTCATAGATAGGGCAGGGATAACTGGCCATCGTGGGACCATACCTTCCTTGTAAGTTTGACTGTGTTGGATGCCTTGATTGGCCCTAGCCCACTGAGCTGCAGGCTCACAGACTTTTGAACTTGCATGGGTAACCTCTTTGGCCTAGCCCTATAGCTGTTCAGGCCTGGGGCCTTTGGAAGCCAGGGCTGTGGATCTGCTGGCCAGCACTGGCAAGGAGACCTGAGCCTGTCTGTTGCTGGCTCCACAGACAGGCTGAGCAAGCATCCCAGCGACCTATGCACTGTGGTTCAAGTAAGGTGGGGCAACCATATCATTTACCATAAGCGTGGGTCACTTCTGAGAGTGAAAAGGGGCACTAATGAAGAATTATGTTGGGGTCACAAGCAAAAGCTGGAGTTGTCTCTGGGAAACCAGGAATCACTGGACTGAAAGGTATCTTGGCTTCAGTCTAATTTTCAGTCTAATTTCTTAAGGGTCTCTGAACCAGGCATTGTCCTCTTCTATAACTGGATGAGGACAGGTCGAGAAGTAATGCAAAGAGAGAGGGTCAAGAGCAATCATGGAAGCAGGAGCAAACAAAAAGACAACAGAAGGAGGGCGAGGTTATGCTCCAGAGCAGGAGAGGTGGGGTACCTAGGGAAGACATCAAGAAGCAAGTTGCTTTGAGAGACATATTTCAGAGACATAGAGATGGCAGAAGGGATTTCTAGAAAGGAAAAACAACAGGTGCAAAGCCACACATACTGGAAAGCACATAGCACGTTTGAGGGATTGCAGGAAGGTGGAGAGTGATGTGTGACAAAGGAGTGGCCAGGGACAAATCCAGAGAGAAGCTGGGCCATGAGCTGGCCCCAGGCCAGGCCAGGCAGCTTGGATGGGGTTCTAGCAGGGCTGGCAACTGCGGCAACCCTTTGATAAGGGTCATGGTGGACCATTGAAAGACTGCAACTAATAACATAAACATATCTCTGATTGAGAAAGACCTGGTGGGGTAGGAGGCAGGCTAGATGGGTGGGGGAAGAAAGGCAGGAGGCCACTGTGATAGAATTTTAGTCACGCAATCAACCTTGATGAGGGTCTGCCAGATGCCAGATAGGGTGCTAGGCTGGGAATTCAGAGTTGAGGACACCATCCATTCCCCATGCCCGTCCCAAGCCAGATGAGAAAAGATAAGAGCCCGGACCAAGGCAATAGAAGTGATGATGGATAAGAGACGGTGAACCAAAGAGAGGTTTCGAGAGAAGGAGCAAGAGATTTTAGGGCTGTAGGTTTGGGACAAGGTGGTTGGCAGTGCCCTTCTCTGAAATGGGGACACCTGAGAAAGGCAGGTTTACTTCCACTTAGCTCCCCCCGGCCTCCTTGAGCTCACTACATTTGTCCTATTGCATAAAGTTCTTAGAAGCTTTCTAAGGGCATAGATGTTTTCACTGGATTCAGATTTATCTGATGCTGACACCTGAACAGGAACTAATTTAACGGAATGTGTAATCTCTTAATTCATTTTCCCCTGGAGAAGAGCTAAGCCCTGACCAAATTTGGGGGAAGAAGTCCTGCACAGGACCATGGGAGACCTATGCTACAAGTGCCCCCCGAGCCAGCATGTAGAAGGAACTGACTTCCTTGCGTTGGTAACACCTGTACCACACTGATTCCCAGAACACAGCAGGTGCTCCATAAATATGCACTGGATGGAACTGTGAGGTTGAATCTCTTAGGGTCCTAGCAAGAACGATGGTGAGCTCCAGGGCTTCAGTTGAAGCCTGTTTCATCTGGGGGAGGGATGAACTGGACTACAGAGATGAGGGCAGGTGCATGGAAGCAATGGGGATGGAGATGCAACGGGAGACTAGCGACAATGGAAATTGTCCCCTCTTTGAGACCTGAAGGGGAAGGAAAGGTGTCACCAAGCTGGTGTGAGTCATAGTCATTAAGGAGGGGCACCATTCGGAGAGAGCTGAGGCTAGCTGGGGCTGCGAGGAATTTCAACCACTCAGGAAACTACAACTTTGCATGGAGGGAGAGGAGAGGGGAATCAGTGCTCCAACTTCTCTGTCCTCCTTCTGTTCTGCTGGTGTGTCCCACTGGCTGAACCCAGTCAGGAGCCCCAGAGCAGGGGAGCCAAGATAACCCAGCAGGGAGCGGCCATCCTCTCAGCACAAAGAGCTGGGAAGAGAAGAGCCTTTCTCATTTCTTTCAGTTTTGTGGGACTCAGGTCCGGTCACACTCGTGCTGTTGAGTTGTTCATAGCAGTGTTGAAGTACGTGGACAAACACATCATTATTTACCTAAATAAATACTTATTGTTCATATATTTCTGTAACTAGTCCTGGCATGCCTAGCAAGTGCCAGGTGCTTTACTGAGTCACAGACAGAGATGACTAGGGGTCTCGCACAGATGCACAGACATGAATAATGCTTTTTGCGTATTCCAGAAGCACAGATCGCTGGAACTGCGATCCTGCGAGGGAGAATTCACAGTGTACACTCCGACAGAGCCTGACAAATCACCTTTCTACAAAGGCCAACTTAGACTCTCAGGGTATTTGCACATGCGCATGTCACCACACCATCCCCTGGTCACATGTCACCACACCATCCCCTGGTCACGGGTCAGGTTAAGCATTTTTTTCATATTTTGACCAGTCCTTTACAGTTTCTTTGGGGGTGCCTGGGTGGCTCAGTGGGTTAAGCCTCTGCCTTCGGCTCAGGTCATGATCCCAGTGTCCTGGGATCGAGCCCCGCATCGGGCTCACTGCTCAGCAGGGAGTCTGCTTCTCCTTCTCTCTCTGCCTGACTCTCTGCCTACTTGTGATCTCTGTCTGTCAAATGAATAAATAAAATCTTTACAGATAAATAAATGAAATGTTTCTTTGGAGACACGTAGCAGCTTAGAGCTTGAAATCAAGCTGCTATGTGGATTCGAACTCTCTCTTTGCCTCTTGCTGGCTGCGGGACTTTAGGCAACTTATTTAATCCCTCACTCCTCGTCCCCCATTCTTTGTGTGTGAAGTGAAGATAATGATGCTATCTACCCTTCAGGGTTTTAGAGATTATGAAGTGTCTGGCACATAGTGAGCTTGATGTAAGGATTCGCTGTCATGATATTTGGCCACATCTTTTGCCCATTTTTCTCTCGCAGTGATATCGAAGCATGACCAGGGCTAAGGACCACCGGCGAGAAGACAGCCCATTTCTGTAGCTTTTGTCCTATTTCTGAGATTAAGAAATTTCTGCTATCCCTGCAACATGACCCTGCACGGACATGGTAACACTTCATCTTCCTACCTGGACCGTAGCCAAGGGTGCGTTTAGAGTGGGCAGAAGGTCATCTGAGTGTGTTGGTTCTTCTGGTGTCTGGGGTCCCGCATCATCGGCATTTGACTGATGTTCTCCTAGAGGCAGCTTTGCACCGGGGAAGGACAGCTGGCTCACGCACTCACTGCTCTGGGCCAGCCCAGGGGCCTTTAAGCTAGGCCAGCCTTTTCTCGGGCAGCCACCAGATGGAACCTCTCAGAGCCTCGGATCTGCAGGAGGCCAGGTGCTCTGCATGCTCACTTGGAGCAGCTGAGGGCTGTGGTTGTGGCTGCTTGAGCTATTGCTGCCTTTGGGGAGATCACACGCCCACAAGGGGAATGCCTCAAGTTGCTGAAAAAAAAAAATTGCAGGAGCAAGAGAAGAGCGGCTTCCTTTATAGGCCAGCCTCACAGTTACGCAACTCTGACTGTACAGTTTCAGATTTTCCGTACAAGTGAAGGTCACCTGAAGAGAGGCTGAAAACTTTGTCTCATAGTCACAGGAGAGTTCAAAGGTGTGAGTGTGTGTTAGCTTGAGCAGAGACGAAGGTGGGTGGAGGGTCCTACGGTGAGACTGAGACTGGCACAGGCCACGGAGGGAAGCCACGTGCCAGACACCAACATAGCCCGCACCGGCGCCAGCGCCCCTCTCCTCACAGATGCCGGCCACATGCCAGCAACTGTCCCATGTGCTAGCTCTAACTCTCGTAATTATACAGCAAGGAACCTATTATCTCCATTTCAATGACGAGGAAAATTAAGTTCAAAACATTTAACCGTCATGACCAAGATCCATCAGCTGGGGAAGTGGCAAGCCACGTTTTGAAAACCGATCTTTCTGGGGTCGGAGTTGATGTTCTTCCCATTGCCCAGTGCATGGGGTGGCAAGTTTAGAAGTGGAGGGGCCTTTTAAAATTTATTTGTTTTATTTATGTTACAGAGAGAGAGAGAGAGAGTGGGAGAGTACGTGTGAGTAGGGGTGAGGGGCAGAGGGAGAGAGAATCTTAAGCAGATAACTCACTGAGCGTGAAGCCTGATGAGGGACTCCGTCTCACAACCCTGAGATCGTGACCTGAGTGGAATCAAGAGTCCATTGCTTAACTGACAGAGCCACCCAGGGCTCCCAAAAGTGGAAGGGCCTTTAGAGATCCTGATTCCTCTGTGCCTGAGATCACAGAGTTAGCAACAACACTGGAACCAGAATCTTCTCTCTTTTATTCAAGTGCTTTTTTCCAGCAGAGGATTTGCTTTCATAAAAATCTTGGCTTAAAAAATAAAAGTAGTTAATGAAGAAGCAACTTGTAATAGCTGGGAGTAGCCGGGGAAGCCAGCAAGGAGTTACAGGCTGGAGATGGGGATTTTGGTTCTACTTCTTCCTAGCTGTACGGGCAAGTTACATAACTTATGTGAGCCTCAGTCTGTCATCCATAAAATGGTAATAATCGTAACGCCGAAATAAAAATACTGAAAATGAATTGATGTAAGATGTATGGCAGATAGTAGGTCCTTAAATTATCTCTAGAAGGACAATTTTGAAATAATGTTGGATCCAAGATTTTTTTAACTCAAGGCAGCTTGGAAGTCGAATCTGAAAATGTAGGGGCTATTTGTTGAAAATGGAAGCTGTGTAATGCTTAACTGAGAACATAGCTTCTAGAATCAAGGCTGTGTGCATTCAAATATTGACACCATGACTGGTGAGTTGTGTGACGTCAGGCAAGTCACCTAACCTTTCTATGTCTGTTACTCAACTGTGATTGAGAGTCATCATGACATTTATCTCATTAAGGCTGTGCATAGATTAAATAAGACAATGCAGGAAAAGCATGGGCATGGTGCACTGATGCAGCAAATGTTAGTTATCATTGTAAAAATCAGGTAACCTAGGATCTGAGAGTAGAACTGATATCATACCATCATAATAAATACATAAGCAGAAAGATCTGTGCTGTGGATTGAGCGCATGTTCTAAAATAGTAACTGAACATACCATCTATACATGACTTGACTTGGGGGTCAATTCCAATACTGTTGATGTAATTTTGCAATCATTTTTGACTGGCTTTTTTAAAAATAAGTGATGATTTGTCTGAAGGCACACAAAAGGGAGACCTGCACTCTATGTACACACTAATGATGGGATAGGAGTTACTACTTTTCTGGAGGACAATTGAACAAAGTATGAAAAATCATAAAAATGTGCTGGTTATTTGAGCCATGCTTTAGTTTTATTCAAGAAAATAGTTAAAGATGCCCACAAATATTCATTCATTTATTTTTTCAAGGACACTAAGTACCCACTGCTTGCCCTTGCTCTGCTCTGGGGATAGCATAGTGGAAAAGGGAGTCACAGAGGCTGCCCTCACGAAACTAATAATCTAATAGGGAAGATCGCCATTAGACAAAGAATTACATGATCATTTTATGAATTACAAATGTGTAAGTGCAGCAAAGGAGCTGCTAGTTTCCGTGAGCACAACCAAGGGATCTGATCCTGGAAGGTTTCCTGAAGAAGCTGCATTTGGGTGGAGACTTGAGAAGCTGAAAACGGAGAGCAAGGAGGAGCACTCCAAGCAGATGAGGTGCTGTGTGCCAAAGCCATGTTCGCTCCAGCTGCACAGTGTCAAGGGATTTGGAGGAGGCTCTGAGGAACCTTACCAGAAGGCTTTGACCATACGGGTGTCCATCACAGAATTACAAGAGTGCAACACTGACAAACCAAATCAAACCCAAACCCTAAATGTCTAACAATAAAGACTGGTTAAATAAGTTGTGGTACATCCATTCAAACAAATATAGCAGTTCTATACAACCTCCCATAGAAGACTATTTTAATGATAAGGAAAGAAATGCATGATACACTGTTTATAACCAAAGTTATAAAACTATCTGCACTGTATAATTCTGTTTTCATTAAAGGAGAAAGTATGTATAGGCATAGGGAAGTCCAGGGGCACATTTACCAACATGTTAATAGTAGTTATTTCAGGATGGTGAGGTAATAGGATTTTTCATTTTCTTTTGTTTATCTATACTTTATAATGACCACATACACACATGCATGCAGTATGACTGTTACTTTTGTGACAAAAACCTTCTTCTTTTTGAAGGATGTGCTAGGTTGGCACTTTAATATAGTGGTGAAGTACACGGGGACCTGGAGCTGGCAATCTCAACCTTGGGACCCCAGGTACATTTCTGTGAGCCTAACCTACCTTTTTGCAGAAGGTGGTTGTTGTATGGATTAACTAATGTAATGCTTAGAAAGTGCTTAGCACAGAGTCTAGTCCATTCGTAAGAGCTTGACAATGTTAGCTAGTGATACTCCACTGAGCCACCCAAGCGCCCCGTTAGCTAGTGATATTAAAAAGAAATCCAACCAATGTTCACAAACACTGTCTAGAAGTGCTTCCTTATGCTGCTTGGTATTGCATTTAGGTTGGTGTTAGGGAAAGAAGGGCCCATTTTACAGTCGTTGTTGCCCATCTTGTACCTGTGTGGATAACAGGGAGGGTTTAGAAATAGAAATACACTGGGGATGGAACAGACTAAAGGTTTCCATAGCAAACCATGACACTGGAAGATTCTCTCCATAGCCCACACCCAATTCCCTTCTCCCCTCTCTCCACCTCCTACTCTTTCCTCTCACAGTCCTCCCACCATCTCTCTCCTATAGTCTCTGCTGAGTTGTAAATTCTTCTAAGGCCAGAGACTGTGCTTTAGGCAGATTGAACATCAGTCTCCCCATAGCACGCACCTACTGCTAGGTTGTATGCACATGCTGACCTTGGCTATTATGAGCAGGGAGACCTGCTAGAGACTCCCCCATGGGGTATGACATTAGATGGGGGCGGTAGCAGGGAAATGGAAGGGATAAACAAAGTAAAGAGTTATTTCAGGGGAAAAGAAAAGTTCTTGGTGAATGATGAGAACACAAACTTTAGAATCAAACAGACCTGAGTTTGAATCCTAGCCCTATTTTTTAGAGCTACTTTTAGCTCTACTTTCCAATCTCAGCCAAATTTTTAACTCCTCTCAGCCTCTGTTTTCTCACTTGATGGAGACAGTATTGTCTACCTCCTTGTCTCTGGTGAGGATTAAATGAGACTAGGGAGTGATGATAAGTATAAGTAGTGTGGTACCTGGCATTCTATTTAGATTCGTTTTCTTTCCTCCTGGGTTTTGAGAGCATGGTTGATAGAGGAAATGGTAGCACCCTTCAGAAAACTGGGGAATCAGCAAGCTGCCTATTTTGTGGGCAAAGATGAGTTTGACTTTGGGCATGTGGACTTCGTGTGGCTGTTAGGACAACCAGTTGGAAATATCCATCGGAAAACTGAAGTGAAGGATAGACAGAAGTTTCTAACCATCTTCATAATTTTTACCCATCGTTATGCGGGTTGACAAGAGGAGGTAAGAACTTTGAGGGCAAGAGTCATGAGGAAAAGAAGAAAGACAACATTCAGAGTTCAAGACTGTAGAGGAGGCAGTTTCTTTTCTTTCTCTCTCTTTTTTTTTAAAGATCTTATGTATTTATTTGACGGAGAGAGACAGAGTGAGAGACGGAACACAAGCAGGGGGAGTGGGAGAGGGAGAAGCAGGCTTCCCCCTGAGCGGGGAGCTAGATGCGGGGCTCAATCCCAGGACCCTGAGCCAAAGGCAGCCAAAGGCAGATGCTTAACTGACTAAACCACCCAGGTGCCCTGAGAGAGGGCAGTTTCAAAGTTTGATACAGGGTGATGAGTGGATCAAGTTGGGTAAAGATCAAAATCACCAGAATTAAGGAGATCAAGAAACTAAAACCTACATGTGTTTTGTAGGAAAAAATTCTTAAGATCTTCGACATAATCCAACTGGCAGAGCCAATATAAACTCCTCTATTGCCTAGTTCCTCTGCTTTCTCAACATGCTGGGCACAGCTCCCTATCTACGGTGTTTGTTATTCACCACCCAGGAAGCTCTGCCAGGATCATGGTGATCTTTCAAGGTTCAGTACAGGTCCTACCACTGTGTCTACTTTCTCTTCTTTCTATCCCACCATAGTCTAACTCTCTTGCTCCTAAACTCTTAAAGCATTTCCTGACTACTGCTCCTTTAGCATTGATTCTTTATGGCTGGGATGGGAAGTGGATTTCATCCCACATGCCAATACGGGTCAGCTCCCACTGGCTGCTCGGAGAATTCTAAGGCATTTTCCAGATTCAGTGGGAAGAAGCCATGGTCCACAGGCATGTCTTTCAAGACCACTGGAATGGAGAGAGTGGCACGTGTGCTGGGTACTTGCTGACCACAGTAAATGACAGTCTCTGTTTGAGTTCCCCAGAAGAAGATGCCAAGACAAAGGCTTGGGTTCAGGCAGTGAATTTGAGAAAGGAATCCTAGAACCCACAAATGACAAAGTGTGGAAGATGAGGCAAGGAAGGGAGAGAGGTCAATAAACTGTCTGTTCAAATGTGGGCTATCACTGGTGAGCAAGCATTCTGAGGACTCTCTGGGAAACTGTGTGATCTACTTCAGAATCCTCCATCAGAGTGAGGGAGACTGGGTGTTGACTGAAGGTTGCCCTCAGTGGGTCCAGAGATAATCTCAGGAAGAGACAAGAGCAGTACAGACACCTGAATGAAAAGCTGCCAGATTGTGGTAAAGGGTGTCTCACAGGTGCAGTCAGGTGAGTACGAACAGGGCGTCCACAGGTCCACGACCGAGGCCTGTCCTATTGCCTTTTCACCTCTTCTCATTTCTGTTAGCTGCTGAAGACACAACCCCGTGAAAACATATGACACAATGCCTCACACTTAAAAAGCACTCCGTCATTTATAAAATAAATGATTGTTGATTAGTCTATGACGAGAAAGAAAAGGGACAATGATGAGATTCGCCAATCAGTTTTGGGCTTAAAGTCCAACACTGTGCTGGTCCGATTAGCAGCTATGAAATCCAGCTCTTTGGCCAAAGCAGCATGCTTCTAATTTATTTATTTTTTATCACGCAGGTATCACTCAGAAGGCCAGAGAGTAAGTGAGATGGCATGTTCCTATGAAAATAACTGGGTTCTGGGGAAAAGTGGGGATATTTTAACGAAGGCCCTTTAACAGATTAACAGATTGCCAACCCTTACCTCCCCTGCCCGTGCCCCCAACAGAGCAGTATGGATCGTCCTGGGAGATAGTTGAAAGCACTTCTCTAAGATGGGGTACTGGGCCATCCAATCGCACAATATGTATGCCCTTTACATTTTAAACCATCTTTTGTAGTCAAAAGCCCTTCCACCTTACCTTTTCACCAGTGATAGTTACAACTGTGAATTAAACCAAACACAAAATGCTTTAAGAGATGGGCGCACCTGCAGAAGTCTACCAGGATCTCACTGCTATGAACTGAATTGAGTCCCTGGAAAATTATATTCAAGCCCTAATGGGACTGTATTTGGAGACAGAGCCTATAAGGAAGTAGCTAAGGTTAAATGACATCGGGGGTCGGGGTGGGGCTGGTCTGATAGATTAGTGTCCTTAAAAGAAGAGACACCAGAGAGCCAGTGCTCTTGTGTGTACGCGAGCTCTCTCTCTCTCTCTGTCTCAACCCCACCCTCTCTCCCCGATGTGAGGGCGTAGCAAGAAGATGGTTGTTTGTTAGCAAGAAAGAGTTCCCTCACCAGAAACTGGATGGGCTGCCTCTTTGATCTTGGACTGAGTCTCCAGAACCATGAGAGAAAATAGTTTCTGTCATGTGAGCCCCACAATCTGTGGCGTTTGGTCATGGCCACCCAGGCTAACTGATACAATCAACCTAGCCCACCTGTAACAGTGCCGAAGGCCCAGGGCTACCGAGATGAGTCTTACACTGGAGGAGGGCTTTCTCGTCTGAAAGCCTCACTATGGTTCTCACCACGGCCTTGAGGGAAAGCTTGGCCTGGAGCTTTTATTCCCGTCGCAGAGTCAGAGAGCTGAGGTTCTCTAGCATTTCGTGGTGCAATGGCCGGCTCACAGTGGAAGTTGCTTTGGTGGATGTAACCGCTGAGCATCCCTGGTCTGCAATGGATGTTTTCCATCTCCTCTCCTGGAGCTTTTTATTTTCTTCAGCATTGCCTTTTCTCTAATATCACAGAGTTTAAGGTACTAAGAAAAGGCTTCTCAAAACTACCTAAAGCTGTAATCTGGAATTGAAGTCCTAGCCAAGGGATCGTGGGCCAGGTAAAAGTCTCAGTTTGGGTCTCGCCCAACCAAAGTTTCAAATTCACCTAGTTTATATGGGAGGTATGGGAAACACCAGTGGTGGTGGGAAGATGACAGGAAAAGGAAGGCAGCCGATCAAATTGTGTTACCATGCAGGTCACCACTGTGGGCCACTGGAGCTTAATCACCCTGGGGAACTTGGGAGAGTCAGGCTAGAACACATGCCTCAGAATGAAATCCCTGCCCTGCCCCCAAGGGGCAAGGGAGCCAGGGTATGTATACACCAGCTCCTGTCTGTTACTAGTTGATGGCTACTCCTAGAGGATATTTCTTTCCCAAAATATCTGGCATGCCAGAACACAGCAGGCAGAAGGTCTCCGACCAAGCCTGGGCATTTGGCAGTTGAGCTACTAGGTGCTGAAGCAGTGGGGACCAAGCACATAGGGACACACCATCTGCTTTCTGCAAAAGGAAGTCTACAACCAGCTCGTTAAATGAGTTGGTATTTGTAATGCACTTAGAACACTGTAGGGTATACAAATGCTCTGAGTGAGGCAGATTATATTATCCATACATAGACACAGTGGTTCGTTGATCCCATGTGCTCTTCAAGAATCTTGCTATTCCCGTGGGGTGCCTGTGTGGCTCAGCTGGTTAAGTATCTGCCTTTGGCTCAAGTCATGATTCTGGGGTCCTGGGATCGAGCCCTGAGTTGGGAATCCCTGCTCAGCAGGGAGCCTGCCTCTCCCTCTTCCTCTGCCTCTACCCGCCCTGCTCACATGCTCTCTCTCTCTCTGTCTCAAAGAAATAAATGAAATATTCCCTAAAAAGGGGTAGATTCTGTTTCTCCTCCTTCTGACCCAGTGGGACACTGTGACTACCTCGATGAACCCAGGGCTGCATAAGGGAAGCTGCCGGCTTCTGTGTCTGGGTCGCATGGGTCTGCCTATCTTTCTGTCTCTTTCTCTCTATGTGCGTATGTATACACACACACACACACACACACACACACGCACACACGCATGCACCTTTGGATCCCTGCCCTAGACTGCCACACTGGAGGGGTCACATGAAGACTACAGGGAAATAGAGGGATGGCCAAGGAGCCTCAGCTGTTGGAGGTATCCCGGAGCCGGCGCCCGACGGGTGAGCAGAGCAGCCTCTGTGAGGACCAGGCCCCGCCGTCTAATAACGGCAAGGCCAGGGCAGGCCCCGAGCCAGATATGCCCACCGACACAGGGCCCGCGTTCCCGATCCACAGAAACAGTGGGGCATAATAAATGATCGCTGTTATTTTAAGATACTACGTTTTAAGATAACTTCTTATGTCGCCATAGAAACTGGAACAGTGCTTGATAAATAAAATAAATACAGTCTCACCTCCTCTACTCACAAGCTCTCCTAAGATATGAAAAGAAACCTTCATATTCTGGATTTCATAGTCTAGCAGATGGTCATAGCCCAAGCTCATGTTTCCTAAAATCAGATCCTCACGGTGCTGATTCGGCGAGGTTTTATGGAAGGCTGGTATGTAAGGGTAAGGTGCAAAGGTTAAGTTTAGTCCTGGATGGCATGTTGTGCTGATTCCTCACCTGTTTTGCTCCTCTCCTATCCAGTAGCGGTCCGTTTGTCCGGTCACTCCCCTCCAGCTCCAGAAGTAGGCCCTGAATGATCTAAGCCAGCAGGGAGTCCCAGACTTCCGGCCATAGTGATTGGACCACACCTGTCAGGTACAAGCCAATCAGCAGTTGGCTTTCCCTCAGAATTGACTAGGGATGGTGTCATCAGCACCAGATCTAGGATTTTTGCTGGGGATTCTGAAGTATAGGAGCATTCTTCTCCTGGGAACTGTGGGCTTCCGAGAGACACACAGCAATCCTTTTGCTACCATGAGGGAAGCCAGCTACACACTGAAGAGGCAAGATTGAAAGAGTCACAGAGAAATTTGTCTAGAGCCTTGATCAAACCATGTCTAAAGTCAAGCAGGTGTGGGAGCCAAGAAGTCATCTTTATTGTCTGAACCACTTTGGTATGGATTTTCTATTACTTGTAACCCAAAGTGTCCTAATGAATTTGGGTAACAATACATCAGCCACTGATACTAGAATTCTTCTTGAAGGACAGAAAAGACGAGTGAGATTTAATTTATAGAAAGTTTCCTTATACTCTCTTTGGATGTGTTTTGATAAGACCTTGAGTTTTGCCAAGGAAATAACTACCATTATCTGACTACATCTTGGGTGTAAGTGTGTATACATCGTAGAATAACCAAGGAAAGATCTAGTCCTGACCTGTCTCCTTGCTTCTGATGGCCTCAGGCATTCCTTGTCTTGTGGATGGCCATCTTCTCCCTATCTCTTCAGATCACTTTCCCTCTCTGGGTGTTTGTCTCTGTGTCCACATTTCCCCTTTTTAAAGGATACCTGTCATATTGGAATAGGGCTGATCCTAATGATCTCGTTTTAACTTGATTACCTCTACATGGACCTGATTTCCAAATAAGGTCTCATTCTGATTCAACATATTTAGAGATTTTTGGGGGGGACACAATTCAACTCATAACACTGGGATAGAAGGAGGGGCCTGGGAAGATATATATGGAAATGACAAGACACCCAACATAGGAAGGTTTTAAAAAATACCTTACCAAACACAATTCGCCATTGTCCACATGTAGGAAGGCCTTGCTTTGATTTGTAGAAGGGAAAGCCTGGGTTCCTGACAGAAGACTCTTTCTCTGCCGAGACACAGTGATGAAGATGAAAGAATCAGAGCCAGGTTCCTAAAACACAGAGCTTTTTTTAAAATTTTTTTTTTCCCCTAGCCTAGATGTTTCCATTACAACAATCTCTGTTTTGTTGGGTAATTTTTTTTTTTTTTTGAGGGAATACACACAAAGCTTTCTCATTGCATCCAACTGAATGAAATTTATGAAGTTTCTTACACAGTGTGTTCATTGTTTGGATTGGGATAATTGAAGTGTCAGGAATATTTGCTTATTGAAAACAACCCAGGAAGGCCCCAAACCCCAGCCAGCCGGAGCCAGGAGGCATACCACATAGAGGAGAGCAATTTCATCATGTTGTTCACAACAACGGTGTCTTCCCAGGGAAATGAATTTCACACCTGAGGAGGAGGACTGGATTAGGAGTCAGAGAACCTTATTTCTAATACAAATTGCATTATTCACTCACTGTGTGACTAAGTTTGGGTAAATCATTTAACCTCTCTGGGCTTCAGGGTTAAACTAATCTGAATAGCATGGTCTTGTCTACTTCACAAGAGGTATACAGGGGTGCTGCATGGATGAGAAGGGAGAATCCAGGTGAAGACATTCTATGAAGCATAAAATGTTACACAAGAAAGTATCCCTGGTGATAAAAATGAATCATTTCTACTTTTTCTCCGAGGATGACGTTGAACGAAGGAATCCTACTGGGTCAATGTTCTGGTTATTCTCCATTTTCTCCCCAAGGTCTGTTCACGCTTTTTTGCCTGCACTTCCTTATCTTGTGGCTTCTGCTTGGGTTTGGCCAGTGAGAACTGTTCTTGAAAAATGGGAAGGTGTGGGGAGAGAGAAGCTGGAGTATGTGTCGCGCTTGCTCTCCCCTTGACCGCTGGAGGTTGGGGCAGGAGCTGTGTTCTCCCACAGCCACTGTTCTAACTGGACAGCCTTCTCCACCCCTGTGGCCCTCACTGGGCTCCAGGGAACATCATTCCCCCTTTTCCTCTTCAGGGCGAGGAGGATGGTTGATCGTTCACCATCACTGTAAACAGTCCCTTCGTGATCACGCTTTAGCCCTTTGTACCATCGGATTCCCAAGGGACACTGACTGTGGCCATCATGACCACCTTGTGGACACTAACTCCACTGTGCTTGGGCATTCCCCAAGTTCATCCAGGCCTCCTCTCACAACCAGCGCTTCTGCTCTCAATCAGCCAGGTCTCTGAGGCAGGTTACCCTGGTATTTGGTGGGACCCACCAGATCTCCACATGGGACACAGCATTTCTTCTGTCTTCTACTCCCTACCCCCAGCCTCCCTGTGTCTCTTCATGCTGCCCAGGCTTGCAATCTTGGCTCCTATTAGCATCTCTGCTCTGGTGTGCAAGCAGGCACCATGAGCCATTGCTTCTCTCCTTCAATATATTTCTTGCATTCCTCTTTGCACTGTTATCATCTTGCAGAGAACTTTCTGTGCTGCCTGCATTTCTCTGTTAGGATTTCCAATTGGCTTTTCTTTTTAGAGTGTACCCCCAACTCAAGACAACCCACAGATTTTTGCCATTCCTGAAACTTGGCTTTCATTGTGCCCTTTGTGCACCTTCTGAGACTCCTGATCTTGGCATTCAAAGCAATGTACCATCTGCTTCTTGGCCTTTTTAGTCTCTGAAAAATCTGCCCTGCTCTGTCACTCCCTTTGGACCACACCAAGGGCTTTCCAGCCCCAGCCCAGTGCTCACCTCCTACCTGCTCCCAGAGTGCCCCCCTCCTGCTTCGCTGAGTGAACATGCCCCCTTCTTCAGGGCTGAACTCCAGTGTACTACTTGTTCTCTGAACGTTGGCCCCTACAAGTCACAGTGATAATCCCTTCCTTTGGAGTCCTTTGGGAAGTCCTAGAACATCTTTGCTGAACTGAACTTCAACTCCTAAGGATGTTGTTTACACTGGTCATTTGAGGCTTCTAAAATGTTTTGGCCACGTGTCCTACATGGTAGTAGGCCCATATCATTTATTGAATGAACAGATAGATAACGTGAAATACATTGGCTTATTCAAACTTCTGATTTTTTTTTTTTTTGAGACTATTCATTTGAGAAAGAGAGGACAAGTGGGGGAGGGGCCCAGGGAGAGAATCCTCCGGCTGATTCCCTGCTGAGAACAGAGCCCCACGCAGAGCTCAATCTCGGGACCCATGAGATCACGACCTGAGCCAAAACCAAGAGTTGGAGGCTTAACCGACTGAGTCACCCAGGCACCCCTCAAACTGCTGATTCCTTTTTTTTTTTTTTTTAACTGCTGATTCTTTAAGGGGTGTGGCACTCATATGTATTTTGCATATTCGTGGGTCCGTGGTACTAAAGCCACATGATTACTCAGTTGGGTGCTGGGTCCAAAAACAAACAATGGTGATGATGAGGATGATGATGACAATACAATTTAAAATTCCTACTGGGCACATCTGCCTTTGCCTCAAGTCATGATCCCAGGGTCCTGGGCTCGAGCCCCGAGTCCGGCTCCCTGCTCCCTGGGGAGCCTGCGTCCCCCTCTCCCTCTGTCTCCTGCTCTGCCTGCTTGTATTCTCTCTCTCTGTCAAATAAATAAAATCTTAAAAAAAAAAACAAAAAACGCCTGCCATTTACTGAGTATCTTCTATGTGCCAGTACTTCACATACATGTTTTCTTTTTATGCTTATAATCAACTTGTGAAATAAGTACTGTTACTTTGTCTACATTATCAAGGAATGGAGGCTCAGAGCAATGAGGTAAATTGCTCCAAATCATACATCTAGTTAGGGGCAAGTTCGAGTACGCACCCAGCCCGAGGATGCTAAAGCCTCTTCTACCAAGCAAACCCCTGGCAGAGTCTGGAAGTCTGCAGCCCTCGGGGCTATCCCATGTAGACCATGTCTACTTCTCTCCTCCCTACTGAGGGCAGGTACTCTTGTAAAACTCTGTTACCCGCCCCCCCGCCGCCCCAAGTGATGCCGAGGACAGTGCCTTGCACATTAGAGATTGTCGATGGCTTCCCAGCTCTTTTTTTTTTTTAAGATTTTATTTATTTATTTGACAGAGAGAGATCACAAGTAGGCAGAGAGGCAGGCAGAGAGAAAGGAGGAAGCAGGCTCCCCGCTGAGCAAAGAGCCGGATGTGGGGCTCGATCCCAGGACCCTGGAATCATGACCAGAGCTGAAGGCAGAGATTTTAACTCACTGAGCTACCCAGGCGCCCCAATGGCTTTCCAGCTCTTAACCCACTCCATGCCTGGATGGTTTCTTGTAGAAAGCCCTGGCCAGGTTGCACCACAGCTTTGAATAGGAATTCGCTTTCCATCTCACCGACGTGATAAAACCTTTAGTTTATCTAGTTACTTGTCTTTAGAGCTCTCCTCTTGCTATGCCTTGGCTTGGTGTCAGTTTAGCTATCAGTGTTGTCTAGAATCCTCTTCCCTGTGCCCTTGCAAGCTAAGGCTGGCCACAAGGGGCGTTTGCTGGCTGTTGGGAAGGCAGGAGGGGAAGCAGCAGCAGCTCTGCAGCCTGGTGGAGAGCGCCAGACGCCCGCCCCCCTGCACCCCACCCCCCCATTCCCCATCCTGTGGGCGTGCAGCCACACCTGAGCTGCACTTCCTCCAGCTGCCACCCAGGCTCTTCCTACAGTGTCTCGGAGCTGCCGGCCTGCCCTGTGTGCAGCTCTATGGAGAAGGGGCCAGCTCTGGCCGGTGCTCTGTGCTGGTCAAGTTGCTGCAGCCCTGGTTTCTGGCCGAGGCTCATCGCCTCTGGTGCTTCCTGGGCCTCCAGCTGGGGTTGCTTGCCCCACTTTAAGTCCCATGCTCCATCCTGATTCCCAAAGTCGCTGACCTACAGTGAGCTGAGGCCCCCGCCAAGTGCAGAGGTGGCAAACTGCTGCTGAAACCACCAGCTTCCATAGTTGGGCAAGGTCTAACCTTTATGACACATCCCTTGTCACTCAGAGCAGCTCTGCTTCTCTGATCACAGTCTAGCTGACAAATCCTTCTTCCCTGGGTCTCCAGGGCACAGCGTCTTGGGTCAGGTGGCTGCCCCAAAGAAATTTTGTTCCCGGTGATTGGACAAAGTCACCATCACAGCAGGAAGAAACCCAGGATTGGTGAGCCTTTCATGCCCTTTCTCGTCGTCTCCCCACAAGACCGAGGGAGCTAGATCAGATATGACTCGTAGTGAAACCCAGCATAAGAGGCCACAGAGTGACTCAAGGCTGTACCTGCCTGAGCCAACCTGAGCTGAACTCAGTTCTGCTGTCACTGCTTGTAGAGTTGTGCAACCATCCCCACCTCTTTCTGGTGGCTCTCAGATGTCACTGGCTGCCAGTTGCTGTGCCTGGAGCTGGGCTTGCCATTAGTCACTGTCAGAGTAGAGTAAGGTGTTACCTAGAGCAAGTGCTCAGAGGTACTTGCCTTCATCCAGATGTTTTAAAGTCTGAAATTTCACCGTTAGAGAGTCATTCTTTTGGATGATGCTTCCTGATATTTGTTATAAACATGACTTACGCCTTTCATAAAGGGATCATCATATAGTTCTGAATTCTAAACCTATCTCTGCCCTTTAAAAGAACTGAGACATCAATAAAAATAATTATTAATTTCTTCAAGATGTAGTTTCCTCACCTATTTAAATGAGAATAATAATATCTACTATGATAAAAGTTTTAGTCTGTTCAGGCTATTATAATAAAAATAGTATTGACTGGTTTACAAACAACAGAAATTTATTCTCACATTCTAGAGGCTGGGAAGTCCAAGATCAAATTCCCGGCTGGCTCTGTGTCAGGTGAGGACCTGCTTCCAGATTTGTGGCTGTCCATCATCCAATATGCCCTCACATAGTGGTAGTGACAAGGAACGTCTCTGGGGCCCCTTTTAGAAAAGCACTAATCCCATTCAGAGGGCTCCATTCACATCGCCTAATGTCCTCCCAAAGCCCCCACCTCCTGACACCATCCCAATAGGGGTTTGGATTTCAACATATGAATTTGGGGGGACACAAACATGCAAGTCCATCCCAGTACCCAAGCTAACAAGTGTGGAAGTACACGGCACAATGCCTGGCACACCATCGATGCTGACTAAATGCAGCATTGACGCCTGATTTCCTTTCCTTGAACTAAGAGATATATTCAAATCTGTAGTGGGGCCCTGGGTGTGCACCATTATTCCCATACTCTCATCGAAGCTGGGGTCTAGCAGGTGATTGCGTGGGGGGTTGCTATGAATGTGTGTACATGGGTTTGATGGGGTAGGAGAGGGAGAGAGAGAGAGACAGACAGAGACAGAGATCAGAGGGAAAGAGAGAGAGAGAGTAGGCAGGTGGGGGACGGACAGGCAGAGAGAGAGAGAGAATCTCAAGCAGACTTCCCGCTGAGCACAGAGCCCCACTCAGGGCTCCATCTCACGACCCTGAGATCATGACCTGAGCTGAAATCAAGAGTCAGAGGCTTAACCCACTGAGCCCTGAGGGTGTTCCTATTCTTATTCCTTACTGGTTTATTCTCTTCTTGGAATCTTTGGAAATGTTTGAAGATGTAAATTAGATCTTACTTAGAACATCTCAGCTCTTCATAGTATACCTGGCATTTGATCTGAGCCCTAATCTGGCCCCGTCTACCCCTCCTCCCTCAGCTTCATTTCCCTCTTCTCCCCTTCACCCCCTGCAGTTCAGCCACACTAGAATTCTCCCAGAATCCCAAATCAGAGAACTCAAGGCCTCACCCATGCTTGTCTCTCCTCTCCTTTCCCCTGCCCCTCCCTCCCTCCCTCCCTCCCTCATTCTCCGGGCTGACTCCTGCTCAGCCTTCATATCTCTGTTCCTATGGGATTTTCTCAGGGAGACTCTCCTCCTAGGCTCTCCTCTTCTTCTTTCTCATAGATCTCGCCCATGCTTCCTTCTTGGAGCCTGTGTCCCATTTCAGAATCAGAGAATTATGTGTCTAGTTGCTTTCGGCCCTGTTGCCCGTCTTCTCCAGTGGGATCTAATGCTCCTGTTCCCCATGGTCTTGCCAGCCGCTAGCCCACTGCCTGTCACACAGCTTTCCATAATGCTGATTAATGAGGCATAAATATTCCACGTCAGAATCCTGGGATAAATCTAACTGCATGGAACTCACATATTTTTTTTTCCAACTTTTAGGAATGTTTATTTTTTTCTGACCTTATTTCCATTTTGCTTGCCTTTGTGGAAGAGCAGCTGAAGGCCGCCCAAAGGCTGCTTCTCCACTTTCGGTGGCCCGGGGGGTGGGAGCCGGCGGCCCAGCACTCTGGTCTTCAGTAGGGAACCGCTGAGTGGCTGTGAGAGCACCTGGGCCCCTGTGGGCCGCTCCGCGCCTTCAAGCTGCTTAGCAGTGAACTCAGAGGGGCCAGAACTGCCTATTCACCCCGAGGTTCCTCCTGGGTCACAGCCTTTCCAGCAGCGGCCCACTCTTCGCCTTCAGTCTTCAGGCTCTCTGTCGAAGTAGAGATCACGGGGGAACCCCATGGGTGCTCAGCTCTGGGATCGGTCACCCCCAGAAGACACCAGGGCAGGGGGCTGCCTGGATCTGGCTGGCAAAGTTTCCAGAGGGGAAGCGGCCCACAGTAGGAGCGGCAAAGGTCAGCCCAGCTCGCTGGCCCATACTCCTAGAGGAGAAGATGCTCCCGACACGCGGGTTCTCAATGGCAATGATGGCACGAGCTGCTGGCGGAAGCTTCTCCCAGGCTCTCCTCACAGGTATGATGTGGATAGCACTCCTTTTCCATTCACAGATGCACTGGTCCATGGGGAAGCTGAGGTTAGTGCCGCCCGGGTGGGTTCTTACTGCAGGAAATTTGAGGACATCCTCCTCCTTCACTTGCAGGACATCAGGGCTCCGGACATTGTGAAAGTTTCCCTTTCAGTTACGACAGGAAACACAGAATGCCGCCGTGGGGACCCCCTTGGGGTAGTCTGGAAACGGGGGGGAATTCACATTTACTCTCCGCACAGAAGAGTCATAGTTCTTAGGTTTGCAATCCCAGAGCCTTAGAAAAGCCACTCAGAAAACGGAGATTGTGTTTCTCCCTAGATTTAATTTTTTTGTTTGTTTCTATATTTCTTCTTAAAATTGAGGCATAACTTCATGCAGAGTAAACTTCACAAATACTAAAGGCACAGGTGAATTTTTCATATGCATTCCCCCATGGAAGCATCACCCCATTTGGGATCAAGAATATCCTAGAAACCAGCAGGCTCCTTTGTACCCTTCCGATTCCCTAATGCCCTCCCTGCCCCAGCTGGCCAGGTTAACTGGAGATCCGCTGATTTCCATCTCTGTAGCTTAGTTTTACTGCTTTGAAAGCTCATGCATGTGGACTTGTACAGTGTGTGTGTTTTTGTTTCTGCTTCTTTTCCTCAGTATGTTTTGAGGTCCTATCAAGTTGCTGTGTATAACAATAATTTCTTGAGTAGCTTTTTGTTGAACGTACGTACTACAATTAATGCACTCTACTCCTGTCAGATGTTGGGTTGCTTTCAGATTTGGACTGTTATGAAAAAAGCCGCTATGAAGATTCTTGCACACACGTTTTGGTGGGCATGTCTTTGAGGCTAGGATGAGGAGTGTGATTGGTGGGTCTCTATTGTTAAATCAGGTTCTTTTGTCCTGTGGTGCCTCCTTCAGACCTGGCACATCTTAATCTGAACTTACAATGGAGATGAGCAGGGGGTCGACATCCACATGGCACTTGGCTTCTGGGTCTATGGCTTCTAAGTGTGTTTCAGGGGTTTGTGCCAAAGTCATTTTACTATTTGATGATGGGTTTGAGCTACACCAAAAATAAAAAATCATAATCAGAAGGGGTTCTGCCCGCTGAAGCTTTGGCAGGAACGATGATAAGTCATCTCAAACATGGATCTTGGGGCCGATAAGAAAATATTATGTTTAAATCAGTGACCTACAGAAACATTTCTAGGACTCACTTTTTCTAATTACAATGATCTGAAGGCAAGAGTTTTGGCTGTTCCTATAAATTGCGATAGCTGTTACTAATGTGTCATTTATTCACCGACTTATACCACTGCCAATAGCAACATTGACTGTCGGCTATACCCAAGTCATGGGAGACTTCCTGACATAACCATGTGGTGATTTATTTTTTCCCTTCTACAGGAACACAAAGTTAATAAACTGCGACTACAGAACAACTTTCACTACATTCTGTGGGCTCTTTTCCCAAAAGATAAATTACACCAAAGGAGGAAAAATATAACCTCTGTATGTTCTTTCACTAAAGGCTTCTTTCTCTAGAAAGGGTGCTTGCTTATTGTTTCGTATTTCTAGCAGAGAATTCACTAACGTACCTCAGTGTCCTTCACGAGGTCAGAGAAGCTCTGTGTCTGGTCCAGGGGCAGTGGTCAGTGCAATTGGAATCCCATCCCCATTGGAGGCTCTGGAGCTATTGCTTCCCTAGACCACAGACAGGGCTGAGACTGCCCAGTGGCTACTTCTAAGAACTCAAGTGGCTTATCAGCGTGCGGGGCTGGGACCACACAGCAGGGCAAATGAGAATGTTCAGTAGAGGAACTACTGGATACAGGTCACAGGAAATGTCTGAATCATGCCTTAAGTGGAAACTCAGAGACAACCACAATATTTGGATACCTCTAAGGAGTCCTGAAACATCCTTCTCATTGCAATGACACTCCAGGAACACAATTTAATACACAATAGCATGAAATGATTTCATTCTGTTCTCACTAGAAGCTTACTAGAAGCAGATATGGTCATCCCCAGTGCTAAATGTGGGAATGGGGATTTGAACCTGTGCAGCCCAACTCCAGAGAACCTGACAGAGGGTCTGGGGAGGACCTGTCCTGACACCTTCCATTCTCCACCCTACCTTTTCAGACTTCAGCTGAAAATATCCTACAAGGGCACCTTTACCACGCAGAGGAGATGAAGAAACAAATAAACATGAGGGAGGAGGAAATGGAAAATAAAACCCCCACTGGGTCTGGCTATTAATGTGTCTGCACTGTTCCTACACCTGAATAGATCTGGTTCTGAGTCTGCTACTGAAAAGGAACCAAAAGTGACCTTGAATTGAAACTCTTGCCCAGAAAGGTGTGGTGATGAGCTCAGAGAGACCACAACACACCTCTGAAAGGGCTCTGAGCACCGCCGTCATGGTTGCTTCCAGTGGGCTGAGGGGGAGCTGGTTAGGTGGTTTCCGGTTCTGAGGAACTACCTGACTGCCAATGCCAAGTCTGGGTTTTCCTCTCTACAGGATGGAGAGGATGGGAGGTAAGATGGCCTTTCCAAGGAGAGACTCTTCCATCAGTGGCTTCTTAAGATGTGTTGACTTTGTGGAGGCAGAACCCCAGTTAGCAGGAACATGGTGCAGAGTTCTCTTGAACAAATACCAATGTTAGCGGATCCCTCCCTGACCTCATTTCCTATTGTTCTCCTTACTTGCTCTGCTACAGCCACACTGGCCCTTTTTCTCCTCTTGGAACATGCCAGGGACATTCCTGCCTCAGGGTCTTTGCACATGCTCTTTCTTCTGCCTGGAACTTTTCCCCTAGATACTCCATGATTTTTATCTCTCTCAAACTTTTCCTCAAACAACCCCTTTTTAGCAAGATTGTCCCTATTCTAGCTATAACTACATTCTGAACTCCAACCCCTCCAACACACACACATATGCTCCCTCTCCTCTTCCCTGCTTTTGTTTACTCAGCACACCCCACTATCCCATCTACTATACAATTTACTGACTTCTGTTTTTTGACTGTCACACCCGGTTAGAAGTCAGTTCTATGAAGGCAAGGATGTTTGTCTGCTTGTTTCTGTGCTCCAGCACCTAGGAGAGTATATAGCCAGCGCTCAGTAAAAACATATTGAGTGAATTAGTGAGTGAATTAGTGAATCCTAACTCTGCCAAGTTAATAACCAGGCAACTTTTCACAAACTAGTTAACTTTTTTTCTATGCTTCATGTCTGCAACCATAAAACTGAGGTGATAATTCCTACCTTCCCCTTGTGAGTTTTAAACAAAATTACCAAAGTACACACCTAGCATGACATTTGCATATACTCAATGATTTACTTGGTGAATTCAGTGAAAGTAATGCAAGTAATAGATGCAAATATTTGTAGATTATTTCCTATGGCCCAGGGACTGCTCTAAACATTTTTCTTAAAGATTTTATTTATTTATTTATTTGTCAGAGAGAGAGAGAGAGAGAGAGCCCAAACAGGAGGAGTGGCAGGCTCTGCCAAAAAAGAAGCCCGATGCCAGATTTGATTCCAGACTCTGGGATCATGACCTGAGCCAAAGGCAGATGCTCAACTGACTGAGCCACCCAGGGGTCCCTGCTTTGGGCATTTAATATACCTTAATTCACTGAGTCTTAACAACAGCTTGTAAAGTATGTACTATTACCATCATCATCCTTCTTTGAAAAATAAAGACACTGCAGGAGAAATTTGCCCAAGGCCACAGACTAGAAAGTCACTGAGTCTGGATTTGAACTCAAGCCCATCTGTCTCCAAAGTCCAAAATTTAGCTCCATCACCACACTACTTCCCCTTGGGAAGAAGATACAATTAATATAATGCAGGCATAGAAAAAATTTTGAGTAGTGAAAACTTCTATTTACCATTTAGTTTTTAAACTGCTATCTCCATGGAACAAGGGTGGTAATCCTTCCACTTCTGAATCAATTGGAATATTTAGAAGGTGGCCAAACTGTGTTTAACTCCAAGCCATGAGATATCGTTGGCCATGAAATACTCCCATTGAGGAGATATTTGGAAACTGTGTTTTATTTATACATAGTCTATGTGAACCAATATATTTACATTTTTAAATAGAGCAGTGTCATTTAGTTTCCAAAGCCGAGTGGAAACAAAAACTAGGGCCACGTAGACACGCCCTCCACTGAGCACCTGCTTTTGAGGAGGTCTCAGATCCTATCCTGTTTTTCTTGTGAACTGGCTTCCATCACTTGTGACTCTTGTGCCTTGAGTATATCTCATCGCCTGCAGTGGGTCATTCGTCATCTATTTTAAGTTTGTTTTTTCAAACACTACGTCTCGCTCATGGGAGAGCTCGGGGAGGCCACGTCTTCTCCATTCATGGTGTTGGTTCTTAAGTCACCATATACTCAACAGGGGGGCTCAACACGCACACACTTTCCAAGTCGCCTTCAAAGGTTTTCAGTTCCCTTTTTTCTTTTTTTGGTTTCTATTGCCTTCCCACTAGTGGTTAAGACATTGCCAGTCTGTCTTTCTTCTCATGAGCTCTCTAGAAGCCTTCTAGAAGGCCCATGAAGGAGTTCAGCTGGAACTCAGTTGTAATTTCTCATTGTTTTCAGTCTGGCCTCTTCTTTGTGCGTATAATAGTCAGCCATTCAAGCCAGCTGGAAACAAAGGGTGTTAGCATATTGTATTATGTCACATTATTTTTATTATTATTTGTTTATTTATTTTAAAAGATTTGTTTATTTTAGAGGGGGAGAGAGCACTCCTGTGCCCGCACCTGAGTGGGGGAGGGACAGGGGACAGAGAGAGAGAGAGAGAGAGAGAGAGAAGCCAACTCCCTGCTGAGGGCAGAGCCCTAAGTGTGACTCTGTTTGCCCACCCTGAGATCATAACCTGAGACAAAATCAAGAGTCAGCCTCTTAACCCGCTGAACCACTCAGGCACCTGTCACTTTTTAAAAATTTTATTTTATTATTTTATTTATTTTTTCAGCCTTTTAAGGAATCTATTTATTATACATAAAAGGTAAAAACAACGCACAAGAGAGATTGAAATCAAAGTCTGGAATTAGACATAAAAAGCAAATATGAAGCAAAATAATTCTGGTAAACCCATAATACAATTACACAAAATAAACTTTTAAATAGAAAATATTTATAAATAAAGAGGGAGTAGTAAATAATAAAATAGAACAAAATTTGACAGAACTATAAGAAAAGTTGACAAATCCTTATCATGGTAAATCATGTGAATAGAACTCTTTCAATTATTGACAATTAAATCAAAGAGAAAATACATACAGTATGCTTGCAAAATGCAATTAATTAGCCTGATCTGATAGGCATATGTAGAACTCTGTCCCCAACAATTGGAAAATATCCATTATTTTCCATCACATCTAGAATATTTTATAAACTGATTGTATAATATCCCATGAAAAAAGTCTCAGCATATTTCTAAGAAACAACATCATTTAGAGCAGGTTCTCTGACCACAATAGAAAGAAGTTAGAGTTAGTAAGAAAAAAAAAAATGCCTCCACCCACCCAAAAATAAATCCATATTTTTTAGTTGAAAGAATAGATCTTAACAATAATTAATAGATACTTAGAAATAAAAACTATGATAAAGTGATCTGAGTCAGAGGAAAGTGTTATGAGAAAGAAATAGTCTAAAATGTATATATTAAAAAGAAAAAAGACTGAGATGTAATGAGTTAATTGTTCAACCTCAGACTGAACCGAAAAACAAGTAAGCAAACAATCCAAAGGAAGGATTTAAGATGATAGAAAACAAAGATAAAATTGTGAGGATTTAGAAAGTGCAAATGTTTGTTCATTTACATTTTAAATAAAATAGAAAATAATGAAATTATTAAAAATAAAAGGGAGTTCCGCTTTCTCTTCTTCCTTCCTTAAACAGACCTGTCCAACGGCCATCAGGTGGAGCTAAGCAAAGTGATTGTGTCAAGGAAGGAGAAAAGCTATGCTGGCCCAGAGAAAGGTGGAGCCCAGGGATAGTGAGGAAGTCATCTCTGCTAAGGGATGGCAGCGTGGTGCGTGTTGGAACCCTGCATAGTATGAGAATGCTACATGGAAAATGGCCAACCCCATGATGAAGAGCACCTTTGCCCTAAAGAAGGTATGAGTGGAGGGATCTGAGCTCAGGCTAAGTGAAGAAAGAATCTGCATGTGTACTCACATGTGTTCTCTCACATCCACTATTAGATCTTAGGTTACAAATACTGTTTTCTACTAAAAGGAATCAAGGATACTTGGAGAAATAGTAGATTTCAGGGCTAAGGCAATGAAAGTAACAAATAATCCCGGAACATCTTATTATGCCCGAAGGTAAGGAAATGCTAAAATATAGTGAGGACAGGTCAAAAGGACGCAAAATTCAGCTTGACAGTTTCCTACCAGCCAAATCTGGAACACACGAACATCAGGAGAAATTATAATAGTGCAGTAGGTTGAATTGTGTCCCTCAAATTTATGTTCTCCCAGAATCTCAGAATGTGATCTTATTTGGACAGAGGCTTTGCACAGACAATTAAGTTAAGATGAACTCATACTGGATCAAGGTGGGTTCTAAGTCCAATGACTAATGTCCTTATGAGAAGAGGCTGCACAGGGTTACATTCAGCGAAGGCCATGTAAAGATAGAGGCAGAAATTGGAACGGTGCAACTATAAGTGAAGGAATCCCAAGAATTGCCATGTCACATTATTTTAAATGATAAAAAAACTTTCATGGAAATCCAAGAACAGGGGCCACATTAAATCTTGACCTCAAAGAACCCAGAGCTCAAAGGTGACTCTAGATCCACAAAGATTCCTGAGTATTCAGAGGCAGGAATTCATGGATCTTTGATTTCTGTGATTAGGCAACACACCACATGTCTACTTCTGGTCCTACTATTAACTGATGGCTATGTTTGCTTCAAGGTCAGTGTCTTAAGAAAGATTCTGATTGGTCCAGTCCATCTTTGAGGGCAGACTATAATTCCCTGCCCAGCATATGGATTGTGTCCACTTGGCTCAGGGACCTAGGTGGGGGCCAGTCATGGGTGGACAGAGGAGGTGGGGCACTGGCTCCTTAACGTGGCAGTCTGGGCCTGCCCCGTCAGCAGGAAGTGTGGGCAGGGTGGATCCCCACAGAAGAGGCTGTGGGTGGGTTGGCACAGTGCTGACCTTTCCAGAATACCGTCTTGTAAAAGAATGATGTATTACCCAAATCCCACAGTGTTATACCCAGGTGAGATGTTGTTGTATCAACAAAGATATGGAAGCAACTCGGAAAGACATCCACAAAGCCACGTGCATTAGCCATTTGCCATTAGCATGCTTAAAACACGACACAAATGTCATGACTTGTGATATGTTATATCTAAAAATATTCATCCTTTTGTCTGACAAGTTTAGCTGTGAAAACCCAGTGGCTTTCTCAGTCAGGGCCTCCAAGTTTTGGCAAGCAGCTTGTACTTGGCATAACGTTAACTGATGCCCTTCAGAGAGAGTTCAGTGTGATCACCAAACCAAAGCCGTCTTTGCCTTTGCAGGTTCCCAGCTAGTTCTTGAGGTTTTGCTGTAATCGAGCTGGTCAAACCCATTGATTGCTTATTATCCTGATGAAGTACCCACTGCGCCATGGGCCACAGCATTAAACACAGACAGAATGGACTGATGGATTCACAGGTCTCTTGTGTCACGTCTGTGGTGCCCGTGCCTCTGGCGAGTATTTCTCTGAGGACTGGCCACAGCCACCTGGAGACCCCGAAGGACAAAGGACACAGAGTGGACCCATTTTGAGCAAGGTGAGACTGTCAAAGGGCACAGGTCCTGTTCCAGGGCTGGACGCATTGCTGCCATGGGTAGGAGTTACGGTGGTGCTAGCGGAGAGGGGTATTGCGGATATAAGGGTGTATGACATGACCCACTTGGCTGGTATTTCAGTCCTGGCAGAACAAAATGCCCTGGACACAGACCACATCCTTAGGCTTAAGGTAATTGTTTTAAGACAGATTGAGTCACTACCCACAGCAGGTGTCAGTGACAGGCATTCGTCTGAACTCTACACTCTTTTCTTGAGTCCCCAGCAGAAACCAATCTCTCCTGATTTTTTCCCACCTTCTGACAGACATTTCTTTTTTTTTTTTTTTAAGATTATTTATTTATTTATTTATTTGAGAGTGAAAGCAAAAAGAGAGAGCAGGAGCACAAGCAGCGGGGAGGAGCAGAGGGAGAGGGAGAAGCAGGGAGCCTGACTCCTGGGACTCAATCCAGGACCCCGGGATCATGACCTGACCTGAAGGCAGATGCCTAACCAACTGAGCCACCCAGGTTCTCCCAGACATTTCTTTTAAGAAAACATTAATGTCTGATTTATCTTGGTATTTCTGCCATGACTTGGAACATAGCAGGCACCAACTAAATATGTGCTGGATAAATGGGAATAAGAACTTAATCTGCCTTTCCACTTACCAGATCAACTGAGTTCCAATGTTGCCTCACTGTTCTCTCTGCACACTTACAGTATTTGGCACCGGAGGAAGGTCAACGGGGGACAACGGACGATTGAAGCTAATTTCACTGTTGAGTTTATTTAAAATTTTCAGATGTCTCTAGTGGAGATACAGTGAAACACCCTCACTGTGTCTTGTAATATAGGGAAGGGCACACGGGCCCAGTTAATTACCAGAATGAGGACGGAATTCCTAGGCAGATCTGGAAAGCTTTCTGCATGTAGAGAGGAAGGTACCAGAGAAGGAGGACAGAAGGGTAATAGTAACATTTCCTGACAGTTTACCATGTGCCAGACCCCATCATAAGCATTTTACATACACTTAGTCATTTAACATTCACAAAAACCCTATGGGGAATGTACTATTATCCCATTTTACAGATGAGTCTGGTGCAGAAAAGAGCAGGTTGTCCTCTGGCCCATGTTGTCTGAACCATTGGGCTCTGTGACCCACTACTCCTCCTGGTTCTCCTTTCCCTCCCATTCTGTTTGTCCCTTATAAATTCAAAATCTTGTTTAATAAATGTTAAATATTGCTAAATATAAAATGCTAAAATATGGCTTAATTAAGAGTCATTTCTTCACTCACTCATTTATTCACCAAGTTTCATGAGCCATTATGATGTGACAGACGGTTCTCCAGCAGCGAATATATTTGCCTTCTCAGGAAGCCTTGAGTGGTCGCAGATGAGGTGACAATCATGCCTGATTTTATCCTAGGGAGGCCAAGCTGGCTCTTTTCTGCTGGAGCTGAAGCAAGCTTAGGTCTTCGATATTCCTCAAAATAGAGTGTCAGTAAGATAGACAAATCCATTTTTTGCTGATATTAATGCTTCTTGGAGCATAATGTTGATACAGTGTTTTTCACTTTTTTTTTTTTTTTAAAGATTTATTTATTTATTTGACAGAGAGAGATCACAGTAGACAGAGGCAGGCAGAGAGAGAGAGAGGGAAGCAGGCTCCCTGCCGAGCAGAGAGCCCGATGCGGGACTTGATCCCAGGACCCTGAGATCATGACCTGAGCCGAAGGCAGCGGCTTAACCCACTGAGCCACCCAGGCGCCCCGATACAGTGTTTTTCAAAACAAAACAGAACTTTCCTTCACTGGTGCGATGCTGGGGAGAGATGCCACGAAGACAGAGGTCAGACAGCCCTGGCCTGCCATAGCTGTGTGTGTGGCTGCTTGGACAGATCCATTTTCCCAGTCACACCAGATGAAGGAGGGCACTGCGTCGAATCTGCGCTGTCAAAGACAAGACTACAAAACCTCCACTGTTCTCCGGCTAAACAATTCTCACTCCCTAGAAGGGCCTCTTTGGTCCCTGCCTATTTTTACTGTTGGCATTTGGGGCAGGTGACAGGGTATTCTTCCTCTCTGGAAGCTGGAGGTCATGTCTGAGACAGAGTGGCCAAGTCAAATGGCAGAAAGGTTTGACTCGGTCCTTACAGACAAAAAGAGTCACTCTTACAGAATTTCACGTGTCCTATGTACCACTCTGCTCAAAGTGCAGAGATTATGTAATTCTCCAGGTAGTATACTTGGGCAAAGTGGAGAATGGAGGCAACATCCAGAATTCTGGTTTGGCAAGACGAGTACTTGCTGGTAATATAACACTTGTCTTATACCCACGTACCTGGAACAGCCAAGCTTATACTGGTGCTCAGAAATATTCATGGCATGAATGCATGAATAGGAAAAAAAAAATCCAGAAGGGTGTCAACTGTGAATGTTAAAACTATCTCTTTATTTATTATTTGTGGTTTCAGGTTTTTATTTAAATTCTAGCTAGTGACCAGAGAGGGTAAGATTGACTTCAAGAGTAGAATTTAGTGATTCGTCACATACCTGCAACAACTCGTGCTCATCACCGCAAGTGCTCAGGAATTATCTCTTTACTGGCTACAGGTTCTGATGTTTCTCTTATAAATATGTTATTTGTGTAATAATCATTTTAAACATGTAATGCTGATTTTACAGGAACTTACTGAAATGTAGCTAAAGTGAGGGCAAAGATAGGACTGGGCTTTGCTGGCTGCCTTATTGCCAAGCTCAGCTTGATTGCCAGTAGTAGAGGTACAACGCTTGTGGGTGAGTTTCTGGAAAAGTGGGCTTTTTAAAGAATCCAGATCAAGTTAACATTTTCTAGCTAATAGAGAGGTAACTACTTTTTTCTCTAAGCAAAGGGTTTCTTAAAATCACAGAAGTAACTACTCTGTTCTCTAAGCAAAGGGTTTTGCAAAATCAGTATTAGAAGTCATCTTGCCCAGTTTTCTTAGTTTTCAGGCGATTTGAACCCAAAAAGCCTTGAGGCTTTGGCCTTGAGCAAACCAGTGATGAAAAGGGGCCTTAGCATTTAGCTCTTCTGACTGTAGGCACATTTCCCCATTTTGTACACTGTCAGCCAATAACCCAGCAAGACATCGGTAGCATACTCAACTGGATAATTGAGGAAAATTTAAGGAAGGGACTATTTAAAAGGATGGACAGAATTAAGAAGACCAGCAAAGGGAGTGAAGTGCTCCAGGTCGTGCAAAGATGAAGAGCTGTTACACCCATAGGCCCGGGAGAGGCAAGGGCAGGAGCAGTTTCAGACCCCCAGGGAGGAGGGGCACCAAGAAGGCACCTGCCTGGCACTGGGCTTGGGTAGAGGGACACAGCCCATGGGCAACAGCCTGAGTATGGAGGTGAGGATAACCCAATCTCATTCTTTCCCCAAATGGAAGCCAAAGGTCAAGTGACCTTGTTGATTCAGTTTAAAGAGGAGCTAGAGCAGGGTACAGAGCAGAGTGAGGAAGGGTGGAAAGGGTTCAGAGTTGAAACAGTCAGCACATTCACCCTCTAGAAGATAAACCTGTTCCTTTCTTCAGCTTGAAATCAGTAATTACCTGGACAACTGAGACAATTTTTAAAAATTCTTATTATACAAATAATATATATCTGTAATAGCAAAGCCAGACCATGTAGCTGTCTAAAGAGATTACAGTTACTTTTGACATTTAGGGTATTTCAATTTCTAGGCTTTTTCTATTCATTCATGCCACAAACATTTATTGAATGTTAATGTTCACACTCTTCTGGGCAATGTGTATATCGAAATAAAGAAAACGGACAAAGATTCTTCCTCTTCAAGGAGCTAACGTTCTGGAGGGGATGCGTCACAATAAACAGATAAATCACCCAAATGATTGTTTGTGAGATGATGGTTAAGTGGTAAGAAGAAAAATAAAGCAGAGGAGAGGAATGAGAAGAAAGAGACTGTACTTGGGGAGATATTATAATTTTAAATAAGGTGGCCGTGTGTGTGTGTGTGTGTGTGTGTGTGTGTGTGTGTGAAAAAGAGAAAGAGACCAAGCAATGACTGTCTATTTGTAGGGCTTTTCCTCTGGCTAATTGCTGGTGTTCAGGTAATGGGGAGTGTAGGTGGTGTGACTTCCCCCCTCCCCCGCAGTTTCAAAATGTCTCTGTTTAGATTTTTTAAAGGGCAAAGCTTTCTCCACTCCTTATATTAACCATTTTAAAAGTGCCGTGGGGAATCCTCAGTGCAAGTTTAGTAGCCGAATTCTTGATATCTATCTGCCCCTTTCTAGATGAGTGACTGGGGGAAGTCATTTCACCTCTCAGAGGCTCAGATTCCTCATGGGCAAAAACAAGGGTTTTGGTGACAATTAAAGGAAATGAGATTAGATCTGTGAGGGACCTGGTGCCCAGCACACAGTTGATGGTCAGTAGGTGGTGGCTTCTTTCGTTCTCTGGGCAGAGCTGGGTAAAAGTCATGTTCTGGTAAAAACTACAGGGTCAAGATGCACAGAACTGGAGAGTTTGCCCAACAGTCTCTTAGTGGTCATAGCTGTATCAGTTGGCCACCTATGTCCACAGTGGAGGCCCAGATGCCCCCTTGCACAGTTGAAAGGTCTTAGAACCAAGGCTTGACTCCACATGTGGCTGATAGCATAGCCAACGCTCTCTTCATCAGGTGCTGTGTTCCTCCCCTCCCCTGCCCTGCTCTGTCCCCATGAGGAATGGTCAACGTTGGATTGAGCCACAGTGTAGGGAAGGGTTTTCTCCTCGACTGAAAGCTCTTGAAGAGCGCTGGATGATCCGCTCCATCATGCTACTGGAAAAGGTTCTTTACTAAGTCCCACTGATACAATGGTTCTAAAGATGGGATGTTGGGTTGATTGTAGATTACCAGGGGAAATTAAACAACAACAGCAAAAAAAGCCAGGACTTTACCCCCTTGAAATCCTAGTGAAATAGACCTGGGGAAAGGCCTGGGTGTCTATATTTTCCAACACGGCCCCAGGTGTTTCTGATGTACAGTCAAGTTTGGACAACACCTCCCTAGGACCCAACCTAATGCATCTCAGAGATCTTATTTTTCCTTTTTCTGGCTGCCACCAGAATCATGAACTATAAATATTCCAAATGGTGAGCATGCTGGGTAGTAGGACACAAGCTTCATCCAACTCTTTTGATAGAAGTCCTAGGACAGGTCAAGGTCTAGGTGCCTTGAAGCACTAAGAGAAGAGACTACCTCCTAGTCAGCCCAGCAGTCAGTGTTCTCTGGCCGCCATAAGAATGTTCCATCAGCCATACTATCTTACAGTCCACAGCTTCTGTAGGGACACAATGAGAGACCTTGTCCAAAGCTTTGCCAAATCAAGGTACACGATGTCTGTCTGTGCTGCTCTGTCCACTTCACAAACTAGAAACCCCATCAAAAACAAAGTACTTTGGCATAACTCTTTATCAGTGAACCCACACTAACTGCCAGTGATTAGCAACTTCTTTTCCAAAAGCTCAGAAGTATCTTTTTTTTTTTTTTAAGAAACAGAAGAACCTACTGTCCTCTTGGTAGGTTTCCACAAATGTGTGTGGGAAAATGGTGCCCATGTAAGTCAGTAGTAAAATCCATTTGGGCCTCACTTAGGTCTAACACTGCATTTCCAACAAGAACAAGGGCTCAGATCCATTTCCCATCCTATTGCTTCCTCAATGACAGCTAGTGGATGTGACCTCTCCCTTCCTCCATAACAGCAAATATCAAGTCAATGTTCCTAATTAGAAGGGAGTTTTTAAAAATTTCTCTATGTTTTTGCTTAATTTGTCTTTTAGATGAGTTTGGTCTTTTCTTACATTTGGGTGTAGTGTGGCTGTCAATTTCTTAAGACTCTTTCTGTGTCCCAGCCAGTACTTTGAAAGTGAATTTTATTCACTGAAGGCTATGGCTTCATAGACATTGCCTGATACATCTGATCTCTGTGCTATCCTTCATCTTGGTGCTCGTGGTTTTAGACCCAGCGTGAACCCTTTATTTGGCTCATTTATCCTGGGTTTTCCTATTTGAACGAGACCCTCTCTATAAAAATCAATGTATTAAAAAATTATAGTAGTAATACAAGCTTGAAGAAGTATTCTTCAAGTATGTGATCCTTCAAGTAATGAACATAGCTAAGAAAATATATTTAAATCTGTGCTTTCATTTCCATAACTGCGTGTGTCAGTTAGTCTGTATTTGTAAAGATTATCTTGTCATTGTTCATTAGCTACTTTCTTCTCTCATAAAATAGCACATCCATATAGTCTTTGGTCTTGTATAATTTATGATTTCAAGTTATTATTTTTCTGGGTCTTATTTTTTAATCATTAAAGAACATGTAAAAATGTTGAAGAATCATGATGATAGTCAGCCTCTAGTGGGGGTATTGACACAAAGCACTGCTCTCTTAACACCATATGTGCCTTCAGTTATTAAAACTACATATTAAATTATGACATTAAGCTATTATTATTATTCCATCTTTAACTATTTTGTTTCCCCCCCAAAATATCATCCCAAATTTATAACTTAGAGGAAACCAGTATTTTTTTCTCCATTAGGAAACAAAAAAAATTCTAATATGTTAATAAAAGACATCCTCATTGTTCTTTTGGCTTCCTAAGTAAGATTGAGCTAGGGCTGCATGAATGAGTCTTTCATGTTAAGCCTGTAAACTTTTATCAAGGAGCAAGATCTATGTTACTAGACCCAGAATGGGATTTAAAGATTGAACACTTACAATACGTAGGACACTATGGTAGAAATTAGGGATCCAGGCATAAAGAACACACACTATTCAGATTCCTCTTTGACATCCTTTACAATAAATTATCTAAGTTCAGGTTCCACTTACGCCACTGGGCAAGTGTTCTGGCAAGTTTCAGAGACAGATTCTCTCTGCCTGATGCTGGCCCCAACTTCCCTGAGCCTCCCTTATTCTTCCTTGTGTACTATTCTGGAGGACTATTGGACTACTCCATGCTTTATTACTTGGTCTGGATCCAAAGCTCTTGCTGGCACAAACTGCATTTACTCCCTAATCTACTCCCAAGGACTCTTTCTGCTGAGTGGATCCCTTCTGTCTCACACCCTTGAACTACTGAGTCTTAGACAAAGGGGAATTCATCTACAGACAGTGATGGTTATCTGAGCCAGTATAGACACTGATTAAATGGTGATGCTCTCACCCAGTCCAGGGGTCATGACCCTCTTTTGGATGTTCTTTCTTCCAAAGTGGGCAGACAGTTCACCTTGTGATTTCTCTGAAAAACCTGTTAAATACTTCGTCTCTCCAGCTTCCTCCTACTTCATCCTTTGACCCAATGTCTGCAATGTAATTTGTCAAGGCCAACTCCTGTAAAATGATAATGCCCCACCTAGTCTCTGAGCGAGATGTAGGATAGATTTCCAGCAACTGTGGAAATAATTGAGAGGAAGAATTGGTAGGGGGCAAGGGGAGGAATAAAATCTCAGAGCAGCCAAAACAGCAGTCATCAAGGCCATGCTCTAAGCCCATGGAGATTTCTAGACACCCCAAACTTAGTAGTTTGAAACAACACAAATTTACTGTCTTACAATTCTGGAGGTCAGAAGTTTGAAATGGGTCTCACTGGGCTACAGTCGGGTGCTAGGAAGGATATATTCCTTTTTGGAGGCTCTCAGTGGGACCCCATTTGCTTTCTTTTGCCAGCTTCTAGCATCCAGCTGCCTGAACTCCTTGGTTTGTAGCCAAGTCCCATCTTCAAAGCCAACAGTGGTTGGCTGAGTCTTCCTCATATCAGATCACTCCAACATTTCTGCTCCTCTCTTTCATTTCTGAGGAAACTTGTGATTACATTGGGCCCATCCCATAATCCAGAATGACCTCTACAACTCAAGGTCAGCTGATCAACAACCTGAAGGAATGCCCCCTTCCCATGTAACAGAATACATCCTGGGTTTCTAGGGATTAGGATGAAAACACCCTTACCAGGGACATGATTCTGACTTCCATCCCATGCTCAACTGTACAACATCATTAGTCCACAGTAATACACATATGGTGATTTGGGGTATGAGCTGTTCAAAGTAGGGAGTGCTGTGAGTGGCAGACTACTTTCTGCAATAGGAAGTGAGAGCTGGGAGCCTAATGTCAAAAAAAAAAAAAAAAAAAAAAAGAGTGAGAGAGATCAAAACCAAAAATCAGCCACAGAGCCAGCAAATCGCAGGAGTCTGAGCTCACAGACAATGGAAAGAATTTTCTCTTCCTACTTCGGTGGCTCCTGGGGATGTTCTGTTTCATGGCACCAAGCTTTAAATGCTGTTCAAAACTATGACCCTGAGTCATTAAGAAAATGTTTCATTCAATTTAAAAGCAAGCAGCACACCACATTTAAAAAAAAAAAAAAAAGGGATTTAAAAAATCATAAAACATCCAGAGGAAATCTAGTGGATATTCTTCAGACTTCTCAATGAGAAAGGATTCTCTAAGCAGGAAAACAAAGGAAAAAATAAAAAAAGAAGAGGAGCCATATTTTTATACAGATATTCACATTTAAATAATAAATTATGAACAAATTAAAAGGTAAGCAGCAAGTTGTGAAAATTATTTGTCACAAATAATACAGTCAATAATCTTGATAGAATTCACACAAATCAATGAAAAAAATATTAAGGCTATAAGAGAAAAATAGGCATATTGTATGTAGAAAATATTGATGGCAAATTAGCTATAAAAATGTTTAAATTTAATGGTAGTAAAAAGTCAAAACAGTTATGGCAGTTTAAACTTATTAAATTAACAGTAGTTTTTTTTTATAAAAATGATAATATTTAATGTTGGTGGGGTGTGGTAACATAACACTCTTAAAAATTGCTGGGAGTATGTAAATGGTACAGATCCTTTGGAAGGCGGTATGTATGTATCAAGATCCTACAGATAGTTATATACTTTGACATATGAATTCCACTTATACAAATCCATTTAAAAGAAAAAATAGAGACAAAGCTTTCTGCAAAAGCTTGTCCTTATAACAAAAACAACTGATTTATCCAGTGAAGGTAATGGTTAAGAAAAGTATGACACAGTTTTATTACAGTCAGAGCCATTAAAACATATTTTCAAAGAATGTTGGATGATATAGAAAACATTAAGGGAATTGTGAAACATTTAAAAAAATACTTCAGCAGACATTTGATGCAGAATAAGAAAACTTATGCCAAATGTTAATAATCATGGATTTCTGAGTAACTTTTGCCTTATTTTTTCTTCATAGGCTTTTGAAAATGAGCATGTGTTCCCTTTTATACTCAGAATGTATTGCTTTGTTTTTAATAATCAAAAGTACAGATGCGTGTAGCATACTTTAGAAAGAGTTTTAGATAAAATTGTCGAATGGCTTTGGTGCTTGAAGCTTCAGTCATGTGAACAATCATCTGTGTGCAGTCCTGTCTCCCAAGATGGTGGGTAAGACATTGATGTACTTTGGATCTACTGGCTTACTTTAATGAAAAATAAAACTCTAAAGTCATACCATTGGTTAAGTGTTCGGCTTATTGGAGCAATTTTGCAAAGTGTGTTTCAGGAAAATGGAGTGCTTTGGGATGCTCTGACATTATTTGGAGGTCAAATGAAATTGGGAAATACCGTATAATTTATTTTCTTTTTGGAGGGTCACAATTTACATCTCCAAGGCTCTGAAAAGTCCTACAGTAATGAATTTGCCTTTTTTTTTTTTTGAAGTATGGTTGACACATAAGTTACATTAGTTTCAGGTGTGCCACACTGTGATTTGACAAGTCTGTGTCATGCTGTGTCCACCAGAAGCTTAGCCAACCTCTGTCACCATATAACACTATTACGATACCACCTACTGTAATTCCTATGCTGTGCCTTTCATTCCTGGGACTTATTCATTCTATTCTTATTCATTCATTCACTTATTCATTCAAAACCCGCTTTGTTTTGTTTCAACCAGAATTTCCCAAAGTAGTGCTCTTCAGAATTTTATTGACTAACACCTATTAACCTCTCCCCCCCTCCCCAATCACATTTCATGTATGTTACGCATTTGGGAAAATCATGGGTTTAAGGAAAGCTCAGCTGACTCACTTACTTTTGCTCACAGTTTAGACTATGAAGCTAGAAGCTGTGAGTCCAGTCCCGATACACTTTTCTGGAACTGTCAGGAAAATTCTAGCTGGAGGGATGATAAGGTTATAACAAGGCAAACTTGGAACTCTGTGTGGTGGCTATATGCCAGCGAGGACTCAAGCTCTATTTCAAGTTTCGAGATTCCCCTCTCCCATATCCCACATCAGGTTGCCAGACTGAGTCAGTAAGTAGATGCCAGCCCCAAGTCCTCTGAGTTGCTGAAGGTTTTCCTTCCCAAGCCCACAGTGCCAAAAGGGGTTGGGACTTTCCAGGCATGAAACCTGAAGGGAAAATACTTCTCAAACTCCCTGCTCTAGATTGCAGAATAACGTGCAATCCCGTAGTTAAACATGGTATATCTGCGTGCAGTGGTAGGGTCCATTGCTAGGAAGTCAGCCTTAGGTTAGAAGATAAAGAATACATATGGAGTCACCAGAGAATGGTGCAAATGGGTTCTTACGTGTTTCAGTGAGTGGCCTGTGAGTGCCTTCTCTCCGTCTGGTCTTTTGACCTCTTCCCACAAGGGTCCTTTTCATCCTTTGGAACCTGTGGACTTTTCCTTAGGGTTCAGGATGCCAGGTGATGTGCCCTTTTTGGGGCTGGAGGAGCCACACTATGATCTTCAGGTCTGCTCAAAAAATGTCTTTGGCTCATATTGACATCCTCAGACAGCATTCATTAACAGTCCTGTTATACGCCCAGGATCTCTGCCTCTTTTATCTGGCTTCAGCAGCTTCCCAGAGAAAGGTGGATGTGGGGAAGAGGGAGGGGAAGACTCTGGGAAGCCGTCCTGCTTAGCTTTACAAATCCCAGGGCATTAGGGTAAGCTGGGAGCTTCGTGATCCCCTCATCCAGTGGCTTGTGGATATCTAGGGTTTCATGGACAGAGTTGCTTTCAGAGAGGCCTCTAGAGCTCTATCTGTCACTGCAACCACAGTGACTCTGCTTTCTAATACATAAGGTAAGATTTAGTTCAAAAACAGATCCCAGCTGCTAAAAGAAAAAAATTGAAGGCAATGAGTAGTCCGGCTTTATGCACAAATCTCTCTGCAACAAGCAGTCATGCAGCTTCTTCCCACACTCCTCCAGTGATGGGGAGCTCATTACCATTCCATATTTGGTCATATACTATATGAAACAAATCTGATTCCCTGAGACTCCTACCCGTTTGTCCTAGTTCTGCTTTCTGGAGACAGATGGAAATAGTTTAAACCAATTTCCAGCTTTAAGCTCAAGCAGGGTAGGGACTTTGTGTCAATTTTGATTTTTGGTGTATCTCTGGAACAATTTCTGGCATACAGTGGGAGCTTAATAAGTCATTAATAAATGAATGCATGACTACCCTTATATATCTGTTGTAAGATTACCCTATGACTTGAATCTCAAAAATGACACATCTAAGGGCTCATGTGATGAGAACCTCCCTATCCTCCTAAGAAGTCTAGGATTGAGGGCAATCTGCTAAGGATCTTTGGGTATAGGGCAAGGAGACTTGGGATTTAAATTATTCTGCTAAGTGCTTTTGAAAAAAAAGCTAGGACAGGCACTGAATAATGGCAACTTGATAACTGCGAAGAAAGCTACCAGCCTCTTGTCAGGAAATAAAGTGTGACTCAGGCATGAGGGTCATGCATGAGGGTCATGTTTAGTATCCTCATCGTTGGTGGCCAGCAAAGTAGTAGGCTTGAGAGGCCTGGAAAGTCCCACCAACTCCCATGTTAAGGTCAGAAACTTTACCATTAGAGACTCATTCCTTTGGATAAAATACTTACCTTTCTTCTAAATGTAAACACATTGAGTAGCCACCACCTTGGAATGAATTAGCTGACTGGGTTGTTTTCTTTAAGGATAAGGATCCTTTAAGATACTGGATTGGATGGGAGAGTTGGGAAAGAACTGGGTGTCAGAGAGAGAAGGTGCCGGACAAGTTAGCTGGAGGGTGAAAGAAAGTGCATTTTGTTTAACTTGATACATGTACACGCTCCCTGCAAGCTGTGGTAGTTTCAGGGGAGGGCACTGGTCTGGCTCCATGGAAGCCCATTGACATGGCAGACAACCCCCACCTGCCATTAAGAGTCTTCCCTATGAGTCTGAGGCAATAGCACCAGTGTGCTCAAACATTTTGGAAGATAGGTGCTAGATATGCATAAGTGACTACCAGGCTGATGGGGAAGATGTCCAAGCTCCCCTGTGACCATCCTCTCACCACAGAAGGGAAAAACCAATCCCTGACAAGCACGAGGCTGATTATTAGCCGTGTGATGAAGCATTACTTCCTGTGTAGGACATTCTCAATTCTTGAGAAATTCTTTCCCAATCAGAGTGAGTGACAGTTTTAGAAAACAAAGGCCTTTGTTTTCTTCCTCTAAGTCTATGCTCCCTCCTTCCCTTTCCTTCTCCCATATTGTACACCTACCTCAGAGGAAAGATTTAATTTGGGAATGTATGTCCACATTGGGGGAGGGGTGTGGTAGTCAAAAAATGCAATTTACCTGCCCAGACATAACTGGAATTACCCATATGGACATCTCTTCCATAGTCCTTGCAGCCAAATTTTGCTTTTTGTTCCTCTCCAGATAATGCAGCGAATATTATTATCTGTGTGGGGGTGTGTTTACTATTCTGAGATCACATTAACATTACTCATTTAACGATCTGCAATGTTTTGAAACCAACGTGTCTCACCATATCCCAGAGCGGGACTTTTTTTTTCTCTACTGATGCTTTGATCGATAAGGACCGCCCATGGTCCTTCTCACGACCATGACCTTTAAGATGAGCAGTCTGTGGGGTGTGGGACTGGGGCTCAAGGAGGCAAAGGCCATCCTCCCAGCAGGATCGATGTTGACTCCTGCTCAGAAAAAGACAGCTGGATGCTCTCTGCCCTGGTGGAGGGCTTAGGAAGCTGCCAGGTGTTGCCCAGACTGTGCAACTGACATTTGAACATGAAGCTGGCAGAGGTGGCTTCTGGAGTTTTCTGTTCTGGTTGATTAGAAGGATAACGAGGCACTGTGTTCATGTGTTAATCATACATGGAAAAAATGCCTGCTTTATGGTAGGCCCAGGATGCGAGGGTGAGGGTAAAGACTGATAAGACATTATCCCTTGTCCTTCAGGAGTTTTCAGTCTAGCAGAGAGACAGACCTGTAGACAAGTGTGGTAGACACCTTACAGAGATATACGGTGGCAGGTCGGAGAAGGTAGTCTGCTCTCTGAGGACAGAGGACAGGCAGGGGGCAGTTTGAGAAGACAAGGGAGAGATAACTCTGGGGCTGGGCCTCCAAGAAGAATTAGGCGCTTGTCTAGGTGGAAATGAGATGTAAAGAAAAACTTGCATTTGCAAATCTGTAGAACAGCATGATGCTTTGGATGGAACTTCTAAAAGTTTGATGGCCAGGGTCTAGGTTGGAGTGAGGGACGGGAGACCGGAAGAAGAGTAGAGATGAAATAGAACACCAGCTCACAGAGCCCCTTGCCCACTCTGCAAAGGGGTTTTTATTTTCCCTTATAAGCAATGGGAGCCGCCGGCTAGACGTTATGTAATGTAGTGACTTAGCCGACCTTCCTTTTAGGTATCCCAGAGAAGAACGGGTCTGAAGGTAGAAAGACAGGAGTCAGGAAAACACGCTAGAAGGCTATCGAGGTAATTCAAGGAAGACATGAGGGTTGCAACCGAGGCAGTGGGAGTGTGAAAGGAGCAGAGATTTGGAAGGACAGAATCCCTATGACTTGGGGGACGTGTAGTAGGAGGAAGGGTGGGGAGGGAAAGGGAAATGAGAAATCCAGGGTGATACCCAGCATTCTGGTTTGAGTAACTACAGATGATGTGGGGAGGAGAGGGTGTAAGCAGTTAATTCAGTTTTGTGCCGGTTGAACTTGAGATGCTCCTGGGATGCCCAAGTGGAGAGGCCCAGCATGCACTTGCTTTGTGGGTTCAATGCTCAAAAACTAGGTCAGAGAAGAGGAGAAAAACATGAAAGTTGTTTACATGTAGGTGGTTGAAACCTTAGCAAAGGATGGCCATGTCCTGTGAGAAGGACTGACGGCCATCGGCAGATCTTTCAACACATCCACTAAAAGCAGTAGGCAAACAAAAGGGTCCAGAAAGAGAAACTGTAAAAGAGAAGAAAGGGAAAGTGGGTACAGGGAGGCAGGGAGGCAGGGCAGAGACTTTTGCGATAAAGAGACTGATCAAGAACTTCAGAGCCTTTGGGGAGTTGATGAGGTGCGGGCGGGGGGCACCAGCTGGAGAAGGCCACGGGTGGTGTTAAGGGAGAGCCACTATAGTGGGGAGCTGGGCAGGGAGACCACAGTCAAGTGCTGGGGAGCACGTGGGGAGTGCTGGCAGACTGAATGTTGGCAATGCTTGTGGAAGGCTTGCCTGTGAAAAGGAAAGCTTCACGAAAATATTTGGAACTACTGATTTTGTCTGCAAATCATTTCACAAGTGAAAAGACTAGGGCAGCCTGATGGGACACGAAATATTTAAAAGGTAGACATGTAAACTAGTGAGCGTTTGCCACTGTGTTCTTGACCCTGGACTGGGTGCTTTGCCATCATTACCTTGAGTATTTTTCTTTCATCTCTTCTTTCATTTTCTTCCATGTTTTCTGCTGCTGCTCCCCTCCCCCATCGGACCCCATCTCTGCTGTTGCTGGGCTTTTGCTCTTTGAGGGCATTTGGGGTCTGAACTGCAACCTGAGAGGTACAAGATCATCTCAACATTTTTGAATAAACAGCGGCAATAATAATAAATAAGAAATGTTACACAGTAAGAAATCACATCATTAAACCCTAATCAGCCATTAAGGAAGTTAGGCGAGAATGTTATCTGAATGGCAATGAGGGTACAGTCCCAACAAACACGGAGGGTCAGCGTGGTGAACCAGCTTCTCAGGAGGTGGTGGGGCCGGGCATCCGTCACACAGAGCTTGCCTACTCTGTGTTGTTTCTAACAGAGAATCCTAACCCCAGCCTCTTCTGATTGTATAATTGTAGAGAGGTAATCACCTATTTCAAAGAACTGGGAGCCTGAGACAACTGAAAAAATCAAAATGCGGATTGACAATAATACAGAAGACACACCTTCCTGAGTGCAGAGGTGGTGGACTGAAAGAAGTAACGGGTAGAACAATCGTCAGGGTTTCCAACTTCTCAAACTCAGAAGGAGTCATTAGGTGAATAAATAGCACACGCCCACTCACCCTAGCAGAAGCCAGAATGACCCAGTGGGTAGATTGGGAGTAGTTAATAGAAGCTGTAAGTGTTTCCACATCCAGTTTTTAATAGAGCTCAGGATCCAGTGGGGCCCTAGACAATTTGTGAAGTAGGCCAAGTTTGGTTCCTCCCATGGCTGCTTCCAGCATTCCTCCACCCTCCTAGATGACAGTTTCTATATTGTGAACTCAGAGGAAGTACCAGACCCTGGACTAAGCATATTGAATCTATTCACTCTTTGGTATCTTACAGCCATCTACTGAGATAGCTACTATCATCATCCCCACTTTACAGATGAAGAAACTGAGGTTTGTGGCATGAAGTAACTTAATCAAGACACATTGTTAGGTGACACAGATGTTTCTGGGTTCTTATGTGGGTGCTTTTAATTTATTGGCAATAAACCGGTAGCCAAGATATAATCTTTGAACTTTGTCCTCAGTTGGCTATTTCCTCTTAAAGTGTTACTCCTCCCAAAGTTTTTTGGTACTGGAAAAGTCTTCCAGAATCTCAAATCTGACACAAGTTGTTCCCTGCTTTGATATATAATGCATTCATGAGAACATACTAAAGTTGAAAGGGTGGATATCAAACAATAGACTTAGATACTATTTATTTAAGGCATGGAAGGACTCCCAGAGATTTGAAAAATAATCATAAAAATGCTAACTATGCCTTGCCTTCTGGGTGCTATATTTGACACTACACTTCCAGATTTCATTGTGCTCTTTAATTTGTCCTTTTCCTTCATTATTGAACATACAATCAACCTGTCCTCCATTGACCATCCAATTGAGGACAAAGACTGGCCACTTTTAGCACACCTAATTATTTCTATTTTCATCCTAATTTTATGAAATTGGTGAGATCTCTCTGCTTATTCTCACTAATATCAGCATTTTCTTTCTCTATTTCCCATTCATTTTTGTAACTGAGTATTTGAATAATGAGACATGAACCTTTGGTTACCAAGATGGCGCTGCTGTGGAAACTGAACAGCCATGTTGCTCTAGTACAGGAAGATTCCCAGCGTTGTTTCATCAGCTATCAAAAGAGCATCTGCACTTAGCGTGTGGAAAACAATTTCGGGGCAGGCGTGTCTAAGGTATTGAGAGTGTGGGCTGTAAGAGAGTTAGACATATGATAGTCAAGGGCTATAAATAGACTGGTTTAGCAAATGTTTAAGGAGAGCCTACTGTGTAATCAGCCTTGTGCGAGGCCTGTGGACTCTTAAGAATGAACTGCCACTCCATGATCCTTTTGAATGGGCCCATTGATTGGGGAAATATTTGGGGTTGAGAGGGATGGCATCAAATTTCTATGATCAGACTTTCCAGGTGGCCACTGCATTGCCTTTTTACCATGAAGGGCTCACATTTTTTATGCTCACATTTATTAAGATACATTAGGTGTTAGGAACGAGTCCAAGGGCTGAGAACAGAGAGACCTGGTGATATGCCCTAAGGAACTTCCAGACCAGTGGGGACACAAACAGATAAACAGATAATCCCTTTATAATTCAGTAAGTGTGTTGATGGAGTATAAACAGGAGGCTGTGTAATATGGGGAAGGGCTCCCAGAACACCATGAGAATTCAGAGAAGGCTTCTTGGAAAATTCCTGAAGAATACATAGGAATTAGCCAAGTGTGGAGAAGTAGAAAGGGTGTTTTAGACAGAATGAACAACAGAATTAAAAATGCAGACATGCATTTAGGGCTGCAGTTCTAAATCTCTATGAGACAGAGATTGGGTGACAAGGTTGGGGAGTCCCAGAAGGACCAGAGCATGCTACATACCACACGAAAAATCTCGCATCACCTTCTCTGGAACTGAACCTTTATAAATGGCTCCCCATCCATTATTTGTTGCTGAAATACCAGTGTAATTTTGGTTTTCCCTCAAATGTAACTAAAACCACCTTCTTACTCTAATGATCTTCCAACTTTGGAACTCTTTGAGTGAGGTACTGATAAAATCAAAACAGAGAATTACCGCTGTCTGGAAGAGCAGTTAACTCCCAAGGGTCATGATGCACATGCTAAACTTCTAATTAGCCTCCAACAAATGAAGTTAATTTATCCACGGGTATAATCCTATCACAGGAGTGAGATCCACCAAGCCGACCAGATCCTATCTTTAGACAGATTTATTTCCTAGAATGGGAGAAGTGGATCATAAGAATCCTACTGTGATCTGCAGAGGTCTTTTCCACGAGGGGCGTAGCCATCTCTGCCTTTTCAAAACACATGAGCTATAGCTGGAACTGCATGAGCCCTCCACCCAGAGCAGCTTGACCTCCCTGCAAGGGTGCTCAGCAGACCCACTCCTGTTAAGGTTCTCCATCTCACTGCTGCTCACCCAACTTTTCTGGTTTTTCACAGCTCAGCTTCCCAAATATATCACTTCTTACCTTGACTTTGCATAGCTTCATTGAGACATAATTCTCGTACCACACATTTCACCCAGTTAAAGCAGGTTTAGTGACTTCTGGCATATCCACAGAGTTGTACTTCCATCACCACTATCAATTTTAGGACATTTCCCCACTGCAAAAAGAAATCCCACACTCCTTGACCATGCCAACTTCCCGTGCCCCTGAGCCCCAGAAAACCATAAATCTACTTTCTGTCTCTATAAATTTCCTATTCAAGACATTTCATACACATGGAATCACACGCTATGTGGTTCTCCGTGACTGGCTTCTTTCACTGCTTACCTTTTACTTCACGACCTGTCCCTTGCTTGTCTGACCTCAGAACCTTGTGCTTGGACATGATGTGGGTATCTTCCTCTTGGCTTCATATATTCCCAGTTAAACCATGCCACTGGTTAGAATCAGATGTGCCTAACTAGTAGCTACATAGTCAGTTCAGGGAGAATCCTTGGCCTACGACCTGCCCTTTCTCTTGGCACACCAGAGAACCAAGAGAAAATCTAGAAAAAGTAACTTCCCCACTTCACTGGTTAAGAGATGCATGTACCCTTGGGAGTACCAAAAGAGTTTGTATTCCAGATTACAACAACTTACTGAAAACATGTGCTACCATTTGTGAATTCCCTTGCAATCATCATTTCTGTTGGACCCATGAATCCTCTTTACACATTTATCTGCATTTATTTGGAAAATGCTTTGTCACCACCAAGCCAAAATCTTGCTTACGTTATCTGCAGGCAGAACGAGGAACAATTTTCTCTTGATGTCTCCTTATTTTTCTTAAAAAAGGCATTGAATACACAGGTTGTAATGTGAATGGTGATGTGGATTATTTTGAAATCTTTCAACCTCTCTGGTTCCTTGAGTTATCCAGGAAGCACAGCAGTGACTAGACATGAGGGACCTTATGATAAGATTGTGAGTTCTGACACCTCCAGTGTTGGACTTGTGCAAAGAGGAAACCAAGAGGAGGAACTATTCATCAGTACCCATCCTCACCCACGCATCTATAATTACCAACAACGGTTGCAGTGCAACCCAAAAACATAAACACGGTGAGTTGGCTGAAGCCAAGGTCTCTATTTATAGCTTCCATGGACCTACTAATAGCCTTAACACCCTCCTTGAAACAGACCCCAAGCTGGGAGCAGTGAGCAGAGGAACAATCTCAGTTATGAGGTGAAGTAATGACTCTATACCTCCAGTTCAACAGGGTTCGTGTGTGAATGGCCATCAGAAACATCTAGCCATTCTGAGAGAGGCATATCACAAAAATAAACATTTTTCTGGGCAGGCCAGACAAGAACACAGAGTCAAAAGATTTCCAACTCAGACTTCAAAATTATAGGGTTTAATTGGGAGGTGTGACAGGGGCACGTCATCATTGCTTGAATGTTTGACCTGAACCGTGTTTGCTCAGGCAAGACAGGAAGTGGTCAAGAAGTGTGACATAATGGAAAGAGCAGAGGGTGGGGAGTCAGGCAGCTCCACATTTAGCTGGGTGGCCTTGAATGAGTTTCTTGATCTCTGTGAACCTCAGTTTCCTCCTCTGTAAAATGGGATTACTAAAAATATCTACCTCATAGGGAGCTATTAAAATCATATATGGCATACATACCCTTAAATGAGATTTTTAAGAAAAGATTTATTTTTTTTAAAGACAGAGAAAGAGAGAGGGTACGAGCAGGGGAGGGGCAGAGGGAGAAGGAGAGAGAAAGAATCTCAAGCAGACTCCCACTGAACCTGGAGCCTGACTCCGGGTTTGATCCCATGACACTGAGCTCATGACCTGAACTGAAACCAAGATTCGGCTGCTTAACCGACTGAGCCAGCCAGGCACCCCCTCAAATGGAATTTTTTTATGGGTATAATTGCTAATGATGCATTATCATAAATCAGGATTTCTGAAATATTTGGCCAATGTAACTCACAGTGGATTAATTCTGTTATGTCTTTGAGGTAGTCTATATTATTTTTTTTTAAAGCTTTAAAGAATTGAGAGATATTTTTAGAAATTCTCCCACATAGATCCTACAGAGCTATTTTGGAAAGTTGAAAATTGTTTAGTTTGCTGTATATTATGTATTTTCAATATTCAAAGATAATATCTATTTATACAGCATAGTTGCAAATTCTGTTTCTTGCACATTTTATTAAGAACCAATCCATTTGATGGGATTGTTAAATTACATTGTATCTCTTTTAGTGTTCAGGAAAACAAAGCATAGAAATTCTCTAAGTAAAATTTTATTTAGTCTTAAAGAGGGTCAGAATGGTCAGGGTAACCAATCTCCTATACCCCTAATTATCTACAACATCCTTGAGACTTGGGAACCCAGCTCCTGCTTGAACCCTTCAAAAGCTAGGGGCCCAGAGGCAATCCATTCCATTTTCAGGAGGACCATAGATACACTTAAGAAGTTCTGGGGTGCCTGGGTGGCTCAGTCAGTTAAGCATCTGCCTTCAGCTCGGGTCATGATCTCAGGGTCCTGAGATCGAGCCCCATGTCAGGGTCCCTGCTCAGTTGGGAGTCTGTTTCTCCCTCTCCCTCTGACCCACCTTCCTTCTTGTGCTTTCTGTCTCAAATAAAAAAATAAAATCTTTTTTAAAAAAGTTCTGGGACACCTGTGTGGCTCAGTTGGTTGGGCATCTGCCTACAGCTCAGGTCATAATCCCAGGTTCCTTTCTCTCTATCTCTGTCTCTCTCTCACATAAATAAAGAAAATCTTAAAAAAAAAAAATTCTTCCTTTCGTTGAGCCCAGTTTGATCTCTTTTAATCTCACTCATTTGTCCTGGTTGCACAGTAAGGAAAAAAGCGGAACAAATTCTTCTACATGATGGCCCTCAGACTTCAGACGAAAGACACCAGGGTTCTTCAAGCCTTCAATCCTGGCAAACATTCTTGGCTCTCTCACAGAGCCACAAGAGAACTCCTGATCTCTTGCTCAGTTAAATTCTTTTCCAGGGGCTTGTTTGTTTATCTATTTATTTACTTATTTATGAGCATTATGAGTCAATCCTCTTCTCTCTCTCTCTTTCAAGCTGCCTTGACTCTCCACGTGTGGACTAAATCCAAGTGCGTAAACTACATACAATAACATTTTCTTCTCTCTCCTTCAGCTACATTGGACCACTTTTATTTCCTAAGTTTAAGTTTGTTGATGTGTGTTAAGAAACACAGATTTCACTTTTTTTTTTTATGTTAATCCAAGCTAGAAGTGGTTTGGAGGTAAATCTGTGTGCATGTGCGCACACACACACACACACACACATTCTAAAGTCAAAAAGAAATTAATTTTTAGTTATCCCACTTTGGGTTTCTACATAGGTATAGATGATTATCCACTTGTTCTCTGGGGCGTACACATTTGTATATAAACATACATAAAATCTCTAGCCACAAAGTCTTACATTGTAGTCCTTGCACCAAGACAAAATTTGATACTTGCCTGCCAATAGTTCTTGTAGTTCAGGGTGATAATGGCAGCAATGGTAACAATAGCATCAACGACACTCATAAGTTACTTGCTGGATTACTTGCTTAGCTTGCTAACTCCATGCAAAACACACCTATGTACTTAATAAGAAAATTTATATAGATGCTATTATCCCCATTTATAGATGAGGAAAATCAAGTTCAAGTTCCCAAATGTTGAGTAACCTTGCCAGGGACCCAGGATGAGTGGTTGGCCACTGTCACTGTCAAGTTGGTTGTCAAAGTCCGAAGTCCAAACAGACAGCTTCCAAGCAGCTTGGTGTTTAGTTGTTTAAAGTCAGGGCCACTCAGACAGGCCGAGCAGGAGGAAAGCTACAAGGATTCTGTAAAGCAGGGACTAAAGGAGTATGTCATTACCACACCCAGCTGGAACCAAGACAAAGGCACCAGGGCAGAGGCTAGGCAGGCCTCCGAGCCCACCCAAGGGTCCCTGATGCAGGTGTGAGGGATGCTGCCCAAAGATGAGCCCAGAAACTTCTCAGTGAAGAAGGGACCAAAGATTTTTCTATTTACCCAAAGCATAGAATTACATACACCATAGCTGGGCTCCACTGCCAATGTCAGCATATACACACTACAGGTATCCACTTACAGACCATGGAGAGGGCAAATGCGATTCCTTCTTATCTGATATTTGAAGTCTCATTTGCCAGGGTCCACTAGAAAGCTTCGTGTGTACCTGGTATTCTGCAATACTGTGCCTTTGCCAATTGGGCTCAAAACAACATTTTGTAAATTAAATCACACTCAGAATGAATTAGGATAGCTGGGTCCTTAATGATGTTAATTATAACATATAATATTACACAATAATAATGATAATGACAATAAACCATTGTTAATTATTCTGTAAAGTGAAGAATTATTGCAAAATCATTCCCAAATTCATTTTTAAAACCTAAATATCAACTTGAGGCATCAGATCTCCTCTTGTTCACATCTACCTCAAACATGGTAAAAATAATAGTCAAGGAATGAGGCATAGGGACTACTATGGCAATCATTTAAATTTTGATGTCTTTTCTGTTTTCAGTGTTTTTCCAGTACATTCCCATATCTGATGTAATTAAGTTGTTCACACTTAGGGGTGTCTGGGTTCCTCAGTTGGTTAAGCCTCTAACTCTTGATTTCAGCTCAGGTCAGGAACTCAGGGCCCTGAAATTGAGTCCCACGTTGGTCTCCATGTTCAGCGGGAAATCTGTTTGAGATTCTCTCTCCCTCTCTCTCTGCTCCTCACCCATCTCTCTCTCTCTTTCCCTAAAATAAATAAATAAGTAAACAAATCTTAGGAAAAAAAAAAAAGTTGTCCAAACTGGAGTATTATGTAGTTTATGAAATTGTTCCCTATGACTGCTCCCTGTGGATGGAGGAGGAAAAATGAAGCTTGGAGAAGTAGCTTAGCCCAGGTCACTCTGCTAGGTCATGATGAAGTCAAGATTTTAATCCAGTCATTTTAAATGTAGCACATCTTGCAACTTCTAAAGCCAAGCAATAGATGACTTTTGAGCTATTCCGAGGGGAAATGGTCGCTGACGTGCAAAGATACTCGTCTCCTAGCGACCACAGGACTTCCATAGAGTTCACTTGCTTTTCAGCAAGATTCACACTCTGAACTGGGCTAGCCAGCATTAAACGAGTACTCAGCGCCAGGTTCCCAGGGGCTGTTGTGCAACACAGCGCCTTCGCTGTTTCTGAGTAGAGAAAGGGGAGATGACTAATGGCTGTATCATCAACCAGAAATGGATAGAAAAATTCTTGCCCTTTCCCTGGTACTGAGTTAGGCAGAGCAATCAACCACTAGAGGAGCAAGAACAACTCCAAGTTCCCAACCCCAACTCCAACTCCCAACTCCAAAGGGAGGAGTAACATGAGTTTCAGATGCTTTCTCCTCAAACTTCTCACCACACCCAGGTGCTGTGCTATTCAAAACAATCTGTCCATTTCTGTGCAGCTAGGAAAAAAAGCATTGCTTGCTATTCCAGTAACGGAAGTTTGGACAGAGAAGCATGATCTTTGTTTTCCCTTCTCTGCTGATGCATCTATTTTATACTTCTTTGTTTGCATATTTACTCATTTGTCTTTGTACAAATACAATAAACACCATAAAGGCAATTTGTCCAAAAAAGAAAAACTACAACTGTAATCTCCCCATCCTAACTCATCGACCAGTTTCATTTTCAGAGTTTTCCGCCCATGTAAGCATGTACACGTGACCTTCTACACAAGATAGAGGTCTGCTTTTGTGTTTCCACTTAGTATTAGGATGAAAACAATCTTCATGCTCTGGGAAAACTTTCTAATACCTTTTCCCTCATCCTGAAAACGTCACAATGATGTAGAAAAGCTGTAACATGGGTTAATATAAGAGTTAAAGACACAAAGGTAAGAACTTTGGGGGAAAATCGAAGATCTAACTAGGTGAGAATATTCACTTCTCTAGGACAGAGGGCCCTCCCTGCTCCACACCAGCAGATTACAGGACCAGCCCGCGGTCACTCACACACAGAGGGTCCTACATGTGACGAGCGCACACCGGGCAGTCAGGTGGGTCAGGCACAGTGCATTACCAACATGAGGCAGCCACGCTTTTCGGTTCTCAGGAAGTTCCAAATCTAAAGGTGAAGGCACATTCTGAAACAATCATTTCAATGCAGTTGAGAACAGACTCTAGAGAGGGTGGGCTCTCAGCCTTTAGAGAAGGGAGTAGTGACCCCAGAGAGGGAGGCCCTGGGGGAGTTGGTTTGTATATAGGCACATTGACTATTCTAGGAATATTTCCCCTAAATAATGTCTCTCTTTATCTTCTCTCTCTTTTATTATCTCCCCTTTTGTATCTCCTCCCCATTTCTCTCCCCAGAGTCCCCATTCCCTGCTGGGGAAAGATGGCTTACTTTGCCGAGTGGTAGAAAATAGTAGCCTACATACTGTTCTGGTCTGCATCATATGCTGTCTTCCCTGGCTTCTACTCTCTCTGGGGGCCAATTAAGTTGTTGTTGTTGTTGTTGTTTTGATCCTTCCTTCTCTAGGTCCTGTTTGCTGTGAGCTGTATGTAAAGACACACACAGTGTCGACACAGTGCGTAAGGAAGCTAAGTGATTGATGCTGTCCACTGTAAAATGAATGTAGAATTACCTCAGATTAGTATATAATTGGTGGTGCATCCAAAGTTGCAACTGATTGCTCTTTTCCTTTTAGGCATTCCACCTCCAGAGATGGGAGAAGAGGAACTTTTAATATGCTTTTCTCTGACATGGACTCTGGAAGGATTTACAGTTCATGGTTGAGATCTAGGACCTCCAGCCAGGACACAACTCTCCTGAAGACAACCGGACAGCCCCTCATGCTCCTACAGAGCAGTGGGAATATCACCAGGTATCTGGTAAGGCAGCGAAGCCTAGAGAGTTGAGTACATAAATGTTCTACTGGCTCTTGCTCTAGTCATTGTGAGGCTCATCTTCTGGTGCCCACGGATCCATTAACACCTCACAGGAACTGCTGCTTCAAGTTCCTTCATACAAGTTCTCTCTTTCCTTGAGGACTTTCCTGCCCCATGAAGAAGCGTGGTTTTCCATATCTAGAGGGTTCCTCCCAGAGGCAGCCTGGAGTGTAGGCTAGCTCAGTCCTGCTGAGACGCACCTATCTTCAAGAGAAAGTGAGTCAGAGGGTGGTCCTGCAAATACTGCTACATGCACTCTGCTCAAGCTCCCACCCCACTCTTCCTCAGGACCCCTCAGCACGATCCTGAAGTATCGAGACCTTGACTGTTAAATTCTCAGATGGAAAGGGGCTGATCTTTTGTTATCATGCCTGGTTCCAGGGGCCTCCTAGTAACTTTGGGTGCCCTCCCACCACCTCAGGGTCTGATGTGAGCTAGTTCTCCATCATAGCTTTGGATGGAAAAAGACACTGACAGGATCTGATGGCTCCACATGTCCCTTACAAATTGCTCTCTGCTTATACCAGACCCCTCCTTAACAGCTGCTCCCGTGTTCCACACGTGCAAATGGGGTGTGAGCCTCCACTGGGTCACAGGGCTCTGAATTCTTTTTCCTTTTTTATTGAAGCATGTGTAACATCCAATGTTATATTAGTTTCAGGAGTACAGCATGTTGTTTCAACAATACTATACATTATTCTGTGTTCACCACAAGTATAGTCGCTATCTGTCACCATACAATGTTATTGCAATATTATCGACTATATTTCTTGTGCTATACTTTCTATCCCCATGACTTATTTATTTCATAACTGGAAGTTTGTATCTTCTAATCCCTTTTATTTTGCCCATCCCCCCACATCTCCGCAAGTACAGTTCATTCTCCGTATTTAAGAGTCTGGTTTTTGTTTGTTTGTTTTGTTTTGTTTTGTTTAAAAGATTTTATTTATTTATTTGACACACAGAGAGAGAAATCACAAGTAGGCAGAGAGGCAGGCAGAGAAAGAGGGGGAAGCAGGCTCTCTGCTGAGCAGAGAGCCTGATGCCGGACTCGATCCCAGGACGCTGGGATCATGACCTGAGTTGAAGGCAGAGGCTTAACCCACTGAGCTACCCAGGCGCCCCTGTTTTGTTTTTTAGATTGCACATATATGTGAAATCATATGGTATTTGTCTTTTTTTGTCTGACTTATTTCACTTAACATAATACTCTCTAGGTCCACCCATGTTGTTGCAAATGGCAAGATCTCATTTTTTTAAATGACTGAGTAATGTTCCTCTGTGTGTGTGTGTGTGTGTGTGTGTGTGTGTGTGTGTGTGTGTGTGTCTGTGCGTGTCTGTGTGTCTGTGTATCTCATCTTTATCCATTCATCTATTAATGGACACTTGGGCTGCTTCAATATCTTGGTTATTGTGAATGAAGCTAGAATAAACCTAGGGGTGCATATATCTTTTCAAATTAGTGTTTTTGTTTTCTTTGGTAGTGGGATTATTGGATCAAAGGGTAGTTCTATTTTTAATTTTTAAAGTAACTTCCATACTGTTTTCCACAGTGGTTGTACCAGCTTGCATCCCCATCAATAGTGCATGAAGATTTTTCTCCACATCCTTGACAACATTTGTTTCTTGTGATTCTAGCCATTCTGACAGGTGTAAGGTGATATCTCACTATGGTTTTGATTTGCATTTCCCTGATGATCAGTGATGTTGAGCATCTTTTCATGTATCTGTTGGCCATCTCTACGTCTACTTTGGAAGAATGTGTATTCAGGTCCTCTTCCCATTTTAAACTGGGATTAGTTGTTGTTGTTGTTTTGTGTTGAGTTTTATAAATGCTGTATATGTTTAGATATTACCCCCTTACCAGGTATATCATTTGGAAATATCTTCTCCCATTCTGTAGGATGACTTTTTGTTTTGTTGATGGTTTCTTTCACTGTGCAAAAGCTTTTTATTTTGGTGTTGTATCAGTAGCTTATTTTTGTTTTTGTTTCCCTTGTCTCAGGAGACATATCTAGAAAAATGTTGCTAAGGTCAATGTCAAAGAAAGGCCAATGTCTGTGTTTTCTTCTGGGATCTTTATGGTTTCAGGTCTTGCATTTAGGTCAATCTATTTTGAGTTTATTTTTGTGCATGGTGTAAGAAAGTGGTTTAATTTCATTCTCTTGCATGTGGCTGTCCAGTTTTCCCAGCACCATTTTTTGATGAGATGGTCTTTTCTCCATTGTATATTCTTGCGTCTTGACCGTATAAGTGTGGATTTACTTCTGGGCTTTCTATTCTGTCCCATTGATCTGTCTATTTTTCTGCCAATACCTTATTGTTTTGATTTCTGCAGCTTTGTAGTATATTTTGAGATCTGGGTTCGTGATACCTCTAGCTTTGTTCTTCTCTCTCAAGATTGCTTTGATGAAATGTTATGAATTCTTTAAGTCCATTCTGAGGACCCTCTTGAGTTCAGGGTCATGTAACATCTAAGAAAGACTCCCCAAATACTTTCTGCTCAGCAGGCAAATTTTGCATACTTATTGAATTATTTGAAATTGCTTGCTTTTTTGGCTATTGAATCCTATCGTTATCCAGTTGTAACCCAGGGCATAGATGACATAGAAGCTCAAGAAATGTTAAGTGGGAGAGAAAGAGCAAGAGAATGACATAACACTGCAAGACAGGCACTAACATCCCTATGCAAAACACAAAGGAACCAGATAGCTGCCTGGAAAAGTAATTCACTTGCAAAAGTGGCAAAAAGCCTCGGAAAGTAGCTTGACCCAGTGTACTTCCTGGCTTTAGCACTTTCTAGCTATACAGCATTGGTCAGGTTGCTTAATTGCTCTCAGCCTGTTTCCTTACCCATGAAACCCATCCCATATGACCATATGGGTTATACAAGGTAATACAAGCAGAGAAACTTTGCACAGTACCTATCACATAGCTAGAACTTAACAAACGTTGTTGACTATTATTATTACAGAAGTTTGCAGAGCGAGTGTGTGATGGAATCCTGTCTGATTTCCAAACCCCTTGGGCTGTATCAACGATGCCACGTGTGTGGCTGTCCCTGTCCTTCCTCTCAGAGTCCAGTTCTAGGAAGCTGATGTGTCACTGCCTGCTGAATCACTCCTGACACGGACCTGGCTATAGGCAACACGTGCTTCCAACCCTGCAGCTTCCTGGGTCTTGCCTCCCCACCAGAAGGGGGCAGCTGAGGAAGTTCACAGGCCTTGCCAACCGGGATTGCTCAAGAGGGCCCAGCAAGGACAGCAGGGGCTGCTCCAGGCCAGCCTCCACAGAACCTCTGCAGTGGGAACGGGTGAAGTGGGGAGGTGAGGGGCTGCCTACACCCTGGTGTTTGCAGAGGGAGGAGGGGAAACCAGCAGAACCACTCTCTACCCAAACCACAATCCATGCAGACCTTCGAAGGAGAAGTTAAATGATGAGAATCGCTCAACCCAGAAAGATGGTGATTTATATGGCCTGAAGACTAAAAAGAAGAAAAGAAAAGAAAAAAAAAAAGGGCAAAAGGAATTGAGACTCAACCACAAACACAGGCCACATCATCAAATGGCCCAGTTTTGAGACTAGAGGGAAACCATTCAGACCTCCAACACTTAAAGACAAGATAAGGAAATGTCAAATTGTGAAGTGGATGTGAAAGAGACCATGACTCGATTACTTACTAAATGGCAGAGTTAAACTATATTCCTTGTTACTTATGCCCTGGCTGTTTCCCAAGTGAGGATTCGAAACAGCAGCTCAAAATGAAAACTGCTTTGGGAAAAACAAAATGAAGTACTTACTCCCAGACCACCCTGAAGTATGAAAGGCGTTTCAATCCTTGCAGGTCCCCCAGCCTGCAGGGCCCCATATCCATAGATGACAAGGAGTAACTAAAGTTTGGCAACTACTTCCTCCAGTCTCATTTACTAACAAGGAAACTGACGCCCAGGGAGGAGAAGGAATGTTCTAAGGAGCACAGTTACTCAGTGTGTCAGTGAGAGTCCGACTGGGAAAAGAGACACCACACAGAACGAAACAGAGGAAATTTCACGCAAGGCTTTGGTCACACAGGTGATGGGGAGGCGGGAAGGCCAACAGGGGCCAATGAGGCAAACCCGAGATTACCAACAGCAGAGAGCCAATAACCCCAGCTGGGTGGAAAAGAAGGAAGAGGCAGAATTGCAGGAGGCCAGGGGTCACTCTGGGAAGATGGGAGCCTCGTCCTCTGGGAACTGGTGCCACCAGGGTGGGAGATGGCAGCCTGGGATGATGCCTAAGGCAGGGAGGAAGGAGGAGAAACATCTGACTTTCTCCTCACTCCCACCCTCCAATCCCCTTTCAATACCTCCCATTGGTCAGACCCAGCAAGAAACCAGGAGATGCAGTGGAAGCTTGAGATGCAAACGCAGGAGAAGAACAAGGCTCAGGCCTGTGGCCACACTGTCCATTAAACCCTCATTTCTTGGACACCCTTCTGGGCAACACTGCTATCCTGGCAGAACAGGGGAATCTCTTGGTAACAGCCATCAGGGCTGCCTCTCATGAGCAAACCCTGGGGGCTATGTCCCAGGTTGCCAGCGAGCACCCTCCTGATAAAGTCTCCTGATCAGGGCAAGGCTCACGCTTAACAGGAACACCACGATCAATCCTTCTGAATAGCGAAATCTTAAAAATGTATTTGTTTGGATTTCCATAGAGCTGGTTGAGTTTCTTTTTCTTTAGGAGGGGCCTTTAGGGAAATAGAGATAGCCTAAAATTTTCAGTTTAGAGTGGAAGCATTGCCAGGAAGTGGTTTGTGGGAGGAAGGACTTCACCCCTTCAAACAGTCATCAGCTCCCCTAAGCTATCCCAAACAGACAAGCAGTTGAGGTTAAACCATGAACCTATGCATACCCAGCTTCCAGACAGGTCTCTGATCTCTATCATGCAAGTAAATTATGGCCCCTAACACTTCTCTCTATAGAAATCCTAGAGCTGCACCAAGAGGCAGGGCCAAATTTTGGAATGTTGGCCAACTCACTGGCCACAGGCACTAACCAGTCTGTAGACAAGGGTGGCACAAGAACGTTGTCCTGAGACCTCTTGTGTGCCAGGAGTTAACTCTTTCAGTGTTGCATTTTCCAGGTGGTGATAGGGGGAGGGGCAGTGGGGTGTCAGGGCAGCCGGGAATTGGCCCACTGATTCAGAAGCATCTCAGTAGTTTCTTGTTTTTAAAGATTCATTTATTTGAGAAAGCGAGTGTGTGCATGCACACTGAGGGGTAGAGGAGTGTGGGGGAGGGGCAGAAGGAGAGGGAGAAGCGCACTTCCCACTGAGCAGGGACCCTGATGAAGACAACAACGATGGGGAGATTTGATCCCAGGACTCTGGGATCAAGACCTGAGCCGAAGACGGACGTTCAACTGACTGAGCCATCCAGGTGCCCCACGTCCCAGTAGTTTGATAACCAGATGGCCCTACTAGTGTGGACTGCTGAATACAGACATTGCCGTGAGGTTCCTGACACAGGGCGCTCACTGACAGAATTAGAGCCCTTGCAAGTAGCCCAGCAGGAGAGTCGTAGTGGCTTGAGTGGGGCTTGCCTGTACGCCTCTGTTTTCTATCCGGGACCCCTGCTACCTCCGGGGCAGTGACATCTCCAACTTGTGCTGGGGGCTTGTCCCACACACCAGGCACACAGGCGTGGAAAGGGACCATAGATGCTCATAGAACGCACGAAAGCCTGAGATGCTCTCCCTCCCTCAGGGACAAGTATTTGGGGTTTTTTTTTCTTTTTCCAAGATCTTCCAGAAAAAGCAGAACCTTTGCCCAGACAGGGCAAGTGTGTCACAAAGTTCTGCTTTCACTGTGTGTTAAGTGGAAATGATTAGGCAAGCGAGTAGTAAGAGATTCCTCTCTGCGTTTCCTCCGTATTGGGAGGTCCTGCCTGGGCCTCTGCACACTCAGATCGACAGTAAAAGCTGCCATGATTTGCACTGATAACCCCAGGATGCCTCACTTATCTGTCATCAGGGCTTATCCACAGAGAATGCTGCTGAAGGGGCCACTTCCTGCACACATATGTTGGTGTGAAGATGCTGGTGTATGTGTGTGTGTGTGTGTGTATGTGCGCGCATGCACGTGTTTGGGACTGACTTGAAGGAGTTAGTGTTGACCATAGCGGTAGTGTTTGTTTCGAGTGCCTGTGGCTAACCAGGTACTGCCCTTGGGCGGTCAAAGTCTGGACTAGGGTCACAAAACTGCCCCTAAGATGATGGCAATTGTCTTCACACCATGCCTGCTCACTGAGCACTGACTTAGGGCTAGGTTAGGCATCTTACATCCTCAGATGTAATCAGTAGTCCTGCTATTTTACAAATGAGCAAACGGAGCAACTGTCCCCAGCTCTCAGGAGGGTATGTAGGGGTGACCTAACTGCCCGCCTTCAGGCGCGTCCCAGCTGGCTTGGACTGGACTTGCAGGTGTGTGAGATAAAGTGAGACATTTGGGTTGGTTGACCTTTAGACTGGGAACTGGTAGATCTGTCAAAGACTCTCAAAGCTGGCTGCATTTTTCTAGAATCTCTTGGAAAGTTCTCTAAAAATACCACCATTGGGGCCTCTCCCCAGATCAACTAAATCACATCTGTTAAGCATGCAGCCTGGCCATTGTGTGTTTTGTGGTGGTTTTAACTCCCCACGTGATTCTAATGAGCCTCCTGGGTTGGTAACCACTGCCTGGGATTCTAGTTTTGGCCTGATCTTCTGGGTCGGTCATTGATCTTGAGCTGCCTTATCTATAAAATGGGCTACAAGGGGGCAGCAGCTCTCCTCCTTGAAATGGGAGCAGGAGTGCAGGAGCTCTAATAAGAGAAGTCCCAGTGTCGGAGTCCCTGTTACTAGCTATGTGACTACTGTGGACAAGCTACTTTGCCTTTCTGAGCCTCAGGCCATCCCTGAACTGAGGTGGCTTGTGTTAGTTAAATCATGACAAGTACACAGGATGGCTCCAAGAGAGTGTTTGGACCCTGCACCCACGGAGAACGCACCCAATGCATGCGAACTGCTGGTGTTGTCAGAGTTCCCTGAGTTCTTCAGAAGTGCTGTCTACCCAAGATCGTGGTTGTCTAGTAATGATTCAGTTTTGTTTCAATGAATTGTGGTTCTCGAGTCCTTAGAAATGGAAAATGTTGCCTAAGTGAAGGGGAAGGAGGAAAAAGGATGGACCTAAAGGACCCAGAAGCAGGAGGTGTTTCCCAATAGCAGAGAAGAGTTGATCTGAGTGATTTCCTCAGGTAGAACGGTCACAAACCAGCTGAGCGGGTCGGGGTGGAGGGCGATTTTCCCTAGCAGGTAACAGAGCCTAGGAGGAGTTTCACAGATGCCCATCACACAGACTCCCTGCGGTTTGGATGAACTTCACCTAAAGGGCACCAGCTAGAATGGACCATGCACCTGAGGTTTGTGTCGCCTGCAAGGCAAAGCCTCAGCCGCAGCTCGGGAATGAAAACTAACCCACGAGCTGAGTTCACTAGGAGCCAATGCTCTGTGCTCCCCATACATGCAAAGCATCTCCACCAGCTGCCAGCACTGGTAAGACGGCGAGGTGAGAGTGACCACCACGCCCCGGCTGTCCAGAGTCCTGGCAATACAATCATCTACCCAGCAACAGAGGAGGCCAGACTGTCTAGTTGGAAAGCAAAGTCCATTTAAGTAACTTTGAGAAGGAAAAACAAGAACGTCACAGGTCTGAACACAGGAGGGATAAACTCAGGTATCTCATTAGTTGTCTTTCTATGGAAGATACTCCATTCTTTCCACTGCAGAACATTCATTAGCTGCACTTGGAAAGCCAAGTGGCTCCCCCTGGGTTTCCTTCTCCTTCCTGCAGGATTATATCATGTGGAAGAGTCTAGAACATGGGTTCTGAGAAGGCCCCACAGAGCACCTAAGCATGGTGGCACAGGCTGGGATACCTAGTCAACAGCCTCTCAGACCATGACATCCCGTGCTCATAGGAAAAATAAAAGCCCAACAGTTAAAAATCAAAAGCCAAGCATAACAGAACTTGTAGTTGACCTTACCTACTGATTCAACATTTGCTCCTCTGTTAATCAAACTTAACTTTCTAACTATAGCTATGTCTATAGAGTAACTGCTTGGCGTTCTGTCCCAGGGTTCACAGAAATGAGCCAGGGGACCCTGGTGGATCGTCAGGTAGTCACTGACACAGGTCCTGAAGGTTCTACTCTTTACGGGGCCTGGAGTGGTTAGGATAACTCCCCTAGGCTCCTGCTGCAGGAACACACATGTTTCAGGGCATTAAGCAGGAAGAGTTTTTGTGTCATGTGTTGGGGATCTAGGTTCCCATTGGACTCCGATTAGGAAGGACGCTCTGCCAAAAGAAGAAGGTATGACTCTCCAGTCATTGCAGGGGGGCAGACGGTGCCGCCAGCCAAAATGACATAGGACATTCGTCTTCAAAAGTGAAGCCATTTCTAGGTTATGTAATAGACCAGCAGCCGGTGTCTTTCAGAATACATTTGGAGAACCAACTAAACTACAAACCCAAATGATAATCTCTTGGTACCTGACAGCAATCCCATTAGCAGAGAATGAACCTGATGAATTCAAGTAGTAAGAAAGGTCCCAAGGACAATGCCCCTCCCAGTCCAACAGCACTGGACAAGAACAAGAACAGCAGCACAGAGAAGAGCCTGGAGGAAGATGGCCAAGTGAGGCCATGGCGGAAGATGATCTGTAAATGCTGGCTGGTGGTCCCCGCAGGGCCCTAGGGGGAGCCCCTGCTTGAACATCCAGCCCATAGCTGTCTGCAGACACTGCCTTCCTCTCTGAGCAACTCCTGCCCTTTGTGGGTTGGAGCCCCACTTGCACGAGTGGAGGGCAGTTAGGGGTGTGCCTGGTGGCCTGTAGGCAGTTGGGTGGGGACACTTACATCACACAACACTAAGATCTGGCTCATAAAACCTCTTAGATGAATTTCTTCTCTTCCTAACTGCTTTACTGCAAGACCTTCAATGAGGCTTCTTTTCCCATGATTCTTCCCCAAAGCAGTTCTCAGCCCAGCTCCCTCCTTCTCCCTCTTTCTCTCCTGGATGTTTTCCTGTAACATCGAAATCCTGCCCCCTTTTTTGGAAGAGATTTCCCACTGCCTCACAGAACTAGGGCATCAGCCTGCTGGGCTCCCTTCTGCCCCAGGCAGGTTCATTAACGTGCATCTCAGCCTGGGCAGCCCTCCCCACGAAGGGCTTGTGCAGGGGTGGGGTGGGGGCACAGATTCACTCATTCACCAGGTGGTCGTTGGAGGCCCACCTTGTGCTAGGCTTCTCTTCTGGAAAACAAAACACACGAATATCTCTGCCCTCAGAGCTTCCATTCTAGCAAGGGAACACAAAGTTTTATCTAACACATACACACATGCAAACACATATTGGTGATTGATTTCCACGTGTTTGTGCGTGTGTGTGTGTGCGTGTGTGCATGCATGTGTGTGTGTGTGTGTAGATTAGTAGGTAAATCTAAATCATTCTCACTCTAGCATGTGGGTTCTGTCATCCTCAACAAATCCTTTTGGCACTGTCTTTGTTTCCTTGCTCTTCTCCTGAGAGAGGGTGGGTGAGTGGGGACCAGCCCTGCTGGGGTGGTTCCCATGGGAGTTGTAGGGAACCTACCACCCGAGGGCCTCTTTCTTCAGATGCAGTACTTAGAAGGAGAATATGGTCTGGAGGGGCACGGCAGAGCCAGGCAAGATGACCATCTGTGGAGTCGGGGGTGGGGAGGACACAGTGACATGGGGGCAAGGGCCAAAATGGGAGTCAAGAAGTCAGAACGAGCAAAGCGAAGAGTGGTGGAACGGCAAATGGGAAGAGGTCCCCGACAACACCAGAGGCAGAGAGGAGGTGATGTTGTCGGCAGGGGTGTGAGGTATAGCCAGGTTCACTGAAGGGTCTGGGGACACACTTTATACCTGCGATATCCTTTCTCCTCTTCCTGTCCACCGGCTCCTCAAATCCTCCCCTACAAGCCCCACAAAAGCAGGAATCTTGCCTGTCTTGCTCGGAATAATGCTTTGGAAGTAGTAGGCTGGAGCAAGGCGGTGACTGGCAGGCTGAATGATGGGCTTGCCCTTCTGAAGTCTTCCCAGCCCACCTCGGCTCCCTGATTTCTTCTGAACTGAAGCCCTCATTCCCCTGGCATGAAGCTTTTGCAGCTTGGCAAGCACACAGAATCAAATCCTGGCTCTGCCTCTTACCAGATGCTTCCAAGCTACTTAAATTCTCTCCACCCTCAGTTTTCTCATCTGCAAAGGGGGATATTCCTCACAGGTTGGTAGTGAGAACCACGGGAACGATGTGTAGGCATGGAAGTCCCAGACACTTTTAACCATGACTTCAGCACCCAAATTGCTACATTTGATGCCTCTTTTGTCATTGCTTCAAATTCTTTAACTTGTCCACTTAACAATAGTAGGAATGACCCTCATTTAAGGTGCAGCCCCCCTCCAGCCCTGCATATAGCATGTGCATATGTTATCTCTAATGGTCACATCCTCCAAGGGAGGCAGGTCCTCTTCTCCCTACTTGTGGAATGAGGAAACAGAAGCTGGGATAGGTCAAGGCGATCAGCCAGGCTTACATGTGTTGTCAGTGCTGGAGCTGGAATTCAAATCCTGATTCATCTACTAGGTGGCTTTGCTGACCTCCTAGCCTAGAGCATGCCCTGAGGCTATATGACTATGCTAAGTTCAAGGCCAGCCAGCACAGTTTTTTTTTTTTTTTCAGGTTTTGTTATATTTTATTATATTTAAATTTTATTTTAGTGTTCTGGGGGTATAACTGACGATTAAAAATTATGTACTGAAAGTGTGCGACTTGAAGTTTGGATAGATTCATACTTTGGTATATGATCATAATCAAGCCATTATCTCACAGTTACTTTTTTTGTGGCGAGAACATTTAAGATATATCCTTTAACAAATTTCAAGTATACAATGCAGTGTGGTTACTTACAGTCACCATGACGTACATTAGATCTCCAGGATTTATTCAGCTTGCATCACTGAAACTTTGTACACTTTGACCAACATCTCCCCATTTCCCTTCTCCCCCAGCCCCAAGCAACCACTGTTCTAGTCTGTGTTTTTATGAGTTTGACTATTTTAAACAGGGATGATGTCTTCATCATCCGTGTCCCTAATAACCCCTTGCTTTCTTGTAACTACCAGATTTCAATCTATCTGTTTGGTTTTGAACATTCTAGTGGAAACAGTATTGAGATTGTCTGAAGATATGAAAGCTCATTTGCTGGCTCTAAAACTTAATGATGCTCTCTACAGACTGCATTCTCTTGGCTCAGAGAGGTTAAGTAAACTAAAAGGATGACTAGTCTCAAGAAAGTGGTGTAGTCCCGCACGATAGAAGATACAAGGGATGGGCTGGAGGAACATCCCAGGGTCTATGGGGCACTGTCCAGAAGAGCAAACACTTTCCCTGGCCTGTTTGACTACGGGTGGGACTGGGTTGGCATGTGATGCCCTGCTTGGCAAGACAGGACAAGAAATGAATCAATTGCCCAGCGCAATGGTATGTGCTATTTCCAAGCTGCCTAGCTCATGAGTACTGCACAATCCAGCAGCCCACTCTAATTTGTCACACCAAAGGCTGCCTTCTTAGTAAACAGTTGTCCACACTTCTGTTCGTTCTGAGTCACCACTTAGTGTTCAAATTGAAATGCCAGCACAGTCCTTGGAATACACCATGCAGTGTGAAAGTGAGGGAGGTGGGGTGGGGTGGGATGGCACTTCCCGTGGAAACTTCCGTGTCTTGCAAGGGAGCCAGAACCTCCAGCTGGAGTTCTGCAAGGGATGACTATAGAGCAGACCCTGTTGATGGCTCTCCCCTCCTCCAAGTGAATCCCCTTTCTTTATGGCTGAGGAAACTGGGGATGGATTGGTTTAGTGACTTGCCCAAGGTCTCACCAGTCTTTTCATGACGGGGCTCCTACCTCTCCTACATTATCCCCCATCTCATCCCACATATATTTTCTTAGGATTCTTTTCAGTTGCAAGTAACAAAAAGCCCAGTTAATCCATAGCTTAGACAAACTTAGGGGTTAATTAAAAAAAAATTTTTTTTTCTAGCTAAGATTGCTGTGATAACTCCATGATATCTTTAGAAATCCAGATTCTGATCTTCATCACGTGGCTTTTTTTCCTCATGTTTGTCATCCAGTGGTCACTAAATGGTTGCTCCTTTACCATACATTCCAGGCTGGAAAAAACATAGGAGTGATGGATAATGAAGTAGTCACTAACCAAATTTGCCCCTTTCCAGCTTTTCTGGAAGCCCTACTTAATATGACTCTGGTTTGTATCTCCTTGGTCAGATGGAATTATATGGATGCCTACAGTGGCAAAAAGAATTAGAGACATATTTATTTAATTGGGCATATCAAATTCATAATACAATCAAGGTTTCGTTAACAAGGCAAAAGGGGGAATTGATATTGGGCAGGTATATGTCAGTGTCTACCATATGCAGGAAATGTGTCTCATTTATCATTCTCTCTCTGGGGCTTAACTTAAGGCATGACACGTAGTAGGTACTCAATAAATAAAAGTTCAAGTAAGAGAGGCAGTTTTCTTATCCTTAGACCAACGCTACTCACCCAATGTGACTCAGCACATCTTTGAACTTTCAGACATGAAGCAAAGCCTTCAGGGGGTGGGGGAAACAACAGAGGGAAAGATGACTGGTGGAGGGGACAAGTCTCAGACATGTTTACTGCTCAGTTTAGCAATGCCTGGGAGCTAGAAAAGAGGGAAAGGAAGGCCCTCTTGAGAAGTATAATTGTATGTTGTCTGTGGGGCCCCTATTCTCAATTCAAAAAAAACATGTTGGTCAGTACATGACTGTAAGAGCCTCCTTCAGTTAGTGGGACATCTCCACCCCATTTTCTTTTTTTTGTAGTTGAGAATTCCTCTGCTACAGAACTAGGTTGTCTTTTGTCCCCTACGGCTGGGTACTATTTTTGTGTGTAATGCTTGTTTCCAGCTTTTCACAATTATAAACAACTTTGCAATAAACATCCTTGAAATAAATCTTTGGGCTCATCCTTGTGTATCTTAATTAATGTTTTCCTTAGTCTAAATTCCAAAAAGTAGAAATATTCACTTTTAGGGTTTCCAATGACTGTTGTCTAACTTCCAGAAAGCCTAGTTACTTTATGCTTCCATCAGTCATAAATGGAAAAGTCTGCCATCTAGCAGACGGTTGACCTCTCCTTCTGAAGGCTTCAAAGGTTATGCAGTCATTCCAAGTCATTCTAGTCCTTCCTCCCCTCCAAAACAACAGCAGAACAAGTCCAAACTGAAAACAAAGATGGCAGACCCCTGATGTTAACATGTCTCAATATCCCAGCTTGATTGTAAATTTCACTTCGGAAAGAATATGGATCAAAGACAGTGCATAAAGGAAACATTCATTAAATGCTTGATGAGGGTGCTCTGAGGTAGTTTCATGGGCTGAGCCAGGATCCTGGAGGTCATTCTTAACTTCTTTTTATTGTTCTCCATCAAACCTGTCAATTTGACCTCCTAAATACCTTTGCACTCAGTTCTCTCTCTCTCTCTCTCTCTCTCTCTCTCTCTTTTTTTTTTAGCTCTCTCTTTTGAATCAACTTTGCATCTGCCTCTGGCCCTGATTCAGTCACGTCCTACCCCCTCCTCCAGTGAACTATCTTGCCATCCATTTCTTTGTTACCACTGCTTCAATCCATTCTCCACACAGCTCCAGATTGATTTTTCTAAATACCTATGACCTCATCACAATCCAGCTTCACTCCTTGCTTTTAAACCCCTGCTTACAACCTAGCAACTCCTAAAGGTGCTATGTTCCATCACGTCCATGTGCAAAGTGAAGATTCCCTGAGTGAGATTTATTGAGAGGAGTCTCCCTTGTTCACTATTTCCCATCCCCCTTTCTTCAGAAAGCCATCTTAGAAATCACCTAGTTGAATTCCTACATTTTATAGATGAAGAAATGGGAGAACTCACACCTGAAACACCCTACCTTCCTACCTCAAATAGCAAATTTATGTTCCCTGTTAATATTTAGATCATTCTCTCTTTCAAGAACGTTTGTGACCTTCCCCTCTTTATAGCCCAGGCTAAGGGTCCTTTCTATGTGTGTGTACTCATTGCAAGCTGTGCTTTTTCATTTATCTTTTCATCTTTCTCAAGTAGACTATAAATTTCTTGAGGGCAGGGATTACGCCTTGTTCATCTTTCTATAGACTCTAACAGTGCACATATTCAGTTATGGCTCCATAAATGTTTACTGAATGAATGAATGTCTGGTTACAGACAGAGAAAGCACACAGATGGTGACTCTCCAAGATACACAGACAAGATCATCAGCTCCCCTCTTTCACATCCACGTGGCGGGCGTGCCTTCCCTTCAATGAAATGCCCTAAAGAGATTAGGGCCAAGCCGTGTTTCCATTTGTACTGAAAACAGGTCTTTCCTTCTATGCTATTGTCTTATTTTTGAGGGAGAACCAAACCAAATCATGCACCTCACTTGTATATAATACGACAGGGTTTAAAAACATTTGCATTTCAACAGCTTTATTTTTTTAAAGCTACCATTCCTTAAGAGCTTACTAGTACCCTCATCCTGTTTAATGCATTTTGTGGATTTTTTCATCTATTCTTTACAACAATCCTGAGTGTTTAGTGCAAATTAGATTTACAAATTTACACATGAAAAACTCAAGAGGTGGAGAGGTGAGAAAAGTGGCCATAGCCCTGTGGCTGGTAATTGGTACAAGCCTGGTGTTTCAGCCTCTAAAGTTCACACCCTATAAAGTAACAACCTTTCCAAGCTGAATCCTCTTACCCACCCAGCAAAATTGGTGGGGATTGTGCCCTCTGCCCACCTTACTGACAAGGACACTGAACCTGAGTGGAACAGAACTTACCCAGCAGAACCTGGTGAGGACCATCAGGCAGGTGGGATCAGGGTGTCAGGTCTCCTTACTCTTAGTACTCTTGTCTGTTTAGTGGACACAATTCTTTTTTTTTCTAATGATGATGACAGTGTAACGGGTTTGTTCAGTGACACATGAAGTTTATGAAGAGCCCTGGCTGCCGCGGTCCTGCAAACCCCCGGGGCTGGCTGTGCAGGCCCTTTGCTCAGGCATTCTAAGGAAACAGCTCCCTCTTTAGGCAGACTGAAAAAACAGCAGGGACTTTGGGCACACAGCCCCCAAACTGCCCTGAGCACCTGCAGGTGTGGTAGAGCTCTGCCAGGTACATTTTGGATGTCTTCAAATGTTTGTCATTGTTGTTGTTTTTGTGTGTCCATTAAGAGATTGTGTATTACCCGGGACTGTGCAGTTGAAAAATGGTTTGGTGGCTAGCATTAAATCCCACATTAATCTCATCCCTGTAACTTTGTAACCTCTGCCTATGAGGGAATCTGATGGCCTCTTTTCTCTGTCTCCATCATGATGGAACATATGGAGGAGGAGAAGGAGCAAGAGATGGTAGCAGAGACTGCAGAGGGACGTGATCAGCTTCTGGCTCAAGGGAAGGGGCAGATCCTGAACTATATCCCACGGATGGGTTGGCCCATAGCTGGCTGGATGGAGGAAGATGAGAAGTGCCTGGCCTCCAGGCCTTCCATGGTGAAAACCTTCTGCAGCATCTAGGGAGCAGGAGTGGGAGAGGAGGGGTGAAGGATGGAGGAAAAAACAGGGTGTGACTCGAGCAAATATAAAGGCCCAAGACAAAAAGCACAGGTTGAGATATCTCTTCCACGCTTAGAACTAATTGATATTATTGACTGCATGCTCATAAAATCTTTGATCTGGAAGGATTCTAGTGCCACCAAATCCAAATTCACCTCCTAAATTCTCATCCACTCATTGGACACAAGTGGTCCCCCACCCAAAATCCATATTCCCATTCTTTTAGTGACAATTTTGGGATGTGTAAACTGGGGACCAATTTCTTTTCCGTGTGGAGAGCTGGGAGGTCATACAGCTACAGCTCACGAGCAGAGCCTTGCTGTCAAGGAGCCCTCAGTGACACAGCTTAAAGCCTTTGATTGCACCATAGAATGAGTGGCACTTCTGAATATTGGATAAGCAACCGATACCAACTCCTCTGTAAGGCCACCTGGATGGCCCCAGGGAGTCCACATGCCCTCCCAGTGATGCAAACCCTTGGTGGAATGTGCCCTTTTCCCCACTGGCACAGGGATTTCCAAGGCTGAGAGTGAACTTTTAGCCTCCGCTGTGAAGTTCCGGGCCAGTCCTGACCCTCTTGGGTCCTTACCGCTCCCATCTCAGAAATGAGAAGCTGGACAAGGATAGCTCCCCACTCTGTTGTCTAGAATCTAGAGGATTCTGGGGTGCAGACCCAAGAGAGGGCCTCCTTGCATGTGCATGTGATATTGGGTATCCACCAAATATTTTGTTTGAACAAAGAGTCCACGGATACAAACATGTTTGAAAACTCCTGGACTGGGTGATCCCTGCTGTGGTTCGCTTATTTAGTCATTCATCCAACAAACATGTATTGAGCACTTGTTGTGTGCAAGGTACAGTTGTCAAGGAAACGGTGTGAGTGAAACACAGATTCTTTTGTGCAATAGAAGCTGTAACTTAAAATCAGGGCTATTTGACTTTCTACTATAGATGTGACCTTGGACACAGAGACCACATCCTCATCCTCAGATGGGCAACCAAAACATATATTTTTGTACACATTTAACTTCCTGTTTTCTTCTTGTCTCACTTCCTCGTGAGAACTTGAAGCTTGATTGTCAAATCCGTGGTATTCACCGAGTCCCAAAGTGTTAAAAGAATGCAATTTTCCTAACCAGGAATTAGGATAATTTAGCTGACAAAAGAGACTTTCAAAAAAAGATTTGTTTATTTATAGGAAAGTTTGTCAGAAAGATATAAAAAGATCATGTTTTGTGAATCTTATTTGACAGATATTTTTATTGAAAGAAATAAGATTTCATGGGAAGAAATGCCAAATGGATCATAATAATGCAGTTAACATGTTATTTGTGTGGTCTTCTTCCTCATTTGTCCACAGGTGGACTGATTGAGGGCTGATCCATGATAGGTGTTTTCCCAGGCACGTTCCTATTGCATCTCTTGCCTCACCTAATCAGTTAAGCTGCACAGCAATCCTGTAAGAGCTATTTACCAATTTTGAGAGATAATGAAACTAAAGCTCGGTATCTTTCTAAAGTTCACAAAGCCAGTTCGTTAGAAGTCCATGTTTGAAATCCATGACTGTCTCACCCTAAATCCTGTCTCTATTTTTCCTATCACGTGGTGCAACCGCCCCACTTGCTCAATATTATTTGCTCCCAGTGCTTTGCAATCACCTTTGGGCACATCTCTGAGTAACCATTAGGAAAACCAAGTGGTATTGTATCATTTCAAAGGTCACAAGTGGCTCCTCTAATTCTCTGTTCAGTGGTAAAGGGATGAATGTGTCCATCTCCTGATTTAGTGCTCAAGAATTTAGGAATCTAGGCACCATTATTTTCTTCTTTGAAGATAATTTTACCTTGTTCCAATTAACTACCTAGTTCACCTTACATTAAAGACACAAAATCCTTTAAAAATGGGATTTTATAACAAAGCAATGAAAGGTTTGCAAAAAGAATAAAATAATTTTTCCCCTCGATTATCCCATTTAGGGCTTTTTTTTGTCCTAATAAGTCAGGAATAATGATGAAGATTGGTAAGTTTTATGTCCTCAAGGTGCTGATGATTAAAACTATTCACATGTAATTTCCTGGAATATAACTACAAAATTGTACATCACGGTCGCTATTATCAGTAACAATTTTCTTAGAGAATTTTTCATTGTAAAACAAAAATAAGCTTCTCCAAAATTCTTGTATGAGCACACCTACTCAAAAACTTGCCTTCAATGCCAACATTTTCTAGTTTCTATCTGAATAGTGCCCTGTCCTGCCCTTTTCCCTCTCCAGTTTTGGAAACCAGATTGTAAAAATCAATGTTAAAGATGAAGAATAGTCAAAACAACGTTGAAAAAGGACAAAGTTGGAGGATTCACATTTCCCAATTTCAAAACTTACTACAGAGTATAGACAGAGATCAATGCGATGGAATTGGGAGTCCAGAAATAAACTCTTACATTTATGGTCAATTGATTTTTGAGAAGGACGCCAGGACAATTCAATGGAGGATGAATAGTCTTCCAACAAATGGTGCTTGGATAGCTATATATACATATGCAAAAGAATGAAGTTGGACCCCTACCTCAATTTACATAATAATTAACTCAAAATGCATCATAGGCCTAGATGTGAAAGCTAAAACTATAAAACTCCTAGAAGAAAACCTAGGAGTAAATCTCTGTGAACTTGGATTTAGGCAATGGTTTCTAAAAACACAATGGACAGAAATAAATAAATAATTGCAATTCATCAGTGAAAATTTTTGTCCTTGGGGCACCTAGGTGGCTCAGTCCTTAAGCGTCTGCCTTCAGCTCAGGTCATGATTCCAGGGTCCTAGGGTCAAGCCCTGAGTTGGGCTCCCTGCTCAGCAGGAAGCCTGCTTTTCTCTCTCCCACTCACCTTCTTGTATTCCCTCTCTTGCTGCATCTCTCTCTGTCAAATGACTGAATGGAATCTTAAAAAAAAAAAAAAGAAGGAAAGAAAATCTTTGTCCTTCAAAGAACACTACGAAGAAAGTGAAAAGAAAAACACATAATGGAATAATATATTTACAAACCAAGGGAATTGGCAAGGAATTTCCATCATCTAGAACATGTATGGACATCTGAAAACCCTATGGTAAAAAGAAAAATAAGCTCACTCGAAAGTAAGCACAGGATTTGAATAGACATTTTTTTTTTCCAAAGAAGATAAACAAATGACCAATAAACACATGAAAGTGTGTTCAACATTATTAGTGTAGTTCAACATTATTAGTGTAGTAGTGTAGGTGAAATGAAATCAAAACTACAATGAGATACTACTTCACATCCAAGAGGATGGCTAAAATAAAGAAGACAGATAATTAAGTGTTGATAAGGATACAGAACTTTCAGAATCCTCATATATTGTTGGTTGGATTGTAAAATGGTGCAACCACTTTGGAAAACAGCTTGACAGTCCATCAAAATGTAAAAATAGAGTTACCATATGACCTAGCAACTCCACTCCTGGATATATACCCAAGGAACTGAAAACATATGTCCACACAAAAGCCTGTATAAGAATGTTCATAGCCACGTAATTCATAATTGTCAAAAATGGAAACAATCCAAATGTCTGTCAGTTGAGGAATGGATAAACAAAATGTGTTATATCCTTATGATAGAATATTACTCAGCAATAGAGAGAATAAAATATTGACACATTACAACTGCAACACATTACAGTTATAACAGGGATGAACCTCAAAAACACTACTAAGAAGCCATTTATAGAAGGTCATATATTTCATAATTCCATTGTTAACAAATGTCTAGAATAGAAAATCTTTAGTGGTTGCTAGGGGCCAGGGCAGTGGACAGTGGAGAATGACTAGTAATGGGTACAGGGTTTCTTTTGGGAGCTCTGAAATTAGATAGTAGTGATGACTGTACAACTTTGTGAATATACTAAAAACTGCTGAATTGTAGTCTTGAAAATGATGAACTTCGTGGTATGTTAATTAAATCTCAAAAAAACTACTTTAAAAATCAATAATAATATCATATGACAAGAATCAGTAAAGCAGAAATGCCACTGCCCAGCCATATCTGCTTTCTCTTCCTCCACCTAAGCATACAACTAAATTATTTTTTCCAGAGTCACTTGCAGCTAGATGTGGCCAAGTGACTGGGTTCAGTGGAATGTGATCCAAAGTGATACGTACCACTTTCAGGCCTGGCTAATAAATATTTACATCTTTCCAATAAAAATCCTATAATGAAGAAAATTCTAAGGAAACAGAAGGGGCAAAACCTTAACATTACTGAAGCCTGGATCCCTGAATGACTAGATGCGAGTCATAGTTCAGTGACCTTCACTCAACTATGACATGAGTGAGAAATACACCTTTATTGTCTTTGGCTACTGAGATCTGGAGGTTGTTTTGTTACAACACTTGGCTTGCCCTAACCAGTAAAACAAATATGAAAATTATGACTCAAGATCTATAAAATTTCTTAAGAACCACTTATTTTTAACTGATAAAGTTGACCTTATACAAGTTGAAATATTGGTTTCCTTCAAGGACAGGCATGAATCTTAGGAATCATAATCATAATCATGAATCTTAGGAATCATAATTCATAATCAAATTTGTCTGCAAAGCAGTTGGATAAAAGTTACAAAATGATTTCAGTGTCTCTAGTAGTAGTTTATGAATATGAAAATATTTCAGTATCTTATAATATCAATTTCCACAAGAACTGGAAGAGCTTCAGATGTGTTATTCATTTAATTCTTTCAAGCTTATGCCATTGACATCTATCCTCACCAACGTGATGCTATAGTTATTTGAAAATTTACAATAAATATTCTTAGAATGTATATGTGTTATACCTCCAAAGTTAGTATTAATAATGTTATATGACCATATCAATAATCTTATCAACAAGTGTCATAGAGTTCATATGAGAAAACAACAACCACAACCACATACCCATTAGTTGGCAGGTGTCAAGGTCAAAAATTTTCATATTAATTCCAGCGTTAATTTAAAAAAACAGCTTTATTGAGCTATTATTGGATACTTTCAATGATATGAAATACCCATGAAATTCATCCATGTTACATATTACAATTAAATAATTTTTTTTACTAAATTTGAAGAGTTGTTCACCCAACTCACCATCCAGTTTTAGGACATGCTATCATCCAAAATATATTCTTCAATTTTGTTTATAGTGGACCTCTATTCTTTCCCCCAACCTCGGGCAATCACTAATTTGCTTCCTGCACCTGTAAAATTTTGTTCTCTGACCGTTTTATATTAATGGAATCATACCATATAGAACTCTTTGCACCTGGTTTCTTTTAGTTGGCATCATGTTTTTGGGGTTCATCCAGGTTGTAGTAGTTTTCTCCTTTTTACTGCTGACTAGTATTCTACCATGAATTTGTTTAGCCACCCACCAGTTAAACAGCATTTGAGTTTTGCCTGGTTTGAATTATTATGGACAACATCACCTTAAACATTTGTGTACAGGGTTTTGTGTGGACATAAATTATCATTTCTTTTGGGTAAATGTATAGGAGTTAGATTACTAGGTTGAGTGATAAGCAGCTTTTTAACTTATAATAAAACTGCCAAACTCTTTTCCAAATCGGCTGTACCAGAAATGTAAGAAAGTTCCCGTATCCTTATCAGGGATTTTTAAAAAATCTATTTTAATGGGTATGTAATTGTATCTCACTGTAGTTTTAACTTTCATTTCCTTAGCAACTAAATACGTGGAGCATCTTTTCATTTACTTGTTTGCTGTATATACATTTTCTTTGGTGAAATGGCTGCTCACTCTACTTGGGTTGTTTGCTTTCTTCTTTTTGAATTGTAAGGGTTCTTTATATATTCTGGATACAAGTCCCTTATCAGTTATGGGACTTGAAAATGTTTTCTATCATCCATGGATTGTCTTTTCCATTTTTCTTAATAGTATCTTTTGAAGCACAAATAATTTCATTTTGATTAAGTCCAGTTTACTAAATTTTTCTTTCATGAATCACGCTTTTGGTGTCATATCTAAAAACTCTTTGCCTAACAAGATCATGAAGATTTTTCTCACATGTTTTCCTCTGTAACTTTTATCATTTTGCTCTCACATTTAGGTATATAACCTATTTTGAGTAAATATTTTATATGGTGTGAAATTAGGGTTCAAATTCATTTTTGTGCATGTGGATATCCAGTTGTCCCAGAACCATTTGTTGAAAAGACAATTCTTTCACCCATTTAATTGCCTTGGCCTTTCTGTTGAAAATCAGTTGACTAAATATAAGGATTGGTTTCTGGATTATCAATTCTGATCTATTGATTTATAGGTCCATTCACATGCCAATACTCTATTGTGAAATTTTAAGACATAACAGTATGATAGAGGCAATTTTTTTATAATTCACAATAAGCTCAATCTACCATAATGATGAGGCACAATATTTTGCCCCATACCTGGAACTTCTGGAACAAAATTTTTTAAAATTATTTATATTGATATAAAACTAGGTTTGAGCAGGGTGGAAATCAGAGATTCAGTCTAAATATTTGCAACTTATAACTGTGTCTTACATAATAATATGTGAGTTGCTACATACTGCATTTTTAAAGACATATTTGTAATAAATTTCTTCAAGTAATACTGAAAGCTATAGGGCTGATAGCCAGTTTGTGTTTATCTAATATAATATAAGAAGTATTATCAAATTTTCCACTTTGAGTAACATTTACATCACTATTGCTGTATATTATTGATGCTAAGATGTCATTAATTATAAAACGCACCATTTTTAAATGGACACTAGGAAAGAAAAGAAAGGTTTTTGATTAAAATGCACACCGTCATCAGTGGAAAAAGATGCACTCTCATCTCAGAGATGTAAAGTTCTAAGTAAATGTACATCTTTTTTTTTTAAAGATTTTATTTATTTATTTGACAGAGAGAGACCACAAATAAGCAGAGAGGCAGGCAGAGAGAGAGAGAGGGAAGCAGGCTCCCCTCTGAGGAGAGAGCCCAATGCAGGACTCGATCCCAGAACCCTGAGATCATGATCTGAGATGAATACAGTGGCTTAACCCACTGAGCCACCCAGGTGCCCGTAAATGTGCATCTTTAAATTGATGAGATATAGTGTATCAGGGACAAAATGTTACTTTTTTTTTTTTAAAGATTTTATTTATTTATTTGACAGACAGAGATCACAAGTAGGCAGAGAGGCAGGTAGAGAGAGAGGAGGAAGCAGGCTCCCCGCTGAGCAGAATGCCTGATGTGGGGCTCGATCCCACGACCCTGGGATCATGACCTGAGCCGAAGGCAGAGGCTTTAACCCACTGAGCAAGCCAGGTGCCCCCAAAATGTTACTTTTGAATTGTCACATTTCTTCCAAGAGCAATATTGCTATTATGGGATCCCTTTAAAACTATATTTTTTCCTCCTTTACTTTGTATACATTTTGACAGTAAAATAAAATTCTATAATGATTTCAAAGACTTTGCATATATTTCAAATGACTTTGAAGTAGGAAATGGCATCAAGGTAGCTGTAGACACATAGGATATCTGTGTCTCCGTGTACCATTAGTATTTCTTCTGCCAGTGGGAATCCTATCATTTGAATCCAAGGGCATCCTTATCTTAATGCCCACCAGTTCAAATTATTTTGCAATTATTTACTAATCATTGGAACTTATGGGCTAGATCAATGATTTATAGCAACCCTGAGGCAGCGTATTTGAAATCTGGATAATCCTAGAAAATTTGGGATGTAGACTCTATACCATGGGCATTAGTCACTGGCGGGGCCGCTAAGAAGCCACAGGCTCAGCCCTCTGTGGAATGTACATTCCAGTGTGGAAGAATTGCCAGATGTGAATAGATCCCTGTCATTTTCTCCAGGACCGAATTCCTACCATGAAGCTGGAGATGCAAATAGACAGTCTGAGCAGCTGCTTACACAGGGTCATCCAAGGGGCACTGCAACTATCCTCACTTCCCCCAAATCTCTCCATTGCTGGCCTACCCCAGTGCCTTGGTATCACCCCTTCAAGGTGAACCCCTACCTCTAGAGAGTTCCTGTCTATGGAGAGAATGGCACCTATTAGATATCATTGTTTACTGTTGGCCTGGAGGAAAACAGGATCTTGAGGGGAGAAAGTACAGGTTTAGGGCATCAGGTCCCCCAGGTTTTTCTGCTCATAAGAAAGGTGAGACATGTGTAGGCCCACTTAAAAAAGAAGAGGACCTACTAGGTAGCAGATATTATAAGGAAACCTGGGCCAAACCAAGAATTTCAAAGCTGTTTAGAGCCTGACGTTGCTCTAAGGGAACATTTCAGGATCCCTGGTTCCTGGGCTGCATGGTCTTCTCGTGTTGAGTCTGCTTCTCTCTGCACATCTGCTCTCCTCCACTGTCACCATGGACTAGCTAATCTTTCATCTATTTTCATGTCCAAATTTTGAATAAGCCTGAGCTAGCACATCCTTCTAGTTGGGTAGACTCTTTCTCACCTGGCCACCTCATGGGCCGTAATAAGCCAAGACATGGGTAGCCAGCAACCAGTCCATGACCACTTCTGGCCCACTGAGCAGTGTGGGCACTGTTGATGTCCAGAACTGGAACTGTCAGAGAGAGGGGCAGTAGAAGACGCTGACACCCAGGAAGAATAAGAAGTGGGAGAGAGAGGGTAGGGACACCATAGAAAATCTTTGTCTTTCAGATCCTGTATGTAAAAGTGCTTTGCATCTAAGTGCTTTGAAAACCACTGTCCAAGAGTAAGGTGTTTTTCTCAGCAGGCAAGTTTGCCTCTGGATAACCTGTAGCAGTTTGTGTCCGACAACAGGTTTTCTCATGACAACTGAACAAGCACAGTGTCTTAGCCTGGGTCTCCCCAAAGCAGAGCCTCCGACAAAGGCCTTTATGCAGGTGACTTATTTACCATGTGATCCCAGGGAGCAGTGAGGGAAGATAGGAGAGGGAAAAAAGAAAGAGGGGAGTCAATGCCAAGATTCTTTTGGAAATTGGCCCCTGCTGTGGGCAACTGGTTTTTGATCCTTCCAGGGCCTTTTGAGGAACTTTGTAGAATGTGGTCTCAGAAGCATCTGCATTGGGAAGAAAGGGGGAAACATTTCTTCACTGAATCCCTTTGTCTCTTGGAAAGGGATGCCCATGTTTCCATGTTACCCACATGTAAGTGGGGAGCTGCTGCTTCTTGCAGTCAAAGGAACAGTGGGAAGTATGACCACAGATCTGTTTGAGCTGACAGGACACTGGCCCAAACCTTTAAGGAACTGGTTTTTGCTGCAGTGCCTGGAGTGAGAGGTGGGTCCACAGAGATTTTGAAATATCTAAGGGGCATCCGACATGATCAACCATATGAGGAAACCTCTTTCTTGGGAAAGAGATAACATTTTCTTCTGGTTCAAAGTGCTTGATTTCATCTGGAATGCAAAAAAAATCTCACCCATGTCAATGTCCCTCATTTCCCAAGGAGGAAAACTCAAAACTACGAACTTACATTTCAGTTACTTATTCCTTAGGGAACTTGGCCTCTCTTAGGAACTGCGAGACACACGCACGTGCGCACACGCACACACACACACACGCACACACACACTGTGTTACAGAATGCCAAAAGATGTCACTCACATCCCAATCCATGGAATTCTGTAAAGCCACAGGGCTATATACAGTGGTTCTCCTGGATTTTCCCACTGACCATGATCAAAGCGGAATCCACTTTCAAATAAAATCATCCCCAGGAGATATAATATCCCATCATGAGCACTGTGTCCCTTTATTCAAATGCTCTCAACCTTACTAAACTGTGACTATCCCACAATAGGAAATGATTTAACCTGTTATATGTTAATTATACTTTAGCTAAGTGAGGAATCAAGTTCTTGATGAGAATGAGAGCAGGGACCATGAATGAGGGGACTGACTACTGGAAGAGGATGAGTAGTGAGTGTGTGTCTAGAAGGTTCTAAAGATAAAATTTAGTTACTTCACAGTCTGAGCTGGGACTGACCTTTCTCAGGCTGGTTGAATTTGGTCCACTGTAGCCAGAGAAGTATAATTCCCCGAAGACTTCATGTTCTGCAACTTGCCATCTCCATCTATGCCTTTGTGGAGAAGCTAAGGAAGATAGGAACCCTTATGGTACATTGAAGCCATCTATGTGGACTCTTGGATTCCAAAGTATTTACAGTTTAATTTCATGGGGTCAACACAGACTCAGAGAGAGGCCAATGGATAGTCATTTGCTCAAAGAGTGGTATTGGATCAAAGAGGATGTAACAGCAAATTTGGAGAAACCAGAAAGATTACCTCAGAACCCAAAACACTGAAGGTCGGGCAAATGCTGGGCCAAATCTGACCTCTTGCTTGTGTTCATAAATAAAGTTTTATCAGGAAGAAAGGGGGACACAGCCTGCTTTTATGCTGCTGTGCCAGAGACAAGAAGGGTTCCCAAAGACGAAAATAGTTATTATCCAGCCCTTTACAGAATAAGGTTGTCAACTCCTGGGTAATCTAAACTTGGTGTATGTTGATATTCCTGCTTTGTTTCTCTACAAGGCAAGCGTTTACCATCAATTGAGAGCCACAGTGAGGTTCCACTCTTAGAATTTTTAACTGAGTTATCCCAGAACAATAGGGTGGAGGATTCAGGAGCACGCTGCCTCAACCTCCCTATTGAAGGATCTTTTCCTGGAGGGACTGCAGCATTCATTCAGCCGTTGTCAGGCCCAGAGCATCAGCGGAGTGCCAGACCCCAAGCTAGGTACCGGGAATGTAAAGATGGATAGAACATGCTTGTCTTATTGTTCTGTGCCAGAGGAGCCACAGAGGCCCCACAAGGCAATTGTTGCTTGTGACCTACTCTTTCTTTTCTGGCTCTCTTTTCTCTCTTTCATGTCTCTCCCTCTCATCTCCTCTGACCACCTTGACTCTCGGCCTCTTCCTTTCAGCCTCCCTCTTGCCTACAATTCAGGCCTGCCAGTGCCACCCAGTGGCTCTGACAGGCATTACCCAGACTTGTGGACTTCCCTCAGGGTGGGGAATGACCTCGTGGAAGGCAGCCAGAGCCTTTAATTAGAGATCCAGAGACAACTAGAAGGTTCCAGTGAACTTTGCAATTCTCTCCTGACTGTTCAAAGCATTAACTTTTTTTTTTTTAAGATTTTATTTATTTATTTGACAGAGAGAGATCACAAGTAGGCAGAGAGACAGGCAGAGAGAAAGGAGGAAGCAGGCTCCCCGCCGAGCAGAGAGCCGGACATGGGGCTCGATCCCAGGAGCCTGGGATCATGGCCTGAGCCGAAGGCAGAGGCTTTAACCCACTGAGCCACCCAGGCGCCCCCAAAGCATTAACTTTTAAAGTCATTTATACCTTGGTATAAATGAAGGGAAGGGAGGTAGATTTGTTAAGGGGAAAGAGACCAAGTGTTCCCTAAACGATTAAGTTACAGAGGTAATCGCACACTGCTCTGAGCAGAAATTGCATTTGAGTGTTCCAGGGGTGTTATTTAGATGGGATATGATATGGGTAGATGCTATGTGCAGTGATGATTTTAGGACTGTAAGCAGTTTATTGAGTCATCCCAGGGGGTTCAAGTGAATTGCCTCTCACATAGACGACCTCCCTGCGAGGCTGCTGTGGTGAGCCCTTTGGATACTTGCAGGGCTGACCTGAGACCCTTGGTTCTCTCCCTTCTGCCAGGTCTCTGTTCTGAGGAAGGGACTCCAGGATGAGGTGGAAGAATGACTGTGGTTGCCCATAAGAAGGCTGGTTCTGCCCATATTTAGTATGTTGGTTGGGGCGGGGGTGGCCGCTATCTCTAGGAAGAGGGTACTGGGGGCCTGTTGTTTGGGAAAATTCTGGGGCAAGAGAAAAAGCCCCATTTTACATTCTGCTACATGAGGCTGGCTGCCCATCCAGTCCTGGTCTCGGTGCAAACATTCTCGTTCCATGCCCAGGTGAATTTGTGTTGGTAGGAGGGAGGCTGCAGCAGTGGGGCCAAGGCTGGGCCACCTTGCCTTTCCTCGTCTCCCAGGATCCACTCACGGAGTCTGGCCATTGTGAATGGATGCTTACAGTGTGACTATAATTTTCTCAACTGCCCAAGTTATTTTTTTCTCTTGGAGAAATCTAGGTCTCAGAATTCTGTCTCAGTAGGCACCAGACTTACCCAGGGTCAAATAGAGGTTCTAACTCAAGCCTTTTTTTTTTTTTTTAAAGATTTTTATTTATTTATTTGGCAGAGATCACAAGTAGGCAGAGAAGCAGGCAGAGAGAGAGAGGAGGAAGCAGGCGCCCTGCTGAGCAGAGAGCCCAGTGCGGGGCTCCATCCCAGGACCCTGGGATCATGACCTGAGCTGAAGGCAGAGGCTTTAACCCACTGAGCCACCCAGGCGCCCCTAACTCAAGCCTTTTAAGTGTCAAAAGGAAGGAGAAGAGGCTACTATCTTTCTATTATCATCACTGTTAGGGATAACCTCCCTTCAGGGCAGAGAAGTAGTTATTTGAAATATAATGGTATTGGAAAGATTTCCCGGTCCTAAAACCATCTCTTCCACTTATGGGTCTGAGGGTCAAAAATTCTACCATGAGAAATTCATTTTCTGGGTAAAGCATTAGCCTGTCCTCCATGACTTCTCTTAAAATAGAAACACCCAAGGGGTGTTCCCCATGAAGTCACTAACCATCTATGGGAAGGGCTTCTGAATTAAATAGAGAAGTGACAACCCACTTGGTCCTTTGGAGTCTTCCAAACTATTTGCCTTCATTTTAGTAGCTAAACTTACCAAAGAACGTATCAATTATGAACACAACATTTTTAATGCTTAAAATTTAGTATTTTATTTTTTAAAAATTGTTTTTGTTTATATTGTGGGGAGGGGAGATGCAGAGGTAGAGGGAGGGAGAGTCTTAAGCAGACTCTGTACTCAGCACTGAGCCTGACGTGGGGCTCAGGTCTCACGACCCTGAGATCATCACCTGGGCTAAAGCCAAGAGTCAGATGCTTAACTGACTGTGCCACCCAGACATCCCAAAATCTAGTATTTAAGCAAAAATGATAGGAACATGAAAATTGGTTGTGGCTTGTACTTTTCAACTTGGGATCACTCCCAGAAATATTGAGGAGTTCCCAACTCGGTGGGGAGACTTCAGTACCCGTCACCCAGACTCAGCTCCCAGGGAGAGTGAGGAGATGAGAGAACAGGAAGAGTGCAAAGAACAAAGGAAGCTTTGTTTCTTGCTGCATTTGTGGATTTTTCCACTAACAAATGATAAATGTACCCATCCTTTACACTTGACTGCCCCGTAGTGGATTATACCTGACTGTCTACATGGTAAATAATAGACACCATTATTCATGATCCTCATAAACTTTCCTGAGACCATGCTTTTGTTGATCCTGGATCTCCTACCTTGACCGTCTCTTGTCTGGTCTCTTCTTTTCTAAATGCTGTTGTTTCTTCAACAGAAGACACTCAAGACTTCTCTAGCCACAGACCTATTCTCCTAGATTAAAAATACTATCTGAGCAAGTCTCTTGGTATTTGTACCTTCATTACAACATGACTTCAGAAATGCATTGCTTAATTACTTAAGTTTTAAGTCATGTGACTTATCCCTTTTAGATGTGTATTTGGTTTGGCCACCCACATGGAAATTCAACAGCTTTGAAATCTCCAGTGGTAGGTACGGTGCCGGGCAGATGACAGCTACTCAGTACTCTATTAGATGAGTCAATTAAAGGGAATAGATAGATAGATAGATAGATGATAGATAGATAGATAAATGCAATAGATAGGCTAAGAGGAAAGGTCACATATACATTTTGGGTCTCTATTTTTTGACTTTCCACCAAGGAGAGGTCTTATTGAAAACACAGAACACATTTGGCAGGTAAAACATGAAACCCTTGTCTCTCCAGGATCAAGGAAATAGCACAAACATTTCCAAAAAACTTAGCTCATGTGAAGTGCTAATTCCACCCATGCCGCCATGACTGTATTTTGTTGTCAGTATCTGAAGTGGGTGATGAAAGTGGTTGAAGGTAGTTGAAGAAGGAGATGATGAAAATTAAGGTAGTTGAGGGGAGCAGGGGCCCTTGGCTGGCCTGAAGGGGAGGAACTCTCTGAGTCATTCACGAGTCAGGGTCTGCGACTGGGCCCATCAGGAAAGGCTTCTGTTAGGAAAATGAGTATCAACTAGAAATATACTGTACTAGAAAACTGATCATTAGGGTTTAACTCTGCTTCAGAATTAAGTTGAACCAGATAAAACTGTTGATCTTTGGCTAATTTTAAACTACAAAGCAATTTCCATATGAGTCCTCCTTTTTTTCTTTTCTTTTTTTTTTTTTTAAGATTTTATTTATTTCACAGAGAGATCACAGGTAGGCCGAAAGGCAGGCAGAGAGAGAGGAGGAAGCAGGCTCCCCACTGAGCAGAGAGCCCAATGCAGGGCTTGATACCAGGACCCTGAGATCATGACCTGAGCTGAAGGCAGAGGCTTAACCCACTGAGCAACCCAGGTGCCCCCAAATGAGTCCTCTTAATAGTAACCCCCATAAAGTTGAGTGTACCGTCCTCATTCCCTTCCTGGGTGTGTTAACATCATGGCTCGAGTTCCATTTGGTTGGACCATCCACTTACACATGGCAAGCCATAACAATTTTTAGTAACAGTAGAATGTCATAATTTAAATTTTACCTTAGAAGTTACCTATTTAAAAAGTCTTTACTCTTAGAAATGTGCATTTGTTTAGAAATCCTTTGTCCATATACCCTGCTCCTCCAAATATTTTTGAAACCCTACTATAACCTTGATGAAACTTAAGGTTATCGTTAAGTAGGAAAAGCCGTTTTAATAAGCTGTCTTCCTGATTCTTCTTTTCTTTCAGAGTTTATTATTTTTTTAATGGAGGTGTTTGCTCTATTCTGTTTTTTCTAGTGGATTTTTGTGACATATTATGTTTCTTAAGAGGATGGAGTGTCTTCATCCTACCACTCCCTCTCCCTGCCACACACATTATTACTCTGTTTACCTACTGTCTCCTTTCCCTAACTGAAAACGAAGGTAATATTTACTCACCTCTTCCTTGCTGAGTGAGATAGCAACAACCCAACAGCACCAAAGGAATGTAACACTGGAGCCTGTTTTTTCAGCATGGAAACATTTGTCTGCCCCAGATCAGAGGTCCGTGGCTCTGATAATTTGTCATCAAGTTCAGAATGTGGAGTTTGAAGTTCTTATCTAAGTTCTGGCAGTTACTTCCAGAATACTTCTAGTAAAATCTATTGAATTTTTGGTTTGGCCATTTATTCCCATAATGCTTACATTGAAAGCCCTGTTTATCCCCTTTTGTTTCTACCAGGCTTAGCTGAATTACCAGATTCCTTAGAATTTGTATTGTTTTTTTTTCCCAGTGCCTCAGGTTCCTCAAGTTCTTCATCAACCTGTGTTCATTTGTCTTTTGCCATGAGGATTTGAGAGCAAGTAGCTATTGAGGGCTTAGAATCATCTGAGAGATGCTAATTCCTCTATGGAATCACTCAGATAGTGGCCCCACTAGTGGAGTGTAGGGAGCCTTCTCATGTGGGACCCAACCCAGTTGAAAAAGGACTGATTTGATCTCTGGGTTAGCCAAATGAGAAGGGTCCAGAACATGCCCTTCAGTCTGCAAATGAAATCTGCTGCATTACTGAGTACAACGGGATTTCTCCCATGGGACCCATAGTGCTGGACATGGTCGTTATTTTAGAGCAGGGTCCTTGTCTCAAGAAATGTACTTGAATTGTTGAAGCAAAACAACATATAGGAGAATTTTAGAGAAAAATTAACTGTTAAATGATGCAGCTGCATCTCTATGTCCAAAGGCAGCATTATAATTATCTTTTTTATTCCTTAATCTATGCAACTTACTTTGTAGGATCATGATGTGGTAAAACTGAATAATGGATGAAGGCCCAGAGAATCTAAGTTTTAGGATTAGTTTCATTGGGAGCCATCTATAAGCTCTTAGGAGAAAATCTTTGTGACTTACAAATTATTACAAATAATTTCATATTTACAGCATTAAAAACAGTACAAAAAAGAAAAATGATAAATTGAACATAATCAAAATCAAAAGCTTTTGCTCTACAAAAATACTGCTAACAGAGTGAAAACACAAGCTACAGACTGGGAGAAATATTTGTTAGGCACATATTTGATAAAGGATCCATATCCAGAATATATAAAGAAAAAATATATATATATATAAAGAAAATAATCTACTTTTTAAAAATAGGCAAAACATTGAACAGATCTTTTTTTTTCCACCTCTTTGTTCTTTATCAAACAAAATATACATGTGGCAAATAAGCACCTGAAAAGATGTTCAATATCTTTCATCATTACGGAAGTAGAAATTAAAACCACAATGAGATACTACTACACACCTACTAGAATGGCTGAAGTTTAAAAATGTTGTTGATAACAGTGCTGACAAGGATACAGGGTAGCTGGAACTCTCATTCGTCGCTGGTAGGAATGCAAAATGGAACGATTGATCTGGAAAACAGTTTGACAGTCTTTTATAAAGATAAACACATGCTTACCATTTGACCCAACAAGCCCTTTCCTAGGCATTTACCCAAGAGAATGAAAAGTTACATTCACATCAAAACCTGTATACAAATCATTGGGCGGCTGTGTTCATAATCACCCAAAATTGGAAACTCAAATGTCCTTCAGTGGCTGAATGGATGAACAAACTCTGGTGGGATCCACCCAATGGAGCACTACTCAGTAATAAAAGGGGACTGACTACTCTGGCAGGCTACACCACAGATGAAGGTGCAATGCACTGTACTAAGTGAAAGGAGTCAGATGCAGAAGGCCACATACTATATGATTCCATTTATATGAAGCTATATCTAAAAAAAAAAAAAAGATTGTCAGAAGGAAAGACAGAAGTATAGGATTGAAAAGAGATCAGTCATTATCAGGGGCTGGGAGTGGGAAGAGAGGTTGGCTGCAAAGGGAGCATCAGAGATCTTTTGTGGAGGGACAGATCTGTTCTATATCTTTTTTTTTTTTTAGAGATTTTATTTATTTATTTGACAGACAGAGGTCACAAGTAGGCAGAGAGGCAGGCAGAGAGAGAGGAGGAAGCAGGCTCCCCACTGAGCAGAGAGCCCGATGCGGGGCTCAATCCCAGGACCCTGGGAGCATGACCTGAGCCGAAGGCAGAGGCTTTAACCCCCTGAGCCACCCAGGCGCCCCAAGATCTGTTCTATATCTTGATTGTGGTAGTCCTTATATGACTCTATGTTTGTCAAAACTCATAGATCTGTAATACCAAAAGTATAAATATCGACATATATAAATTACACATCAGGTTGTTTTTTTTTAAGTGTTTATTTGTTTATTTGAGAGAGAGAGAGAGAGCGCACGAGCATGGGGGGGGGCAGAGGGAGAGGGAGAAATAGGCTCCCCGCTAAGCAGAGAGCCCAGTGAGAGGGACTCGATCCCAGGACCCTGAGATCATGATCTGCGCCAAAGGCAGCAGCTTAACTAAGCCACACAGGCACCCCACACATCTATTTTTTAAAAAAGGAAAAAACGCAATATCTGCCTCAGTTGCACATTTGTCAAATATGAATGATGCCTCTGCCACTGAGGATGATGATGATCTAATCAAACTCACAGGATTTGGGGGAGCTTCTACATATGAAGACAAATCTGAGTGCTTTGAAATGCAGGAAGTGCTTTGAAATTAATTGCCTGATAATGTCAGAGTTTTCTGTTTTGCCTTTGTATTCAGCTACCTTGCTTAAACTCTTATTATTTATATAAGTGTGTCCATTAACTCTTTCAGCTTCTTGAAATAAGCTATCAGATAGGCTACAAATGACAGTTAATCTCTTCCTTTCCAGTCTTAGATCCTTTGCTATAATTTCTTTTCTTCTTTTCTTGTGTTGGTTAAGACTGCCAAGTCAGTGTTGAATAACAGATGTGATAATAGACATTATTGACGTATTCCTAAGCTAAATAAGGATGCTTATATTATTTTGGAACACTGAAAAGAAAAGAAAAGAAAAGAAAAGAAAAGAAAAGAAAAGAAAATGGGAAAAATATTTGAAAGTTATATAGGATTTTTGATGGGTTTGGTAGATACCCTTTATCAATTGCAGGAAGCTTCTTTTTACTACTGTTTCTCGAGTTTTTTTTTTTTTTTCACTGAATGTTTTTCCTGCATCTACTGAAGTCATTATACAAAGTTTTGTGTGTTTTTTTTTTTAAGATTTATTTATTTATTTATTTGAGAGAGAGAAAGAGAGTGAGCGGGGAGAGGAACAGAGAGAGAGGTAGTGAATCCCAGTGGACTCCCCACTGAGCAGGGAACCTGACATAGGGCTCAACCCCAGGACCCTGAGATCATGACCTGAGCCATAATCAAGAGGCAGCTGCTTAACTGACTGAGCCACCCAGGTGCCCTCAATCTTGTTAAAAATGTTATCAATCAAACTTCAGAGCCGACCTTTCATATTCTTGTATTCTCTTCTCTAGGCAACCTGTAATCTCCTAACGGGCACAGATTTTGCCTTTTTGTCATTGAGTCTCCATCACATAGCCCAGGTCTGATCTAAACAGAACAATTACCCCTAGAACCTCACTCATCTAGAGAGAGGAGAGCACCCCCACTACCCTGCTGAGGACTGGAGGGCCCAGAAGCCTCTTCTCCCATAATCTTAAGCCCATACTTTCAAGATGAGCCTCAGCCCATTCATTCATGTGTATCTCACATTCTTTTTGCCCCCAAACTGAAGAGCTTTTTTAGATAGTTAATAGGAGTACAAATACTTTTCCAGGCTTCCCGAAGCCCTGCTGCATCTCTCTTTCCTTATCAAGAGTGGGTCGTAGGTTGCACCTAGCAGCTGGAAGAAGTGTTCTTCAAATATCAGGGTGTAAGCCGAAGAGAGAAGGATCACTGGGAGCCCCTGCAGACGGAGAGCAGGAAGTTTCCCTGTAACACGAGCGTGTCAGCCGGGAGGCAGCCAGATGTGGAGCAGGTGGCCGACCTCAGGCCTGCTGCATTTGGGGATCTCTCTAGACCTCTGCTCGGAGAGGAGACCCGAGAGACAGTGTCATGCCACAGAGAGGAGCAAGAGCGTGGACTCTGGCCGAGAGGGGCCTGAGCTCAGGTCTTGGGTGTGACACATGGTGACCAGGTAACCATAGATAAGCCACTTCACCTCTCTATTTCTCTATTTTTGGTTTCCTCTTCTCTAAAACAGGTATAGAAGTGGGTGGTTTTGAAAGCCTGCCACGACAGACTCTTAGAAACCGCCGGCTATTATTTCAATAGCAATGGCCGAGGCCTGATGCGAGAAAATAGGTTCCTCCGTGAGAGGGCACTTAGAGGTTTTTTCAAATTTTGTTTTGTTTTTGATTTCTATCACGAAGCAAAAATATATAATTTCAAAACTGCAGTTATTAAGATGCAGAACAAAGAGAATCATGACTCATGTTTCACAATTTACAGAGCTTATTTATTGTTTCATGTTCTATAATACTTTGGACAGTTACATAACCTCCCCCCCCCCCAACCTCACGATGCCAGGATATGACATCAGGAAACTAGGGAGGAAGGGGTTTGGGGTAGGGGGACGATGTGCTGTAGGGACAAGTCATATGCTTTTTTGATATTAATGTCCTGCCACTTACCTTGGGTAAAGCAATCCCAAATGCTGAGTGATACCAGGAAACAGGGTTTTGTTTTTTTTTTTGTCCCCCCATTACGGTTGTTCTAGCTCTAAAATTCTATGAGACCTTTAGATAATGTTAGGAGCCATTCTCAGCCTGGACTATTGTCAGGGACTGGATTTAAGCCTTTGGCTAATTCCCAGTTGTCCTGGCTTCGAAATCTTCCAGTTCTTGAAGTCATAGCTTGGACTTCTCCACTTCTCTGGGAATAAATATTCCTTGACACTGGTTCTCCTATATCATTCTCCTTTCCAAAGGCCACTCCCCCCCACCCCCCAATTATCTACCCAGGAAGATAGGGATCATTCACCAGACTCTCCCGTCTCCGAACCTTTGCCTCCCACACACCTTGCCAGACTCTCAGGGCCTCCTCTCCCAGAGCTGCCCTCTCTGCCAGCCAGAACCATTTGTGTGTCATTTTCACTTCCTATCTCCTTGCCTTCGTGAGGGTGACTTCTCTATCTTGCTGGTCTCCATCTTCCCTTTCTGGATTCCAGAAATGGAGAGCATTATAATCTCTTGGCGTCTTGGAAGGATATCTGTTACTAGGTTTACTCGTGTTTGAAGGAAGTACTTTGATACACACTGAAGTTGGACTAAAGGTCTAAGAGAAAGCTCAAGTAACGGGAGGAAGATTGTTGCTAAATTGCATTTGAAGAGGCAAAGTCTTGCTGACGGAACTTCTGTCCAGCTCCATGACGGCTGGATATGTGAGTGTGTTGCTGCTGCTGAGAGAGTGTTTAGTTGACGATGTTTAGAAAAGTCCAGACCTGATGGCTCTGGGGTTTCACTCACAGCTTCTCACAGAGACAGCACAGGTCACTAGATGCTATAGGAGTTTCCCCCTCCCCTGAGGCAGCCTTGGAAGCCTGGGGGCAAAACCCCAAAACAAACACGAACAGAAAAACAAAACAAGCAAGCCAGCAAATGCCAGCCCAGGTAAAAATTGGGATTCTGGTGCCATTTCCCAGAGAGCTCCCTGGTTCCCCTTTCTGTGCTACTTCCTGCTTCCTCTCCTGTCTTCTACAATCCCCTGATTTCAGAGAAAGGACCTTCCATCAGCCATTTATACTTTTGTGGGAATCAACATTCTTTTTCTTAACATCTCCAGTGCATTTTGGTATTTTAAGACCTATCTCCAATCATGAAAGAACAATCTTTCATCTTTGACCCTGTGAAGAAAATCTGAAACATCAGCAAGCATTTGGGGGAAAATCCAGAAAGAAAAGAAAGTAGAAAGGGCTATTTCCTGATAATCCTGGGGTTGTACTGTACCAGAAAACCAGTGACTTTTTCTGCAATCTCCACCTTCTCTTTTTGGTTTAATATCCCCATGTTTAACTTGGAGGAGCCTATGTATTGTATGACTCCTTTTCCCCAGTGCACACCCACTGTCCCCACTGAATACCGCAGTAGATTGGACCACAGATGGACGATGGATCCAAATGGAATCAATTTAAAGGGTAGGTTAGGTGAAATAGCTTCTTTCATCGGGGAATTTGAGGTGGCGACCTGAAGTGACTGGGATAGTTAGCCATGGGGAGCAGAGCAGAAAGACCATGTCACCCATGGCTGAAGCTGGGGCAGGTGGGGGTCAGGGGAGTGAAAGCCACAGAGACAGCCGAAGCTGCTGGGAAGCAGAAACCTGGAGCCAAGAGAAGCTACAGTAGATCCTTACTATCCACGTGATCCATTTCTGTGAATTTGCTTAGTCGCTAAAATGTGTCGCTAAAATGTGTCACCCCCACATCAGTACTCACAGTGCTCCTGCAGTTATTTCCAGACATGAGCAAAGCAGTGAAAACTTGGAGTTACTCAGCGCCATGTTTCCAGCTGAGGCTGACCCCGGTGACACTCGCCTTCTTGTTTTAGCTCTTATGCTATAAACATGTGTCCTTTCCACGGTTGATTTAGAGCCACATTTTCCACATTTTTATGATTTTGTGGGTGATTTCATTGTTTAAAATTACCCCAAGCATAGTCCTCAAGTGCCGTCTAGTGTTACTGAGCTCAAGAAGGCTGTGCTGCTCCTTACAGAGAAAATATGGGTGTTACAGAAGCTTCCTGCAGGCCTGGGTTAGAGTGCTATTGGTTGTGAGTTCAAGGTTAATGAATAAATAATATATATTTAATACGGTGTCTTAAAACAGAAATACACATAAAACAAGTTTTGCATCATTCAGTCTGCAAAAATGCTGGGACCAGAGGCTTGCAGGACCCTAATCCCATATTTCCCCTACAAGTAATTAGCTCAGAATTTCCTAATTCAGTGATTGTGTGATTTTAGAGAACATAACTTCTGTAAATAATGAGAATTGAGTATGCCTGCAGAGAAGAGAATGAAGCGAATGCAGAGGAAAGCAGATGACAGACTGAGCCACTCAGAGAGACAGAGAGAGGAGATGTCTTCTCCCTGGTGGCTCCCAGTTTCAAGCTCAGTTCCCTTGAGAACTAGCTGAAATTCATCTCAATGGCATCTCAATATTTTTACAACCTTTATTTAAGCTTCCTGGAGTTTCGTCTTCTTGCAAACAACAAAGTTTTTGACTGAAACGCGTACTCCTTATGTTACTATCCTTAAGAAGCTCCCTTGGAAAGAGGCAGGGTCTCTCCATTTGAGGCCTGGCCCAAGGTCACAATGAAGTTCATGTCTAAAGGCTGCTAAGGTCACAATGGCCTCTTCCTGAGTCAGGTGCTACATCAGAAAACCAACCCTCCCTCATCTCAGGGAGGTCTGTGCTCTGATTAAATGCTCAATGATACTTGAAAAGAGAGTTTGAGGACTTAAGCTTTAAAAAAATAAACCCAAACTCTGGTTTCAGTGTGAGTTATCGATGACAAATACATTACAGCACTTTGTTTTGGCTTCTAATTTGAAGGATGCCAGTTTTAGAAATAGTTTATTTGTTTTCCTTGTTGGGAGACAAACACATTCTTGAAAACAAGTTCCAGTCTGAACACTCCTTAGGAAGGAACTGTTTATTTGGCAAAGCAGTGTGTCCCCACATGGGAAATTATATATAAAGAGAAGCACCAAACTGTGCAGAGAAGAAAAAAGTTTTAATTTTCTCGAAGGTTGTGACCTGCTTGAGGGATCAGGTTCTTACCCACATACTTGGTTTGATGGCCACAGAAAGTACATATTCTGAGACAGGAAACCATCGAAATCCTAGAGGAGAACACAGGCAGAAACCTCTTTGACCTCAGCCATAGCAACTTCTTATTAGACACGTCGCCAGAGGCAAGGAAAACAAAAGCCAAAATGAACTATTGGGACTTCATCAAGATAAAATTTTCTGCACAGTGAAGGAAATAATCGACAAAACTAAAAGGCAGCCTATGAACTGGAAGAAGATATTTGCAAACCACATATCTGATAAAGGGTTAGAATCCAAAATCTATAAACAACTTATCAAACCAAACACCCAAAAAACAAATAATTCAGATTAGAAATGGGCAGAAGACATGAACAGACACTTTTCCAAAGAAGACTAACAGACACAAGAAAAGATGCTCATCATCACCACTCATCATCAGGGAAATGCAAGTCACAACTACAATGAGATACCACCTCACACCTGTCAGAATGACTAAAATTAACACAAGGAACAGTAGGTGTTGACAAGGATGTAGAGAAAGGGGAAAACTCTTGCACTATTGGTGGGAATGCAACCTGCGCAGCCACTCCAGAGAACAGTTTGGAGGTTCCTCAGAAAGTTAAAAATAGAGATACCCTACAATCCAGAAATTGCACTATTAGGTATTTACCCAAATGATACAAAAAATACAGATTCAAAAGGGTACATGCACCATGATGTTTAGAGCAGCATTATCAACAAGAGCCAAACTATGGAGAGAGGCCAGATATCCATCGACTGATGAATGGATAAAAAAGAGGTGGTATATATATGTGGAATATTACTCAGTTATCAAAAAGAATGAAATCTTGCCATTTGCAGTGTATTGGATGGAGCTAGAGTATGTTATGCTAAGTGAAATAAATCTGTCAGAGAAAAACAAATGCCATGCAATCTCACTCATATGTGGAATTTTCCTCCAAAGATTGTATTTATTTATTTGAGAGAGAGAAAGAGGGAGAGAGAATCTGAAGCAGACTGTGTTGAGCACAGACCTCAACTCGGGGCTTGAACCCACAACTGCCAGACCACGACCTGAGCTGAAACCAAGAGGTAGATGCCCAAATGACTGAGCCACCCAGGTGTCCCTCACTCATATGTGGAATTTAACACAGAAAACAGATGAACATGAAGGGGGGAAATGAAAAAAAAAAAGAGAGAGAGAGAGAGAAATAAGCCATAAGCAACTCTTAACAGTAAAGAGCAAACTGAGGGTTGATGGAAGGAGGTGGGTGGGGGGTGAGCTGGATGGGTTAGGAGTATTAAGGCGGGCACTTGTGATGGGCACTGGGTGTTGTGTGTAAGTGATAAATCACTGAATTCTACTCCAGAAACCAATATTGTACTCTATGTTAACTAACAAAATTTAAATTTTAAAAAAAAGTACATAGTCGATGTGTCCAACTACCAAGCCCAGGTCCTGTGGCACCTTTTTAGCCCTCTGTGGTCTCTGGTTTGTGATGACTCCACACCACTCCTCCTTATCTCTTGTTCTTCAAATGCGCCATCTCCATTCCACTGACACACCACACTGTTTCTCTGCCCATGAAGTCTCTCCTGTCTGTCTCGTCTGCTTCTGAGCTGCCACACTCTGCCTTTCAGGGCCAGTGCAGTTGCTCCCCTCCAGGGAACTCTCATTGGTTTTATGAGCTTCTTTGTGCAGCCACTCCATCCCTTCCTCTGAGCCCATCTGGTTCTTGAAGACAACTTTCTCCTATAACCTACAGCATTTCCTAATGAAGCTGACTCTAAGAATAATGAATGTGACAATTCTCAACTCAAGAATCGTAGTAGTACAGAGGGGTAATAATAATTTCAAGGCCACTTATGATCCCTAATTTTCCAAAGCATGGTTGATTTGAGGTCAGTCTCATTTCTTGGGGACCCTGGGGTACATTAGCCCTTATTAATTTCCATGGTCATTCCAGCACATGGAATAAGTTAGTTTAGCTCATATGGGTAAATTTTTTATTCCCAAAGAGTAATTTTGTTAGTGCCAACTTGAAAATAATACTACATTGTCTTTGGGGAAGACTTTCCCCAAGAAATGTAAGTCCCTTTTTTGCCAGTGCATTCAGTCTCATAAAAGCTTTCTGAGGTAGGGAATGACCCTCTCTTCTTTAAGGCAAAGAAACTGAGGCCTGACATGAATAGTTTACACTGAGAGGAAGTTGGGATTAAGAGAGAAAAGACATTTTACATCTAGGTCCTGATGAAGCAAGGGCAATCAGGGAAGTTCAGACCCACAGGACGGCCACCATACACAGTTGGGCAGGCTGTGCACTGCATAGAGCAGTGCTTCCTAAAGTTGACCTCTTTGGCCAGATGTGGTGGCCCTGCCTAGAGGACCTAGCCTGAGAAGGAGTGAAAGCTAGAGATGGGTGTGCTTCCTCTAAGACCTCTTCTTGGACATACAGGATTCCACCCTCTTTCCATCCTGACTTAGGTCACAGGAAGGGAAGAGTGTGTGAGGCTTGTCTTCCCAATGTCCTCTTAGAAGGGTTTTCATTTCTACAGAAGCACCAAGCCAAGAATTCTTAAAGATTCAGACTTTCAGACACATTTGGTTACTGTGCAGCCTGTGGCAGAAACAGAGAGGCCACATCCCTGAGAGATCTGGAGCCAAGATCTATGCATTATGGACTTAACTCCTGACACATTTGGCACAAGTTGAAAAACGAAAGAAAAAAAAAAAATCCCACCCACTGTCTCAAGAGGCCTTGGGCAGGAACATACAAGGCAAAATGTTTTAGTTGTAGACAAGAAAATGCTGGAGAGTTAGCAAGGGATGAGCTGGTCAGGAAATATCTACTTCCTGTGGATACTCCCAACGTTCTCCCACTCTGGCCAACCCCAGTTGCAGATGATAGAGCCAACAAAACACTGTACCCATGTGATCACCCTTGGCTCACTCAGCCCCAGTCAGTGGTGCCATTGACCCCACTTGCCCATGCAGAACCTTCTGGGTTTCTTCCTGAGGCAGAGGATGTTCCTATAAGCCAACAAGAAAGACTGGGATTAGAAATGTGGCATTCGGAAAGCAAGGGCAGGCAGATATATAAACTGTGGCTAAAGATAAATTTCCCGACTCATCCAGGTGCAAATAAAACTTTAGGTTGACTTTACTATGAAACAAAAATGCCTTAAAGGAAATGGTTTTTTTTAATGATGGATGTTTTTCAATACCATGGTATAAGAATCTTGTGATTCACCACCACTCAGATGAAAGCCTCCTCCTTGAATTTGCTGCATTAATGGGAATTCATATGCTAAGTCCATTAACCACAATCACCGTTTTCAGGGTAAGTCAGACTTGTCTCTTAAATTAAGAATAAAGAAAAAAAAAAAGGCAATCACAGCGACGAATCATGCGGAGATGTCCTGCCTGTAGTGAAAAGGGAAGTATGTTTTCTCTGGGCAGCCCACACAAAATCAGATATTTAATATGATTACTGAGAAGACGGAAAAGGTTTTCAGGAACAATTCCTGTGGCTCAGCTCCTAGTAGCCTGCAAAGGAGTAAGTGGGAAGTAGGGGACCAGCCAGCCTATTAAAAGGAGGCTGAGAGCCAGGCTCCCTGATCCCACTGCAAAACAGAGGGTACAGTGGACAGGAGAGGCTGGCAAGAGATTGCATACCAACCTACTAAGCAACCAACTTATTTTTAAGCACATACTACATGTGGGTACTCAAATGCAGGGTAACCTCACCCTCAGGAAGTGGTTTTATTTGGGGTGTTTGGCTAACCTGGTATAGCAAGGGCAACCAGGGAAGTTCAGTCCCACAAGAGGGCCACCATACACAGTTGGGCAGGCTGTGCACTGCACAGAGCAGTGCTTCCTGAAGTTGACCTGTTTGACCGGATGTGGTGGCCCTGCCCAGAGGACCTAGCCTGAGAAGGAGCGAAAGCTGGAGACAGGGTGTGCTTCCTCTAAGACCTCTTCTTGGACATGCAGTCTGGATGGACATGCTAATCAGGAAAATAGAAAATGAATTGGTTCCACAGGTGACAGAGGAGCCAAGACATCAGGACAGGAGGACGGCAGGAGCCCGAAGCCTCTGCCTGCCCCCAGGCTGAAGGCAGGAAGGCTTACTTTCCAGAGGTCCAGGGCCTGGGCGGAAGTGAAACTACAGTGGGCGTGGGCCCAAGCCACAGAGGAGGGCAGTACTGCGGAGACTGAAGGAAGAAGCCCGCTAGCTTGCGGTCGACCGCGCCGCGTTCAGCGGCACCTGCCGTTGTTGCACCAGCGCCCGGGGAAGAAGCCACCCAACAGTAGCCCAGGGAGGGCACCCCGGGCAGCGCCCCCTAGCAGTAGGGCAGGGCAGGGGAAAGGCAAAGAAAGGACGGGGCGCAAACAGGCCCCAGCTGGGCACAGTGAACACGCTTGGATCTTCTTTTTTTTTTTTTTTTTTTCCTAAAAAAAAAACAAAAAACCTTCAGCCACAATGACTTCACCTCGCCCTGGGCCAGACCATGACAAATCAATCATAAGCCGCAAGTGCTGGCTGGAATGGACTCTGGGGTCAACTTTTGCCTCATCCTCTCACCAGCCATTCAACCCCCATGTGGGCCTATCTCAAGACCGTCTTCGGAGAAACCTAATCCTTGCAGGTGTTAAGGAACTCTAGGACACATAGCCTGACACACATGCTTGTCTCTTCACAGAAGCCTTGGAACTGACTGTCCTCACTCCTGTTCCCTGTGGACGATCCCAGGATCTGACCAGCCCCATGGCCGAGCCAGCACAATTTCGCCTGGCTTCCATTTCATCCATGGTCAGCTCTGACGAAACCGGCTAAATGAAGATTCAGAGGCTCCAGCGTGCCTAAAATTCATGCTCTCACTGCCTCTGTGATGGCTAATGCAGCCCTCCCATGTGAATATTTCTCGGAGTTGATGTCACAGGACTTTCTTGCTAAAGTCCATGTTATCAGTATTATGAATTCAGAGGTGTTGTTGGTCCTCAACAGCCTTAGGACCTCAGGCAAGTTACTTACCTTCTTTAAATCTGTTTCCTCATCTGTACAATGAGAACAACCACGGGACTACTGACTGGATTAAAGGAGAGTATATCCAGTAAAATGTCTGCCTGGGTGCCAGGCGCAGGAACAGTGCTCCACTCGTGACATGGCTACCACTGTTTCAGTCAAGATTCTTCCAGCTGTGAGTGGGACAACCCCAGCTCAACCTCATTAAGCAAAAAAGCTCTGGGTTCAGAAGCTTCTGGAACTATGGCTCACCCAAGGTCCTCATTGTGGGTTCTCTTTAAATCAGTTGGCTCTGTATTCCTCTGATTGCTTCCATTCTCAGACAGGCTGTCCCCATGACATGAAAAAATGGGTGCTAAGATATCCTCCCAGCTGAGCAGCCACAGGAGAAAGAGATACCAAGAGAACCCCCTGGAATGAGATTTCACTGGCCTGGTTGGATCTCATGTGCAGCTGTGAGTCAGTCCCTGGGACTGGAGGATGGAATGTTCTGGTTGGCCAGACCTAGGTCCTGTGTCCACATGGGCTGAGAATAAAGGAGGTCAAGTCTCCAAATGGAAATGGAGGAGCTATTTTTTTTCAGAAGGAGAAACTGATGCTAGGAAGGTGAAAACAAGCAATTTTCACTATAGCAGTTAGTGTTCCATTATTATTACTACAATTTGCCATTTATTATGATAGTAAATAATAGTAAATAGATATAGCAAATACATTAATAAATAATAGTATTTATTATTATGCATCTATCCCCACTACTACACTCTACAACTAGTACAAAAATCTAGAGGAGCATTCAGTGAACAATGGGCCTGATGGGTAAATAAAAGGGAAAAAAAATCTTGAAAATTGTAGAAAAGCTATAACAGGAGGAAAAAAAAAAGGAACCTGGATAGAAGGAAATAAGACGAAAGAGCTCTTAGCAGTAGATGAGAAGTTAGAGCAAAGCCTAACGTGGTCAGTTCTAGAAGATGATGTTAGCATCTTTCAAACTCTAAAGCTATCTAAACGGCAATGCTATTTTGCAGTTACTAAACTAAAACTACCACCTCCCCGAGATTGTTAACCATGAAGCTTCAATGGCCGTTGAACCACGTGTGCTGTATGCCTTCCGAGAGCACGTTGTCTCTCAGTTCTGACGCAGGGATTTCTGAACAAGCCGGCAACTTTCCCCTTACTGGAAACCCTTGTCCACAAACATTTTGATGCAGACACAGTCAGAAATACATTCTTCACATAGAAGCCTCAGGATGCTGGAACATTCTCATTTCTCCTTTCTGCTATCTTAAGTGAAAAAGGTGTGGGATGCGTGTATTGAATTTCTGGGAGAAAGTTCAGAAGCTATAACATTGGCTCTTTGGCAATACTACACTATCCTTGAAAAATTGGTTCATTCCAAGATTAATCATGTATACAAGTGTATAAATATAGACAGAAGAAGTCAACCAACTGGGCCAAGCAGATCCTTCCATTCACTGTAAGCAGATTATATGTTCTCTGCTTGTTTTGGTTTTTTAAAAAAGGTTCTGCAGTGGTTCTATCACTTAGGCTCAAAGGAGAAAGTACACCAAAAGGTGAACACTTTAGATAGCCTCATTAAGGGTGTGAGGGGTGTGTCTTTTCTTGACTCACGTAGTTTTCTTGGGAAACTAGTCAAGTAGCATGATGAGGTCTGATAGGCTCACCAAATAGAAAAGAACAATGTGACTTTACATTTCTAGAATTTTTACACTTTCCGACTACTTGAGATGTCGTAATTCTCTCAGCCACCCCACAGGCAGGTGGGGCTGACACCTAATTTGGTGCCTTCCCCCTTTCCCCTGGCCACACACACCTTCTGTAATAACACAAACAGAATGAAAACATTCTTCACCCATGTTGAGAAAAGAGAGTCATTTGGTTTTCTAAGGCTTTTTTTCTCCTTTCATATTTTGAAGGGTGGTGTAGACCAGATTAAAAAACATGGGTCAGGGAAGCAAGAAATCATTCCCCCAAGTGTTTATTAAGTGAATCACAAATTCATTCAGCATGACTGCTCACCCAGAGAAACAAAGGCAAAATGGTAACAAGCTGTGAGCCTCCAAGTACCTTCAACTTTAGGTTCTCCCTGGGAAAGGGTCACAAGTGTAATCATTTCCAGCTGTCCCTCCTCGCTTCCGCTGTCAGTGGAAATATCCAGGCGGGATGAATACGCTTTCTGACTAGACTCTGGACTGACCTAGACAGCTTTTTGGAAATTCAGGATATACTTTTCCTGAAGCTTCTTAATTTCTCCCATCCCTCCCTGATTGAAAACATCATTTACCCCATTACAGCATGTGGAAAGAGAGGGGAGGGAGAAGCAGCCGGGATCTGAATTCAGGATAAAAATTACTCTGTGAGTTTATTATTCTCATCCATAACAGATGACAATTTTCATGTCATTTAGCTCTTTCCAGAACGGAATCACCCAGAGAGATATTAAGTACTATTTTTCATACTATTTATCTTGAGGGCCCCAGTGAGACATGTACACCTACATTTAATAATGTGATCCATAGCTTGCCTGTTACCTGGAAATGTTTGGTTAGGCATTATTATTTCCCTGGCCACACGTGAAAGAATCCCCCTCCTTTGCTTATGCTGTGGTGGGTTCCAAAGACGTGGACTGGCTGCAGTGTCTGAGAACTGTCTGGAGCCCTCAGTTCTAAAGAAATTTGTGGACTTGTAGTTTCTGAAGTAACTTTATTCCTCATTTGTTGGAAGACAGCTACTTTAATGCCGTGACTCTCCCATCAGCTCTTACATAGGCTCAGCCGTCTCTGATTTGGAAATCTCTTTGAAACTCTAAAATGATGTGTCATTTCAAGGGCAAAAACGCAAAAAAGTTATAAATATGGGCAGATGCTAGAGTCCCAAGGACTTTCAACAGGCTACAGGCCCCTAGCTGCTGACATCAGCAATGTGGTTCTTATTACACAGTTGGGTTTCAGACTATGGTGCTTTCCAAGTATCATTTCTACTTTATGTAAAGAACATGGATTCGACACAGCTTCTGTTGAGTTAATGGATGATAGTTGAAATGGACCTTTCTCTCAGCCATTCCTACAAACCAGCAAGAGGACTGGACCACTAACCCATTCCCAGGAACTGAGATAAAGGGCGAGAATCGGACTCTGTCATTCATCAGAACTGAAATTGTCCTTCAGTGGTTGAAACACCCGGCTGGCTCCAGCTCTACTTACTGGATAACTTAGAGCTTTCCAAGGCAGCAGCAAAGGGAAATCAGAAGCAGCACTTAAAAAAAAAAAAATAAAACAACAACAACAACAAAAACAGAGTAATCAGGTAGAAACTAACCATTTTTCCCAGAAGCAACCTGCTCTGTGTCTGAACTTTTAAGTGAATGGGTTGTTAATTTGAATGGGGTAAAGATACAGGCTAACTAGTTCTACAAATAAAGTCCTCTTAAAAATCACCTCTGCAGTAAATACTAATTCAGCAGGGTCAAGCTCCTGGCTAAATTCTTCATAGGTACCATCTCTCATAATCTTCACAATTGTCCTGTGAGGTGGGTACTTACTGGCCCATTTTACAGATGATGAGATCAAGGCACAGCCTGGTTAGGTAACTGGTCCAATGCCACACAGAAAGTAAGTGGCAGAGCTAAGAACATGAAAACCGTTCCAATTGACTTTAAATACTCTTAACCATTCTGTTACACTGCCTTGATGATAGAACAAATGATCTGGCCTCACTGGATTAAAACTGAAAAAGAACTAGCAATTGTCACTGAATATTTCACTCCCTGTGTCATCTGTGGCTCCCCTTTCCATCTCCCTGGCCTCCTACTTGCTAGACTTGTAATGATACTTATATTTGTATTTTTCATTTGGCAAATCTCCTTGTGCATGCTACCTCTTTTTTTTTCTTTGCATTTGAGTGATGCATATTTCATATCAACAACAAAGTATCCAGGAGAGATCTGTGTACAGCAAGGTGGAAGGAGGCTGCTCAGTTTTGTCGGCTTATAAACTTGACACATGCCACAAGTCCTAATGGAGCTCCTGCCTGGTAGAAGTCTCTGGTTTTCCACTCCCTAGATTTCTAGGTCCTCCAGAGGCCCATTTCTTATCTCCACAGGAGCAAGTTAAGGCTTCAAAGCAGAATCCAATTTTGTGATTTTTATGCCATTTAGGAAAATGATAAAAAAATTTTGCTCTTTGAAAAAATGTGTATAATAAGCTATGATTTCTTTTTTTTTTAAATAGATTTACTTATCTGTTTATTTATTTATTTGAGAAAGCGTATGCACGAGCATGAGGGGGGTGGGATGCCAGAGGGTGGGAGAGAGAGAATCCCAAATAGACACCCCACCACCCCCATAAGCACAGAACCCCACGGGGACTGATCTCATGACCCTGAGATCACAGCCTGAGCCAAAGCCAAGAGTCAGATGCTTAACAGACTGAGCCATCCAGGTGCCCCAATAAGCTAACATTTCTTACTAAAAAAAAAAAAAAAAAAAAAAAAAAAAACAATTATACACACACACACAAACACACACAAACACACACTCACTATAGATATATATATATGCATATATATATATATATGCATTGATATGCCTAAACATTGTCCAGAAGGCTAAACAAGAAATTAAAAGCAGCAGTTATTTCTGGAGCTGCTGGTAATGGGAAGTGACGTCCAAGCAGAGGAGGAATGGGGCATTGGGTGGGAGGGAGGTTTCTCACTCAACACCTTTTCAATTTTTTGATGTTTGAAACATGAGAAATCATGGACTACTCAAAAAAAATTAAGTTGAAGGGAAAAAAATGCTCTTTTACACTGAAGGCAATCCGAGTTTATAATGTCACTATAAGATTAGTTATTCAGGAGTTAGGTTAGTCTAGAGACAAGTTTTCACAGGCAATGAGTCCGTCAAAAGTCTAAAAAGATGTGTGGTTCCATTACTGCACATATAAACCATGTAACTCCAGTAAGGCATTAGGAAGCTGAGAGAATAAGAGACCAGAATTTGTCAGATCATGTCAAATATGAACAGGTTCTCAAACAACAAAACAACAGGTGGGGACAGCTGCAGAACTTCTCAGAGCCTTTAACACGCCATTATGCATTGAGACCTCAAGAGGTCTTAAGGGAGTAGGCAGTGTCATCTAAGATTATTTAACAACGGAATTCCACCTCCCTTTAAGGAGTATCTCACATAATTAATGTTCTAACGATACATTTTGGAAAATGCTAGATTGTCAAAGACCCTTCCAAATAAGAGATTCTGTGTGGAATCTTGAGTTCTATAGGGAAGTATTATTATAACTACCACACTCACCAACGTGGTGTATCTTTGACGAAGATCTTCCTTTGGATTAAAAAGTATACATTTGGTTCACTGCTGAGCAAGTCAGCTGAATGCTGAGAGACCATCTGTGTAAGGTGCTTGGGGTGCGGGGCCTCCGGAAAGGAGTAACTAAGGTGCCTGACAAGGGGGATAGAACTACTTTCCGTAGCAGGGAGAGGAGCGAAGCCATCATGAAGGTCAGGTTCTAATTCTGGAAATGAAGCGACCTCCTTAATTTGAATTTCAGAAGTGCTTGTTTGGAGCTGGAGAGCCCCATACCCACTTCTGAATCAAACTGGACATGAGCCCTGGCCTTTGACAGCAGCAGAGCTTATCACCCTTCCAATGCAGGGCCATGTCAGAGGACAACAGAGCCACCATGGCGGCCTGGGGGTGGAGAGCATTTTCATCTCTGTAAATGGGTAACTTGACTCTCCATTTATGGCTGAAAACCAGAGGGGCCAAGCAGTTTCTCCTGATGTGCACTCTGACGAGTCAGGAGGTAGGTCCCCGTGTGCACGGTGGGTCCTTTGTGTTTGTGGTTCAGCCATACTCAAGGTCCACTTAACCAGCAGGGAGAAGCTAGGAGAAGTGAAGGAGGTTCTCTGTACGGAAGCCTTTTAAACTGACATAGGAGATGAAAATAATAAACAAACAGACCACTTTGATACTTAAGAAAACATGTTTAGATGGCTCCTTGCCTCTCGCAAAGTCCTTGTCACATCCTTGAGAGCGAAGGAGCTTCTCACATTTCCATTTTACAGAAAACCGAACAAAAACTCAGTGAGCCTTACTAGTGTACCCTTGGGTCCACAGCCGGGCACATAATAATGCGGGGAGTCCAGTCCACCTCTTCTGGGGCCAATTCCCACACCCATCTTAGGACACCTCAGTTCCATGGACAGAGCTTCCCCACGATGGTTTGTTCTCATCTCTCACTACTCGCTACGAGACAGTAGCATGAAATCACAAGGCCTCACCCTTCCTGGGAGAGGCGTCTGCCTTCATGTCAGCCGCACCCGGTCTGAAGACCTGACAAATGGCGACCAGAAGATGTGTAGATGAGGGCCAGAGAGGTATCAGGGTCTCCGAGTAGGATTCCTGTGTTGGGTGAGATCGGGACCTGGCTTTCTTCTACACAGTGGTTCTGGAACGTGGGTGAGCAACATAACCACCTGAGTAGGTGTCAACAACGCACATTGCCTGGCTCTGACTCCGCACAGTCTGCTTCACAAGGGTTTCTGGTGGAGCCCAAATTCCGGCATGGTTCCTTTTAAAGATTCTATTTATTTATTTATTTATTTATTTACTTACTTACTTACTTATTTATTTGAGAGAGAGAATACACACACTGTGGGGGGCAGGGTTGGAAAACCAGAGGTAGTGGGGGCAAGAGAATCCTAAGCAGACTCCCCCCTGAGCCAGGAGCCAGTCTAGGGCTCAATCTGATGACCCTGAGATCATGACCTGAGCCTGAAATCAAGAGTCAGATGCTTAATGGACTGAGCCACCCAGGTGTCCCTGGAGTGTCTGCATTTTGATCGAGTCTCCTAGGTGATTCAGTTCCATAGTTTGAGCCCACCCAAACTCAGTTCTAGGAGCCTGCGGTGTTATCAAAATAAGTCTAGTGTTTTAAATAATTATTCATCCTACTCATCAGTAGCTCTTTGAGTGTGTTTAATTGCACATTCATAGATAGTCGGTGATCAATCAACGTTCGATTCAGTTCAGCAAACATCTCCTGTTTACTTCTTGCAAGACTCTATATGAGGCTCTCAGTATATACAACGTGACCTGTGAACTCCACAAACTTATCTTATTAGATTAAATAGATGTGTACACAAATCACATAATCCAGTGATTTTTAAAAAGCAGAATTGTTGTTGCACTCCTGAAACACAGAAAAGAAAGGACTCACCCAGCCTGGAAGCCCTGGAAAACTCCCAAAGGTGACATCATTTAAGCTGAGCCTGGTTCAATACGTACTAACAGAGAAAGGGCATTTTAGCAGAAGGGAACATTGTGAGCAAAGATAAGGAAATAGGAAAATACAGATGTATTTTACAAACCCTGAGAAGATCATCTATGGTAGAAATAGCGGCAGTTAATAAAAATAGTTTATAGTTTCTTGGCTTTTTACACTATTTCATTTAATCCATTCAACTACCTGTTACATTGGAGAATCATTCCTATTTTAAAGGTGAAAATACTTACTTGTTACAGAAAAAAAAGCCCACAGGGCCTATAACAAAATGCCAATTTTGGGTGATAGAGGGGATAGTAGGATCATAGAATGTTGTTGCTGCTCTTGTCAATGTAGACAAGAGTATTGATGGTTGATAAAGCCACATAGAGTAGGAAGAGAAGCATATGGAAACATGCTATACCAAAGTGCAAAATTCTATGCAGACTCATACCTTCTTTAAAAATGGGCATGTATTATCCCATTCTGCTAGTTAGTAGTCTCACCACCTTTTTGCACTATGCATTGATAACGCTCAGATTTGGGTCTCTCTTACTTTCCTCCATTCAAGGACCCCAAGATCCTTTGGAAGGTAGTTGCTTTCATGTCTTGGGGCCTAGGGAAATGTCAGGATGGTTCTGGGACAGTCTGTGCCACCAGATAGCATGCAAACTTTTATAAGATGCAGAGGCAATGATCAAAGGACAGAAGAGCCAACTGAAAGGGGCTTCCCTTAGCCAGGCTGAAGCAAGGATGAATTAGCCTCTCGTCCCAGAAAAGAGCATTGACCAAGCAGACTCAATCCCTTCTCTCTTTGGAGATGAACTGTGTCAACCAGTGCTTCCTCAACTTTTCATTTTGTAGCACATGTAGAGAGGGATAATGTTTATCTAATGACATATTAATTTGTGACACTCAAAAGTCCACCCTTCCCTAGGGCTCCTGAGCACTGAGGCTCCAAGCAGCTCAGGGTAGAGGGGGTCTCTGTCTTGGCCCCGTGTAGTAGGAAATGGCACAGTAGGTTGGTTGCAAAGTTCTGCTTCAGATGGCCCTGATAAGTATGATAAAATACCAATAAGATTTATATTCAAGTAAGGTTTATATTCATCTTCAGTAATGCCAAGAGGCCAAATCAATATCTCAAAATGGCGGGACCATGTGTGAGGTAGGGGCAGGTATTCTCAATTAAGAAATCGTTTTCAGAAAGGCACTAGATTTGAAAAATGTAAATCTACATGGAAGACAGAAAATTAGAACTCCTATTTGTAAGAAGTGAAACATAATTATAAAAAGGAACTTGGTTGGAAAACCAGAGAATAAGAACCACCTTAGATGCTGCCGCAGGTCAAACGTCAATTCTTTGATTACTCAGACACCGGAACCGGGTCCTTCTCCTTTGGTCAGATGGGATAGAAAACCACTAAAATTACTATAACTTTCGGAAGGCAAACCTAGAAAGAAATGCAAATAAAATAATGGTATTTAAATCTAAAGTATAACATTACAGTAACTAGCTTTCATTTCAGGGTACACGTCAGCTTTTTATCATTTTAATAGTCCTCATGTCTTCTTTTTAAGTGCTTGAATGCTAAAGATAGTTTGTTATGGTAGAATTGTGGTTTTAACCAAATGTTTAGAAGTATCTGCACTAACAATCAATATTTAAATATTTGGGAAATTTTAATTTGATAGCTACATATGTTTTCAAATTTTTCACTTTTGAAGTATGTACAAATATTTAAAGGAATATTGATTGTTTAAGGATTAAAGAAATACAAATTATCTGATAATTCACAAGAATATTAAGCTGGATATTAAAGCACAAAAAGTAACAAGTCCCTAAGAATGCCCAAATGTTCAAGAATAATTTATTGATGGTTCCTGGGATAGAGCTCATTTAATTTAATGAGCATACTTTAATTAATTAATTTACTTATTATTGAGATGTAATCAACATAGAACATTGTATTCACTTTAGGTGTACAACATAATGATTTGTTGTATGTGTATATTGGAAAAGATCACCACAATATCTTTTGTTAACATCCATCACCACACATAGTTACAAATGCTTTTTTTTTAATTTTTTTTTAAAGATTTTATTTACTTATTTGATAGACAGAGATCACAAGTAGGCAGAGAGACAAGGCAGAGAGAGAGGAGGAAGCAGGCTCCCCGTGGAGCAGAGATCCCGATGTGGGGCTCGATCCCAGGACCCTGGGATCATGACCTGGGCCAAAGGCAGAGCCTTTAACCCACTGAGCCACCCAGGCACCCCTACAAATGCTTTTTGTGCATGATGAGAACTTTTAAGATCTACTCTCCTCAACTTTCAAATATGCAATGCAGTATTGATAACTAGCATCATCATGCTGTATGTTACATCCCAAGAATTTATTTATTTTGTTTGTACCATTTGACTGCCTTCACTAATTTCACCCATTCCCACACCAGTCTGTTCTCTGTGTCCATAAGTTTGGGATTTTTTTTGTTTGTTGTTTTGTTTTGTTTATTTGTTTTAGACTCCATATTTAGGTGAGATCATATAGTGTTTATCTTTCTCTGTCTGGCTTATTTCATGCAGCATAATGTTCTCAAGTTCCATCCATATTGTTGTAAATGGCAGGATCTCTTTCTCTTTTTCATCGCTGAATAATACTCCTATGCATTTTTTTTAAGTGAGAAAGAAAAACTTGAAAATACAAATTAAAAATCCCATCCTCATTTCTGCCACCCCACTCCCCAACACACCACGTACTCCCACAAATAAAAGACAAATGAATGAATCAGCACAGTTACTCAGAGCTGTGGTGTTTTTGTCTTCTGACAACTTGCTCAGAATTTTCTTCAATGTCTTATGGAACAGTGTGACAGAGGTACATGTAACTGGGCAGGTAAAGGGATCTTCGTCATGGGAGGCCTTGACGATCCTGATCATCTGACACAGGCAGTGAAATATGGTAGAACGTGTACTGGGAAAGAGATATGGTTTATTTTCTTAGGTCTGAGTTACTAGTGGGTGACTGGGGGCAATCTATTATTTTCCCTATGCCTCATTTTCCGCACTGGTTCAATACAGACTTTAGAACTACATTTACTAATGTCTCTTCCAATACTCTAATTCTATGAAATACCGTGAAGAAGGCTGATTAACTTCTGGAATAGAGAGAGACTTGCGAAACTTTCAGGCCCAGCTCCTCAGGATTTATCAGTAGGAGTACAAGTACGCTCAAGATGGTCCAAGAAGGTCCCACAGTCTCTGTCCTCTTCAGTTTTTTAGACATTAATTGAAATCTTTGGTACCATCTTGGTGTTCTTCCCATTCTCTTTGTTCTTATGAGGCTACTCTTTCGCAATAATTTTATTGGGCTTTTGGAAGGCAGGCAAAATGTTTGGGTCGGGCAGCCATCTTAACTGGCCCCTCATCACTTGATTTTTGAGTAGCATTGCCTTACAGGGGCCCCGATGTCCCACTTCCTCTTCCTGTCAGAAACACTTCCATGTGGTGTTAAAGTAACAGTCTGAAGAAATGGATAAATCTAAGTTTTATTTATTTGAATTTAAACAGTTGTGTTCTTTAAAATACAAAGATTTCCCTACCAGCCCTCAGTGTTTCAGATGGTGTTTGCCGGTATTTTTTGGTTTTGGTTTAATATTCCCATTTCCGTCCATTTTAAAGCAAGCTGGGAAGAGAAGGAGTATCCCGAATTTTAGAGGCTGTGGTAAAATTGCCATCATAAAGGTTTGGCCCATATCCGTGGTTCTCAAATTTTAGCCTTTGTCAGAATCACCTGGAGGGCTTGTTAAAACACAGACTGTTGGCCCCAACCCTATGAGTGTCTGGCTCAATATGTCTGGAGTGAGACCTGAGAACTTTCATTTCTAGCAAGTTCCTAGGTGGCGTGAATTACGCTAGTCCAAGGACCCATAATTTGATAGCCATAGGCCTACATGAAATATAGCATTTAGGTACTAAAAGTGGATAAATGTTTTATTTATTCATTTGATGAATACTGTTGAATACTTACTCTCTATTGAGCATTGTTATAGACACAGGGTGATGAGAACAAAAATATGCAGCTTCTGCTCTCGGTGAACATTTCTGATGGAATTTTCCAGGTTTTTAAAAAGATTTTATTTATTTATTTATCTGAAAAAGAGAGAGTCTGAAAGAGAGCAAGAGCAGGGAGGAGAGGGAGAAGCAGGTTCCCTGCGAGCAGGCACTCGATCCCAGGACTGTGAGATCAGGACCTGAACCAAAGGCAGGTGCCTAACTGACTGAGCCATCCAGGCGCCCCAGGAATTTTCCAGTTTTTAAGCAGAGATTTTGATTAGAAGTCTGCTCAGCACAGAAAGTCTCCTCATGGTGCAATAGCATATCACATTCATTCCTTTCCTTACGCCTCACTGTGGTTGTCTTATCTGTTTTTCCTTTCAGTTTTACTGAAATATAATTGATATTCAACACTGTATAAGTGTCAGGTGTAGACCATAATAACTTGGCGCATATATATATATATATATATAGAGAGAGAGAGAGAGAGAAATGACTACCAATTTTTGTGAAACTCTATCACCTTCACAGCGGCTCTCTTACTTCTTTAAGTGTGAAATCTCTTTTCTCCAGTAGATGCAAGTTCTACTCTGTCTCTTCCTCTTCCTGAGCCCAGCCCTTGATCAGCATTGTCCACCTTTACCTCCACCATGGCATGTAAGTGTTCCTAACATAACCTTTATCCCACACTGTTCTAAATCTCTAGCTGCTTCATTTGTGCCACACCATTTGGAGCCACTACAAGGCCATGGGCCAAATATTACATTCCTTTGCAACTCCAACCTTCAGCTCCTCAAGGAGTTAGAAACACTCAAGGAGATAAACATGAGCTTATTGATAGATTTGCTTGGAATACCAACCTTCCTTTTACAGGAGCTGGGGTAGAATTGAAATCACCATCACCAAAACAACCGGTCAGACCACATGGTCAGACAGTGTTTGTGGTGGCTGGGGTGGAGCAGAGGGATGGATCAGAGACCAGGAAATGAATGGGTGTTTGGGTTAGGATTGTACTAACTGGAAAGAAGCCAAGAGTAGTCAATTTCCTTGCAGTACAAAATTCACTTTAGGCACTTTGTGCCTAAAAAAAAGTAATGTGGTCAGAATGAACAGAAGAATAAGTTATGGAATCAAGTGGCCATCTGTGTTTTCTTGAGTAGTGTTCTTAATTTTACTGAAAATTAGTTCTGAGCCAGTTAAAATTGAATAGATACGTCTGAGATCACGTTTTTATCACAATTGGGTGGACTGGAAATTAACTGCCACAATCTGGTCCAAATACATTCAGATAACAAGGAAACCATGTTCATCCTGAAAGAGAAGGTGACAGGAATAGAAGAATAGAGTCACTGAGATCCTTCCAGATTAATACTATCAAATAGTGGTTATGTGTGAGGCTCTGACCTGGAGCCTGGTCTTATCCAAAGTGAATCTTTATTCTGCCTCCTACTATCTGTGTGATCTTGAGAAAGTTTCTTAACCTCTCTGAGCCTGTTTCCTTATATGTACAGAATTAGAGATTAAAAAGCATCACTTATTTAAGAATTAGTAGGAGAAATAAATGACAATGTAATAATGTACATGAAGCTCCTAGTACAATGTCTAGCACATAGTAATAGTTCAATAAATGGCTGTTACTATGTTGTCCAACACTACCACTTTACAGATAAAGAAACTGAGGCTCAGAGAAATTGAAGTAATTCAAAGACAGGACTAAGACAAGAACTAGGAATTTCTGAATTCCAGCCCAGCACTTTCTTCAGGGTAATTTACCATTTATCACTCACTCCATAATTTGGATCTTTCAAGTATGTAATTTGTGAAAACTTGAACTGGGCTGAAATACATGTTTTCCTACTTTCTGTGCAAATTGGATTCCAAGTTGGATATATATAACCTACCCATGAAGAGGGCTATTTTCAAGCTCTTCAATAGTATCATTTAATAAATCAACCATAAACATCATTAGAATCAAGTCACAGGTCATCCTTAACTGTTTGATTGAAAAATATTATTCTTGGCAGCACTAATATGAGTGTTGACTATGTCAGTCTGAGTTGTGGTACACACTTACATGTGCCCAGTTAAAAACTGATGTCGTCCAGGCATACCACCTAGCAATACAAGAAGTCACCAACCCAAGGTGTCCCTAATGGGAACAGTTGTCTCTTGTGAGTAATTTCAGTGAGAGAAAAGTCATTACAGATAATACATCTAGTTCTGTGTTTTAACTCTTGTGATGGTCAAAATATCCTTCAAGCTCTCAGATAACTTTAAATCCAGCATCTACTTGGCACTTAATATTTTCCAGAAGTTGCAGCCATCATTGGTCGGCCTGAGAGTTTCTCCTCCCTTTCAGGGACAGAACAAATTCAGGGAATTTGTGTCTGGTTTATTCTGCAATATAAGCATAGCCAGTGAACCCAGGTAGTTCATCTACTCCAGATGGGAGCCAGTTGTCATGGACATAGGTATTCAATATATAGTAGTTGAACTGAAAGTGTCAAAGATGTCTAGAAATCCATTTGTGTGAGGTGTGCTGATAAAAGTGATTAAAATTTCATTTTAGAGAATGGGGAAGCCTTGATCTAATGAAAGAGAATGAAAGAGAAACAGAGAGCTGGACAAATTTTTTCAATGACAATATGATTCCACGTAAAAGATGTATTGGCCAGAATAGTTTGGGGCACAAGAGACAGAGACCTCCTTGAGGAGAAAGGGGAAAGGTATTGGCTCATGAACCTATAGGAAGATGGAAGGGGGATGGCTGAACTCAGGGCTACTGACCTTCTCTCTCTACTCATTCTCAGACCAGCTTTTCTGCAAAACAGGAGACACATCTGCTATCGGTCATGGGTCTGTATCCTTGACAGCCTTGGGAAGAGAGAAAATAAGTACTCTTCACCCTATTTCAGGGGAAATAACTCAGGGAAGGACTGACTTGAGCCACATGCCCACCACGGACGATGGTCATGACCAGGGATGCGAAGTACCCACGAAAGGGGATAGCTTTCTGAGTACCCAAAATTTGTCTACAACTGCCAGCACTTAGTTAATACTTTCTTTGTGCCAGGCATAAAAACTCTTTCAATTACTTCTAAGTTAAGGATCATGAATATAGGAGGCGTCTGTAGGGATACTTCAAATTGTTCTGAGAGGTACAAGGGAGACTGCCCTGGAAGGAGAGAGAGGAGCCCTAAATCACCAGCAAAAACGAAAAGCGGGACCCCCCATAGCAGGGTATATCCTCTATTCTCAAATCCACAGGAAAAAGAATGAACTCCAAAGGCAACCCCTTTCACCATCAGCCCAGCTCTGAACACCTCTCTGAACTGGGGTGGATTCAGGTTTTAAGAAGTGTAGAGTTTATACAAGTTGGGATCCCTCTCTGAGAACAAGAAACAATTTACTTTTGCAAATTTTACAAAAATATACGACCACGCAAACACAGTATGAGTGCCCCTTAGCTGTGTCCCAGAATACAAGCTTCATTGGTTTCCTGCCAAATCCATCTCTGGTAACACCTACCCAGCAAACAGCAGTTGTATCCATATCATTAAATGACATCCGGGACCTCAAACACCCATCCCTTTTTTAGAACACCACCCAGTAGGACCCCTCCCCATGGGCCCTTGTCTTTTGAGAACTTTTTACAATTCAGGCTCTTTACTAATTTAGAATGTTCTTCTACCTCAATTAACCAAAATTCTGAAAATGCATCATTTTTGTAATTATCTGAAGTTGACTTCCCAGCCATCCCATACAGGCATGATTTCTCTTTCTTTAGCAAAATATGGTCACTGACTAAGGAGAAAGAGGCTTGAGAACACCACTTATTTCAAGGCAAACACTTTGGCCTCCGTGTCACAGGCTTGAACCTGACATTCCAGCCGCAGCACTGCTGAAACTGATAGTCTAGTCATGTAGGGGATTTTCCTGACTCCGTGTCTGTCTCCCATGGCTGTTTATTTGTACTGCTGTCTGCTTTGGTTTGGGACACTGACCTTATAAGCTGCTTCCTCAGCCCAAGCCTGTAGCCAGAAAACTAGGAGTTTCCCTCTGTGCTCCTCTCAGCCAACTGGAAGGAACTGGCTATTAATTCACACTGTGTAATTGGAGAGAGAGACGGAGAGGCAGAGAAAGAGAGTGAGAAAGAGAGAGATTGAGAGAGGGGAGTTTTTTAAAATCCACACCAAGCCAGCTGTGGCTCTCTGGACAGCTGAGTCATAGACGACCAGGCAGTTCAGTTGGAAGGCGCACTGTACGTGCTAACTCTTGGGTTCCGGCTAGGGCGGGGGATGGTTCAATAAAAAAGGGGGGGGATAAAAACAGAAAGCCACAATTTAATCTCAGATAGTACTTCATTCTGAGACTTGCTGTTATCAGGGGTGAAGGACAAGAAGCTGGTTCCCCTCCAAATGAAATTCCATCCTCATGTGGTTAGTCAAGAATCAATTACAGAAATCTACGTATTGCTGCTTTGTTTTTTAATACATAAATTACAATAATTGCTAGAAGATGCTGGCTGCTGACTTTTTATTGGAACTGGCTAAAGGTTGTCTTAAAATGTTGGCCACTGAGTCACAAATTCATAATCAGCTGTGTCATGGCCAGATTTGGCAATCTCACAATGTATAAGAAGGTCATTATTGCAGAAATAATTGGAGTGATGGTTATAGGTCTAAAATTTGTCTGAAATGAAAAAATAACCACTGAAGGATGGCAAAGGAGGGTTGAAAAGAATGTAAGAAACATAGATATGAGCATAGTGGACTAGCACTGTCCTGGGCAGGGAATTCATTCCAGGTAGCATTTCCTGGGTAGTGGAATTAACATGTGCCGACTTGCAGTGGGATCTGCTCAATTGGAGTCGTGACTGGTTCGTTGTGTCTGTGAAACAAGGATGATCTTCACGGACTCTATCAACCACCTGCTGTCACCTCTTAGTTCTGTGGCTAGAGAGTCCTCTATGTCAATCTTGTCTAGCCAAAGTTCTAAGTAACTCCCAGTCCTGTTCTTCCCACTCCCATGCTGGGAGAATGGTGTGTTTCAGAAGAAAAGCACAGGGCCATGCTGATAGGATTTCCATAAATCCCCACCATCAAGACCCAGATGGGCCCAAGGCTAGGCAGTCATCCCTTAGTTCATCTCTTCTTACTGCTGCCTTGTTCCGACAAGGTATTTCTCCTCTTCTTGACAGACTAGACAGATAAAAGGTGTGTGACTGTGTGTGTGTATGTGTATGTGTGTGTGAGATGAGGAGATAGGCACCATGGTCTCCTCTTTGTGGATGACCTGAGAACACGTGCCCGAAGCCTCTGCTGCCAATGTCCTCTCCTTCTCCCCAACTCTAGATCTTGTTTTGCTCTAGGTTAGTGGTTCTCCACCCAATTTAAACTAGAATCATCTGGGGTGCTTTAAAAAGTACAGTTATCAGGGAGTCCCTAGGTGGCTCGGTTGGTTGGGTGGCTGACTCTTGATTTGGGCTCAGGTCATGATCTCAGGATCCTGGGATGAAGCCATATGTGGGCTTCACATTCAGCCCGGAGTCTGCTCAAGGATTCGCTCTCCCTCTACCCCTCCCCCCACTCATGAACGTATGTGTGTGCACTCTCTCTCTCTCAAATAAATAAATAAATCTTTAAAAATATTAAAAGAAAAAAGTACAGGTATCAGGGCACCATCCTTCCTCCAGCTTCTAGATTGAGATCATGTAGTATGACCCCACAAGGGTAATCAGTATTATTTTTAAAGCTCCTTACATAATCCTAATGTGAAATCACCGGTCAACCCTCGATTGCTTTCTTACTGAAGTCACAGCAGCATTTCAGTGTCTGTCATGTAAAGGTCCTATAACATTTAACAGAAGCTCTTATGCAGTACATGGAAAATCTTGGTTAAAAATCACTCTGGCTGGAATAATTAAATTCATTTTGGTTTTCATTTTTTTTCTGCTTCTAGGGAGAAGGCAGAAATCCCAAGTTTCAGTCCAGACTCTGTTGTAAACCTCTGGGCAAGTAACTTATCCTCTTTGGGGCTGCATTTCCTCTTCTAGCAAAATGAATTGCTTAAATTAGATACTCTTTAAGATTACTTTCGATTCCAGGCTATCAGGATTATACAATCCAAAGGGCTTTTTGTTCAGTACTATCATTAAATCAGGCTATCATTTACTAGCTGTGAGACCTTAGGGGTCTCATCCATCTTCTCGAAGCTTCTCAGGTCCACAGGTATGAAATCAGATGGGAAGGCCAGGTCCAGGTTTCCAAATCTGTTGTCCAGAACATCCCTAGCCCAAAAAAGGCAAAAAGGATTCCCAGTGTGCAGCAAAGAATCTGACCAATCCTGAAGTAACACACCTAGGTTGACTCTAACTCAGAAATTTCTAGTTATTTGACCATGAAGCTACTGTTTTCTTCTTAAGTCCAACTGACATCCCATAGAACTAACTGTGATATGGGATGCTCAGATCTCTTCCATTTCCAAAGTTCTAATGCTCTGTGGTCAAGTCCACAAATCTATTAGATAAAAGAATGAATAATTTACTTGTTCCTTTGACATGTAAAATAGAAGATTATTTGCTCTCTGCTCCACCCTAGCTTTTGGCTGGTCAACAGGCAAGGACACAATCTGCATGTTTCATGGCTTACCTACTTTTGAGAAAACAATGTTTAAAATGAGATGAAATGTCAGAAGTCATTCCGGTTCAAGTCTAAATGGATTCTAGCTCTCTTCACTGTAACTTGTATGAAATAGGTCATGTATGAAAGAAGTAAACAAGAGTTGCTCACTAACACACTTCTTTAGTTTGATCAAATCAGACCAATTTCACATAATCAAGAAGTTCAGAATCAAAGAAATCATCTATGGAGGCAACATAGACTTTCAACAATGAGACTAGAGTTAGTCTTGGCTGGCCGGGTAACTCAGGTTCCTCGCTTCATTCTTTTGTGCCTTGGCTTTCTCATCTGTAAGATGGAGGAAATAATTTTCCCTAATAAGAGGGCCTTAATTATAGAAATAAGTCACTTAATATGTATAAAGCACCTAGAACAATCTTAGCTCATGGAAGCACTTAATAAATCTTTATTATTGTCTGGACCATGAATCACCACTTTGTGATCAATGTTAAATATATCTTGTAGACCTATTTTATTCTGACCCACAAAATGAGTATAATTTTCACATTTGAATGCCATTAGCGGGGTTATACTCTCTGGTTTGACTCGGGCCCCATCTCTCCCTGTGGTCATATCAGACCACTGCAGGCATGTGTTACCTGCTGGGCCCTGAGTCTAGAACGCAGACTTCCTAAGGCAGAAACTCTTTCTAAGAGTTCTAAGGGTTGCCTCTTTCTAAGGCAGAAATGGTGTCACATTTCAATGCTGACTCATCAGTGTTGAACAGGTAGATGGGTCTTTCTTAGTATTTGCTGAAGGAACAAATGAGTACATACATGCACAAACATACACCAAATCCTTTCTATGATATCCCGTGCAGGGAGCCGTTGAGCTTCCGTATCAACATCTCCATGGTAGGGCATTCAGTATCTCTCATTCTGTATTTGGACATTTCTGCTTGCTGGGAATTTATTTATACACTGAACTGTTTAATTCTCATTCAATTCTCTGATATTTTGAAGTTAGAGGACACAATGGAGAGAATCTGGTCCACATCTCTTACTTAATATTTGTTGGGAGGCCCAGTGACTCCCAGAAAGTCATGGCCCATCGTTGTGATCCCAGCCTGTGAGTATACACCTCCCTTATAAATCAGCAGGCACCGCTGTAGTATGATTGAGAGTCTCTAATGCCTCAAAATGCCAGTTCCCCTGGCAGTCATTCAACCATTCTTTAAAGCCTGAAGAACTTTACAAATCTACTCAATCTTCTCTTGAGATGTAATCATGAGTTCCTTCCTTTGTCAACCAATACCTCAGTTATTAATTGCCAACCAATACCTCAGTTAATTAATCCTTGGGTGAGGATGAAGGTGAACAAGAAGAATGGAACACAGGATAGGCCCTGAGGGGAGAGACACATGTTTGGAGGATGAGGGTCTAGAAGGGAGAGCAGAGGAGGGGACACTGGAACCAAGGCTCATCTTCTTCACAAGAAGTCCAGCCACAGCCCAGATCCACATGCTGCCTGGTCAGGATATTGCTCAACAATCCCTGGGGAAGGGATGGAAGTGGGGGATAGGCTAACTTCAGATAATCAACACGCAATAGGCTTCTTCACCATTAAAGGGCAAAGAAAAAAGAAGGAAAAAGATCTATTAGTATACTTTCTAGAGAATCTCAGTTCTAGCTGGAAATTGTTTCAGGGAAAGTGAGATGATGCAAGTCCAGCTCAGCTGGAATCACCCTCATTCCTTGGCTTCCTGTCAGACAACAGAAATCTTTCATCAGGGATTGCATCTTTCTCTCTCTTTTTCTCTCCCCCTTTCTCTCTGGAGTAGTGACTTTTAAACCCTTTTGATCATCATGGTCCTCTTGAGGCTGTGGTAAAAGTTATAAATGTTCTCTCAGAAAAAAAAAAAATTCACTGAACATGAAGAATTTTGCACATAACCTCAGGCACTATTCTCACCCCATAAAACCAGTGCTTTTGGACTCAAGTTAGGAATATGTGCTCTTTAGTGTCTGAGGAATGTGTTGGGGTCTTTCACCTCCTGGCCCCTATATTACCTGGGGAATTCCTGGGGATCAGAAGAAGGCACATGGGTCCTGAGAACCTTGCAGTAATGGTAACATACCCAACCAACTCTCTGACCCTTCTAGTAGGGAAGGTCCTTATCTTTATGCTCATGCCACCCTATGTCTAATTCGATGCTAGTGGTGACCACTCTGTATTATAACTATCCATTAATCTGTCTATGCCATTCTCTGTGAGCAAGGTCAGACTTTGACTCATGCCTTCATGCTTGTGTCCTCAGTAATTGGTATATAGGAGCTCAAGGAAGAAGGGAGAGATAGAGGGAGGGAGGGAAAAGAAAATGGAGGAAGATATCCATGGGGTTCTCTAGAACTTTTCAAAACTTGTAATTCAATAGTGGGAAACTAGGTGAGAAAGACGATCTGGACTCACATCACAGGTAGTCCTCTGGAATGTTAGTATGGTTGACCATCAGAGTGATAGAAGGCTAGACATTGAGCTATATTTGTTTGTTTTCAACAACAGCCATGTCCTTGGAGAAATAATCATGACATTGGGCCTATTTTTAAGCCTGTAAAAAGAAAGAAAAATTAGCTGGAGTAGTTGAGAATGTACCAAATAGGATTAAATCTTTGGAAGAATTCAGTGTGTTTGGCTGATAGAGATTTCAGCAGCTGCCTTTCCTTCTCCCTCTCCCATCCCTTGATTCTGCCTGGGCGGGGATAATGTGAGAAGAGAACCTATGGGTGGAGGTAGGAACTTAATGGGAAGGCATGGCTGGTGTGTGGTAGAATTACTCTGAGTCATAATAGGAGTTGGTAGATTGGTGTCCGGGCTTTACTGGGTCATCTCCATTAGCTTCTTTAGCATAAGTGTTGGTTTTATTTTCTCAGCATCCATTCATACCTACACTGGCAACAATACAATCGTTTTTCCTTTGGGGAGTGACTCCGATCAAACTCTAACTCCTAGATCTGGGTGGTTATGGTCATTTGACCCTTTATCTCTAGAGATGATGTGTGGACCAGATCTGCTTAATCAGTGTATTGCAGCTTTTCAATCATTAACAATCCACTTTCAGGAGCCGTAAAACCTAAGCCCAGCCAATGACTCAATTCTGGGATGCTTGTAGGAATTATTAGAAAGAGAAGCTCTCTCTCCGTTTGACTGGAAGACAGGAGGATATTAGCCTGATTCTTCTGGGAGCCATGAATGAAGAAGGCAGGTGTGTGCATGGAGCCAAGACAGAACAAAGTAGGGCAGAAATGGAGAGCAGTTAGTTCTTGGAGGCTGTTTGAACCCTTGTATCCAACCCTTCTGAAAATTTCCAGACTGTCTTTCCTTTGGTGAATGTTGGAGCCTAAAACCCAGTTTGAGTTGGCTTTCTGATCTTATAAATAAAGGAGTCTTGTCTGCTATTTCTCTTTTCTGGCCTCTTTCTCTCTCTCTCTCTTTTTTTCCTTTGTTTATTTATTTATTTATTTATTTATTTATTTATTTATTTATTTTTACAAACCCTTGTGTCGAGGGCTGACTTTCAATAGATCGCAGTGAGGGAGCTTCTCTGCTACGTATGAATCCCCGACCCAGAAGCAGGTCATTTACAATGGTTTAGCACCAGGTTCCCCCACCAACGTGCGTTGCATGACGGGCGAGGGGGCGGCCCCCCTTCCGGCTGCGCCCCGTTTCCCTGGAGGAGGGTCTCTCCGCACCGGAGGGGGTCCCTATGCACAGCGGGGCACACCACACCACGCCGGGCGCGCAGCGGCCGCCAGCGGGGAGGGCAGGGGACCGGCTATCTGAGGCCAACCGAGCCTCCGAGGCCAACCGAGGCACCGCAGCGCTGCCCTATGGTTCCGCCTGGGCGAGATTCTGACTTAGAGGCGTTCAGTCATAATCCCACAGATGGTAGCTTCGCCCCATTGGCTCTTCAGCCAAGCACATACACCAAATGTCTGGCCTCTTATTTTTTGATAAGAATCTACCATTGTGACTCTGAGTTTTGTAAAGTTCCTCTTCCCTCTCCCTATCTTATTATATTAATGTTATTTCCTTGGTGTCTTTAATAAAGCTATTTCTATTGTGGAATATGGATAAGAAGGAAGTGTTCAGAGAGTGACCATAACCAAAGTGAGGTCTTGGGTTAAACTATCGGCAAGGAAACTGTACCTGGGGTTTGAAGTGTTCAGGAGTCCAGAGAACCCCATGGAAGGCAGGAAAGATGCAGGGTTCTCTGTCCAAAGTTATTAGTATGCATAACTTCAGTTGAGGAGTTTAGTACTTGTGTTAACCCATACCGAGCACCCTGCCAATCTGGTATGGAATATAAGATATGCCATAGATTGCAAACTTGAAAAATAGAAAAGAGTGGAATGTGTCAGGAAGAAAGGAAGAATGGTGGAAGCATTTAGCAATTTTTCAGAGCAGAAATACTGGGTCACCAAAACATTGCTTAGAACATAAACAAACAAACAAACAAAAAATATATAAATAAATAAAATGATTATAAGTTATTAAATAATTTAAATTCAGTATATTAAGCTTTAAAAAGCACAGCCTACATAATACACTTCAGGACTATTTTTATCTACTCCAACACTGCAAAACTTTCTAAAGATTTGGCATGGAAAATAATAAGCTTTGATTATTTGGAAAATAATAAGCTTTGATTGGAAAAAAGCAATACCTCTTTCTCTGATGATGCCTGATAAATTGAATACTACTACATTAGACAGTCTCCTGCCAAAAGAGGAATTCTCTAAAAGGTCCTTTGTAAGTCTATCCTAAAGGATCCTAGGGAAGTATTTTTTTTACATTTTGAAAGCAAAAGTCATATCTAAAATACTATCTCAGGTGCAAAAAGGAGAAAACCAGGGTCACCAATAGTACTGGGACCAAATGCTAATGATCAGTAGGCAAGGTGATAGTGAGGTGTCCAGTACTGGTCACCCAAACCTATGTCTTTTCACTCTCAGCCAAACAACCCCTTTCTCATCTAGGTCTAATGAAACAGTGCCCCCAAAGCCCAAACCCCAGGAAAGTGGGCCTCTGAGATGTGTTGAGATAGAGCAGGACATCTTACTACATCCTCTCACACAGGATCATTAGCCTATTTAAGAAAAAGGAAATTAGGAAGCCCACACATCTAGTCAGAGGATAAGGCCTAGCGGAGACTCAGAAATTCCTGGCTTGGACGAATAAAGTCTGACTCTCATCAATTCCTCCTGCCAACCAAATGGTGACAGATTGAGGCCTTTAAAACACTCCAAAGCAGACGACATGTCGACCAGCACCACCTAGTGGAACAGAAGCTTTAATCAACTCACAACACTATCTTACTCTTGCAAGGTTGTTTATTCATTCAACTACAGACTTGTGAGAGCTGAGGCTGCACCATGCACCTTGCAGGAAAAGTTGGAAAATTACAAGGAATAGAAATGGGTATGCTAAGAGCTGAAAATAGTCTGACCTTTGAGATGCTCCAGAAATGTGGGGAGAGAGAACTGAAATAGTTTATCATCATTGACCATCCTAAACTTATAAAAAACAAGAAGCATGTATTATAAAGGAAAGTATTATTTTTGAAAGCAAAAGCCATATTTAACATGCAAAAAAAAGGAGAAAATGTATAGATATTTAGAGGAATGCCTTGGTTGGCTCTGCCCGTCCCTCTCCATTCAGTGGTCATTTGTGTTCAATCAGTAGGAGGGAGGCCATGAGAATTTGTTGATAAAGAAAAGATCAAAGTACATAGAAGCTAATCTAGAAGCTTCCCATTGAAAACTGCACCCCAACCCTTAACACAGAACCAGAAAAACTGTGATTCTTACCTATTGTTCTCTTAATTGTGGTTGGCATGTTGGGAAAAAAGTATGATTGGATTAATTGCAAACCTCCCCTTGTCCCAGATACCATTAGAATGACCTGATTGATGTCTGGTTATGAGCCCTCAAGTAGGTATGTATAATTAGGACTCTTGAGTGCACATAACACAAAATCCCAACTGGAACTAACTTAGTCCAGGAAAAAAGGAGTTTATTGGAAGGTTTCTGGAGGTATTTTATATAACCAAAGAAGTAGTTGAATATCATACTGTGCCAATGGGAGCAGTGCCTCTGGATGTCAGGAACACTGGGAACCGGGGGCTGGAGTTGTACCTGGGCTTTCTTGCCTCATCCTTACCTTTTGTCTCTCTCTGGGTCAATTTTACTTTTTCTCATAGCAAGCCAATTTTTCTTTGATAATGAAAAACATGACCACTGAACATTCAAATCTCTCTTCTTACAGCTTCTGCCACCTGAGAGAGGCTGGCACCCTTTCTTCAACTCTGGTTTTTAAAATTCCATGCAGGGACTGATTGGCTGAGGTCAAATGCCTACAGATACTGTGCTGATAATGCCGAAGAAATTATGAAATAATGGCATTTTGGAATCACCTCTACCACTTCCCATGAGGCCTCACACCAACCAGTTCCTCTAAGAATTCTTCATTTTGGGACTCTCTTTCTCAGACACCTCCTATATATTCCTGACCATCCAGAAATCAACAGGGATGGGTCACTTGCCAGGGGAAACCAAAATTGCCTACATGCAACACAGATCAGCTGCTGAAGTCCAATCCACATCCATATTCATATGGGAGATCATGATAGTTCCAAACATAAGAAGGTTGATTCAGAACTGAAAAGAATCATAACGTTGCATGTTCATTGGGCTAAGAAGCCAGAAAGTGCTTCAGCCTGAGCTTTCCCTCATGAGGGGAAAACCAGAAGTAGATTTTTACCTATGCCTCGGCTCCTTGAGAATAAGAGCAGGGAGAGGGGATGTCCCTGGAGGGAGGCTGCAAGGGTTGGATTTCAGGACAGAAAGTTTAGGCTTTCCTGTGGTTGTATGTCCATCCATTAGTCATGTCTCAAGGTTTTAAAATCATTGCCTGTACACAGCACAGTCCTACTGTGAGCTTTTGTTCCCATTGCCTAGAAAGTTGAAGCCACTTTCCCCCTACACTGTAAGTCTAGACACTTTTGCAACCAAATTAAGTCAACTTGGGATGAAGAGTTCTCAAAAATGACATATGAAAACAATAGATGGATTCAATCTTCAAATGATTGAATTAATGTCTTCTTGTCCTAGTTTTCAGCTGGTATGAGTAGCTGGTCCTGAAAATCAATCTAAGATAAGATAACATTCTAAATTGTGACTATGATTTGTCAGGGTATAAAGGACTCTGGGGTAATATCAATTTTCTCCTCCTTACCCATTCAGATCAGGATTTCTCAGTAATTGCAATAAACCAGAAGAAGAAGTGATGAGGAGAGGAGAGGAAACCAATTAAGGGATGATACATAAGAGCCCAAAACATGGGTAACTAATTTCACAATCATTGTGAAGAGTTATCTAATCCAAAAAGTAAAAACTATGATATTTAAATGGCAGCTCATGCAAGAATTGAGAAGGTATTAATACAAAGATAAAGAGATTCTATCTTTGGTAGAAAACACAATACCAGTTAGGCAATAGAATGATGAAATTAACTACAGGAGAATGGAGAGGATTATTAGCAGAAGGGATCTTTGATGGGAAATGGGTCAGGTTGCATCATAGAACACTTGATGAAGCCAGGAACCCATCAAAATGAAGTTCTGTCTTGAGAGGGATTGTGGTGAAGGTAGATGAGATGAAAAGGTAGAACCATGGATTCAAGTATGGGTTGAACCACCTAAAAGGACAATATTCATGATGGTTATAATTAAATGTTTCACTGCAAGCCCTAATTTTCTTCTATAAAATAATTGCTTTCTGATACTGAAGACCAGGATTTTCAATTCATTGGTTGGTGCTGATACATATTTCCGGTTCCAGCATAAGAAAAATAAGCTACCACAAAATAATTTCAAGTCCACTCTTTGAAGATATAAATTTATAAATCCTACCACATTATTAAAGATATTGTAACTGGCCCTTTTGGGGCAATAGACCTTCACGTGTTGACGTATAATTCCCAGAAGCTCCCCTATATTTTCTTTTCATCAGAACTGTGTGCAAACGTGGTGTGGAAAAGATTTCATTTTTAAATAACCTTTTGTGTGTCCCATATAAAAATGCTGAGGAAAATATTCAATGAGAGGACCTAGATGATGGGAAGGCCTCTGAAGGGAATAGAAAACAGAAATGTAGTCTGGGGTGGGTAAACTAGGAACATTACATCTACATTATTGGAATTAAGTTCTAAGTTGAAAAATTTGTATTCATTAATTGCTTATCATATGAGTATTAGAAAGAATTGCAGTAGACCCTGGAGATACAAATGTAAAAAAGGCACACCAACACTTCCTCTGTCCTCTAGGACCCAAAAGCACTTATGCAGAGTCACCTTATGTCACTCCCATATTAGTCAGGGATCAGAGTTGCAAGAAACAGAAATGTACTCAAGTCTCTTAAGCAAAGAGAATTAGTAGGATTAGAGCCCTGAAAATAGGAACATCCAAGTCTCTCTCTGTGGCTGTCTGTCTCTCTCTCTCCTTCTCCCTCTCTCTCTCTCTCTCTCTCCTGACCCAACTCTTTTGTTCAGAGTAACTTATAATTGTTTTCCTGAGATTAGAGCTTTAGTTTTTGAAACAAGATTTATAGTTACAGCATGTGCTGCTGATTTAGTCTCTTTGCACCCAATTCCAAATCAAGGAGAAAGAGTCTGTGATGGAAACAATTCCGGTCAGATATTGATTCCTGGAGTCAACAAATATAATTGAGCACCTACTAGGTGTTAGGCACTCACTATTCAAGACCTCAGAGCTACACCGTGGGCAACATGGATAACCTCATGTGCTTACATTTAAGGTCAGGATAGGGTAGGGTGCAGCATGGATAATAGTGGATTTTCTAATAGATGCTCAAGGATGATTAAGTGTTAGAAAGATGTTGACAAAGCATCTATGAGGAGATTTGAGTTGAGCAGGAGCCTTAAGAAAGCAAGAGAGCATGCCATGAGAATATGTGGGAGAAGAGCCTTTTGGTGAAGGGCCAGCAAGTGTAGAAGCACTGAGGTGGGCCCACTTGGAAGACCCCTGAGCCTGAAGCAGAATGAGCAAGAGCAGAGTGGGCCGCAAAGAGATCCGAGGCAGAACCAGACACAGCCACATAGGTGGCACTAAAGTCTTGGGGAGCCATTAGAGGGATTTGAGCTGGAGAATGCCAAGACCCAACTTTTATTGTACAGTGAAGTTTCTCCAAGCTCACCCAGCCAGGAAGTGGCAGACCCAGGACTTAAGCCCGCGTGGTCTGGTGCCAGAGCCTTATCTCTCAATTACCATTTGACTCCCTCTAACTACAAAGCAAAGTCTCAGAAAGAGATTTTTATCAATGTTTTCAGACAGTCCAAAAGTTCACCCATGCTTCCAAATACACTGGGCTTGTCCTCTGAAGACAATGAGAGAAAACCTAGCACTTGGGGCCTATTTTATTGTCAAAAGACACAGGCGCCTTTGCTAGGACAACTCCATTCAGGTAATTTGCCAAAGGCCTGGTTTCAGCTGCCAGATATCTATAGTACTATTCAGGACAGGTTTTTTTGTTTTGTTTTGTTTTGTTTTTTTCCCATCCCCTATTGTTCAGTTACCTTCTCCATATCTTGTACAAACAACATGTGGATTACCTTTTCTAAGCAAGAGGGGAAAAACGTCACTTAAGCAGGGTCACGTAGCAAGGTCAGGACTATGCTGTGTTTCTGAAATGGTGCAAAAAAGTCAACTGTTAGGTATTGCACATAACTAATATTTATTAAAAACTAAAAAATAATAAATGAATAAATGAACAAACAACAAATAAATAAAACTGATATCCAAGAGGAAAGAGAGAGAGAAAGAAAGAAAGGAAGAAAGTCAACTGCAAATGGATGGTTCTGTGAGCAAATGTTGCCCTTGTGGGAGTCTCTTGAGCAGATTCACAAAATATGAACCTGCTTTCTTTAGAACAGAATCATTTTCAAAGTGCTTGTCCTTTGATCAAGAGTGACTGTGTTTTCATGATGCATGTTCAGCTTAAAAGAAGGCATAGCGTAAAAAGACAAGCATACAAGAAAACCTTTCTTTCCTTCAAACTATAAGACAACTTGATGGACTGATTCCAACTTACCAGAAACCTTGACTTGCTAAAATTGTGGCCCTGTGTCCATTTGTATGAGGAAGAATCTCATCAAGTGGCCACAGCTTTATTATAAACAACTCCAACCCTAAGTGCCCTGCAATGGGTCACAGGGTGTCACACACACACAGATTCAGCCAGATCTACTTTAGCAACAGCACTAAATGGTTAGAATTCATATTTAACTGGATTTTTTTTTTCACGCCATAACTATTGTTTGAGTACTTAACTACATTTCAGGCACCATCTTAGTCCTGGAGAAACAACCCCGGATGTGATAAGGGCCCTTGTCTCATGAAGCTTACATTGAAGGGAGACAGACCAAAAAATATAAACAAGTCAATATGTAACATATCAGTTAGTGATATGTGCTTTGAGGGGAAAAAGCAAAGCAGTGCAAGGGTGAAAGGCTGAGGGGAGAATGGGAGTGATTTTTTTTTTTTAATCAAGTGTGGTCATAAGAGGGTTCTCTGATTAAGTGGAAGTTGAACAGAGATCTGGTCAAGGCTATGGCATGATGGGAGAAAAAGTTGTATTTAGTTGCCATATTCTGCTACGCCAAGGAAGAAGATGGGTACCTTTCAAGAACTGTCTCAGCAAGATTTTTAAAGAAAACATTAACCCTCAGCTAATTAGAAAGCCCAATTAGCCAGAATTCCTCCTCACCCTATTTCCTAGGCATTGCAGCTATAGGAAAGCAGCAATGTATACATTTAAACATCCTTAGTAATTTATCCAGAGACCACATGGTATAATGGGAAAAGAATGGTTTTCAAAATAATTGACAAGAAGGGCAATGTGATTTGTGGGCTCTGCTTAGAATTCCAACTTCATTTATTAGTGGTTGTGAGTCAATTGGCTAATCTACCTAAGTTCTACTTTATCAATGGAAAAATGATCTCAACACCTACCTTTTGGACTGGCCATAAGGAGTAAATCGGATGCTATATATAAGATCTGGGCACCTAGGATGTACCTAAGAACATGTTAAAACATGTTAATCATTGTCCCCTAAAATCCCTAGAGAATAACTAATTCATGAAGAGTGTCGCAGAACAATGTAATAAACATAAAATTTTATTTCATTTCCCAGAAACAATTGTAAATTTTAGGATATCCAGGAAATCAGTGCTTAACTGCAGTTAAGATTTATTGAAATGATTATACTACTATATTGTTGGTATCAGTCTCCCATCAGGACTATTTGTTTAAAATCTTTTATTCCAACTAAATAATCAGGTCAACAGACAATAAAGAGAATGAGTACCATGTCTGGAATTTGATGCTAAGCCCTAACATTATAACAGCTAGTCAAGGATACTGGACAGTATGCTTGGATACAACCTCTCATGGTCTGCAAGATTTTCCCTTAGTCTAGTGGGGTGGCTCTGAGATGGGCATCCATGAATTTCCATGTACCACTCATTATAACGACTTTGGAAACCCAGTACATACTTCATTGGATTTCCCTAAAATGGAATGGAAGGGACCTGCTCAGGTCTATTTTAAACTCAGTTGTGTATTATTCTTTCCTTTATTGCATATTTACAGCATTAGGACTTGAAAAAAATTCCTGCATCCTGTCTAGTACTTAGTGCAGTATGTGGTGGTTTCTTTATAATATGAATGAGCTATTTTCTCCTTTCTGTTAGTTATTTGAGGAGGCTAGTGGCATCAGAGCTCCAGGGTGCTCATTATTCTGCTCTTTCCAAACTTATTTTTAAGTTTTCCATGGACGAATCTTGCAAAGAGATCTTGAACCACTGGTGAACATCCCCATGCTATCCTTACCCCAAAAGACTTTCTTCCGAGGTTCGTATCATTTTTACAGATGTGATTCCAGACTTACTCAAAATGGAAAGGTAATATCTTGCTTAATTATAAACCCACTTTTACCATGGGTGTTAACGCTCCTTGAGCTGGCATTATGTGCATACCTGGAATGAACTCCACTGACTTGACATCTGAGGGTTTTCTTTAAGCCTTCTAGGGGAGTCAGCCCACTCATGGAAGAACCAGAGCACCTAATACTTGTTCACTATTTCAGAGATGCTTGTATGCTTACTAGCCCTGGCATAAGTGGACTTGTCAGCTTTGCTTCCCAGTACCAAGTGTGAAGTCAATGGGAAGCATGAACCTAGTTAGATGGGCATTCTGTAAAGTGACAATTGTCAAATCTATATGAAGAAGTTCATTGGTGAAATGAGTGTCACTTTTAAATAAAACTTTGTACCTCATTATTAAAGTTTGCACAACACTTTCAAGGCTATTAGCTTATATGAGCGTTGCAAGTCAATGTGGAGGAAATTACCATGTTCATTTAACAGATGAGAAAATCCAAGGCTTAAGAAGTTAAACAATTACCCCAAGATTACACAACTAGTAAATGTCAGGTGAAACTGGACCCAAGTCCTCAGGGTTCAAATCTCCTGCTCTCCTCTTTCACCCAAGGTCATCCAATTCCTATACCTTACGGATATACTTATTCATTAGTTCATTACATCAGCTACCAACTTCTTTTTCAAAGATTTATTTATTTATGTGTGAGAGAGAGATCGATCAGAGTAGGGGAGATGTTGGGGGAGAGAGAGGGAGAGAATCTCAAGCAGACTCCCCACTGATCATGGAACCCAATTCAGAGATCCATCTCATGACCCTGAGATCATGACCCAGGCTGAAACCAGGAGTCAGAAGCTAACCGACTGAGTCACCCGGGTACCACCCCTCAACTTTTTTTAATGCTACTTTGCCTTATCACTAGACTTCTGATTTTCAGGTGGCTGATAGGTTATGGAGGCTCAAAAAAATCTCTATAAAGTTTGAAATGGACTCTCTATTGAAGAAAATGGGGATAAGATTTACAGATAATAAAATTACAGCAGAAAAATGTAGTTCTGGGCCTTAATGACAAAAGAAGACATTTAATTTTCTATTTCATTTCTTGTAAGATTTACATCAATAAATCTTACCCCAATAACAATAATATTGTTATTGTTGTCCTGAATTGCCTCTCAACTAGAGGCTAAGCTGATAAAAAGAAAGCAGGAGCCATATCTTAAACTTTTCAAGGTTGCGTATCAAAATATTTATAAAAACAGAACCAGATAAAATATGTTGTTAGAGCTATGATAATTGACTAATATAACTGATTTTGTTGGGTGGTCATGTGATCCAGAAAGTCCAGGGAGATATAAGTAGATTCACACTGGAAAAGATTTTGTTTCCTTTTAAACTGGTCAGGGAGAAGAGAACTTGCTGGCTCACCCTTTCTCTTTTTTCTTGAACTGAATGTGGACATATGATCTGGTCCTGTAACTGCCATCATGTGACATGAGGCACTAAGCATTAGGTTGAAAAGACACCAGCCAAAAATGGCAGGGCTGAAAAATCAAGAGAAAAATCCTGTATCTTTGATGACATCAATGAGAGCTGCACCAGTACCAACGATCACCTCCGTCTAGTCTTCTTATTAATGAGACACCACATGTTTGCATTGATTAAGCCATTTCTAACTCCGACTACATATATTAAAAGTTTCCTACTGAAGTTGAACCATGCATCTGTCTTTGAGCTTCCTAATAGACAAGACAACAACCAAAAAAGAGAGATACTTGATCAGTTAATATTTGTCATTGTCCTTAAGAAGAAAAATTTCAGGGACGCCTGGGTGGCTCAGTGGGTTAAGCCGCTGCCTTCGGCTCAGGCCATGATCCCAGAGTCTGGGGATCAAGTCCCGCATCGGGCTCCTTGCTCAGTGGGGAGCCTGCTTCTCTCTCTGCCTCTGCCTCCCACTCTGCCTGCTTGTGCTCTCTCTCTCTCTGACAAATAAATAAACAAAATCTTTAAAAAAAAAAAAAAGAAGAAGAAGAAGAAGAAAAATTTCAGTTACTCAAGGGAAGTGTTGCTTTTCATGAGACTTAGTTCTTCAACAAATGTCTCAGGAAGGGCACCAAAGAAAGACATTGAATTATGTAGAAAATATATTCAAATCATATCCCCACATTAAGTGCAAAAATTATATTTCCTGTGGTTGTTTCTTGGAGCACTTTTAAATGTATACCAAGGACATAATACCAAACCCTCATTCAGTGAAAACAATTGTATAAGAGTTACAGATTTTGTCATTTGTGATGACATGGTTGGACCTAAAAGGTATTATGCTAAGTGAAATAAGTCAGACAGGAAAAGACAAATACCATATGATTTCATTTACATGTGGAGTCTAAAAAGCACAACAAATGAATAAACAAACAAACAAAAAGCAGAATCAGACCTATAAACACAGAGGACAAATTGATGGTAGCCAGAGAAGCAGAGGGTGGTGGGAAGATGGACAAAATGGGAGAAGAGGGGTGGGAGAGACAGGCTTCCAGTTATGGAATGAATAAGTCATGGGAATAAAAGGCACAGCATCGGGAATACAGTCAATGGTATTGTCATAATGATGAATTGTGACAGATGGTAGCCATCCTTATGGTGAGCAGAGTATAATATAAGGACTTGTTGAATCATTATGTTGTAGCCCTGAAACTAATGTAACATTGTATGTAAACGATACTGAAAAAACAAACAAAAAGAAATTAAGTAACTAGGAAAAGAAAGAGAGAGAGACATATAAGGCCATATGGTCTTTAATGGTGTTTTGTTGGGGTTTGAAGTCATAGAAATAATAAATAATATTTTTTATTTCTTCATCTAAGGAACTTTGATCCATCTAAGTTGCCATATGATCGATGGAAGACAAAACATTGTTCCCTATTATATAGTTTAAAGTTTCATAAGACAAATCCCTCTACTGTGGAAATTTCCCAAAATATTGGTATGGAGGAAAGAGGTTTTAGGATCTGTTCAGCTTCCCTAGTTTTCTATGACTTCATTAATTAATTCGTTGCTTAACGGTCTTTTTCCTGGTTAGATGAAGTCTGAAGAAGGTCGTTTAATTGGGTCTTAGTCTATCAGACAAACCCAGCTGGCCCATTGCTGAATTAGGGAGAGAGGAAATACTGACTCAACCCATTCGAGCAGAAAGCAGCGTGGGCAGGGAGGGTCAACCTTACACATCTTTTATTGCAAAAGAGTTCCAAATCTCTTGAGACTGGATGAGTGGGAGAGAATGGATTATGCTTCTGAAGTAGAAACTATCTAGAAGAACAGGATAACAACCTTTTGGTACCAAAAAAAAAAAAAAAAAAAAGAATGAGGGCCTGCCTTCAACAAAGGCCACCATTTGTCCATTTTAGTATCTGTGCAACAATTGGGAGTTTCTAAGCCTTAAGGCTCTGTGATCATTAATACAAAACTGGAATTAATCTTAGCCTTGGTATTTTGTCTTAAGAACAAAATTGGCCCTGTGATCCATAAGTGACTCATTGAGGAAATACTTGGGCATGCCGCACAATATGAGGGCAATATTTTAACAACAGACAAACATGTATTACATGGGGGAGAATCATAAATGAAAGGAAAATAAATTAGGGAGTCAAGAACCAGAGGGAGGCTCACAGCAAGAGGCAGATACCATTACCCTGGAAGTGAAACGCCAGCACTTTGGAAACAAAACATATGTGCTGGAATCATCAGTGAACTTGAAATGAGACTTAAGAAATACCCACACCAGTTTGCCTTCTCTTCCTTTTGTGCTTGCTGCATCCCAAATAGTTGAATATAAAGTGTCTTAATGGATGTAAAAGCATTTTACAAATTAAGTGCTCTGAAAATATAAGCCATTATCATCATTATTGAGAAAGAGGAGACCACCATGTTACTCAGATGATGATGTCTAATAGTCAAATAGTTTCCCCAGAAGGAAGCTATGAAATTCTAAACAAAATTAAAACACACACACACACAATTTTTCAGTGTTTGGTCTTGAACTGGGTTATAACTTCCTACCAATAAGAATCCCTTTTCACCATCCAGGGTTTCAGATCATGGTAACCAGGAAGAATGTACTTCTCTGTACTTTCAGAAGAATAGAGAGAAGCTGAGCCATGGCCCAGAGTCCCCAGGCCGGGGTTGGCAAAGAAGCAGAGTACTGCCCTTTCACCCACCCCCATCCAGCCCCTGCACTGTGGCAGACATCGATAATCCATCGTGCCATTCTGCTAATCTCATCAGCAGCCTTAGAATTCCTCTCCACATCATCTTCCAGGAAGCTACTATCAACTAGTCGGTACACTGAACTGAAAACCTGTTTGCCGTCTCAGCCCTCCGTGAGCTGGAGTGCTATTTGAGCTCTCTACCCAGCCTGATGGGTGGAATGGCTCCAACTCTGGATAGACATCCACTTAAGGAATAATAATTATGTCAATGATACAAATAAAAATAATAATATTTTAATTATATTTATAATATTTATAATATTAAAAATAATACCTACCATTTAGTTAGCCCTTACTATGTTCCAGGGAAAAGGACGAATGCTTTATATACTCTTAGGATGACCTCCATTTTACAGATGAGAACACTGAGCATAAGCTAATAATTTGTGCAGACTCACAGATCTAAACCCAGTTCTCTGACTCCAGAGCCTGCACTATCAACCACGCAATGAATAGAACTTGAGGCACAACCAGAGGCTTTATAACATGGTTAATTATCTGCATCCATATACAAGCCTCTACTAATTGGAGAAGGAATTCAGCCCTTCCTTTTTTTGGGGGGAACTGGTAGGTCTGTCTACCTCCTGAGAAGTGACACTTGCTGAAGTTGGAGGTTACTCTAGACAGTGCAGAGAGAAATCCAGCCATCTCAGACTTCAGAGTATTTATTTAAACTCAGCAAAGTTCTCACAGTATATACGAAAAGATTTTTGTAGGAAACGAAGATGTCATCTCTCTACTTCACATGTACAGTCATCCTCCCCGCCTCTGCCCCCCGCCCCCCCTCCCGACCCCAACCCTAGAGCTTGGCCAGTTATTGCAAAGAAGGAACATGTGCTGATTTCAGGCAAAATGCCTTCAAACACAGTGGGAAAACCAATCAGACTCTCTGGGCTTTCAAGAGCTATTTTAGTAAGCACTCTCTTAGAAAATGAGAATTTTATTCCGATACTAGATAATAGTCCAGTCTTGGTCACATCCGGGACATGACTTGAGTTTTGTCTTTCCGGAAGTATCATTTATGGACATGGGAACACAGCCAGGGTAAGACACACACAAAGGTTTACAGCTTTCCAAGTCTTGCTTGTGGTGAATAAAGGCAAAATTAAGGCAACCAACTTCAAAGTGATGATACAGTCCCACTTTATCACTAAAAACCAACATCTTCAGATTTCCTGCTAGTCAACAAAGATTACTGAAAGGGTGATAACAAGATAGGAAGCAGAGAATAATCAATTATTGAATCATTCTTTTATTTACGAGTCTTAGAAGGAGTAGGTACATGTCTTCTGATGGAGTGGGAGAAATTGTTTTTTATTAACTTCAGTTCTTATTTATGCTTTCCTTCCCCCCATCTCCATTGCACATTAACTACCCCCATGTATTCTTTCTGCTCCTAATCTTTTTTATTCTCTCTGCTTTAAAGTTCCCATCAAACCTTGTCTTCCCCGGGGTGCCTGGGTGGCGCATTTGGTTAAGCATATGACTCTTGGTTTCAGCTCGTGTGGTGATCTCAAGGTCTTGAGATCCAGTCCCACATCAGGTTCCATGATCAGTGGGAAGTCTGCTACAGATTCTCTCTCTCTCTCTCTCCCTCTGCCCATCTGGCTTGTGCTCTCTCTCTCTCTTTCTCTAAAATCAATCAATCAATCAATATTTTTTTAAAAAAAAGTTGTCTTCCCTAAGTCCCTTACCCTTTGCTAAAGATCAATAGATTAAGTCTGGCCAAGATATTAGTCCAAATAATCTTGATATTTCTAGCAGCGTGTCTGGGCTCGTGGGAATATGAATTGGATTAGGAGTAAAGGACTTTCTGATGCTCACTTAAAAATCAAACTATTTAGGCAGGCCGCCCTCTGACGATGAGTAGGGCCAGGACCCATGCTAAGTTGAGGTGGATTGAGGCATTCTGAGCGATCCCTTTCTAACACTGAATTTCATAAATGCAAGTGAGCAAAAGAGACAGCCCCCAACTGTCCTTCACCTCTGACTGGAAATGATGCAGACAGCTAATAAGCTAGAAGCAAAGGTCACTACCAAACCCCTGCCAACCCTGAGGGAGAGGGCAGCATCTTCCGTGGGCCTGCACTGCCGTGTGGAAAACAACAGTCCCCGTCATGCAGGGGTTATCAGTCTGTGACTGTAGTGGCAATTGAGCTATCGAGAGACCTGCCAACATCAATTCTTGGAAAAGAGCTTTGCCTGTTTTAAAAAGCTGCTGCCCATTGAGTGTATTAAGCCGCATCACTTAAAGTAATCAAGGTGATCTGTATGTATGATAATAGCCAGAGTGCCTGTCATTTCTGTTCTTGCTTCAAAAGGACATGAGTGTGGCAAGCTAACCAGAGGTGCTCTGCTCCGAAAAGTTACTACTTCTACTCTGTCTGCTCCTCTCCCCGCCTGCTTGTTGGTCCTAATCTTGAGTACTCCTCTTGTCTCTGCTGACCTGCCTTCAGATTCCACTGTTGTCTCTTACTTAATGTGTGACTTTTTCTCAAGTTCCTTAATCACGCTCTTCCAAGAAATTTTTTTACTTGCATGTGATACTGTTTCGGTTCTGCCTGCCTCTTTGTTTCACAATTGATTATTCTTTTTATGAGTACTATTTCTTCATTTATATCAGAAATGCTAAGCATATGTTTGTGTTCTGTTTTCTCTATTATTTAATAAAATGGACTTTTTTTGATGTAGGGTTTTATGCATTTTGACACACATACTGGTTCATGTAATCTTCGCTGGTCCTCCATAAAGAACATCTGAGTAGAAATTTAAAATATTCTTGGACATCTACTCAGGAAATGATGATTAAGCAACTGCAATGAGAAAGAAGTGGGGGTGGGGTGAAGAGTAGAAGGCAGACTGTGTTTTTTGTTTTGTTTTGCTTAGTTTTTATCAAACAGACCTAAATTCAGTTTTCTTCCTCCATGTCTATACCCAAATATGAACCCTAAGGACTTGTACTCTTTGCAGAAATGCTAACTGGTGTACCAGCTACAGAGCCTGTTTGCACAGTACTGTTTTTTTTTTTTTAAGATTTTTTTTTATTTATTCATTTGACAGAGAGAGATCACAAGTAGGCAGAGAGGCAGGCAGAGAGAGGAGGAAGCAGGCTCCCTGCTGAGCAGAGAGCCCGATTCGGGGGGCTCAATCCTAGGACTCTTGAGATCATGACCTGAGCTGAAGGCAGAGGCTTTAACCCACTGAGCCACCCAGGTGCCCCTGCACAGTACAGTTTTAAACGCAGGTGCTATTTTAGTTACCAGTGGAGAAACTAGATCTCCAAGTGGTTAAGACTAGTCGTTTCTTTGCTCTGCGCCAGGTGATAATACTAAGCATTTTCTATACGTGTGACAAAACTTGATCAAGCAGGTCCTGCTCTTAATCTCATTATCCAGATGAGGTAAGAGCCCACCCTGGAAGGCAGGGTGGACAGAATTCACCAGCAGGAATTTGGAGTCCTTGTCCAGTGTTCTTAACCACCAACCACAGACTCTTTGCCTGGCTCTGTAATCCCCCTTCCAGTCCAGGTCAACCCGCCTGCCTTCGAATTCTGTGGTCTCTTATTAAATTGTGATTTTTGTCAAGTTACTCTACTCACTCTCTTCCAAAAACCTTTTTCACACATGTGATACCATTTCAGTTCTGCCTGCTATTATGTTTCACAAACTTATTTTTCTTCTTATAAAGGAGTATGATTTCTTCGTCTATATCTAAAATGCTAAGTATGAAGTTTGATTTTATTTTTTAATTAACATCCAATAAAACTGACTTCTTTGATGTACAGCTCAATGCATTTTAACATACATATAGATTCATGTTAAACTTCTCCACAAACAGATTACAGAAAAGCCCAGTGCTGTCAGAATTCCCAGTGCTTGGGAGGGAGACAAACCATAAAAGACTCAATCTCAAGAAACAGACTGAGGGTTGCCGGGGGGAGGGGGGACGGGAGAGGGTGGTGGGGAAATAGACATTGGGGAGGGTATGGGCTATGATGAGTGCTGTGAAATGTGTAAACCTGGCGATTCACAGACCTGTACCCCTGGGGATAAAAATACATTTTATGTTTATTAAAATAAAAAAAAAAAAAAAGAATTCCCAGTGCTGCCCCCTGTTTAGTCACACCCTCCTCCTATGCCATTCCCCTGGCAACTATCAATCTTTCCTCCATCATCTTAGTTCAGTCTTTTCTAGAATGTCATTAATTAAAATCATACAATATGTAGCCTCTCAAGACTTCTCTTTGACTCAGCTCAAACCTTTGATATTCAGCCACATTGTTGCATATATCATTAACTTATTCTTTTTTTTTTTTTTTTTTTTTTTTTTTTTTTACGATTTATTTGAGAGGGAAAGAGTGAATGGCAGGGAGGGGCAGAAGGAAAGGGAGACAGAGAATCCTGAGCAGACTTTTCACTGAGTGCAGAGCCCAACTACATGGGGCTTATCTCATGACACTGAGATCATGACCTGAGCTGAAACCAAGAGTCAGACACAGAACTGAGTTCCCCAGGCATCCCTAACTTACTCCTTTTTATTCCTGAGTGTTATTTCATCATATCACAATTTGTTCATCCATTGACCTGTTGCAGGACATTTGGGTTGTTTCCAGTTTGGGGCAATTAAATTCATTCCCACCAGCAATATATGATAGTTCCACATGCTCTGTATCCTTCTCAGCACTGCACATTGTCAATATATTTTTTCCGATTATATTTCTTGATGATGGGATTATACTGGGAAACAATCACAACAAAGAACAATCTTTTGAATAGAATACTTCACTAAGTGAAACATTCCTTTGAAACATAACATGCAAAAGATTGTTGAATATGTCCATATGGAAGCCCTTGGATTTACACATAGACATCTCAGCAGTAATTCGCACCGTTCCACTCCACATCACCTCTTATTGATGTGTGTGTGTGTCAATATTTTTTATTTTAGTTATTTTAATAGGTACGGTGGTATTTCATCATGTGTTTCATTTCCATTTCCCTCTCAATGGTGGTGAGCATCCTTCCTTGTCCTTATATGCTATCTGTATATCATCTTCGGTGAAGTATAGTTCAAGTCCTTTGCCCATTTTTTAATTGGGTAGTTTATTTTCTTACTGTTAAGTTTTGAGAATTCTTTATATATTCTGGATATAAGTCTTTTGTCATATATGTGACTTATAAATATTTCTCCAAGTATATAGGTTGGCTTTTCATTCCTTAATGGTATCTTTCACAGAGCAAAGGTTTTTAATGCTGACAAAATCCAGTTTATCCTTATTTTTTTCTTTTTATGGATCATGCTTTTTGTGATGAATTTAAAAATGTTTTCCCTAACTCCAAGGCATGAAGATTTTTTTCTATGCTTCCTTTAAAAAGTTTTATAGTTGTACATTTTGCCCTTAAATTCATCATGGATTTTGAAAATTAGTATGGGGCATAAGGTTTATGTCAGGTTCATTATTTTGCTTAGGGTTATCCAATTGTTCCATCACAGTATGTTGAAAAGACTGTATTTGCTTTACTGAATTGCATTTTCATCTTGGCCAAATGTCATTGACCGTATTTGTGTGCATCTTTTTCTGAACTCCTGTTCTGTTCATGGACCTATGTGTCTATGCCTTCACATAGATGCTACACATCTTGACTACTGTAGTTTTATAGTAAGTCTTAAAAAAGGGAAGTTTCAGTCCTCCAACTTTGTTCTTCTTTTTCCAAAATTGTTTTGGCTAATCTAGTTCCTTTCCCTTTCCATATAAATGTTAGGATCAGTGTTTCTGTATTTACGAAAAAAAAATCATCTGTGATTGCATTAAAATTTTAGATCAGTTTGAGGACAATTGACATCTTAACTCTTCCAGAGTCTTCCAACCCACTGACAATAATCCAAGAGACTTAAAAGAAACAGTGTGTCTTTCTTTACTTTGCATCTTCTTTGATTTCTTTCATCAGCATTTTGTAGCTCTAAGCCTACACATGACTTTTAGATTTATACCTAAATAGTTCATTTTGGGGGGCGGGGATCTATGGAAATTGATGTTATTTTGTTTATTTCTTTTTCAATTTCTGCATTGTTGGCATATATAAATATTATTGATTTCTGTGGTTGACTTTCCAGCCTGCAATCTTGCAAAAATCAGCTGTAGAAACTTTTATGTAGATTCCATGTCATTTTCTATATAGATAATTGTCTACATTGGCAGTGTCATCTGTGAATAGGGATGTTTTACTTCTTACTTTCTGATCTGTATATCTTTTACTTATTTTTCTTTCCTGTTTTGTGTTGCCTAGATCCTCCACTGTAATAACAAATAGAACCAGTGAGAGTAGAATCCTTGTTTTGTCCCCAGTTTGGAGGGTTAGGATTCAGTCTTTCACCAGTTAAGTATGATGTTAACTTCAGGATCCTTGTAGATGCCCTCTATTTGGTTTAAAAAGTTGCCTTCTGTTGGTAGCTTGCTGATTGTTTTTATCATGAATGGATGTTGAGTTTCAAGAAGTGTTTGTTTGTTTTCTCTGCATCAATTTAAATGATTATGTGGCTTTTTTTCTTTTTCAGTCTATTAATATGGTGGCTTACATAGAGTAATTGCTTTTATTTTATTCTACCATTTTTAAAAAAAATTGTAGTAAAATATCCACAACACAAAATTTACTATTGAAACCATTTTTAAGCATATAGCTTAGTGTCAGTAAGTACCTTGTTGTGCAACCCATACCACATCCATCTCAAAAATGTTTTCATATTTGCGATGCATTTATTTTCATACTCCCACTTTGCCAACCTTTCCTGATACCTCAGACCTCTGATATCATTTCCCTTCCATTGGATAATTTCCCTTAGCATTTCCTTTAGAGCAGATCTGCTTAGGACACATTCTTTTAGTTTTTCTACCTTGAGAAATGTTACTTCACTTTCATTCTTGACAGTAGAACAGTCACTGGATAGAATATTTTCACTGGTTATTAATTTGGAGTTGACTGTTTTTTTCTTTCAGCTCTTTAAAATATTGTATCACTTTCTTCTGGCCTCCCTGGTTTCTGATAAGAAATCTGCCATTCCTATCCTTGTCCCTCTATATGAAATACACTGGTCTCCTCTGACTGCTTTCAGGATTACTCTTTGTCTTTTGCTTTCTGTCATTTGATTATGCTCTGTTTCGAGATGGACTTCTTTCAGTTTATTCTGTTTGAAATTTACTGAGCTTCTTGAATTTAAAAAAAAAAAAAGTGTCTTTTGTCAGATTTAGAATGTTTTCATCCATTATTCCATCAAATAATTTTTCTACTCCATACTCTTTCTTCTCCTTTTCTGAGAGTCTGATGATACAACATTGATGTTAGAACTTTTGGTATTTCCCACAGTTCCCTGAAGTTCTGTTCATTTTTAAAATCTTTTTCTTCTGCACTGTTAATATTGCATGGTTTACATTGATCTATTTTTCCTGTCATTTCTCTTCTACTATTGAACCCATTCAATGATTTCTTCAGTTTGAACATTTTTTTTTTTCACTTTTAAAGTATCCATTTGGTTCTCCTTAGTATTTCTATATCTTCATTGAGATAGTCTAACTTTCTATTTGTTTCAAGAGCATTTACCCTTCTTTTTTACAGATAATCTGTGTCATTTCAGAGTTGACACCTTTTCATTGTGTTTTCTTGAGAGTTAAGATTTCCCTGGGTTTTCTTTCTCTGCTCCCCCTCTCCTAAATCACTCTGGATTGAGTCCTAGACATTTAGAATGTTGTGTTATGAGATTCCGAATGTTGTTTAAATCCCGAGGGAAATGACTTTTTTGTTTTAGCAGGCAATTGTCCAAGTTCCATTCAAGCCACATGTTCTAACTTGCCTTCTAAGGGTGATGTTTCCAGTATCAGTTCAATTTTAAAGTGTTTTCAATGTTATTCAGTTCCACATGTGTATCATCCAGTGGTCAGTCTGGCACCTGGGTTGTGGTCTAACCTGTCATGGGGCCTGCTAATCCTATGGTATGCTCAGATCAGTGTATGTGCATATCAAAGGTAAGCCCAGTATTCATATACAATGTTTGGGAATTACTCTTCGTTTCCCTTCTCTCTGCACTCTCGCCAATATGTTTGAATTCACTGGGACTTCCAGCCAGGAAATTGAATCTTTACTTTTTCTACTCTGTAAGGTACTTCTTATGACTAGCACCAAGCAATAGGAGGACAGAGAAAACAAAAGAAACACACAGAAAAACAAAAACAAAAACAAAAACAAAAAAACCCACTGTTACCCCTTAATTGCTTAGGGTTTGGAAAGGAGAAAATATGGGCAAAATCTGGAGTGTTCTCCACTCTCTCTGTTCCATAGAATCTTCTTTTCCCTGCCTTTTGAAACAGAAATCTAAAGCTTCTCTTAGATCTCTTCCTGACAACGGCTACAGTGTCTTTCAGATTTGGGATTCCATTTGAGTGCAGGCTCTGTGATACTGGAGGAAAAAACTGGAAAAATAACTGGAGGGAAAAACCCACAAAACTTTCAAATTCAGGTCTTATTCCTCAACCCCCATGCTGCCATTTATGTATTTATTTATTTAAAAGATTGATTGATTGATTGATCAGAGAGAGAGAGAACACAAGCAGATGAGTGGCAGGCAGAGGGAGAAGCAGGCTCCCTGCTGAGCTCTATCCCAGGACCCTAAGATCATGACCTGAGCAGAAAGCAGATACTTAACCAACTGAGCCACCCAGACATCCCTGCCACTTATTTTTTAAAGGTTTCATATAGCCATCTCAAGCAATCAGTCCAGGACTTTTAGTTGCATTCAGCAGAAGAGATGGGGTGCAGTGTGTTTATTCCATCATTCTTAGACCAGAACCCTAAGTCTTTTAAAGTTACCTCTAAATGTGCATTATTTTCATTTCATCTGGAGTGAATTTATGGCCTCATTGTTGATTTCGTTGGCTGTCCTTCATTTTCTAATAGGCTGTAAATGAAAACAGTCTTGGTGTCAATTTTTCCACTTATTGCTGCATGACCTTAAGTAAATTACTTATTTAAACTTTGTATCAGTAAACTGATCTATAAGATAAGGACACAGAGAGGAGGAGGAGGAGGGGCAGGGATGGGGGAGGGGGAAGAGGAAGGAGTAATTAGTTAGAAGGCTATTGCAGTAGCCCTCAAAAAAAATAACGGTGGTTTTGAACCTAGGTATTAGTGGTGGTAACATGGAAAGCCTCTTTGGCTTTCCTCCATCCCATATTCATAGTCTATTCATCCTAATGTTCAAGATGAATAAGAGGATGTGGTCCAAAAAAGGGGGGAACCTAGTGTTTTCAGTTCTTTTTTTCTGCTGCCTCAAAACAACCTTGATTTATGTTAAATTTTAGTATGAGGAACTGGGTTTGTTCGCTCTAGAGAAAGATTAAGGGTGGGGCAGAAGGAGCTCGAGATAGGATAGCTGTCTTCCAAAGGCTGAGGAAACACTGTCTATGAGAACAAACACTGACTGTACCATAAGCAAGCCACCGGCACAAATAGAACTACAGGGAGGACATTATTAGGAGTCAGTTTAACCAGGATGAACTTTATAATTACTAAAGCTGTCTAAAACTGGAATAAGTAGTTTGCGGCATGGAGGGAATATTGGTTGTAGGATGATAATACTTTTGACAATATATAAATTTTGGTATTTTTCCCGCTTACACTAGCTTTGTCTTCTTCATTTTCTTCCTAGTTGTGGAAACAGCTGAAGTCAGTGACAGCCATTTTGCATGAGAATTGATTCTACTCTCTCTTTCCCCACTGGTTTCTTAAAGCATAATTTCTTAAGTGCTTACAAAAGTACCAGGCCCTGTGCTAAGTACTCCAGATGCATTGTCTCATCATATTTTCACAATATTTTGAGAGACCTATTATCATTATCATTGTTGTACACATGAAAAAACAAGGCTTGGAGATGTAATAATTTACTTGAGTTCGCATGACTATGTAGGCAGAATAATCATCCCCCAAAGATACCCATGTCCCAACTCCTGGAGTATGTTACCTTACATAACAAAGGGACCTTGCAGATATAATGAAGTTAAAGATCTTGAGATGGGACGATTATCCTGGATTATCCAGGTGGGCCCAGTATAAATAATCACATGGGTCCTTAAAATAGGAAGGTCAGAGTCAGAGAAAATAGTAGCTATGGAAGCAGAACCAGAGCAAAATTTAAAGACCTTACTTTGCTGGCTTTGAAGATGGAAGAAGAGGCCAAGCCCCAAATAATACAGGTGGTCTCCAGAAGCTGTTAAAGGCAAGAAAACAGATACGTCCTTAGAATGCCAGAAGGAACAAACCTTAATTTCACCCCAGTTAGGCCTGTTTTGGAGCCATGATTTGAACCACGTGGAAGACGTGAGCTCTAGAGCATGGGCATCATGGAGTGTTTGCTTTAATGCTGACCTTGGTTTTAGTGTCCTGCATGTGCAGATAGATCTAAACCACACAGATTGTCTACATATTACGGATGACATTCTTTCTGGAAATTTCATAATCATGGAGGCCGTAAGCAGGAGAAGGAATGCACTATTAACTGTTACATGTCACTCATGACTTAGATTCAGAATTAGAACTTTAATGGGACCATCAAAGTTTTTTCATCTCATCTCTGCTTTTGAGGATTGACCTCCCTCCCCAGTGTCCTTGTCAAGTGGTTGTTCAGCCCTGCTTGCACACCTCCAGTGACTGGAACTGCACATCTCCTGTGGAAAGCCATGCCATCTTAAAGGAACCCTGTTAGAAATTTCTATTTCAGACTGACCACAAACTCTTTCTTGCAATTGCCATCCATGGGCTCCAGTCCTTTATTTACTGGCACATAGAATTTGTTTTTATTGGTTCTGTATAAGGAGGAATGTTAAAGTGGATAGCCTCTAAGTGGTCTTTTAACTCTTAAGATTCAAGTCTGCCCTTATCCAGGACATGAATACCAGTCTTGTAGGGCTGCTCTGAGAATTAGAGCTAATGTTCATAAAATACTCAGCATGCCAAGGATTTTTATAAAAGAAGATGATGATGATGATGATGACGACGACACAGTTTCACAAATCTGAAGTCTCTCATCTCTCGTAGTTTTTTAAGCACCAAACTAAATCCCTCTCCCCCAATCCCAGAGCCCTTGAATGTCCATTTATGTGAAATTGTGTCAAGAACACCACCCTCTTATCCTTGAAATATGCTCCAGTTTGAAATATGCTCAAAGTATGAGTCTAGGCCTCATCGTGAAGTATCTTCATTGTCTTTTGTGCTTTCTTAATACCTAGTTAGGTGGAATGAGCAGACTGGAAGATATTGACTAGTCAAATAAGCTTGAACAGACTGTGGTAGAGGAGCTCAGGGGGCTTAGGGCTGCCTATAGCAAGAGGAAGGCAGTTGTGATTTGTGTAAGGAGGAGAGAGTAAATAAGATCCAAATGGTGAAAAAGGTCCAGAATGAGTAAGTGGTGGGGATTCAAAGATAAATTTCACTTGCTTCATAGGCTTGTTTTTAATGTATAACTTAGGTATATATGGACATTTCAGCTGGAGGTATCAAGCAACAAAGCTGTTACAAAATTTACTGGCAACAAAGAGGAGAGTTGAACCTTGCAATGGGAACATCTACCTTCATAGGCTTTCACTTGTCTAAAACCAATTTAAAAGAACTTGGCTCACAACTTGAACTATCTCTTACATATTGTTCTGGCTGCTCCTTCTTTTGATAACCAAGCATTCTTCCTTTTTCCCATTAGAACTCAATATGCACTTGAACAGTCATTGACTCCAATCACACTCCAATCACACTTGAGACAGTACATGACTGTCTCAGATGTTCTTTAGTTAATCTTCCCATTAGGCATTATTAATCATGAAATACCATCTTCTACCACACTTAGTATGACCACTTGACAATATTCAGTGAATCCAATCTTTTAGGTAAAGTCACAAATTGGATTTACTTTTGATTATGAACACTATGCAATCCTATTCATTGGAAGCACCCAAATTCTGACTAATGAGCTTGCACCAAGAAGTTAATAGTCATAAAATGGACTTGCACCATAGACTCAATATCCTTGATCAGACTTTCCCTTCCTTTGAATCAAGTGAAGAGAAAACTACCTAACCAGCTTTTTGTTCATTTGGTTCCTCACCCTTTATGCAGACTACAGTAATAATTTGTTATTAGCAAAATCAACAGCTATGATGAAAATTATTTTAAAAACCCATTATGCTTATAACAATCCACAAATCTAGAAATATCATAAATTACCTCCACAAGAACATTCACGGTGAAATGAAATGAACAGACTAAACTTGACTGAAATAGGGTCAATAAGGTTACTTGTGATGGGAAAAAGGCATTGGAAGCCTCAGAGTGAAATATTTTCAAGTCATCGGCCAAAAAAATTAATAATTATTAAAACGAGTCTGACAATTTGCCATATGTGATGCTTTTGAGAGCTAAACTAGATATTCCAGTCACCAGTTATTCACCAGGACAAAGAATAAAATTAATAAAATTAAGCACTGGAGAAAGAGATCTAAGAGTAACCACTTCTGTAATTTGAACAAATAATGTTTCAATGTTACCAAAAGCATTTCTGTGCAAAATAGATCCCATTGCAACTAAAATCCTAAATTTAACATTGGGATAATTTCTCAGCAGCTTGCACATTCTGTCCCAATTGTAAAAGACAGGTAGAGAGCCATCAAAAAAGAGTGACCAAGGCTTCAATTTGTGCTAGGCTTGTGCTAAATGCTATAGGGAATCCAAGAAATTTATATTTCAAGGAGGTTAGGACACCTAGTTGGCTGGATCAGTGACAAACCCTAACATATCTTTCGTGCTACATACAGGGACAAAACAAAATAATTGGCCAAGGACAGGTTAAGTGCCACCAGATAGGTCAGTCCTGGTCAAGGTGCATCTAGGAAATAAGGTCAGGGTAAACTGGGGGTATGAATCAGGGTAATGTCCATTAGTCCATTACTTTATATACCAAACACTAATTGCTAGACTGAATTGTGTCCTCTCACCCCCAAATTCATATGTTGAAGCCTTAACCCCTAATATGATATTTAGAGATAGGGTCTTTGCAAGGTTATTAGGTTTAGATGAGGTCATGAGGTCATGAGGATGGGCCCACATGATGGAATATAAGAAAATATAATATAATATAATATAAGAAAATATAATATATTATATATAATATAAGAATATATGCTTATATTATATAAGAATGTAATATAAGAATAAAAGAAATATAAGAATATAAGAAAAGATCATATAATATAATATAAGAAAATATAATATAATATATATATTATATTATATATAATATTGTACATATATATATATGAGGTCATGAAGATGGGCCCACATGATGGGATATAAGAAAATATAATATAATATAAGAAAATATAATATAATATATTATATATAATATAATATAAGAATGTAAGAAAAGATCAAATAATATAATATAAGAAATATAGTATAATATAATGTATATTATATATTATATAATATATAGTATATATAATATAATATTGTACATATATATGTTATATTATATATATTTAGTATATATAATGTTATATATGTACAGTATTATATATACTATATATTATATATAATAAATATAATATATATATAATATGTATATTATTATATATATATGAGCTATGTGAGAGTGCAGTGGGGCAGAAAGGAAACATCAAAGACTGTATTTCACTCATTGCTTCTAGGCCACATATATATATATGTGTGTAATATATATATATTATATATGTTATATATGTTATATATAATATATATTATATATTATATATTACAATATATAATATGTATATTGTAATATATTATATATAACATATATAACAATATACATATTATATATATTACAATATATTATGTATATATACATATATAATATGTATATATGACCTCATATATATATGTACAATATTATATATAATATAATGTATATATTATATTATGTTTTCTTATATTATATTATATAATCTTTTCTTATATTCTTATATTTCTTATATTCTTATATTACATTCTTATATAATACAATATACATATTATATATTGTAATATATATCATATATAATATATAACATATATAATATATATAATATAATATAAGAATATAAGAAAATAATACAAGAATATAGGAAAAGATCAGAGAGATTGCTCTTCCTTTTTGCCCAAGGAGGAGTCACTTGAGCACACAGAGAGATGGCAGCTGCCTATAAGCCAAGAGAAGAGGCTTCAGAATGAAACCTACCTTGAAAACACCTTAATGTTGGACTTTCCAGCTCACAGAACTGTGAGATATAAGTTTCTATTGTTTAAGCCTCTCAGTCTCTGGCATTTTGTTATGGCAGCCCAAGCTAAGACACAAATTAAATACCCACCATCTCCCAACACTCCCAACCTTTTCCAACAGGGAAACAAAGATGAGTGGAACACAGTCTCTGCTACCCAAGAGTGGGGTGGCTTAGAACAAGTAATGGTGGCCATGTGCTAACTACCATGACAGAGAGAACTCAAGAATGGTGCTCATAATTGTCAAGGGAAGCCAGGTAAGCCTTCCCAGAAAGGTGGACATTTAAGTAGGATCCTGAAGGATGAGCAGGAGTTCATCTGATGCTCAAGGGGTTCTAGTGAGGTAAGAACATCATGGGCAGAGGGAATGAGCTATGTGAGAGTGCAGTGGGGCAGAAAGGAAACATCAAAGACTGTATTTTACTCATTGCTTCTAGGCCACATAATTTTTCCTATTTTAGCATCTCAGAGGTTCAGATTTAGCTTACAATTGATCACAAGTGGTAGTTTACATGATGGTGTTCTTTCTCCCCTCATTTTATGTGCAACATAAAATAATTTCATGTGTTACAACCAATGGTGCATTAAGTTTGGTGCAATAAGGCTGTTCATTTTAGTTTGAACACAAAGACATGGTACAAAGGAGGAAATCAGAAAAGCAGTAGGGCTCATAACTAGAAGGGCCATGCTCTTTGTCCCTGAAGAACTGGGGCTCCTCTGAGAGTTTGTAAGCAGATTTGTGTATCAGACCATGCATGAGGCAGAGGGACAATTAGAAGGCTAATGACATAAACTGTCCTGGAAGAAGTAAGTGGCCTGATCTACAGGAGCAGTGATGGCCACAGACAAGAGCTATTTAGGTTGACTCAGTAAGGACCCGTGGCCCACACACCAGAGGGCATGTGGGTAAGGGATGGAGGCTGATTTCCAGGTTTCTGATCTGGAAAGCTTGAAGGATGGAGACAGTCATGAGGATGGACCACATGAAGAGAAGGATGTGGCCATGGGGAAGAAGAGGAACCAGGTTGGCATTGCAATGCCATGAGAAATACAGAGGGGCTACAAAGTTGGTGTTAGAAATGGGGGCAGGATGTCACAAGAGAATGATCAGAGCAGTATGAGCCTAGAGGGCCACTCAGGAGCTGTTGGAATTGTAGCAGCAACCATGGGCATGGTAGGGCTTATCCAGGAGGAGGGGGAATATCCTGTGTAGTGAATGAAAGAGGAAGGGCTGCCGATGAAATCTGGAGAAATCCAACACGAAAGAAGCAGATAAAGGAAAGGTAGTTTACCCAAAGCCCTCCCTAGACTCTATTTTGCATAAACAGAAAAATCTACAGGCAAAACCAGTTCTGGGGAATTTGCCTCAGAGGTCCCCCCTGTTTACTTTTTATGAGCTTGATTTTGTCTCCAGTCTCCTCATTTATGAACTATGAACTAGAGCTGTGGTTTGGTACCACAGCTCTAGTGGAGGAGAAGGGTAAAAACAAGAAGGAAACAAACAAACAAACAAAAACCGAAAGGCACCCTTAAAGGCAATAGCAGAGTCAAGAAGGCAACAAAATTCAAAGCTGAAGAGCAGTGAAGAGGAAGAGACCAGCACAGGTAAGAAAGGTGGGAAGCTTCATGAAGTCAGGATATCTGAAGAGAAGTTCTTTTAATCTCATTCCTCAACAGGACCTGCTGAGGCTGAAAGGAATCCCCATTCACTTATCTTTCCTCCAGTAGCCACATAGTTGAAAGAGTACATGAACTCAGCATCTTCAGTGCCTTTCCCACCATGATTATGCTCATTTTCAGTCTCCCTGGGGTAGAACCTAATGGGAAGAATAAGGACTGTAGAGCTAGCAGGATCTGGGTTCTGATTTAGGCTGTGCTACATATTTGCTGTGTGACCTTGGGAAAATTATGTAATCACTTCAAGTCTTCACGTTCCCATCAGTTAAATGAGGAAACCTACCTCCCTGGTTATTATACCAAGTGAGTTACCTCATATTAAGAGAGTATTACCATTAATATTTGAACTCAAATCAAATCATCTTCAGAGCCAACACTCCAGTTCCAGGAGCCTATCCTTTCACTGCTACTTCCCCACATATCAATCCCATCCTGCTTCAATGCTGTTTTTAGGAAAAGTGCTGGTTTTTTAGACTATTATAAACTGGGGGAGATGAAACATCCATAAACTCCCATCCCTACCCTCCAGGGGTTTATAATCAATTAAAAGATAAAATACAGAACATTAAAAAATAATTAACTGGAGGAGGAGCAAGAGGGCAGAGGAGTAGGAGACCTAAATATCATCAGGTGTTCAGCTAGATAGTTATAAAAAACCATTCTGAACACCTAGGAGTTCAGCTAGATAGTTATAAAAAACCATTCTGAACACCTATAAACTCAAGAGGAGATCAAAGAGAAGAAGAGCAGCAATTCAAGGAACAGAAAATTGACCACTTTCTGGAAGGTAGGACTTTGTGCAGAAGTGAATCTGAGGTGACAGGAAGTTAGACTGTGGGAGGAGGGGCCAGCTCCTGGCAAGTGAGAGAGCAGCAGAGCACAAAATCATAACTTTTAGAAGTCTGCTCCACTGAGGGACATCACTCCAGAGGCTAAGCAGGGAGAGGAGCCCTTGCTGGGACAGTGTGGTCTCGGGACCCGCAGGGTCACAAAAGACCAGTGGTGTCTGAGTGTGGCAGAGCTCCCAGGTATCAGAGCGGGGAAAGCAGCTGTGGAGGTAGAGCCAAAGAGTGGACTCTCAGCTCAGGATTACCTTAAACCATGATCCGAGGCACAGTTGGGCCACTGCTTTTCAGGCAGGGACCCCACAAGTGGCAGATATGGGGAGACTCACCTTCCTCCTCTGGGAGGAGTGGCATGGGAGCACACAATAGGAATCAGAGGCCATGCACCAGAGATAGAAATGCTCAGTCACAGGCTGGGTGAGCTCTGAGTGCGGCCATGGACCAGGGAGATGGGAGTGATTGACTGCTTTTCTCTGAGCGTGCACTGAGGAGTGGGGCCCTGATCTCTCGGCTCCTATGGGACCAGAGATTGGGAGGCCACCATTTTCACTCCTGTCCTCCAAAGCTCTACAGAAAGTGTTTAGGGGAGAAAAGCTCCCGAGAATGAACCTGAGCAGATTACTTAGCCCGGCCCCTGGCAAGGGTGGTGCAATTCTGCCTCAGGCAAAGACAGTTGAGAAGCACAGCAGTGGGCCCCTCCCCCAAGAAGATTAGCAAAAACAGTCAGCCAAGACCAAATTCATTAATCAAAGAGAAGTGCAGAACTCCAGAGCTAGGGGAAAGCAACAGATAGACTTCATGGCTTTTTCCCCCATGATTCTTTAGTCTTTCAAATTTAAATTTATTTTATTTTATTTTTCTCTTATTCTATTTTTAAATTTTCCTTTCTTATTTTAATGTTTTCTAACTATTTCATATTATCAATACCTTTTTAAAAATTTTTAAAAAATCTTCATTGTCATAGTTATATTCTATCCCTTCATTGTATTTAACCTTATTTTTTGTATACATAGAGGTTTTTCTTTCTTTAAAATTTTGGGATACAGTTTCTTCTAATAGATCAACATATACCCTAAATCTAGCACATGGCTTTATTCTAAGTCTCCAGCCTGATCATATTCTTCTTTTTCTTTCTTTCTTTTTTTTTTTTTAAGATTTTATTTATTTATTTGACAGAGAGAGAGAGATCACAAGCAAGCAGAGCCGCAGGCAGAGAGAGGGGGGGAAGCAGGCTCCTCGCTGAGCAGAGAGCCCGATGCAGGGCTTGATCCCAGGACCCTGAGATCACAACCTGAGCCGAAGGCAGAGGCCTAACCCATTGAGCCACCCAGGCGCCCCTTCTTTTTTTTTTCAATCAACTTCTTATTTTATCAATTCCTTCCTTAGAATATTTTTAAATTTTCATCTTTACAGTCATATTCCATCCTTTCATCATGTTTACCCTTATTTTTGTATATATATGTTTTTCTTTCTTTAAAATTTTTGGGGGCACCTGGGTAGCTCAGTGGGTTAAGCCACTGCCTTCAGATCAGGTCATGATCTCAGGGTCCTGGGATCAAGCCCCACATCAGGAACTCTGCTCAACAGGGAGCCTGCTTCCCCCTCTCTCTGCCTGCCTCTCTGCCTTATTTGTGATCTCTGTCTGTCAAATAAATAAATAAAATCTTTAAGATTTTGGGAGGCAGTTTCTTCCAACAGACCAAAATGCACCCAAAATCAAGTGTGTGGCTCTGTTCTATTCACCAGTCTAATATATATATATATATATATATATATATATATATATATATATTTTCCCCCTCCTTTCTTCTCCCCTTGGTTTCAGATCTCTTCTGATTAAGTTAGTGTATATATTTTTGGGGTCATTGCTACCCTTTTAGTATTTTGTTCTCTCATTCATCTATTCTTAACTGGATAAAATGACAAGGCAGAAAAACTCACCACAAAAAAAAAAAAAAAAGAAAAGAAAAAGAGACAGTACAGATTGCTAGGGATGTAATCAATACAGACATTAGTAATATTTCAGAACTAGAGTTCAGAATGACAACTATCAAGGTTCTAGCTAGGCTTGAAAAAAGCATGGAAGATACTAGAGAATCCTTTTCTGGAGAAATAAAAGAACTAAAATCTAACTAAGATAAAATCAAAAAAGCTATTAATCAGGTGCAATAAGAAATGGAGACTTTTACTGCTAGGATAAATGAAGCAGATGAGATAATTAATGATATAGAAAACCAAATGATGGAGAATAAAGGAGCTGAGAAAAAGAGAGACAAACAACTACTGGACCACAATGGGATAATTTGAGAGATAAGTGATACCATAAGATGAAACAATACTAGAATAATTGGGATCCCAGAAGAAGAAGAAAGAGAGAGAGTGGCAGAGGGTATATTGAAGCAAATTATAGCAGATAATTTCCTTAATTTGGCAAAGGAACAAGCATCAAAATCCAGGAGGCACAGAGAACTCCCCTCAAAATCAATAAAAATAGGTCCACACCCCGTCATCTAATAGTAAAACTTACAAGTCTTAGTGACAGAGAAAATCTTGAAAGCAGCTCAGGACAAGAGGTTTGTAACATAGAGTGGTAGAAATATTAGGTTGGCAGCAAACCTATCCACAGAGACCTACCAGGCCAGAAAGGACTGCCATGATATATTCAGAGAACTAAATGAGAAAAATATGCAACCAAGAATACTATATCCAGCTAGACTGTCATTGAAAATAGAAGGAGAGATTGAAAGTGTCCAGGACATACAAAAACTAAAAGAATTTGCAAACACCAAACCAGACCTACAGGAAATACTGAAAGGGCTCCTCTAAGCAAAGAGAACCTAAAAGTAACAGACCAGAAAGGAGCAGAGACAATATACAGTCACAGTCACCTTACAGGCAATACAATGGCACTAAATTAATATCTTTCAATAGTTACCCTGAATTTAAAGGGCTAAATGTCCCAATCAGAAAACATAGGATAGGGGTGCCTGGGTGGCTCAGTTGGTTGGGCGACTGCCTTTGGTGCAGGTCGTGATCCTAGAGTCCTGGGATCGAGTCCCACATCGGACTCCCTGCTATGCAGGAATTCTCCTTCTCCCAATGACCTCTCTCCTCTCATGTTCTCTCTCTCTCATTCTCTCTCTCTCTTAAATAAATAAATAAAATCTTTAAAAAAAAAAAACAACAGGGTATCAGAATGGATTAAAAAAAAAAAAAACAAAAAAACAAGACCCATCAATATGCTGTCTGCAAGAGACTCATTTTAGACCCAAAGACACCTCCAGATTTAAAGTGAGGGGGTGGAAAACAATTTACCATGCTAATGGACATCAAAAGAAAACATTGGTGGCAATCCTTAGATCAGATAAATTAGAGTTCAAGCCAAAGATATAATAAGAGACAAGGAAGGACACTATATCATACTTAAAGTGTCTGTCCAATAAGAAGATATAAAAATTTTAAATATCTATGCCCGGGGGCGCTTGGGTGGCCCAGCGGGTTAATGCCTCTGCCTTTGGCTCAGGTCATGATCCCAGGGTCCTGGGACCTGGCCCCACAGTGGGCTCTTTGCTCTGTGGGGAGCCTGCTTCCCGCCCCCCTGCCTGCCTCTCTGCCTACTTGTGATCTCTCTCTGTCAAATAAATAAATGAAATCTTTAAAAAAAAATTATGCCTGTAACATGGGAGGAGCCAATTATATAAGTCAATTAATAACAAAGTCAAAGAAACATATCAACAATAATACAATAATAGTAGGGGACTTTAACACTCCCCTCACTGAAATGGATAGATCATCTAAGCAAAAGATCAACAAGGAAAAAAAGGTTTTATATGACACTCTGGACCAAGACACATCACAGATATATTTAAAATATTCCATCCCAAAGCAACAGAACACACATTCTTCTCTAGTGCACATGGAGCATTCTCCAGAATAGATCACATCCTGGGTCACAAATCAGGTCTCATCTGGTACCAAAAGATTGGGATCATTCCCTGCATATTTTCAGACTAAAATGCTTTGAAACTGGAACTCAACCACAAGAGGAAAATCGGAAAGAACTCAAATACATGGAGGCTAAAGAGCATCCTACTAAAGAATGAATGAGTCAACCAGGAAATTAAAGAAGAATTTTAAAAATTCATGGAAACAAATGAAAATGAAAACATAACTGTTCAAAATCTTTGGGACACAGCAAAGGCGGTTCTGAGAGGAAAGTATATAGCAATAAAAGCATTTCTCAAGAAACAAGAAAGGTCTAAAGTATATAACCTAACCCTACACCTAATGGAGATGGAGAAAGAACAGCAAAGAAAGCCTAAACCCAGCAGGAGAAGAGAAACAATAAAGATCAGAGCAGAAATCAATGAAATAGAAATTAAAAGAATAGTAGAAGAAATTGACAAAACTAGGTGCTGGTTCTTTGAAAGAATTAATAAGATTGATAAACCCCTGGCCAGACTTATCAAAAAGAAAAGAGAAAGGACCCAAATTAATAAAATCATGAATGAAAGAGGAGAGATCACAACCAACACCAAAGAAATACAAACAATTATAAGAACATATTATGAGCAACTATATGTCAGCAAATTTGACAGTCTGGAAGAAATGGTTGCATTCCTAGTGACATATAAACTACCACAACTGAATCAGGAAGAAAGAGAAAACCTGAACAGACCCAGAACCAGTAAGGACATTGAAGCAGTCATCAAAAATCTCCCAACAAACAAGAACCCAGGCCCAGACAGCTTCCCAGAGGAATTCTACCAAATGTTTAAAGAAGAAGTAATACCTATTCTTCTGAAACTGTTCCAAAAAATAGAAATGGAAGGAAAACTTCCAAACTCATTTTATGAGGCCAGCATTACCTTGATCCCAAAACCAGACAATGACCCCATCAAAAAGTAGAATTAGAGACCAATATCCTTGATGAACATGGATACAAAAATTCTCACCAAAATACTAGCCATTAGGATCCAACAGTACATTAAAATGATTATTCACCACGACCAAGTGGGATTTATTCCTGGCCTGCAAGCCTGATTCAACACCTACAAATCAATCAATGTGATACAATACATTAATAAAAGAAAGAATTAGAACCATATGATTCTCTCAATAGATGCTGAAAAAGCATTTGACAAAGTACAATATCCTTTCTTGATCAAAACTCTTCACAGTGTAGGGATACAGGGTACATACCTCAATATCATAAAAGCCATCTATGAAAAACCCACAGGGAATATCATTCTCAATGGGAAAAACTGAGAGCTTTTTCCCTAAGGTCAGGAACACAGCAGGGCTGTTCACTATCCCCACTGCTATTCAACATAGTATTAGAAGTCCTAGCCTCAGCAATCAGACAGCAAAAAGAAATAAAAGGCATCCAAATTGGCAAAGAAGAAATCAAACTCTCACTCTTTGCAGATGATATGATATTTTATGTGGAAAACCCAAAAGACTCCACTCTAAAACCACTAGAACTCATACAGGTATTCAGTAAAATGTCAGGATATAAAATTAATGCACAGAAATCAGTTGCATTTTTATACACCAAGAGCAAGACAGAAGAAAGAGAAATTAAGGAGTCGATCCCATTTACAATGCAGCCAAAACCATAAGATAACTAGGAATAAACCTCGCCAAAGAGGCAAAGAATCTGTATTCAGAAAACTATAAAGTATTCATGAAAGAAATTGAGGAAGACACAAAGAAATGGATAAACTTTCCATTCTCATGGGTTGGAAGAACAAATATTGTGAAAATGTCTATGCTATTGCTAAAGCAATCCACATATTTAAGCAATCCCTATAAAAATACTGTCAATTTTTTTCAAAGAAATTGAACAAGTAATCCTAAAATTTATATGGAACCAGAAAAGATCCCAAATAGCTAAAGGAGTGTTGAAGAAGAAAACCAAAGGTGGCAGCATCACAATTCCAGACTTCAAGCTCTATTACAAAGCTGTAATCATCAAGACAGTATGGTACTGGCACAAAAACAGACATAGATCAATGGAAAAGAATAGAGAACCTAGAAATGGACCTTCAGCTCTATGCTCAACTAATCTTTGACAAAGGAGAAAAGAATGTCCAATGGAAAAAGACAGTCTCTTCACCAAAAGGTGTTGGGGAAATTGGAAAACCACATTCAGAAGAATGAAACTGGACCATTTCCTTACACCACACACAAAAATAGACTCAAAATGGATGAAAGACTTCAATGTGAGACAGGAATCCATCAAAATCCTTGAGGAGAACACAGGCAGCAAACTTTGACCTCAGCCACAGCAGCAGCTTCTTCCTAGAAACATCACCAAAGGCAAGGGAAGCAAGGGCAAAAATTAACTATTGGGACTTCATCAAGATAAAAAGCTTTTGCACAGCAAAGGAGATAGTCAACAAAACCAAAAGACAACTGACAGAATGTGAGAAGATATTTGCAAATGACATATCAGATAAAGGGCTAGTATCTAAAATCTATAAAGAACTTATCAAACTCAACACCCAAAGAACAAATAATCCAATCAAGAAATGGACAGAAGACATGAACAGACATTTCTGCAAAGAATGGTCAAGAGACACATGAAAAAGTTCTCAGTATCACTCACCGTCAGGGAAATACAACTGAAAACCACAGTGAGATAACACCTCACACCAGTCAGAATGGCTAAAATTAACAAGTCAGGAAACAACAGATGTTGGCGAGGATGTGGAGAAAGGGGAACCCTCCTACACGGTTGGTGGGAATGCAAGCTGGTGCAGCCACTCTGGAAAACAGTATGGAGGTTCCTCAAAAAGTTGAAAATAGAGCTACCCTACAACTCAGCAATCGCACTACTGGATATTTACCCTAAAGATACAAATGTAGTGATCTGAAGGGGCATGTGCACCTGAATGTTTATAGCAGCAATGTCCACAATAGCCAAACTATGGAAAGAGCCTAGATGTCCACCAACAGATGAATGGATAAGGAAGAAGTGGTATATATATGCAATGGAATACTACGCAGCCATCAAAAGAAATGGAATCTTGCCATTTGCAACAATGTGGATGGAACTAGAGGATATTTATGCTAAGCAAAATAAGTCAACTAGAGAAACACAATTATCATATGATCTCTCTGATATGAGGAATTTGAGAGGCAGGGTGGGGGATCGTGGGGGGCAGGGAGGGAAAAAATGAAACAAGATGGGATCAGGAAGGGAGACAAACCACAAGAGACTCTTCATCTCAGGAAACAAACTGAGGGTTGCTGGGGGGTTGGGGGGTAGGGATTAGGTGGCTGGGTTATGGACACTGGGGAGAATATGTGCTATGGTGAGTGCCGTGAAATATGTAAGACTGATGAATCACAGATCTGTACCCCTGAGGCAAATAATACATTATATATTAATATAATTAATTAATTAATTAATTAACAAAACAATATTCAACTGTGTTTCACAAGCATGTGAATGTCTACAAAAATGCATGCAAAGACACACGTCAAATTGGTAATAGTGAAATTTCTGAGTAAACGGTGGATTGGGAGAGTTTATTGTACAGTCTGAATTTTACACAATGACAGTGGATTTAAGAGTTAAATCGAGTTAGAAGGCCAGAAAAAAAAAAAAAAAGGATAAGTAATGATAAATATAGCAGCTTAAAGAAAAGAGGGTTTCCTTTGGCCAATGCTAAGGGCACCTCTATCTAGGACAGCAGCAGGACAGATGGCACAGAGGTGCGACAGCACAGATGAGTTTCATGGACAATGAAAACTGAGTAGATGCAGAGTGGGAGATAGGCTTGCTAAACTGATGACAAGTAATGGAGGGAGTTGAGCGTGAGGCTAAAATACTTGGGTTTTTAGTGCCTAAACAAAGCACCGTAAATAAAGACCATAAACAAAGACCATCATAAAGCCTTCAGTCTCTTTTCTACTGCCTAATTAATCCTGAATTCCCTTCAGATCTTAATCAATTTCAGCTAAGCCATCAGGGATAGCTATAAGCAAGAAAAGCCTACTCTCAGCGTGGTGCCATTGTGAATTCCTAGGCAGTGGGGAGCCACTGAGTGTTCTTGAACAGTAGAAAAAATGTATTAGGAATATTTGCCTACAGAAACAAAGTGCTCTCATGGGGGCATTATTGTATGATAAATATAGCTTTGTTGAAAGTTTATCTTTCCTTTACAGTTGCCAAAGTGTAAAGGGGTCTGTTTGTGGTGTTTTCTGGCCTGACCCATCACCCTCTCTTCGGTCTGCCATGAGTTTAGCAGGTGTAAGAGTCGAGGTCAAAGCACAGACTCAAGTGAGCTTCAGATTCTATGTGACTTGGACCAACTAAGCCTGTGCCGCTTAACTTGCTTTTGAGAGGTGAGACAAGATTCTGTTTTTTGAAAGAAGACAATAAGTAACCAAGTATCCTAGACTCGAGGTGAATAATCTATAAAAATTCCCTTCCATCTCTTTGTGTCTGAAGTGCTTTGTGTATAAAACGCTTGTGTGGAATCTTCCTTTTGTTACTTCTATAAATAAAACTATATTCCTATTGACTCAAATACTTTATATTACTCATAGTTCAAATCTCTGAGTTTTCAGTTTTGAAACACAATTCTCTTAAGAGTCAGAGAGTTCGTCCAGCACATTTTTTTTTTTTTTTCCGGGCCTGAATGCAAGCATCAGACAGTGTCTGACAGGATCTCAGCTGGGGTTTGCCACCGAATGGGACCAGAAACATTTAGTCACCACAAGGGCATCAGACGCTGAGGGCTGGTTCCCTGCATTAGACAAAGGGTTAAATAGGGGGAAAAACAAACAAACAGCAAAGCAAAAACGCACAATGTGGACCGGCTCCAAGAAGGAAGCTTAGATGAGATGTGTTCTCTTAGAGACTGACTCAATTAAGTGCTTGATAATTCCCTCACATTTTATATAGTCCTTACTATATGCCAGATGCTGCCATAAGCATTTGATACCTACCTATGCATTCATCCATCTATAGATATATAAATACATATATAATTTTACAGGTATTACTATTAATACATGTATTAGTAGTAATTAGTAGTAATATAGGTATTACTATTCTTTTCCATACTTTGAAAATGGGGAAACTGAGGCACAGAGGCTTAAGTAACATGTCTGAGGTCACACAGACAAGTTAGGGTCGAAGTGGTCATTGGAACCCTGGTGGTCTGACTCCAGGGCTCACGGCCTTGGCCACTGTGCCACGATACTATTAAGATTTTATACAATGAGAAGGCATATGTATTTGGGGATCCTCTCATCTCTACCTGTAGCTATTTCCTTTCAAGGTGAGATTCTCCTCCTTTGTTATCAATCTGGTTCCTTCCAGCTCCTTCAGTCCTTCTTCCCAGAAGCTCCTCCCCCGGCACAGACTTCAGACGACCTCCCTTCTCAAAGAGCAAAACCATGTGGGTGAGTTTGGTCTCTCGTCCTCGCTGGTCCCTCGCATCACCACCAGTCTTGGAGTAGCCAACAGAATCACCTGTCCTGGACACCCCAGCAGCTGGCAGTCAGGTGTCTGTTTCAAGGTTCTCCTGCACTCACCTTCTAGAAGCCATGTCAGGCTTGCAGTCACCACCATCTGGTGGCTTTCCCACGGCTCTTTTCTGCCCGGTGTCTATGTTGCGTTTGACTTCGCGGATCATGCCTTCCTTCAAAGCCCTAGCTCCCTCGAGGCCTGCAATGTGGTGTTTCTTGCTTGTGTTCCCTAGTCTCCTGCCACTCCTCAACTCCTCCTGGGCAAACCTGGCCCTCCTGGTCCCCTTGTCCTCTCCTCCTGTTCCTGCGCCCACTTCCCTGGATGGCATCCACACCCCACACCCACGTGACTTCAGTGATGACCTCCCTCTGAATCTCTGTTTCTCGTCCGAGCCCCCACGGACACCCCCATCTCCCTCTCCAGTTCTGTCCAGGGGGCCCGCAGGTGGCAGAGGCAATCCAGACATTCGCCCAGAGCACTCATTTCTCTGCTAGGGTCTCCGTAACTGCGCATTAACACCTCAAGGATCAATGTAAGTTTCATTCTGCATGCAGGAAGGACCCTTACAAGGGTGACTCATTTCTCATAGCCCAGTGAATGCTAAAAAAAAAAAAAAAAAAAAAAGAACAGGGAATATAAAGTGTAAACGTGAATCAGATGGAAAGGAAAGAACAGATCATATTTTATGTCGACTGTATAATGACTAACCAGGACACCCTTTCATGTATTGCTGATGTCTTCATTCCTTTCCCTTTTGATGGTTTCGAAAGAGCCACTGTCTTTTACCCTGTTCTGTAGTTTCCGCGGTCTCCTTAGATTGTTCCTCAAGATTCCACCAGGATTTCTGCAGATGAAAATTTCAGGGCATCTTCCTTTCAAACAATACATTTGAGACTGTTTCCTCTTCTTGGAGGAAGATCACGTATGACGGGTCCGAACGTGTCCTCCTGCAACAAAATTAGAGTTCAGTAGCGAACCTGAAAAGATTAGAATCCATTAGGAACTGTCTCTTAGTACAAGCAGAAGTCATAGAACAGAACTGAAAAGAGATCTGGAGGCAAAAGAAACTCATCCAAACCTAGAGGAGGCGATCCTCCTTGTAAAGATCTCCAAGAATGGACTTGACACATCCTTCCTCCATAATGCATCCCATCCATTCAACAACAATTACAGACGCTCAGAACTCAAAGCAACAGGCTTAAATCGCCTGCAGGGATATTCAGAAGTGTTTTGGCTGCATGTCTGAGGGATCTGTTTCAGAACTATCCAGCCCAGATGATGCTCTGGGACTCTTCCCTGATTAAACAAAGAACAAATACGTTCTCCCGAGAATGTTCTCAGGAAGCTCTGACTCTGCACAGAGGACCTGGGGGAAACCATCCCAAGGGCAGTGTGCATCCTAAATCCTGGCATCTAGTGAGTGCCTTAAGTAGGGGAGCACAGGGGCAAGCACACACACGAGGAGCACAGCAGGTGGAAGGAATTCCGATGATCCTGTGCTCTAACTGCAGGCCGCCCGCAGGACAGGGCCGCCAACAAGGCTCATAAGTGACTGGGTGGGCCCCCGGCGGGTAAATGGAGACTCTCTCAAGTGGGCAGGCTCTAACGAACCATTTAATATTTGCCCTCATAGTGTCATTCTTTGTGGCACAAACCCTCAGAAACTTGTCCCCAGGCCTCCCTCCTCAGGGGAGAGAACCAGGCCACACGGAGCCCTCGTACACATTTCTGTTTCCCGAATTTGCATGTGGCTTTTCTGACCGAACTGCTCTTGCCATAGGATGGGGACATGGCAGGGAAACCCGGAGCGGAGGCTGCCCAGCACCTTGACCCACATCTTCATCCCATTTGGTCACTGTCCCGACTCAGCTCCTGACTACCCTGGCTTTGGTGTTTAAAAGTGCAAATCATTCCACTCCCCCCCGCCCCTCCCCGTCTTTATATGGATTCAACTGCTTTTCTCCCACTTAACTGTAACTTCGTCCCCCCCTGCATAGATTGCCCCCTGCAAAAGCCTTGCCCACAGTGGGCATTTCACAGGCACTTTCTCAAGGAATAAGCGAATGTCCTAATAATACCCTCAGTTACGTCAGCACCACCTTCTGCTTGCTCAGCCAGAGTCAAATCCATACCTCCTCACTTACTGGGAGGGCGTGTGTTCTAAAGCTCTGTAGACATAATAGCGATTTTCCACTTCCCTCCTTCCCTCCCTTATCTTTTCCTTTTCCAACTCAACATTCAGAAAACTCACTCTGGAAGATGACAGGCCCTTTCCTCAACTCTGTTCTTCTCCAAGGATCGCCACCAGGGAATGGAGCCTCACCCAGCCTCCGGAGGCCCAGAGTGTGTGTCCCTCTTTTTCTCTCTCGGAGAGGAGTTCAGGTCGGTTTGGTGGTCTCAGTTCTCACCCTCCAGAGACCTGGCTTTACCTCCTCATTCACACACTCCTGTCTTCCTCAGCACCTCACAGCCTGGAGCACGGGGGAAGGTCACACGAAGCCAGTAGTTCGAGATGGAGTTTCCTGTGACCCACAGCCTGGAGTTGACGGGCAGAGGATGGCCACTGTCTGGAAGTCATCCTCGGAGATCAGCGGCCCTGAAGTCTGACTGCCCGCCAAGTGTCCTGCCAGACCTCAGCAGAGGACATGAACTCTGACCCTTCATCTAACTCCAACCAGTGGTGTGACCTTAGATAAAGAATTTAACCTCTCTATTTCTTCTTCTCTAAAATGGGCATGAATGAAATTTTCTTATAGTGACATAGATGTTTATGTTTCCTCATCTATGTTTTCTGGGAAATCTGAAATGACACAAAATCAAAGCCTGGTGTGAATAAAGCCCCAGAAGTCTATGCAAGGAAAATGGTTTGCCCGGGTCTCCACAGCATTTTCCAGAGTCTTGTCCTACCTAAATTCCAGCTTCAACTATTGTACTTGGAGGGCCTCAGACTCCCAGCTGTTCCCTTTGCTCCAGACTGCAGGTAAAAACACTTAGAAACTGTTAAGACATGAGGTCTGATGTTGTTATTATTATATTTGTAATCAGTATAAGGGTTGTTGTGGGTTCTTGTCCTATAACATTATGACTGATTTATATGCTCTTACCTTAGTTTTTTAAAAATAGAAATGACAAAATTTTATTGCTTAAAAACCCCCACATTCTTATGGTTCCTCTGCTTTACTTTTAATAGACAAAATGTGAACAGAAACTTTTAGGTTGTGAAGCATATTTCCATCCTACCTAACTCTCCCTATGTGCAGATACTATGGTTCCAAGGAGAATCATATTAACTTGAAGATAGAAATTACTGACTACCATTTTCCCCTAATCCCCCAAATCCTTCACGAATTTTGACCCAAGTCTATTGAAAGATGGGCAAAGAGTAAAGGTAGAATTCTTGGTGAGAGCTGTGCAGGGTGATCCGAAGGGGGGAAAAAATCTGCCAGCAGTCCTCCTGGGGCTTGCACAATTACTAAAATGAGAAATAATAAGGTGGAGGGCGGGGAGACAAAACATCTGGGGATGATAAGGAAGAAATAAGCAGACTCGAGAATTAAAAAAACAACAAAAAAAAACCTGTTGTCCAGAAAGGAGCGCAGCACTTCAAAACAGATGTTTTGGCTTGAAATTTTCCAGAATGGAACAAATGAGAGGGGAGAAGCAGCCCGAGAACTGGAGCATAGTGAGTGAGAACATCCTACAAGAACCACTGGCCCTCGAAGAGTTAACGTGCATTTGGAATACCATCAGGCCCTCATCTTTTACTTCAAAACCCAACCCCTTCAAAAAAATGCTTGTCTTACAGCAGTTCCAAGGGCAAGGATTGCCAACTCCACAAAAAAGGCACACCTATGGAAGACACTAGGTCAAGGGTAAATCTCCTTGGACAGGAGAGTGATTCTAGGTGAGGAGGAGGGAAGAGCGGAGTGGAGCAATGGTGCTCCCCGGAACACAACTGATGGTCTAAATTAGAGATCCAGTAACAGGAGAAGTGATTGTTTTTTCCTGCTCTTTCTGTTATCTCACCTGAACTTAAGCATCTGAATTAGAATGCAGTTTATGAAAGTCACAGACCAAAGTGCCACTGAAGATAGGATAGAGAACATGCTTTTGGCTCAGGTCACGATCCCAGGGTCCTCGGATTGAGCCCCACATCTGGCTCCCTGCTCAACAGGGAGCCTGCTTCCCCCTCTCCCTCTGTGATATCTCTAGCTTTCGCTCTCTCTCAAATAAATAAATAAAAATAAAGCATATTTCAGAACAGGACTAAACCCATTCTAAGTGACTTTTACATAGTCATAACTACAATATGATAGCACTTCTATTCATACATCCTGTAGTACTTGGCAGCTATTGGAAAACTTTCTTGACTTGACCATGTTTTCTTATATATTAATAAGGCAGTTCTTTCATGTCCTAATAAACATCTGATCCCATACCAGCACTGTCCAAAAGATACATAATCAGAGCTGCATTTGGAATTTAAAGCTTTATAGAAGCCACATTTTTGTAAAAAGAAACAGAAAAATGTATTTAATGTGATATGTCCAAAATTAACACTTCAATATGTAATCAACATAACAAGGTATTAATGGGATATTTCATAATTTTCTTTTGCACTAAGTCTTCAAAATTTGATGTGTGTTGTTCACTTATAGCACATCTCAACTTGGACTAGCCGTATTTCAAGACAATAGCCACATGTGATGAATGGCTGCCATATTGGAAAGTATAGGCCTAAACTGTCACAGGGTTGACGCAATTATTTTCTTTTTACCCCTTATTTTTGGAATACTATACCCAAATCTTGTTGTTAAGAACTGCTGGCAATGTTTCATCTAACCTATCACAGAACATAACATGTGTCCTCAGTTGAAGCACAAATAAATTTTATGCAACAATGAAAATTTGGTGGTGCTCCTATGAAAGAGAAAATATGTCAGTGTATTCTGAATTACCTGTTAGGAAACATTGGTATAGTGAGGGACACAGTGTCACCCAGAAAGGCATGCCAGGATATGACTTTTTCTTTAAGGATTTTATTTATTTATTTGAGAGAGAGAGAGAGAGGATGCATGAATGGAGGAGGGGCAAAGAGAGAGGAGGGAGAGAATCCCCAGCAGACTTCCCACTGAGCATGGAGTCCGACTCAGGGCTCCATCCCCTGACCCTGAGGTCATGATCTGCACCAAAACTGAGTCTGATGCTAAACTGACTGAGCCACCCAGGCCCCCTGCCAGGATTTGGAACATTGAGGGTATAGTGATCAGGAGAGTTAAAGGACCGCAAAATTACAGATATATGTAATATATGTAACATGTACATATAACTATACACATTTTAAGACTTATTTACATAGTATGAAAACTGCCTAGAGCATTAAATACCTTCATCCCAAATCATTTTATATTTTCATCATGAGATGTTTTAAGACTGTTGATTGTTAGTACATGTGCTGTGTAAATAATATTTACTTTAAAGTTAAGAAATGGCCCCATGATGAAAAAAAAAAGTAAATTAACTATGGATATAGAGGTCAAAGGAAAGCGTTTTTGCCTTATGGCAGAATAATTCACATTTTTGAACAATTGCCAAAACACTTAAAGAACATGCATTTGCATTCTACATTTAATGTAACAAACAACAAAAAACATAACTTAGATATACTTCCCCTTATTAATTTGCTTTTCTGAAGTCAGTTTAAAGTATGTTGATCCCCCCTTCCTTTCTCCCTTTGTTTTTCCCCTGGGATGGTGCCTGGCCACAATGAGACCATAATTGGAGAACACAGAAGGATTGATTTGAAAATGTCACGAATGTTGTTAATAAACTCGCATTGACATAAAAGGTTCATTAATTCATTCTGCAGGCAATCAAATTCAACATGTCTAGGGTATATTGTAGAGAATGAAATTAAATGGCTGAAAAGGCAGATAAAAGGCATTTTTGAATATTTTTTAAAGTGAAATAGCAAAAGATGTAAATCTCAGGGTTAGAGTTGCCAAAATGCATTAGGCCTTTATGTATACAGCATTTCAACAAAACAGCTCTGGAAAAAATCCTTTGGCCACAGAAGAGTGTTCTTTTCACTCCCTAGTAATCTCAATTCCCTGCTAAATCTTCAGTTATATTTTAATCTATGCAAATTACAGTGACTTTGTTCTGGTGATCAAAAAAAGGAAATAAACTGCATATTCCTTATGTCCCTCAGTTTATTCTAAAAGATTATTATTTTTTAAAGATTATTTTTTATAACTGATGTTAAATTGACTTGATTTTCACAGTTGCTTTCAATCAGATCAAATGGCTCTTTTTGGAATGTACAAAAAACAGAAAGGTATAAAAACAAACTCTTTTTAAAGTGGATAAAGTGCTAACCACAACCTCATTAGATGTATTTTTCCACTGCATACTATTTATTAGCATAGTGTGTCATTAGCCTTGATCAAACATGGTCCAGAAGTCAGAGACGCACTGAGAAATTTTATTTTGCCATGAAATTATTCCATTAGGATTTTGTTCATCAACTGAGAAAAAGGAAGTGCCTCTATGAGATATGGGTTAGCTATGCATTGACCTCTGCATGAAACTTACAGTCTGGCTAACGAATTCATTACAGAATTATGGAGTCTCTTCATCATAAACTGCTTCTTATTTTAAAAAAAATGACCAAATTTGTCTGAGTACAAAAGAAACGAAAGATTCAAATACCTTTACCCAGCTTGGAATATTTGTTAGAAAGTGTTACTTTGACCCTCAATATCTCAGATACTCTATTACCACTTAGTTGTAGTTAACAGTAAAGGTACATATGAGGGCACCTGCATGGCTCAGTGAATTAGGCCTCTTCCTTCAGCTCAGTCATGATCCCAGGGTCCTGGGATTGAGCCCCGCGTCAGGCTCTCTGCTCAGCAGGGAGCCTGCTTCCTCCTCTCTCTACCTGCCTCTCTGCCTACTTGTGATCTCTGTCTGTCAAATGAATAAATTTAAAAAAAAAATAGTAAAGGTACATATGCTTGAGTGGGTAGGTCTTTTGGGGAACTCAAAGAAAGGGGGCCACATTTTACATCTGGATAGTTTATTTTTGTATTTTGTATTTTGTATTTTTTATTTAAATATTTTTAAAAATATTTTTATTCATTTTAAATAAATAAGTAAATTTATTTTATTTATTTAAATCTAAATATTTTTATTTAAAATCAATTAATTAACATAGAGTGTATTATTAGTTTCAGAGGTAGAGGTCAGTGATTCATCAGTTGCCTATAACACCCAGTGCTCATTCCATCACGTGCCTTCCTTAGTGTCCAGCACCCAGTTATCCCATCTCCCACTCCTCTCCCCTCTAGCAACCCTCAGTTTGTTTCCTATGATTTAAAGTCTCTTATGGTTTCTCTCCCTCTCTTATTTTATCTTGTTTTATTTTTCCTTCTCTTCCCTTATGTTCCTCTGTTTTGTTTCTTAAATTCCACATATGAGTGAAATCATATGATAATTGTGTTTCTCTGATTGACTTATTTTGCTTAGCATAATACCCTGTAATTCCATCCACATCATTGTGAATGGCAAGATTTCATTTTTTGATAGCTGAGTAGTATTCTGTTGTGTGTGTGTGTGTATACACACACACACACACACACACACCCCTCACATCTTCTTTATCCATTCACCTGTCAATGGACATATGGGCTCTTTCTATAGTTTGGGTATTGTGGACATTGGTACTATAAACATTGGGGTACAGGTGCCCCTTCGGATCACTGCATTTGTATATTTGGGGTAAATACCCAGTAGTGCAATTGCTGGGTCATAGGGTAGCTCTATTTTCAACTTTTTGAGGAACCTGCATACGGTTTTCCAGAGTGGCTGCTCCAGCTTGCATTCCCACCAACAGTGTAAGAGGGTTCCCCTTTCTCCGCATCCTCACCAAAAGCTGTCATTTCCTGACTTGTTGATTTTAGCCGTCTGACCAGTCTAAAGCGGTATCTCATTGTGGTTTTCATTTGTATTTCCCTGATGCCAAATGACGTTGAGCATTGTTTCATGTGTCTGTTGGCTATTTGTATGCCTTCTTTGGAGGAATGTCTATTCATATCTTCTGCCCATTTCTTGATTGGATTATTTATTTTTTTGGCTGTTGAGATTGATAAATTCTTTATAGATTTTGGATACTAGCCCTTAATGTGATAAGACATTTACAAACATCTCCCATTCTGTCAGTTGTCTTTTGGTTTTGTCAACTATTTCCTTTGCTGTGCAAAAGGTTTTGTTATCTTTATATCTGGATACTTTAGAGTCTGTTTTTGCTGACAGAAGGGAAACATGGAAGAGGCTAGAGTGAGATTCCATGGAAAGAAGAAATTGGACCCAGAAAGGAAGATGAAATTGCAGCCTGGGGAACATGCACAGACCTTGAGAGGTCTGTGGCTGGAGGGACTCAAGCTGACTTCTGGAATGTAGAGTTCTAATGAGAATCTTTGCCCACCTGAAGTTGACTGATCCCCAAATCTAGTGTGGCTATGGCTGAAAAGAGAAGGCTTTCCATTTTTAGCTACAAGAAAACTCTCTCTAAACCTTATGCTGCTGAAACAATAGTGCATTCAAATTTTACCCAAGCAGGGCTCACCATGTAATAGGTGCCTATTAAATGCAATTGAAAAATCAACTGAGCAAAGCTAAGGGAGGTCTGCACAATTGTAGAGATCAGACTGTGCCCATTTAGGCCCAGACAAGAGCTGTCAAACACTAACTCAGCGAACACAGGCCAGTAAAAATCAGGAATATAAAGATCTTCACCGGGACAAGTCATATCTGCGCTAAGTGATTTGTCTTGCTTCTCTTGAAAGGTAACTAATTTTTTTTTCAGCCAGCCCAGGTATTCATACATATTCCAATACATTGTACCTTCAAAAGAAAACTAGATCTGACTCGATTCCATAGTAGCACACAAATTACTGAAGAAGAAGTTAGAATCTTATCTCAGGACTCCCAAGAACAATATGCAAATGAACCAACCACAAAATCTACCCCAACTTTGTTGGTAATTGACTTCCGAAAATGGCATTTTTACTGGACTAGAGATCATTAAAAAATCATAATGGCAACTTGGTCTTACAACAACACTGGCTTGTGGTTGCATTCTTGAATGGTCACCAATAGATAGTGACTTTCTCCTGTAACCAGATGTACCCAATTTCACGTGCTTGTAACTTATTTACCAATAATTCATCTTACAAGAAGTAAGCCTTTGTCATCACTTGAGTTGAAATGAAAACTCAGTTTTTCATGGATTTCAGGAGAGGACATTGTTAAAGATAGTTCAATAATTTTGTGACCCAGTGCTATAACATACTCAGTATGCACAGTTCTTGCAAGCTCTAACTTTTGAGGTAGGCAGTAAATCCAAAGACATCTAATTGTTAAAGAAACTGGAAAACAGTTTCATCTCCAATTCTCTACTTATGGAAATTAAATAATCAGGAACGGGTAAAATATTCTAACTTTGTGGCAGCAAAGAAAAGCTAGGCTATTAACCTACCCATGGCATACAAATTATAGAGGGTTGGGGGGGTGGTTCTTCAAGTTAAAAGATACATTTCACAACTATATTTCATAATATGCTACAAAAATTAAATCCAGGAAGTCCAGGACTCGCCAATCATTGCTACATAATTAATATTCAATGGGAAAACGAATGACATAAGAACATCAAGAAGCTTGTCTTTATATAATACAATCTCCCCCCCCACCCTGCCCCCCACACACACTTCCCTCTCTCTCTCTCTCTTATTGAAGTTCATGGTATAATTCAAAGAAGCCTTTGGTGTCAAACAGATCTGGGTTAGAATCCCGTATCTGTCACTTCCTAGTAATATTCATCTGGACAAGTTACCTAAGTCCACTGAGCCTTAGTTTTGTCATCTAGAAAATGAAGGTAATTATCATTAGAATAATACTAAAGATTGAAAAGATGAAATGAGATTACACGTGAACATCTGTTACAAAAAGATATCCAGCGGGTGCTTATGAAACATTCTTTCTTTCCTCCTTTGAAGACAAACTAGATTACAGCACATTCCTCACTGAACACTTTCTCTACGAATCACCTAGAGGTAAAGGGAGTATTATATCCTTTTAAGAATACAAAACAAGCACATTAACTTCATACATATTTACTTAATATATATGCAAACTCTGTATGGCTGTCCTCCCATGGGCAGACGCTACTGTCTTGTACAAACTTTGAGGTCTAACTCAACATAGGCTTAGTCCCAAATAGCAAATCCATTCCATTAAGCATTTGCAGACAATGCAGATTTTACTGAAGCTTGGTGAGCAGACAGGGGAGAGGGTTAGGACTGCAGGCCACATGGAAATCATCCTTAATAAACTCCTCTTTTCCCCTACAGCCCTTTTTTGATACCAATCACTGGACCTCCCTTTCCCTTAGAATCCATTCTCCAAATCACTGCCCCAAACAGTTCAAAGTGGTGTGTGCTACCTAACGAAGCAAAAACTGATAAAATCAACGAGGACAAAGTTCTCTGGAAGTCAGTTAAGCAACTGTCTGTGGTCATCCCAACAGTCCCCTTGAAGTAAAATTGTCATCTCCAAATCCGAATGGCTTATCTAATTATCTGCTTATCAAAACCAAACATTTCTGGCCTAGGGGAATGGGGAGAAAAATTCTTTGCTAAGAAAAAATGGGACTTTCTCCATACCTTTGCTTTTACCATATACAAGTCACCATAGCAAGTGCCGTGGAAGATACGAGCTTGTGTAAGACACAGTCTGTTGGAGATTTACTATTGATCCTTTCTGTGAGGGGAAAGTAGGGAGTTCCTGTATATAGGGAATTTCCTATAGAATGTTGTTATGAGTAACTCACTTTTGGGAAAGCAGGTGGAAAAATCAAGGTAACTGTTTTGGGTTGGAATATAACATGCACAATATTGAGTCAAATATATCTTTGTATTGGTCAGAGACCTGGATAGAAAAGTGTTCCAAATTACTAGTACTTGCCTAGGCAATGGTAAGCGATTGATCCAACAATCTAGGTCCAATGAGCTAGGTAGGCAGAATCTGTCCTCTGATAACTAGGAGCAGGGAGTGCTAGAAAAAACTGAGGTGGCTACTTGCTTCACAATATAAGGAATCGTGCTGTGGAAATCTTTCAGCTCTGGGTTGAGGGCTTCTAGTCTGTGGCCAGTGGGAAACCACTGTGATTCATGAAAAGGGAAATGAAGTGATATAATTGTTTTTTGTGAAGATTACTTTGAAAACTCTACAAAATAGCTTAGACATGGAGAAAAGGTAAGGAGGGAAGCCACGTGTGAGGGTCTAGATTGGGTAGTGTGGTAAAAAAGGAATGCACACAAGTGTTGAGAATCAACCTCAGGAAATTCCTCTTTGAACCTTTTTATTTTCTCCCACAGACTTTTATAGATACCTTTCCCATCAGAACTCATCCTCCAAATCTCTGAAAAACAATTTCAAGAAAATTGCTGACTGGTCAGATGTAGAGGAAGAATGCAAAAGGGAAGAGAGTCAACTCTAGCTCTGATCTGGATTTCAAGTAACTGAGATGACAGTAATGCCATTTATAGAAATGGGGAACTGGGGAGGAGCGGCCAATCTGGGGTTAGGGGCCAAGGAAAATTAATTAGGTGAGAAACATTTAATACATGCTAATTGCTGGGCCAGGTGCCTGGAGCATAGGCACATGATTCCTGGTCTCAAGGAGCTCACAGAGGAGGGGAAAGACCAACATTGCCTAGTTACATGTCGTTTACTACCTAACGATAGGTGTAATAAATTCTCTAGAGTTGTCAAAGAATAAAAAATATTTTGTGTTGTAGTTTCAGACTTAGAAATATTCAAGCCATCTTTTATTTTTAAATGACTACAGGGAGGAAAGAAAGAAGCAAGCAGCTCTCAGAGTTCAGAAATCATCCCACATTCACAGCAGCGTTATTTGCAAAAGCCAAAAAATGAAGGCAACAGATAGGTCCATCAACTGATAAATCGGCAAATAAAATGTAGTACATCCATACAATAAGATATTATTCAGTCGTAAAAGGGAAGGGAGTACTGATTCATGCCATAACATGGATGAACTCTGAAAACATTTTCTTAAGTGAGAGAAGCTGGTCACAAAGTATCACATATTGTATGATTCCATTTATATGAAATGTCCAGAATAGGCAAATCCAACAAGTCAGAAAGCTGATTAGTGGTCGCCTAGGGCTGGGGGAGGGGGATTGCTGGAAAGATTAGGTAATGACAGTAGAGAGATGTACAGGATTTCTTGGCCATGGTAACTGTCGTATAACTTTGAATTGAATTATACACTTTAAATGGGTGAATTGTATGGTATGTAAATTCTATCATAAGAGAGATCTTTTAAATTTATTTTTTATTTATTTACTTTTTAAAGATTTTATTTATTTGAGAGAGAGAGACAGCATGAGCAGAGTTGGGGGAAGGCAGAGGGAGGGGGAGAAGCAGACTCCCCATTGAGCAGGGAACCTGATGTAGGGCTCCATTCCAGGACCATGGGTTGATGATCTGAGCCAAAGGGAGACACATAACTGACTGAGTCACCTAGGCACCCCAAAAGAGATTTTTTCAAAAATCACCTATATGGCAGAAGAGGTGAGCCATATTTTTTAAAAACCGAAGAGAGCTCATTTTAAGTTCAGTTTTATCTAAAATGGTTAACAATAGATATAATTCATGAACAGTCTTCTACACCAGCCATGGTTTATGCTTTTCCACAATTATCTAAACATTGAGGTTTAAATGTCAGATGGGTAATGACAAGCTCTGTCTTAAAAGAGCATAACAACTTTGCATGCTAGCAAGCAGAGCATATCATATTTGATCATTCTTAGAACCTTTATTTAGTCACTGAGTCACCTAACCAAAGCTCTTGGTTCAGTTCACTAAGTTGTAAATTCAGCTTCCTTGTAAGTATTTTACAACATGGTTTCTGAAAAACAACATATTTTTAGTCCCAATTGATGTGCTTTATGATTTCCCTTTAATTGAAGCTGACTTCCTTTTTAAAGGGGGACTAATTTTTATTTTTTATTTCTTCCTTTTTCCCTCAAAAAATATTTTAAATAATTCTTTTTCTTGGCCAGGTGCTAAGAGAGCCTACAATGGGGAGCAAATGTAGTCTGGGTGGTCAGAGAATGCTTCCATAAGGAAGTGATATTTAAATTTTGATCTGCAAAGAAGGACAGTCAGAGAGAAGGAACAGCATATGCAAGGAGCCTAGGACAGAAGAGACCCTGCATGTATTGAAGGTTGCTGGTATACGATAGATGATGACCTACCCAAGTAGCATTGTCTGGTGGGTGGTCTTATTTAATTAATTAATTTATTTATTTAAAATATTTTATTTGTTTATTTATTTATTTGATAGGGGGAGAGAGAGTGCACAAGCAGGCTGAGTGGCAGACAGAAAGAGAGGGAGAGGGAGCAGCAGGCCCCCCACTGAGCAGGGAGCTAGACATGGGGCTTGATCCCAGGACCCTGGGATCGTGACCTGAGCCGAAGGCAGACCCTTAACCTCCTGAGCCACCGAGACACCCCTGATGGGTGATTTTAGATACTGGGTGGGAGATCAGGATGAAAAGAGAGTCTTACCTTGTTATCAAAATGCAAGTGAGCACAGAGAAGAAAGAGAGCAGGAAGTGAGTACTCAAACGGGAGAGATGCCTACAGTTAAAGAGAAAGGTACGGAAGAGGAGCGGAGGCATGACGACCAGACAGGTTGGAGGGAAGTCAGGGAAGAACAAAGTGAGAGGGATAGAAGAAGAGACAGCTTCAAGATGGTCATTATTGAGGGAGAATGAAGATCAGAGAAGACCTGGAATTTGTCAATAAAAGCTCAGGAGATTTAGAGTTTTTAATAATTGCTAACTCTTCCTCCCCCCATTAAGAAATGGGGAAAATAGGGGCCCCTGGGTGGCTCAGTCAGTTGAGCATCTGACTCTTGATTTCAGTTCAGGTCATGATCTCGGGGTTGTGAGAGCGAGTCCCAGGTCAGGCTCCACGCTGGGCGTAGAGCCTGCTTAAGATTCTCTCTCCCTCCCTGTCCCTTCCCTGGCCTCTCTCTCCTTCTCTTTAAAAAAGGGAATGGGAAAATAGCTGAGAATCAAAGACCCAACACCAAGTCTCAGGCTGTTCTGGCGGGACTAGCAGGATCATTGTAATGACTTGACATGCTTCTCCCTACAAAGTGGGTTTTCATAGGGACATATGATCTAGTTGATACTGATGCAGGGGGAAATAAGTAAAAAGAAAATGTATCTTCTGCAGACATATCCAAAGATGCTCAAAGAGTTATTTTGGAGGACAAAATCAGGTTTTCCTTAAGCATTTTATTAGACTCAAATGAAAACAAAGTCTAATTTAAATCCCAGGGGTGGATTTCTGCATTTATTCTCTCCTCCAGTGAGATTTAGCACTGAAATTCATTTCACATTAAAACAAACAGTCGAGTTACATGTTGATTTTCAATGGCTTTTTTCTGTTTTCCTTCCTTCATTTATTTCTCCTTCCATCAACAGTTACTTGCGCCTCACCCCATGTAAAGTGGAAGGCTCCACTTCCTTTTGGAAACATAGAACTTTCGGTTGAGCACAGTATTGCCACAAACACTAAGAGTCTTCTGATTTGGAGGAAGTGACACGAGGGTCTGTATTTCAATAGTTCTTTTGCAGCGAACTAACAAGACTACAGGATGACACTAAAATTAGGCTTCAGAACTGATGTGGGGGTGCGGAGTAGGATGACAACAACGGAAGGAATGAAGTAGGAACACTTTGGATGCTGGATTCCTTTCCTATCACTGCGGTTACAAATTACCATGAACTCAGTGGCTCGAAAGGACATACATGTATTCTCTCACAGTTCTGGAGACCACACAACCAAAATCAGTTCACTGAGCTGAAGTCAGAGTGTGGGCAGGGATGGTTCCTTCTAGAGTCTCTGAGGAAGAATGTGTTTCTTTGCCTTTCCCAGCTTTTGGAGGATGCCTGCATTCCTTGGTTCATGGCTCCTTCCTCCCATCACTCCAGCGTCTTACTTTTGTTCTCACTTCTCCTACCTCCTCCTTTGACTTTCTTGGCTCCCTCACATGAGGACACTTGTGATTACATTTAGGGCCCATCCAGATAATGCAAAATAATCTCACCATCTCAAGATCCTTAACCTATCATCTGCAAGTCCCTCTTGCCAAACATGGTAAGACTCAGAGTTTCTGAGAATTGGAACGTGCGTGAACACCTCTTGGGGGCCATTATTTGGCTCTCATGGGTGACTTTCCAGCCCTTGATTTCCCTTCTCTGAGAATTAACTCTCCATCCACAACAGAGATGGAAACTTGCAGGCGTGTACTCTACCTCTTGGCCAGAACTGTTTGAACCAGGGGTGGACACTCTCTCTCCAGCAGATTTACAATGTGGACACAGTTGCCAGCAGGCCAGCTGGAGTTACCCAACTCAGCTGCGGAGAGCCCTAAAACCCAGCTGTGATTTGAGCTTTGTCTCCGGGTGGATTTTGAATGCTATGCTAACTTAATAAGTTGCCCACCAGTTATAGTAAGTTATGAACACTGAAAGGATGGAAGCCAGTTTAATCTGTATTTCAATCTCAGGGCTTATTTGTCTTGTTTGTAAAGTTCAAAGACATTTAGAAAAGTTTTGCCAACCATTAAAACCTGCCAATCGTTCCTTCCTGTCACTCATAATATCACAAATGGTTATAAAGTGAACCCAATGGGGAAATACAAAGTCAAGATTAATGTCCCACTTATTTGTATAAGTAAACTCAGTGGTTCATTTATCAGCTCCCACTAAGTTGCATTAACTGCCTCTCCAGATTATAAATCGTTCTGATTAAGCCAGAAGCATTTCAGTGGTAAGGTTGGGCACTATAGTCAGGAAGATAATTCACCCCAAATGCTCTTAAGCCAAGGGAGTCTGGTTCAAGAATCGAAGTTCAGATTCTTTATTATTAGTCATACGTTATTTCTCCTTCACCAAAAATATTTGATTTTCCCATTGGTGAAATCACTAATTTCCTCATTTATTTTAAATCCTTCTTAAATGTTTTTCCTCCCCCCACTACCTTCTATTCTCCACTATCCAAGATTTAACCAAAGACAAAAATGTCCATTGCAGAACCATATCTAGATTTTTTAAAAATTATTTTTATTTTTTATTAAAGGCCAAGAGTTTTCTTGGCTCACTGAGGCCATCTCGATGTGTGGCACAAGACAAAAAGGTGTTATGCTTCCTCTAAAGATCTTAACTGCAATGGCTGGGTCCTTAGAACCACATTCTAAATTATCCATTGTCCTTTGTAGGCATCTGCTGTGCCCCATCGTGTCAGATAACCACAGCTAACATTTTGTGGGCAAACATGGTCCCATTCATTCCGTCAAGCAGTGAATAATTCATCTGGCAATTTTTACCCTGGGCAAAATACACTGACATCAGGAGGCATTAAACTGAAGTCATTCAAGGAACAAAATGGTTATTCATGCTTTCAATGTGAACCATCACATCTTGCCAGTTAAGTTAAAGAATGAATTAACTCAATTCATCAGACATATCACACGAGTCCATAACAACACAATTGCACGAGCAAGTTTTTTACTTGGAGTATTTCTACCTGAGAACGGAAATGCCAGTCATTGTGTCGAGCAAGTCTATACGGGCTGGGAGGCGTGGGGGTGGTGCTGGGGAAACACTGCTTCTTTTGAGAGCCCCTTGAAAGAAAATGGTTTCCATTTATCATTTTTGTTTCATCTTGTTCCGATCCCCCCCCCTTTATTATTTTACCACCCACCTGAAGCCAAAAGAAGGGTTCAAGGGTTGCTGGCTTTTCTCTACAGCGATTAACATGAGGGACTTGGGTATATTTGGCATTTGTTGGCTATTGCTGGCTATGTGTCCATTATTTGCTTTTTAAAAAAGGATGAGAATGGTGGCTACACGTGCCTTTTGGAATTCATTTTCCAGAGCCAAAGACACAATATACTTGATTACTCCTGCAATGATGCTTCCTTTGGCCTCCAGTCCCAGCTCTAGCTCCAGATAAGAATGGTCTCCCACAGACCCCTGACCTGGCCAAAATTCTTCCCAAATGGGTCTCTGAAGAGAGTAAAAACCTCTGCAAAAGTTGGAGCAAGAAAAGGAAGGCTTCCCAACTAGACGCACCCACGTTTTTCCAATGCACTTCCCCCTAGCACCCGACCCAGCCTGTCTCCTCAAGGAGGAAGGGAGAGCCTTGGCTCTATTTCCTCAGCACCTGCAGTGGGACCCTTTATCATGAGACTGTATTAGCATGTTTAAGGTCTCCAACCAGACTGAAGGAATCCTGGGAAAAAGGTAAAGAGGATGGCGACCAAATACACATCAGAGGGAAATAATAAAACTCTGGGCTGAAATGTCAAAATTGCCACTAAGATTGAGGTATTTTATAGCATCAGGTTATGCTTATTCCAGAACTCCTCCTCACCCCTCCCCACACCCCAAGTTATAGGTGTCAGGTAAACAAAAAACCCTTGTGAGTTGATATTAGATTTTCAGCATTCAATATAGGAGAGAACTAGGGTGCTTGGGTGACTCTGCCTTCGGCTCAGGTCATGATCTCAGAGCCCTGGGATCGAGTCCCGCATCAGGCTCTCTGCTCAGCAGGGAGCTGTCTGTCAAATAAATAAATAAAAATCTTTAGAAAATATATAGGAGAGAACTTGGGGATATGAGAGATGCAGAGTTGGGGAAACTGAAGACTAGCACTGCATATGTGAGCTCATCGAATCCCACCTCTGAGTCTGCATTATTAACAGCTGCATTTTACAAAATGAGGTTCAGAGAGGTCAGAGGAGATATTCAGCTAATAAATGACTGAACTGAGATTTGGTCCCTAGGATTTTCAAAGTCTGTGCTCTCTCAACTGCCCTATAGTGCTGGAAGATCATGATGTAATCTTTCTCTCTAGGGAAAAGAAGAAAGAATAAAATCCTACTTAATTCAAGGCTTGTCCCAAACCTACCTTTCTAGGCACATCTTCCACTCTTTTCCTGTATAAACTTTCTCTAGCCAACTGAGTCTCTCACCATGCCTTGAAATTGCCTGATACAATTCAAAAGTATTTGCAATCTAAGGAGTGATATACCTCCAGTGAAAATGAATAAAGAAATGAATGACTAAAAATTTTTTTTTCAGAAAGTGCTAATTTTCACCATGAACCAAACAGGTTTTATCACTGTAAATCTCTATGGTATTCAATAAAGACAGAGCAACACGGGGGCCATGTGCTTTTGTGCAGGGCAATATAAGGCCATGGTTTATTTCTGAACACTTTTCAAACATTCTCACCCCGTCTCTTCTGCCCCTCTATCCAGTACTAAAACAAGAGGAAAGGGGAAACAGGATGATCACTGACTTCATTTTAGGTTGATAAGGAATTTCCACCTAAACCTTACCCACTATGAGAAGGTAGCAGAGATCGGGGGAAAAGAGTAGGTATAAATGCCTTATTGGGAAAATTGATGGAATCGGATTATTGACTGTGACTTACCTAATAGTCTTGTATCAATGTAAGTACCTGATTTTGGTAAATGTACCGTGCATATATAGGAGAATACCTTATTTCTTAGAAAATTAACCCTGGAGTATTTAAGGATAAAGTGACATGATGTCTCCAACTTACCCTCAAAGCGTTCAGAAAATAGAAGATGAGACAGAGAACAATAAAGTGAACGGGGGGAAATGTAAACAATGAATGAATCTGGGAAATGAGTATATGGAACTTGTGGATCATTTTCACAACTTTTTGTAAGTGTCAAGTTAGATCAAGTAAAATGTTTGACACAGAGTTAAGTTTCAGGATCTCCAGGGGAAAACTGACGGACTGTTTCGGTGGGAAACAACTCTGGAAATCTCCCCAGCAGGCCTGTTCAATTCAGGGATGGGGAGATTGAAGCTGAGCGTGAGACAAGAACGGAGCGTCTGTCAGAGGCAGAGGACACACAGGTGCGGCACCAAGCCCACAGACTCCAGGCAAATGTCCTTCACCCAGGCTGCCCCTCTGTCCTCACAGGCTTCTTCTTGCCTAGTTTACATCTCCTCTGATTACTTTCTCTGACTTTCTCAACTTCCCTCACATAATTTTTATACACTTCTCCAAAAGTGTATCTCATGCACAGCACACTAATTCTGCAGGATTTTAATAGATGTTATATAAAGAAGTCTGTGCCCAAATAAGCATGGGAAATATGCGGTCAAATAAGGTAAAACAGACATCTCGAGGCCTTTAAGATGATTATGTGTGCATTGTGGGAAAGCAGGGGGTATAGCATGTAGCATTTCCAGATGTATTTGGACAAGGAAAGGCTCTTTCTTACCTCTCCCCCTCGGCCCCCCGCCATTCCCGCCAGAGTCTCAGGGCTACACATTCCAACACATTTTAGAAAGGCTGGTGCACAGCATCGAATGACTCAGGACGAAATGTCGCATGCCAGATGCCACGTGTCATTTCTCCCATTCAGCGTGGCAAAGCTCCATGCTTCCGGGACTGTCGGGACTTCTTCCATGGCATTGCTGAAGGAGGGGTGGAACCGAGGGCTGAGTCCTAATTCTGGCTCTGGCACATGCTACAATTTTGGACGCATCAGCAAATCCCTTTGTGCCTGTTTCCTCATCTGTACAAGAGGGAACGTCTGTCTCGTGGAGTGCTCCATGCGGGGCGGCAGATTTTTTCTGCGAGAGCTCTTTGTCATCTACGCAGTGCTCCGGAAACACGCCAGGGAGCCCACGACCGCTGCCGGGAAGGTGAGGTGGTTTCTGAAAAATAAACGGGAAAAAATCGCGCTGCGGACGGTGGAAGCGTACCTGGCGCAGTTTGCCTAGATGGTTGTTCTGCAGAAGTATTGTATGTGTGCAGTTCCAGACTGGCTAATGACTACCTTTGTAAAACCCTTTGCAAAACAAAGAAATGGGGCACATGGCCAGCAGATGCTCGGAACTGTTTAAGATACAATGAGGGAAAGGCATGTTCTGCATTTTGGTTTGTCATTCTTGGGCAAGGAACACCACTGTGACACCTCCAGCATCATTTTGCATGGTATTTTCACTAAAAGGTCTCAGCTCCCTAAAAGGCGGCTCTTTATTTCCGGCAGGAGTTTTCACTTGTGTGCAGCCCAGTCCGACGGAGCATCACCCAGCACTTGGTCTCAACCGTGCCTGGCTCTTTGGGCTCCACTCTCCTCCCATCCTGCTGAAGCCACCAAGCCAGGTTCGTCGTAGATCCTACCGTAGCCCTAAGATTTTGATCAGTGCCCCTCCCACTATATAAGCCAGTTGCAGGGTGGTTTTAGTTGCTGTTTTGACATCCTGTGGATGCAGAACATTTGCAACCTGCAGAATCTCTTTAAAAAGTTCTTTGATTGCATTCCTCTTCTCAATACTTCTTTGAGATGGGCTTGGCCGATGCAGTCAGCCCCACTGCAGAGATAAGCATACCAAGGCCCCGCCTAGTAAGGATGTTCCCAGACTGAGGTCACCGGGCTGAGGTGAGCCTCGGCTGATTCCTGGTCCCGCACACCTGGTCAGGCTGCTCCCAAACCCTGTTACGGCATCTTGCCTGCAAGTCAGAGGCAGCAGCTGTCGCAGGGCTGGTCTCTCATTTGAGTGAAAAAAAAAGGTGGGTCATCTGGTGTGGTAGCTCTAAGGGTCCCCCCGCCAACACATCTCCCAGCCTAGGTACTTTAGTGCTGAAAACTGCACCACTAAACAATCATCCTGCCCGATTTCTTTCTTTGATGCCCTGTTTTACCATCCTCCTAAAGTCTCCCAGGAGGCCACACTGCAAACAGACCCGAAGGAAGATGAGAGAAGAGAGCAATTGGCAAATGTCTCCTCGGGGTCTAAGAACAAACCAGAACACTAGGGCTGGAAGGAGGGAGAGCTGTGCTGACAAAGGGAGGCAAGGGGTGGCTTGGACCCGTTGTCCCTTCTTCCCACTGGCCCAGAAAGCGAAGGTGTGGCATTGAGAAGACGGCCCAAGTGCCCCAGAGCAGAACGGATTGGACCCAAAGCACCGCTCTAAGGTGCTGTGTCTCCAGGGTCCAGGGGGCGTCTGCCTGCGTATGTGAATTCCAGAGGGGATGGGAGGCTTTTATTAAAATTCAGGATCCTGCGGAACCCAGAAGGCCACAAGCCAAGGAAAGGAAGTGGTGGAAACAATTAAGAAATCTAAGCAGAAACGGTCGCCGGAGAGAGGGCCGCAACTGTTCTCCCGACCACATCCGATATTTGCTTCAAATTGTTATGCAGGACAGTAATTGTCTCCTGGGAGGGCAAGAGGCAAATGGGGCCGGGCTGGCCTCTAATAGGTTTCAACAGCAAAGCACCCTCATAAATAGTGCATATTGTGAAACCAGAGTTTTCTCCTTTTCCAGTAGACCTCTCCCAACCCTCCTCCTTTAATTAAAGAAACGTGGCTTACCAAGAAACAAATACCTCTTTTCATAAGGCATTAAGTATGGATTAAGGAGGAAAGAAAAAAAAGGAAAGAGAATTCTACATGGAAGAATTGAGCACTCAATAAGCCATTCATGCCGAGGCTGTGACATACAGATAATCCCACGTCTGTGACCACCAGCACCACCTGAAGATGCCCCAGTGTCACCTGTCCGGCGTGTGACAGGAGCAGCCTCCCCCCCCTCCCCCGCCTTGGCTAGACTGAAATTTGAAGGCATCAGGACTCAGTCTGGAGCGACTTTGTTCTCCTTAGTCTGGTCTCTCACGTACCCCGATCTGTTACCTGCACCAACCACCCCAGCTCTGTTCACACTGTATTTTCTTGTGCCATCTGGTGGATTTCAAGTGAATTTGCAAAAGGGATAAAAAAAAAAAAAAAAAAAAAACCCAACCCAGTTCCGCTTAAATGTTGACTAGTTTCATTTCCGGACTCACCTCAGAGAATCGTGATGACACCCCTAAAGCCACAATTTTCTTGATCTTTTCTGATCCATTTTCCTGTGCTCTTCACACATTGACTTCGACTGTTTAAAAATCACTTACGGTTTTAAATCAGCAAATCAAGCCCATGGTATAAAATTCAACAGGTGCCCGTGGTGGAAAAAGTCTCTCCCTCTGGTTGCCCAGTTCCCGTTCTAAGAGGCGACCACCCGTTACCTTATTCCAGGAATGTACAGCACATATGTATATCTTTAACAAACTTGCACGTGTTTTATACACTGATCTGTTCTGCTTTTTCCACAGACGGTATCTCAGAGAGATTTGCTCATTGGCGTGTATCACTGCCTCATGGTTTTGGACAGCTCTCTTGTGGTCCCTCGTCGAGTGCTGTGATGGACCCTACTTAACCAGTCCCTTTTCTATAGATATTTAAGCAGCTTTTAATTTCTGTATATTCAAAACAATACCGCAGTGAAGACTCCTATACACCTGTTATTTCTCTCCAATGAAGGCACATCTCCAGGGAAGTCCAAAAAGTGGTATTTCTAGTTCAAAGGACATTGGACGCATTTTGATTGTGGATAGTCATTTTCAATTAGTCTTCAGAGGGAGCAACAGTGGACACCTCCATTAGCCATGGAGGAGTGAGCCCGTTTCCTGGAATCTGGCCCACAGCGTGGTTTTGTTTTGTTTTGTTTTGTTTTGTTTCATTCTGCCCACATGACAGGTGACAATAGTGTCACACTGTGGTTTTTTTTTTTTTAAAGCAAATTCTAAGTGAGCTTGAGCAGCATTTCATGTGTTAATATCTATCTGTATTTTCTTTTCACTGCTCACTCCTTTTCTTGGCCCCTTTTTCCATTGAGTTGTCAACTTGCTTACTTATTTGTAGAAGGTCTTATATTAACAAAATCAGTTATATCAATTGGAAATTTTGTTCCCAACTTGCCATTTATTTTTTCTTTTTATTCCTGATGTGCTTTCCCATGAAGACATTTCTTCTTATCGTACTGTCAAATGTTAGAATCAGTCTGTCTAATTTAAATAACCTTACAAACCGTCGGTATCTTTCTTGGGATTGTGTTATATTTCCAAATTAATTACCGGAGAATGGTCGTCTATGCAATGTGGTCTTCCTCTCCTAGGCTATGGTATGTCTTCTGTGTCTTTCGGTGCGGCCGTCCGGTTGTTCTCACGGAAGTTCACACTCATTTGCATTTGGGTTTTTCCCAGACTCTACCTGCTTCTCACTGCCTTCACTCCTACTGCCGTCATCTAAACTCCATCGTTCCTCCCCTGGTTCACTGCGACAAATTCTCCCATCTGGTCACCCTTCATCCACCCTTGGCCATTGCACAGTCTGTTCTCAGTGCAGCAGCTAGTGACATAAAAGCAGGTCCTTGAAACACAAGCAGATCATACCAGCCGCTCTGCTCAAAGCCCTGCAGGAATCCAGGGTTCACTCAGTGTCAATGCGAAAGAACTCAGAAGGGCCTATAGGGTCCTTCATCACCTGCCCACCCATTCCCCCACGTTGCTGGCCCATTACCTCTCCGACCTCAGACTGTTTCTCCTACTTGTCACCCCCGCTCCCTCCTCTCCAGCCTCTGGCCCCATGCTGCCCCGTGAACATGCTGTTCCTGCTTCCTTCTAGGGCATTCTAACTGGCTATTCTCTCTGCCCAAAACATAGCAGGCAGATTCTCTTACCCCTCCAAGTCTGCCCAAATCTTCCCTTCTCCATAGAGCCTTCTCTGCTGCCCTTATTTACAACCGCACCCATTGACCTACCTTTCCATAGAACTTCCAATGCCCCTTACTCTGCTCTATTTTTCCTGTTGTACTTATCACATTGTATTACACTGTATCATTCAATTATTTCTTGTTTATTACTTCTAGTCTGCTTCTCCCAACTGAAATATAAGCTCCCTAAGATCGAGGATCAGTACCTATTTGTTTACTGATTTAAATACTTAAAATTGTACCTGGCACATAATAGGCATTTAGTAAGCATTTGTTGAATGAATGAATGAATGAATCAATCAATCAATCAATCAGTCGATCAATCAGTCAATCAATGGCAGGCTCCTTTTCATGGCTCATTTTGTCTCTGGGAAATACTCATGCACTCTTGACTCTGGTCCAGGCCATTCCCAGCACAGCCTCTCTCCTTTTGGGCCCTTGGAACACTGAGCCCCAGCCATGTCCTCTGAACCCCTGATTGCTCAGGTTCCGCCTCATGCCAGCCCACTGTGTTCAACAAACGGCTCGGAGACCATCAACCTCCAAGAGGTCCCATGAAAGCCCCTCTCATCTCACTTAAAATGGAACTGTGCACCTCACCTTTCTCAGAATGATAGAAGGGGAACTCTCATTATTCCAAAGCTGGATGCTTATTCCAAAGCAAACCTTTCTCTATTCCCCATGCTCTCTCTTGACCTCTCCATTTTTTTCAAAGATTAGAGTTGGGATCAATCACCAGAAAGCTGGGCTTTATTTAAAAATGTGGGACCACATCTGCTTTTTGACTTGGGGCTCCAGTTTTAAACTGAAACAGAAAGAAACTTTCTTTAATATCTTGTTACATACGATTTTATAAACAATACAGAAAAACTTACAATGAATGGGTTCATAGTGAATGCAACATCTGCAGTTTGATTTTCTCAATCAGTGTTGTACCTGTAAGACTTATCATGTCTGTACATAACAACCTAGTTCATTCATTTTAAAAATTATTGTCTTGTAATCTATTATATACCACAATTTACTTAACCACTCTTTCATTCATGAGTATTTGAGTTGTTTTCAATTTTTTATTATTACATAACATCCTTGTATATGTCCCCTTGGGCACATGCAAAATACTACATCCAGATATACACCTACAAGGAAATTTGTTGAGTCTGCACACTTTCAATTTTAAGAGTTATTGCAAAATTGCTCTTCAAATTACACTCCCACCAGCAAAATACTAGAATTCCCTTTTCTCTAAATAGACACTTCCTTGCCAACCTTGGTTATAGTGACAGTTCTTAATTTTTACCAATTTTATATGTGTAAGATAGTATCTTGTTTAAAAATTGAATTTCTTTGATTACCAGTGAGAGTATCTTTTTATATTTATATTTTTTAGAAAAATTTTATTGCGATAACTGTAGATTCATTTGCTGTTGTAAGAAATAAAGTGAAGGGATTCTTTGTACATTTTGTCATGTTCCCTGTGGTAACATTTTGCAGAGCTACAATATAACATCACATCCAGGATATTGACAGTGACATATCACCGATTTTCTTCAGATTTTCCCAGTTTTACTTGTGCTCATTTACATTTACATGCATGCCATTTTCTTTTTTTATTTTGGCTATTCAGATCTACTCTTCTGAGAATTGACTATTTGTATCCTTGATGATTTTCTTTTAGGCTTTTTTTAAAAGTCTTTTTCTTATTTACATTAATATAGGTCATCTTAGATGACAGTCTTTTGTCTGCCATATGCATTAAAATACAGTACCTTTGTTCCTTCTACTTCGTCAGTTATATTTTAAATTTACTGTGTCTTTAAAAAACGTTGAGTAGTCAAATTTAATAATTTTTTCTATTTCAATTTAAGCTTTTACTATTTTGCCTAGAGAGATCATTCCCTATCCTGAGATTCTAAAATATTCTCTAAAACATTCTGCTAATAGTTTTTAGGTTTTTTTTTTTCATATTATGGTTTTTTAATCCACTGGGAGATTGTTTTTATGCATAATGTGAGGTGGTGATCTAATTTTACGTTTTCTATATGAAAAACAATTTTTCGTATGAAGGGTTATTTATTAATTCACCTCCCTTTCTGATTTATCTCATTTTTTCCCCTCCTCTATTATAAAACTGGGGCCCACATATGCTTGGTTTCATTCCTAGGCTCTCTATTCTGTTCTGGTGATCTATTTTTCTACCCATGTACTAATACCAACCTACTCTACCTTAATTACTGTAGCTTTATAACTAATCTGGATATGAGGTAGCACAAGTCTGCATTTTCTGTTTTTTTTTTTTTTAAAGATTTTATTTATTCATTTGACAGACAGAGATCACAAGTAGGCAGAGAAGCAGGCAGAGAGAGGAGGAAGCAGGCTCCCCGCTGAGCAAAGAGCCCGACTCGGGGCTCGATCCCAGGACCCTGGGATCATGACCCCAGCCGAAGGCAGAGGCTTTAACCCACTGAGCCACCCAGGCGCCCCAATTTTCTGTTCTTTTTTGAGAATAGTTTAAGCTGTTGACTATATTTTGGTATTTTCTGACTTCCTTATGAAAAGTACAACTTTTTGAGTTTCCTGAAAAATCCAATTCACTTTTTATTGACACAGAATTGAACTTAGAGACAACAAATTTTCTACTGAGTACTGCTTTTAGCTACATTTTAAAATGTAATACTATTGTTTTAACTGGGTACTAAATAGTTTTTAATTTCTATACTTGTCCTCTTTAACACTTGAGTTTTTTAGAAGCATGTCTACCCCTTAAATATGACAGCTGCTGTTGTTTATAACTGTCTTTTATTGGTTTTTTTTCTAATTTAATTATTTCTTTGTGGTTAGATAACATAGACCATATGAATATAGTCTTTGGAATTTGTTGAGACTATTCTCATGACCTAGTATGTGATTAATTTTTATAAACATTCAATGGGAGCTTTAAAAGAATGCATTCGTGGTCTATTGTGTACAAGGTTCTGTATCTACCATTAGATCGAGCTTTTAAGTTAGGTTGTGCAAATCCTTTACGCATTTACTAGTTTTCCTTTGTCTACTTGATCTGTAGAGTTCTGAGAGAAATATATTAGAACTCCCGCTATGATTCTGGATTAGCCTCTCTTTGTGGTTCTCTTAAATTCTGTTTTATGTAGTTTGAGCCTGGCTCATTAGGAGGACATAGGCTCATGATTTATATATCTTGCTGGTTGATTACTAAACTACTCCCTCACTTTCAAAGGTCCACATTCCCCAGAAAGTATTTGTTTGTTCCTGAATCACATAAATCACAAAATATTTCAAATTGCTAGTGTCAGTGTGCAGCTGATCCACTTCTCACTTGGGCCACACTGTGCAGCGCCCTCCAAGCGGAGCTGCCGTAGCAACGGATTTATATAACTCATGTAAAACTACACCATATAAAGAAGACAAACATGTTTAGATGTTTATTGACTATTATAACCCTTAAACATTGGTACAACTCCAAATTTATTTTTATTGTTTATTTGAAACACTATTTATTGATACCAATGATTCTTCTGAAATATGCCAGGAAATACAACTCATTTAAAATAAAATGTTTTCTTTCACTATCCCCAGTCCATTTTGGTCTCATCAGCCTAAAAACTCACTACCCTCCAAGCGACCAGTGCTTCTTAAAATGTTTGTCCTCCTCTTAATGTTTGCATTAAGAGGCAAACTCTACCCATCTGTCAAGACTTGGTTCAAGCCCCACTCGGTGTACAGAGTGTTCTATGTAAGAAAGCTCTGAAGACAAATTGTTTTGGAATCAAATTCAAGTTTCACACTTAATTGCTGTGGGACTACAGAGAGGTTAAGAAATAGGACTATATCCCCCCTGTGCCTGTTTTTACATCAATTAAATGGGGCTAATGCTTGTCTCAGAGATTTGTTTGGAGGGTTAAGGATAATTAATTTACAGAAAAATAGGATGCTCCTAGAACTCAGTTATTTCTTTGGTTTCCTTCCTGCAATATTTTACCTGGAGAACCCAGTGCATCCTGTTGCTTTCCATCTCTGGGGTCCTGTTGGTGAGAACCACCACATTTTGTACACAGTTGGTTTCCATCTTTGCAGACTAGTGAATTCTGTCTCTTTTAGAAGTCTGAGAAAACTCCATGAAGGCAGGGAATGTTCCCTGTGTCTCTTTATAACCCTGATAGAGCTTAGAGGAACACTGAGTCTACAGGAGAGAACATAGAAAATATTTGTTGATAAAGGGAATAAAATAAAATGTACCTAGTTAATTCTTCTTTTCTTGTTCAACTTTATTAAATATATATTTTTTATTTAATCATTTGAGAGAGAGAGAGAGCATCAGCAGCACAGAGGCAGAGGGAGAAGCAGACTCCCTGCTGAGGAGAGAACTGGATGAGGGACTGGATCCCAGGACCCTGGGATCATGACCTGAGCTGAAAGCAGACACTAAGCCACCCAGGTGCCCTTCTCTTGCTTAACTTTTGGTGGAGATTATAACTAGCAGAGGAAACAACCTAACTAGAAAAATGAAGAAAAAAAAAAATCCTGAGTAATCAGACCTTTTTCCATAGCTGGATTCCTGTCCCCAATTCTCACTAACAAGGAGAGAAATAAACAAATAGGATGAAAAACAAACAATCAAACAAATATTTATTTGTCCGTAGCTTCCGATACCAAATTTCCTAGGAAAATAGTTAAATTTCTTATTCACTAAGTTTGAATTTGCAGGTGAGACTTTGAATGATTTCCTTCCTTTGGAGAGTTCCAATGCCTATTATAGCAGGCATGGGTTTCCTAAGTACAAAGAAAGGCAATGTGGGCATGTGGAACTGTGAGCTGCCTCTCTGTATCACCTCTCTATCCAAAGAGATTAGCAGATGGCCTGAAACAAAGGAAGATTCCAGGGGATGTTGCCAATGAATAAGTAAATGAATGAATAAAGTAGCAATGCCTAAACCACTCTATAAGCCCAGAGCCAATGTCTACCCCCATGCAGGTTCTGAGGTCTACCCTCAGTGCTGCCTAGTCTAGGAATGCAATTTGCAGGCAGTAGCCTAGCCCCAGGGAAGCTCCAGCAGAGAAACCAGTTGCTCTGAGATATACTTAACCCCTGTCAACAGAGCAATGGGTTGCCTACAACCTCTGTAGCTGGGGTCTCTTGGAAGTCTGAACTAGACCAGGATTGGCCATGGCAAAATGTGAGCAGCAAAGAATCACATTCCTAGTATTCTGCCCACTTCTCTTTCCATGGTTCTGGGTCCTTCCTCCACTTCCCATCTCTGGCTTCTAGAGCACTAAGCCCTACACCCATCTAAGAAATAGTGTTGTACCTCCCCACCACCCCGCCCCCCGCAAAAAAAAAAAAAGAAAGAAAGAAAGAAGGGATAATGTTCATGCATTAAAGGCAGGAAATAGGATGGGAGGTCAGGAAGGGGCTGGAGGGGAACAGTGAAGAACAAAGGATATCCACATCAGTTTTATTCAGAAAATGTAAGAAACTACATGCTGGGCACTGTTAATCCATTATCTCATTTAATCCCCCCAGTTAAGCTATGGGATCAGTATTATTTGCTCAGTGAGGTTGATTAATGTGTAGGAGCTAATACAGTTAGGAACAGGACACAGACCTCAAATTCAGGTGTGTGTCTGATTCCAAAGCCAAAGTCTCCATGACATTATGCCAATAAATCGTTTGATTAATTTTCCAAATGGTGTTAGAGAGCTGTCTAGTATTAGCTTAAAATATAAAGGTGTCATAAAATCTGGTGACACAGATCAATTATTTTTTTTACAGATTGAACCCACTTGGCTACTTTTTCTGGAGCATGTTAAAGAAACAAGTTTATTTGATGCAAATCAGAGACACAAATAAAGCAACAGATCACATGCGCATGTACAGGGATTGATGGAAACACTGCATTCACAAATCTCATTTCTTGTAATCTTGCACAGTGCGTTGAGACATATATTTTTAACAGGGAACAACGCAATGAGTACATTATGCAAAATCATTGAACATGTCGTGTCTTTTTATGACAATTACCCATTTATCTTCTATAATTACCTATGTTTCCAGACTTTTTGCCCATCCTGTATAATCCAGAAATCAAAGGATAACCTGAACCCAAAGGAATAATTGCATAATGATTTTTAGACAGTGTGAGAGAGAAGTAGGATAGATATTTTTGGAGTAGCAAGGACTCCTAAAATCACACTGCATAAGAGATTTTCTGTTCTTCCCCCATGCAGGATGGGATTAATTCCGGGCCCACTTTTCACCTGATGCAAATGGTCTGACTCCATTGCCACCTCATGCTGAATCTTCAAACTTATGTGCAGGAAAAAGACCTTAGAAATCAGTGATTACATTAGCAAAAGTCCTGGGATCCAAGCCTATGAGAGAATAGCGATCCTTGTCCTCTTGTTATTGGTCGGTCTGGAATCATTTAGGGCGCTGTGCTCAGAACCTCCCCCATCCACCACCATTCCTCCATTTGAGCGCTCTATACAGCAAACAATGGCAAAGGCAAGTGAAAATAAGAATGAAGGAGTTAATTAAGCTGTGGCCCTCAGCACCAGTCTATAACATCGATCTTATGGAATCTCAATAAATGCTTACAACTCATCACTACTAAGAATCTAATTAGACATTTATTGCTTATGTAATTCTGAATTAATGGCACAGCAACAAGATTTATATCTCACATATTTGTTACACCTCAGCACTCTCCCCTTTAATAATCAATTGATATTTAGTTAACGTATATTAACTATCCTATTAAAACTAAATTAAATGCTATTCTGATTTGATTTTATTAAATAAATGCTGGTAACACTAATGAGGTGCGGGCAATTTAAATCATGACAGAACATCCAAATCCAGCCCCTCTGTTAAGGGAAGCAACTTCAGAGTGAAAAAAATGAGCAAATGTGTTCCTCAACTTGAGAATTTTGTAAATACTGCACAACTCTGTCATGATGGATTCCTGACCAACATCTCAAAAGAGATGGAAAAAACTTAACATTAGATGCTTCTATTCTAATAAGGCTGTGCTAAATATGGCTTAGGGGAAAACACTTCCCCTTTGACCTCTGTTATAAGGTTGCTGATTTTGAGAAGAGCAAGATAGTGTTACCTCATGAGAAGAATCCAACTTCTCCGGTAAGAGTACTTTTGAAACCAACTAAACTGGACTTCCTTAAGCAATTGATTATTTTTCTTTGGGCAGGAAACTAGATTTTGTTCTATCCAGGGAAACAGCACTGAATAAATAAATTATATATATATATATAATATATATATGAATAAATGAATAAATATTCATTCATTTAACAATAAATGAGCACCTGCTATGTCCCAAACTAAATAGAGTATGACTTTATCTTGTAGGATTAGATATTCTGAACTTTCTTCTACTCACTGGGACTGGTTCTATGAATAATATAAAGCACGGGGACCGGCCTGTGCCCTCAAGAAATCTGCAACATTAGGCAGGAAAGTCACAACTGTGTGAAAATTACCTGCAACTCGTGCATTGGAAGTCTGAACCCACTCTGCTTTGGCTCAAGTGTCTTGTAAAGCGTCCAGCATGTAAAACATACCTAATAAATCCTTGTTGAGCAAATAAAAGCTTTTCAGACACCATGAACATGTGATTTTCTTGATCTAAGGCCTCATGCAAAACCATACCATCTGAAGTTCATTCTTCCAAAACTGCAGAATTCTAGTCATAAAAACCAAGAGCAAAGGTTGAACAGTTAAAAGTGGGATCTAGGTGCCAGCAGCAACAGTCAAAAATGGGGATTCAGCTATGGGTCTTGGCCAACAACTGTGCTGGCAGCCCTTCACTTACACGCTGCCAAATGATGATTGATGCATAAAGGTTATTTTTTCACAACTGAGAATTCATACTGTTCCAGCAAAACCTGTACCCGGGCACTTGAGCTGAGCAGGCAGCGCAGGAAGGGAATCATCCACCTGGTTTGCACGGGATGCTCTCTGTGTTTACCTGTTTTCCTGATGTCATTATTGATAGCACCAACTTTCCCTCTCAAGAGTGTGCTGATCCACATGATAAATTGTATAATCACCAGGAGTAGAGGCTAAAGCCTGCTCAACCAGAAACCTGAGGCAGGAATTCTGGTTAAGGAGGGAGATGGCACACACTTTCACCTCACTTTTGTAGGTATGTTTTTTTCATGTGGTTAAAGTTTTTAGTACTTCCATTTTATAGGATATAACTATAATTAACTCCTGTGCTTTGTCTACCTGTTGACTCTAAAATTGAGAGTACTTGTGGTAAGTAATATTACCAATTATTAAATATTCTCATTTTCCTCTCTGTGGGAAGAATATATATCCCTGCCTATTGAAGTCAGAAGGAAGTCATATTATTCGCTTTGCCCAATGTGGGTGGAAGTGATAAGTGTCATTTCCAGGCAGAAGTTTAGAGTAATAACATATGTATCACTGTCTCTTCTCTTTCTTCTCTGAGATCATGAATGTTTCAGCTAGTGGCTGTCCAACAGTCTTGGTCCCAGGGTAAAAGTGGAAAGAAAGACTTCCCAAGTGTTAGAGCCAAGGACTAAGGAGAAAAATGTTCAGGAGATATTCCCAGGAAATCGAATCAAGGTCTAATCTAGGCATACTTCTCTCTCCCAGATAACATAGGTCCAAGGGGAATTTAGAATTTATAGAGACTGGTGACATCTGTGTGTCTCCCATTCTTCACCTTTCCAAATAGGAGTATATATTACAGTTTCCTTGTTCTTATTCCACCGTTGCATATAGGTTATATGAGAGACAGATAGCTTCTCCCTTTGTCCCTGCAGCTTTGGATCAAAAAGAGCTACATCCAGACCTGATACAGAGAGTACCTCATATCACCTGGAAATACTGGTCTTTACCTTCGAAGTAAAGTTAAGACCAAGTCCTGTTTGGGACTTCTAGTTGTCTTTCTTGGAGATGGAGTGAATATGTTCAGCATGTGGAAAAAGGAGGTTACTGAGTAACTGAATATTAGAAAGGTGGACTATAGGAGTTTGTACTGTGATTCACCAAATATTTTTGTTTCATCCCTGTGGTGCCTCTCCCTGTGGGAAGATTTTACACACCCCTTATGTTAAACTAAGGAGCGATGTTGACCAATAAGATGTGGATTAAAGCGATGAATTCCTAGGCAGAGTGTCAAAAAACATGGATCACAAATCTCTTTTCTCTCTGCCATGAGACTGACAATATTCCAGACATACCAAAATGGGGGTAACATACATCTGAGACTCAGCTGACCTGCAATGGACATTGAAGGTGAGCAAGAAATAAACTTTTATTGTTGGAAGCAACTGAACCTTGGGGTCATTGGCAGTATAATCTAGCTTATTCTGTCACGCCCATAAACAACATTAACCATATTAAGATTATGTAAAGATTATTCACCATAATCCCAAGTAATGTGATTGGACCTATAAAGAAGAACATACAATTCCACATACCTAAGAGAGAAAGCTCTAAGTATTCAATGACACACAAAATGCTACATTTGTTTGCTTCATGTTTGAACTATGACTTTTCTTATACAGCATTTGGTTTTTCCTGGACTTTCTAATTGCCTTTATTTTTTGCCCTGGAAAATTTTGGGGTCTTTGTTTTATCCTTGGTGTTCAGAAATTTCATCAGGATGGGTTTAAATGTGGATCTCTTTTCATTTACTCTGTCTAACACTGTCTTTCTGACTACAGCTTCCTTCTCTCCACTACCTCATCTCAAAAACCTACCACAGACTTACATTCATTATTTAGCTCTCCACCTTATGTTCCCTCTTGCAGTTTTCCTAGAATTACATTAGAATCTGTATCTTCCATTAGACTCTGAGGTACCTCAGTACAGGGACTGAGTCTTTCTCCATTTTCAACACCTCACATAGCATAGTAACTAGGGCAGAGAATAAACTTAATAGCAAGATGTTACATTTTTTTTTAACTTCCTATATGCTTCCTGTGACAAAAATACTTAATCATAAAATGGTAAATTAGATTTTAAGAGACAACTATCTTCAGCTTTCAGTAATGAATGATGAACATTGTCCATTAATACCCGCAAAGCAGGATAGGAAACGTAATTGAATTCCAATGTATACATGCTCCAATAGCATAAAGCAGTATACCATGTTTCTGCTTTCTAAAATCCAGCCCTGCTGAAATAATATTCATATGAAGGCTGCTTCAACTATAGAAACAATTATGAACTATCTGACTTAAACATTCCAGCCTTTCTCCAGAGCTTCCATGGAGGAGGAATTAGAGGAGTCTGTATTTGGACTTCCTAGCACAAGATCTTAGGTGATCTTACTGGCTTCTTTGACATCTGGCAGAACAATATCTTTTTCTAGATCTAACTTCAATTAGGGCTTGATGGAGTGAGTGAAAAGTGTATGGTGGAATTTCAAAGCTTTAAGAAAATTTCTCATCTCTCCAAAATACCTATCTACTTGTTGGCTGATCCCCCAAATTAAGTCTTTAATCTTCAGCATAGAAAGTTTAAAAAAACAACTTTTAAATACCTGGAAAGAAATGTTACATAAACTTCCAATTGTGGCATACTTGCCTCTCAAACCAGAATCTGTGGAAACTCTATGGAATTTAGATGGTTGTGAGGAAAATGGTTTGAAACCAGTACAAAGCTCAAGGTTATATCACCTAGAGATATTTGTAGAAAACAACTAAAATATGGCACCAGTCAGTGATACGTCAAAGGTAGACGAATTTGAGGTCCTTTCCTAAGGGAAGATTTTTCTCCTGAGTGCAAATAAAGTATAATGGACACTGGTCTTTGGAGCATCGGGACCCTTTCCTCACCCCACAGAAAAAAGACATGGGACAGGTAACCAAATGTTCTTCAATGTGTCTCTTTACCACTTCTCAGAGGGCAAACCCTGATCTTGGCTACCTCCTTCTAGTATCCTAATACCCTCAGATGCAGGAGCTTCAATAAGATCCATGTGAGTTTTAAGAGGGGCTCCATAAATACAAATTGAATACAAGTTTTAGGCAGCCAAGAATCTGCTAGCTTTCTGGAAGATTCCAGTCCAGCCCCCACACTACCCAGCTGCCTGCACCTGATTGGTCTTCTGGATAATTGATCACAGCTGGTGGCTTAATTGGGCCTGTCACAGGAAGGCCAGCTCCTTTTAGATACAAGGTTCCATCCTGCACAGTGCCCTCGGGGCCAGTGAACTCACTGGAAGGAAATGTGACTCCCACTTCTCCAGTTAAAGAACTTGGGGCATTTCCTAGATGGAGCTCCATGCCAGGAATCTGGTCTCAGCTTGGTGGGCTTGAGAGAAGAAGGCAAGATCCCTCCTTTCTACCCTTAGTCTTCTAGTGTCTCTCAGGTTTTGTATGATTTGCTTTTTAAGGTTGCACACGGTGAGAGTGGTTTTCTTTAATATCAGTTCATGACAGGGAAGTCTGAATTAGTGGAAGTCCCAGTTATATGCCATTCTAAGTTTCTGTTTATTAGATTCAAGTCATCCTATTAGCAAGGCCTCTGGCCCCAAACCCATTTGATTGACCCCTTTGTGAAGAGGTAAGAGATGATAGCACACTTTTAGTCTTTTACGACTGAGACAGGGAAAAGAAGCTGGCCACGGAACAAGACTACATCTTGCTAGAGTGGCCCTGAGGACTTCATGAAGGGAAGAGGGCCAGTGGTGGTACTCACCCTCATCAGGATATAGACTAACAGGCATTGTCTAAAGGGACACTGTTTACGTGAGGATGAGAAAGCAGATAAGGAGTGTTGGCAGTGAGAATAGCTAATAAAAAAGCTGGTTAAGTTGGCAGGGCAGAACACAAAGAAATTAAGGGTGGCAAGGCCAGGTGAACCAGTGGTACGGTGCTACAAACTATAGAACAGAGCTGTGTCCTCTTCTCCCTTGATGTTATGTGAATTTAGGGGGAAATATGTTCCATTTTGAACTTGTCTTGAGATTCCCACAGGATAGGCAAATAAAGACTATCATGAAGAAGTTGAATATACTCCATCCCTGTCTCTCCTCTTCTCCCCCACCACACACACATACACACATGTACACACACAGCAAAGAGCATAATTTTCCATGACAAGTTAACTGAGTCTGTAGAAACACATTAAGACAAAAAAAAATTATGTGAATAATTAAATAAACAAATTGAAATTTCAACAACTACAACAAGAGTTGAAAGGCAAACTAATTACAGTAGAGACATTTGTTGCCAAAACACTGCCCCTTTTCCAGGCTAACAGCACCTTAATTTTGTGAACTCTGGTCCAAGTGGTCATGTCCTTCAAGGAAAAATGACTCCAACCAATGATCACAGGATTCTCATTCTACACCCCAATGATTGGTTAAGCATGTACACGTGATATAATTCTGGCCAATGAGATAGGAGAAAACTTCTGGTGACTTCTAGAAAACTTTTTTGCTTGTTCTTTTTTTTTTTATTTTTTTAAAGATTTTTTTATGTATTTATTTGTCAGAGAGCGCGAGCAAGCACAGGCAGACAGAGTGGCAGAGGGAGAAGCAGGCTCCCTGCGGAGCAAGGAGCCCCATGTGGGACTCGATCCCAGGGCGCTGGGATCATGACCTGAGCCGAAGGCAGCCGCTTAACCAACTGAGCCACCCAGGCGTCCCTTGCTTGTTCTTCAAAAGGGATATGTGGTGGGGGAGGAGAGGGGTGCTCCCTTGCCTGACTCTCTAAATTTTGTAATGTCTGTGTGTGTTTCCCTGAACAGTGATACACATTTTGTGACCCTGAGGAGACAAGACTGAGGACAAAAGTCAACATGCTTCTCCCTCAGATGTTCGTGTTCCAAAGATAGAAAGAACCTGATTTTTGATGCTGTCAGTGAGCCACTGAATTACGAACCTCCCTCAGGACTTCCCATTACAAGAGATGATAAATGTCCTTATTTTGTAAGCTTTTTTGCTTGGTTTTCTGCTACTTGTAGCCAGAAAGCATCCTAAATGATACACTAATAAATGCATACTGGGAGAGTTGATGAGTGACTTAATAATAAATCCAACACTTACAGTTCTTACTATTTGTCAGGCATGGTTCTAAGAGTTTTAGCCAATTTAATCCTTGTAACAACTATAAGCAGGAGGAACTATTGTTTTCATTTCCCAGATGAAGAACTTTGTTACAGTGAGGTTAAATCACTTGTTCAACGTCATAGACCTAACTAGTGCTAGAATTAATATTACAAAAATAGGCACAGTTTGGACCCCAAATCAGAGCTCCAACAACCAGGAAGTTAGAATGCCTCTCAGATTAACCAACAGGAGTTGGGTTACTCCTATTCAAACCCCATTACTGAGAATCATTATGAAAAGCAAAGGAGAAGTCAGACTAACACAGTTTTCACTTCCTCTTCAGTGAAATTCTTTCCACTCGCTCTGTGCGACATCACCAGGTTCCTCACTATCTTCTGGCTCTGCCCCCCAGGCAAAATCTTCACTCAAGTCCTGCTTCATACTAGTGGTGTAAATGATTAAGTAACAGGAGTGTTTAGATATTAATCACAATCAGAGCGTTCAACCCAGCTTGAATTTTATGTATCAGTGTGCCTGAACTTAGCTGGTAAACAGTTCATTAAAATCAGATTTATTGAGAGCTGAAATGACACAGAAGGAAGCAATATCCCTTCCCCCAAGGGCTTATGGTCATTGAGAGGAAACAGGAAATGAAACTGGGAATGATCATGAAACCAAGGATGTAAGTTATAGATAATGGTGGTTGCCTCTTGGAAAGGCACTTGGGGGAGTGAGGGTGGAGTGCTGTAGGGAAGCAGCCCAGGAGGACTGTTTCCACTCCAAGTCTGTTTTATGCTGTTCTGTACTCTTGGAATTTTTTCCCATATGCATGTACTACTTATTCAAAAATAATTAGAAAAGTTTAAAACTCAATAAAAGGTGACAAATCCATGTAGAGGTATAAGCAAAATGCTTTGAGAGTACAAGGAAGTAAAAAAAGACAGGGAAAAGGTATTAGTTTGCTAGGGCTGCTCTAACAAAGTACCATGCATTAGGTGGCTTAAACAACAGAAATTCATTGTCTCAAAATTCTGGAGGTCAGCAGTCCAAGATCAGCATGTTCAGAGGTCTGTGCTCGCTCTGAAAAAGTAGAGAAGGAGCTATTCTAGGTCTCTCTCCTAGCTTCTGGTGGCCTCAGGCATTCCTTGGTTTATACACAGACCTCTTCTCTCTGTGCATGTCTGTCTCTGTGTCCAAATTCCCCCTTCTTATAAGGACACCAGTCAAACTGGATTTGGGCCCACTCGTTCGATCTCATTTTAATTTGATTACCTCTATAAAGACCCTGTATCCCAAAAAGGTCACAATCTGAAATGGTGGGGGTTAGGACTTCAACATGGGAATTTAGGGGGTTGGTGGAGCACAATTCAACCCCTCACAGAATGTGTAGGAATGCTTTCTGGAGAAGATGTATTCCTTCAATACAGTATAGTCAGGAAACCATTTTGAGGCTTCTTGTCTTAGAACACTCAATTTTTTCAAGTCCTGATAATAAGCAACCCCTTGACATTTCGATGCAGTAGGATGAGACCACACAGACTGGGCTTTGAGGCGCACAGCTTGGAAAGTGGTAAGTGTAATACGTGACAGGCACATATTGAATCAGGGAGTCTGGTATCTAAGCGACAGGCAACTTATGATGCTGTGTGCCCCAGTTCTGGCTCACTTCCTCCATGTAGCTACAAAATCAGAAAAGGCATATTGTTGAAGCTCGAATGCTTAGAGGCAATCTCCATTCTAATGCTACTGATATTGCAGTTGTGGAAACATAAGGAGTCCCTGGTGGCTGATTCAACATGCACCAATTTCTAGAATTTTATTTTATAATCAAATAATGTATCCCACTGAAGACAGCATTGCCTTGTGCAGAGATGAGATCATTTCAAAATCATGTTCAAGTTACGTTTATAATAAAAATTCAAGATAAAGGAATGTTTTCTTTCTGGTTGACATTAAGAGTGTGACTTAAAGGTGGAATGTTAAAGAATGCAAGAAGTTAGAGAATAATCATGAAGACTGTTATATATCCATGCCAGACTATAGGCAAGTGTGGGTATATAATGGGTAGCCAAGATATTGCAATAGTGAGCCATATGGTCAGAAATTAATATGAATAAAGGAAATTTGAATTTTTATAGTTAATGAGTATTGTGAGTAGCATTAAAATTAATAAGTGAATTAAAATTAGTTATACATATTAAAATTAATATACGTTATATACATTAAAATTAATAAGTATTCTGAACATGGATACCAGTAAAAATAAGAAAATACAAATCAATTAAAAATCCATTAATATATTTTTTAATAAATTGATCTGTCACAGAACTTAGTAAAGTGGAATTTCAAGTCAGCTTGGGAAAAATAGGCTATTTGATCCCTACGTTGGTATATGTTAATGTAATACAGTAACATAAACTGTTTGAAAGTTTAAGAAATTATACATGAAAAATGTGAGTCAATTAAGGAATTGAACTACAGATAAAAGTATACCAACATTTAAAACTTTCCACATTAGTGAATTATAAAAATTAAAATCCAGAGAATGAATTAGGAAAAAATATTTACAACACATAAGAAAATAGCACATTTTAAAAGGTGGACACTCTAACAGAAAAATGCATAAAGTAAATGAAGGACAATGTACAAAAAAATACTACTTATACTAATTAGCAAATGAAAAAAAATTAACTGCAACACTGATTAAGAAAATGCAAGCAAGGTAACTTTTTATGTATAACGAACTGAGTAAGCACGGTGGACCCAACATTGGTTGTAGCACAGAAGGTATTTACAAACTGGTGCAACATTTCTGTGGGCCAATTTGGCAAGGATATCTTGAAATATCCTAAGTTTATCCAGAAAGAAAAGATCACGGATATCTGCTGTAGCAGATGTTGCCAGCACCCATCTATATCTCTCTGGGTACACAAGCTGGTTTCCAGTGGCCTGCACTGGTTACACTCTGCCTGGGATCTTTTTTGGGTAAGGAAGTGTGCCAGATCACACTGGAGGCTGGCAAGAAGTTCCAAGAAGTTAACACCCCTGGAAGCAGTCCTCAACTAATTATAAACAGAAGTTAAGGATTCCTCAGCCTCAGGGGGGACAACAGTGAGGGGAGTTCAATATAGACTCGCAAAGGTCATGGTGGAAATGAGCCTCAGCTGCCCATTGTGGCAACCTGCTCATTAATACCCCGTATTGACTTTCATCCCTTCCCTTCTCACTCCCCTTACTGATTCTGCTCCCCCTTCTGGATCACTCCCAAGTAAGCGACCGATGCTCACATCCTTATTTCCATGTCACCAAAGATATATGCAAACATTTATTGAATAGGATATTCATCACAGTGTCATTCTCATTACTGGAAAACTGGACATGTCATATATTAATAACAATAATAATATTATATACTATGATACAGTATATACCCACTAAAGTATGATAGAAGGGGGCATGGGAAGGGGCAAATAGGCAGAGCGCAGAGCATTTTTAGGATAGTGAAAATACTCTGCATGATACCATAATGATGGATAATGTCATTATACATTTGTCCAAGCCCATGGAACGTGCAACACCAACAGTGAACCCTAAGGTCAACTACGAACTTTGAGTGATGACGATGGTGAGCCAACGTAGTGTCATCAAGTGAAACAAACGCACCACTCTGGTGGGGGATGTGAATAATTGGGGAGGTTTACTCATGTGGGGGCAAGAGGTACATGGGAAATCTCTGTAACTTCCCCTCAATTTTGCTCTGAACTTTAAATTTCTCTAACAAATATAGTGTTAATAAAAACATATGATCTAAGAACATTTGCTGTCTAGAGAAGGAAAGCAGTATCGTGGAATGTTAAATTGCAGGTTCTGGAATGAGACCTCACTTCAGGTTCTGACTCCAACAACTACTTGCTTCATGACTTCAAGCAGCAGCTGGCCCCCTGCCGTGTCTGCTCCCTCATATGTAAAATGAGTGACACTAGCATCTCCTAGGGTTATTATGAAGATGACGTCTTATCCCTATGCCTGGCACACAGTAACAATAATCATCACTGTCACCATTGATACTAAAATATATTAATATATTATAAAGTTTAAAATATGGGGGTGCCTGGGTGGCTCAGTTGGTTAAGTGTCCCACTCTTCATTTCAGCGTAGGTCATGATCTCAGGGTCCTGAGATGGAACCCTGGGTCAGGCTCTGTGCTCAGTGGAGAGTCGGCTTGTCCCTCTCCCTCCTCTTTGATGCTTTCCCTGCTCATGGGTGCTGTCTCTAAAATCAATCAATCAATCAATCTTCAAAAGTTTAAAATATGAGTTTATAAAACAATATGTTCTATCATTTTAACACACAGGCACATGAAACATACATATAAAAATATTCACACCCACATATCTTTATAGACATAGAAAAAAATGGGAAATATATACAAAAAATATTGGCTGTGCATGTTGCATGCTAAGATGATGGATTTTTTTCTATGTGCTTTTCTGTATGTTTCTTATTTTTATGATTATTATTTTTATATTCAAATGGCCAAAGTTATAATGAATTTTATGAATAATTTTAAAGTGTGTCAAAAAGGTAGGTTAGCCAATGGGGCATTGGGTGGCTCAGTGGGTTAAGCCTCTGCCTTCGGCTCAGGTCTCCATCTCAGGGTCCTGGGATCAAGCCCCGCATCAGGCTCTCTGCTCGGCAGGGAGCCTGCTTCCTCCTCTCTCTCTCTGCTTGTCTCTCTGCCTGCTTGTGATCTCTCTCTGTCAAATAAATAAATAAAATCTTTTTTTAAAAAAAAAGGTAGGTTAGCCAAATTTCAACAAATAAAAACATAGTTTTTAGCCTACAGTTAGTCAATCTTTAATGATGAGATCAGGGAGAATACCAGTATTTGGCCAACTCAATCTTTTTGAGAACTGAGGGTGTATTCAGTCAGGACCCATTGCAGTTCTGACACTAGGTTTATATTATGGATGATGGGTCTCTGTATCAACAATATGGAGTGTACTGTCACAGAGCCATGCAAACACAGACATTGCCCCAGGGTTGAACACCAAGACTCCAGAAACTGAGTGACACTGCTAGGACAGATAGTTGATCATTCAGGAACCTGCCGTGTTCAAGCATCAAAAGCAAGCAAAGTAGCTTACAGCATGATTCATAGCACCAAAATCAGTGAATTGCTTCCGAAAGAGTGATTTCATTTTCTCAAATAGTTCTGTACTTCTTCAGAATTTCTGATCCCATGAAGTTCAGGCTAGGTCGCAGTGGAAAATAAGTCCAGCTTCTCTTTGAGGACTGCTAGGTTGATTCTCCTAGGATGTTCATGAACCCCCAGGAGTCTTAGATTGGAGTTTGGTAAATATCTTCAACAACTTTCTGCCACTCACTCATCTAACCAGTCAAAATAATCAAACATTCGTGGTCAACTTCCACTCCCTCCAAATAACCCATAAATTGTCAAAGGTCAAAGAAAATCCATAATCTTGGTTACTTTTTGCATTGACTCATGCAATGAATTAATTTGCAACTGTTACCATCTAAATTCTGTTGAATCATAAAAGAGAAGAAAACACTAAACTTCTCATTGGATTTGGAAAATAAAACATAAAAACCTATTTCCTTTTTCATCATAGGTGCCCTACCTGTGGCCAGCAAATTCTACTTTTTCATTTTAGATTTAAAGCAAATTTCTTAGATTATTTTACTTGCAGCAAATGATTAATATATGCTCAATTTAATACAGAATTTTTTTCTTGTGGAAAGCCTCAACCAGGCCAGACCTCTGTCAGTTTGCCACTAGGGTAACATATTGAATGCCTCGGGCTAGGTGGGCAAGAGCTTGAGAAAAGATTGGAGATTAAGAGAGCAAAGCAGAGTATATACTGAGTGTGAGGAGGAGGCTAGGGCAGAAGGCTGACACTGTGCTGAACATGTCACCAAAGAGATTATGGGACCTGACAATTAACAAGTGCTCTTCTGACTTTAGCTGTCAGGTGTCTACTAGGAGGGGCCAAAAGTAGTGATCCTGCTTCTCACCAGCTCTAAAATTATGGTTTTTCAGCAGGATATGACCAATTTGGAGTTTGCAGAAGAAAGCAGAAAAAAAAAAAATGAATGCATCTGTCAAACACCAGTGAAACAGAGGAGGGAGAAAGCAGGCTAAAATGAACCAATTCCACTGCTTCTAAGTGCAAGCTCTTTTGGAGGCATTGCCACAAGGTCGTGTTGCCAACCCCAGGAGACAGATCAACACCCATTACTTCACCAGCTTTTTCTTGACCTGCTGCTGTGATTTCGGCTGTGTACAAGGAGCTTGGGATGCCCCTGTGGGCCAGATAAAAACCTCTCACCCTCATGGAGTTTATATTCCAGCAGTAGAGACAGATTACACAAATTGTGATTTCATCATGATGCTCGTAGGGGTTGTGAAGAAGCAGGTCAGAGTGCTTCGAGTGGGAGATCATGTAACGAGGCCTTGTAGAATATGGGGGTCATGTCAGGAAAGTTGCTTTTTTTTTAGACAATCATGTTTGCAATGGGATAGTCAGCATGAGTAAGCATTGCCTAGGCAGGCAGATGAAATGATGTGTGTGAGGACCCAAAACAGAAAAGAACACAGTAAGTCCGAAGGACACTGTAATCCTTCTGCTACAGAAGAGGCCTGAATGTCTACTTGTCTCTGAAGTCACTTGTCTCAAGTCTAGCTGTTGGGGGTGATGTTTAATATCAGGGCTATTTGAGTTCGGAGATTTTAATTTTTCCTGAGAAAGTGTGCCTGGTTTCTCTTTGAAGACTTCATCTACTTCTTGGGGTCAGGGTTTTGAAGTGGCCCCAAAATGCACACAGTCTGAGTCTCCCACCTGTTGGAAGAAGAGCTGATCCTACAAATGCATCCTGGAAAGGGTTGTCTGAGGCTGAGCAAGGTCGTCTTTCAGGAATCCCACAGCAGGAAGAATTGGTAAAGAGTTAGACAAAGAGCTTTATCTTCCTTGTACCTGCAAAGATAGGTCGAGGAAGTATTCCTGCATCTTGTAAAGCTCGAAGGAACACTGGGCATTATTGTTTACATTGTGTGAAAGATCTCCATTCTGACTTATTTACGGTATTGGAAGTTTCTAGTTACTGCTTAACGATACTTCTAACCAACTCTCAACGTGCCAAGTTGATTATAGTTATTATTAAGCTGAAGGTTAGGAAATTGCTCATAAGAAACCTGCATCCTGTCATGAACCAAAGCTGTACATATTTGTCCCAGTTCTTTCTCTGAGTGCAGATAAACATTTCCCCATGTCAGGGGGTTGTTCAACATTTCAATGGCCTGGTGGGATGCTCTTTTGAGCCCAGAGGGCAATTACTAAAACTTAAGGTAAGTGGGGAAGCAAACAGAAGACGTGATTGCCAGTCCAAACAAGTGAGGTCCAGGGGACGGCTTAAGTTGTGCGTTAAGTATAATCTTTCAGCTTTGACAAGAAGGTGAGGTGACCAGTAATTAGCCATTCAAGGCGAACCCTAAGCAGCGTGACTGGGATGGGAAGTAGGCGGCTGCCCAGCCCACAGTTTCTTGATTTGAGAGCTTTGCAGGCAGGAACTCATCTTGAGCCTAATAAAATGATTTGCTGGAGTGAAGTTGTTTGTTGATTTGTTTTTGAATATGTGCATTTTTACTCCTCCCCCCTACCCCCCCCCCCATATTGGCAGAGATGGAAAAGGGTACTAGCTCTACCTAAACAATCTACAATGAGGCCTTGGAAAGACAAAAACTGGTATGGCTCATCTTTTATGGCCTCCTGCATATCCTCCCCAAGCTGGCAGAGACAGATCTCTGGTAGCTGTCAGGGAATCCTTCCCATCAGCAAGGCATTCAACAAATACTTAAAATAGGTGTAAATCTCAGTCTATAAATTCATGTGTTCAAGAAACAAGAATATTTTAGATTTCCTTACATCAAATTAAATTTGGATTCTGAGTAACCAGCCCACCAAGCTGGCAGGAAATTTAACCCAGCCATGCTGGGACTGCTCCCACGCCCCACACACTGAGATTCTACAAAAGTCTGGGCTTACGCAGGGTAGAAGCGTTGGGAAGACTCCTCCAGTATTTGTCATCTGTCTACACTGGCTAGTGTTGAGATCGCAATTCTCACCAGGGTACGTGGCCCAGCCAGGTTCCACCTCTGCTGATTCCGGGGCCACATGGAGGGTGAGACTCTTTGGGGAAGTGAGGAGACCTGCTCCAGGGGTCTAACCTACTTCTGGACACACACAACCCTCCCCTCTGAGTGGAGCCCCACAACTCACCATAGCCACGAGGCTGTCCTTCCTCCCCGGCCTTCTTAACTCATCCTTTTAAAAAAAAGGCTTTCTGGGGTGCCTGGGTGGCTCAGTGGGTTAAGCCTCTGCCTTTGGCTCAGGTCATGGTCTCAGGGTCCTGGGATTGAACCCCACATCGGGTTCTCTGCTCGGCAGGGAGCCTGCTTCCTCCTCTCTGCCTACTTGTGATCTCTCTCTCTGTGCCAAATAAATAAATAAAATCTTAGGGGAAAAAAAAAAAACCAGCTTTCTCCTTTCTTGCCTTAAGCAAGAAATAACAAGCCTGACTACATGTTTGAAATGAAGAGAAAGTGAAAAACATAAGAAAAGCAAACACAATTGAATTCACCAGTCAGCTCTGTGTGTGTGTATGTGTGTGTGTGTGTAGGCGGGTGGGCGGGCAGGTGTGGGTGTCTTGTGGGTGTGGGTGTGTAGGAGGGGAGGTGGGAGCTGTGAGGTGAGGATCTCACAGATTCAAAATCCCTATTTTATATTGATTGGTGGCAGCAGTCCAACCCTGTGCAAAATATACACTGGAGTTTGAAAACCACTGAGTTAAAGCAAAAGAAGTATTAGGTAGAGGCCAGACGTGAACAGTTGAAAGAACACCCAGAGGCAGAGTCCCAAGTCCTTGAAGGAGAACGATAGAGACGTGAGCCAGACGCAAGACTGTGATCATTAAGCTGCATGTTGAAAGCCCAGGGACACAACATCCTGCCCTTGCGCCTTCCGAGACTTTGGGGTTGACAGATCAAGAGCCACAGGTGTGGAGTATGCGATTTCCTCTTCCACCTCTGCCCTAGGATAACCCCTAGACTCAGTATAATGTATTTGTACTGTGGGTGTAGCTACGCCCCCTCCATGGAAAAAGGCAGCCATGATGGTTCTGGTACACATTTTGTAGGGTCAAAAACGCTCCTCCCAATCTGTCAGAGGAGCTCCCCAAATGAGTGGAAGCAGCCTCCATTAGAGACTACCCCCACTATACAGTCACAGCTCCTCCTAGCCCAGAGAGTCCCAGTAGTACCCAATCCCAAAACAATCGTGGGGCTGGCTCCACTTCTGGGAAACCTGCCAGCTTCCCAACCTAGAGATTCTACCTTTGCTTTAATTAACTGCTTTGAGTTTGCTACTTCTGGGTGTCTTTATTTGAGCATGGATCCCTCATAAATTTTCTCATGGGGAATCCGAGGACTGAGACCTCCATTCACACAACACAGGCTCTCCCACCAGTAACAGAAGGAACAAGAAGAAAGTCTATTTTCAGATGTCTAACTAAAATCCCTAGTAGTAAAAAGAAGATGGCGGAGAATATGAAAGATTCAAAATGCCAGACTTACACCATTCTGAATTAATATAACCTTTATACATGTTGATTGGTTTGCTTATTAAAGGAGAGAATTAAGATTTTTTTTTTGCAGGGATTCAATTCTAATTTATTTTTTTGTAAGTTTTCCCCCTTTTCTTTTGTGTTCTGTAGTTTTACTATGTATGGGTTTATTATTTTCTCCTAATCCTATTAAGAGTACTTGTAGACACTGTTCAATCCCAGGATTGCCTTTCTTCAACTCTGGAAAATCTTACGGTCAGTTGTTAACTTAATCAGGACCAATGTGACTTTATTTAAATAAGTTATTCTTATTGAGCAGCTACATCTGAGGCATGTTATTTACTGGAATGGGATAGGGTAGGTGGGGATGAGTCTTTGCATGCCAAAGGAGAAGATCCCTGAGTGGAACTGTGCTACAGGATGAAAGATATTTGGTCTTTGTTCCTGGTTCCTGGTTCACAGAGTTCCTAAAACCCTTGGGGTTTCCTAAGGGATTTGAATGTCTTTTGTTATTCATATAAGCCCTTTTCAGCACACTTGAGTTTATGCTAGTGAGGTGACCCAAAGTGGGGCCCCTAGATAGCCTCAAGATGAGGCTGGTCACCAGAAAGACCAAATGATTAGAGGGCTGGAAATTAAATGCAAGAACTCTTGAAAATGGATGAGCTGCCAGGTTGGTAAAGACCATGGGGGAGCTGGAAAGGTTAGCATACCTGAAGAGGGCCTGGAAGCTCCATGCCCCTCCCCCCATCTCTTCCATCTTGCTGTACAGTTTAGAATAAACCAGTAAACATAAATAATGCTTCCCTCAATTATAGCAAATTATCAAACCTGAAGAGAGGGCCATAGGAACCCTGATTTATAGCTGGTCCGTCAGGAGTACAAGTGACAAGCTCCACTTGAGATTATCATCTGAGGTGAGGGCAGCCTTGCAGGACTAAGCCCTTCCCCTAGAGGTCAGAATTGGGTTAAATTTGTAAGCCACCCAGTCAGTCTCTGCCAAGAATTAGAGGTTTGGTGTGAGGAAATGCCTACATATTTGGTGACCAAGAGTGAAGGGTTCTGAGTTGAGGGTCATTAGCAAATGAGAGCAGAAGAGTTTTCCCTCACAGGAACACTGGAAGGAAGACCAAGGCAAGGCATCACAGCCAAGTCCTTCTCTGAAGAGGTGGATGCAGTTTGCTTGTCTCCATTGTAAAAAGATTCAAAGGTCTTCTTTCTTCAGACAAGATCTTACTGAGGAGTCCAACACGTGAAACAGTGGCATTCCTCTTTCTCCTCAGCCTGCTGCAGCCCTCGGATTCCAGAAACACCCCTGGAGCAGCGACAGACTGAGCTAACTCTGCCAGCTCTTCCACTGCTGGTTTTGTGGCCCGTGAGTGATGGAATATACTTGGAGGCTAATGAAACTGACTTTTAATGAATCTGGTCTTCCACTGTGGAAAAGTATATTTGTCTCTGAGGCCTACTTCTATCATAGTTCCAGAGCACAAATTCTAGAGGACTCTGTTAGTTATGCAGATGTGATTGTGTCATTGGAGGAAAACTTGGGTCTCTCTTTGGGACTGGAGGAGGTGGTTGGGTCTAAACTTAGAGGCACAAGAAGACCTTTGGATGACAGAGATTTGCAAGCAATGACTTGAATTGTTTGATTATGAATTTTTAATATGAAGTAGAAAGACTTTTGGTGGACACACCCTCAGTTCATCACAAGTTCTACCATTCCCAAGTGCCTTACACATGGCTGGATTCACATATTTATGGTACCTGCCTGGTCTGTTTGGCATCTGTGTTCATGGACCCCGGGCCTACGTGGGAAGTCGGCACTCCCTCTGGATTTACCTAAATCAATGAGGCAGAGAATCCTTCCCACACATTCCATATTCTCCTTTGACCAGTATTCTCTACTTTGTACTCCCCTCTCTGACCCCCACCATCAAAACTAATCTCTATTATCCCTATTAGCCTTATTTATACCTCTCTTAGAGAGTAATACAATCAGTATCATATTACCATTTTGTATATATGTACTATTACTCATTAAACCCTATCTCCCCAGACACCTGGACAATGCCATATCTTCATCAAATGCCCAATAATTATTCTTTGACTTGTTCTCAGTTCTAATTAGCTCTACCAACCACAGTGTCTAAAACAGAACCATTGTCATAACTTCTAATGCTATTATACCTACCTCTACGGATATGGCCTCTTGCAAGTGTTTTTAGGGCTTAGGGAAGAGGACAAGACCAGGGGCAGATCACTCATTTGAGGTGATACTTGTCTGAAAGAAACATAATGTAAAAAAAAAGAAAGGTGTAGAATACGATGGATTCTCATTTTTAAAAGAGAAATGAGCTTCCTCCTTGCTGCTGAAAGAGTGAGAGGAATGAGAATGAGTGCTTCCGTAGGGAAAGCAATTGTTTGCTATACCCCTCCAGTCTTGTATGGGCTCTGATGGGTTGCTGGTTATTATAACAACACAGGCCAATCCCTCTACCCAGATGATGGCTCTACTCCCCTCCCAGACCATTTTGGAACAGCAGGCAAGGTTCAATAGTGCTTCTCCAGCTATGAAGTAGGAAGAAGGGTATCACCATCGTGAATGGAGCTAGTGTGTAAAACGAATAGATCATAGCAAAACCACAAGTAGTGCTATGCTACATTCATTTAAATAAAGAAAGCCGACATACTTTCCGAGGCTGGAAACAAAAATGGCATTAATGTGCTGTTAATTACCGTCAGGACTATATCCCTTTGACTTTTTATTCAGTTGAAATTTTTGTTATCACATATTAAAAATTATATACTTCTTTGCATTTCCCTAAATATTTTAATTGGTATATTTTAGTCTGGATGTGTGTACATTCTCTGTTACCACCCATCTGGGTGTAATTTTCCATAGTCTCCCCTGACGATCTGCATTTTCTCCTTCAAGTCCCTCCTCTAAACCCACTTCTGTGGATCTTGCCTTCACATTATGCCATTAAAAGCTCCAGCTGGAAGGAAGTGCCTCTGAATGGAGTCCAAGAGAAGAAACAAAGAAAATGGAAACCAGATGCCATTTAAGTCATCCCCGTGTGAGTCATCATTCTCTCCTGGAAAGTGTCTATCTGAATGATGTGCATCTCTTCGATCTGAAGCCCACCAGACAGAAAGCTTTCCTCTTACTCTCTGTGTGCTTTAGCCATCCTCAGTAGACCTAGAGATTCTGAATATTGGTGGCATACAGTAAATATAGACATAGTCCTGCTAATAGATATTTGCTGGATTTTAGATCCCACATAAGACAGTCGTTTCCTTCCTGGGTCACTTACCCGCTCTAATTGGGGGTTCCTTGCTACTCTTCCTCACCAACCACCCTCAGGACTTGAAGTGAAAGCTCTATTGAAAAGGCATGGCTTAGAATTGCTCAGGATTAAAAACTAGCAAACAAACAATGACAACAACACTTTAACCTCCAGAGGTTAGAATCCATTGATTTTCATGTGTACCATTTCCTGCTTTGCAATGCCAACTCAATTTAATTTCTGTGTAATAGATCATATCATCCCTGAAGTTGAAATCTGAATCATTTATTCATTTGGGTAGCAAAACAAGCAAGCCAAAACCCTGTTAATTTTATTTAAAAGAAAAAAAAGGAGTAAAAGGAAATTCCCATTTTCCCAGTGACTCTGACAAACAACTTTTGAGACTCTTCGAGAACAGTATCCAATCAAGCCAGTGGCAAAATAGGCAAGATCCAATTTTGTTTTAAAAATTCTATCTACAATATTACGTGTGTGTGTGTGTGTGTGTGTGTGTGTGTGTGTGTGTGTTCAAGACTGAGCACATGCATTTTTCTATATTCTCAAAATTCTGCTGAAGAGTCAGCAAAACGAACAAATGGATAACCGGAGATAAAAAGGGGACAGTCAGCTGAGATTTGAGAATTTTCTGTAAGATGGAAAGGAAATGAACAGTACTGATGGCCGAAGCAGAAGAGAGGAAGCAGCGTCCCAGGTTTACTCAAGAGAAGGTTGTAAAAAGGATAGAGATATTCTTTCTAAAGAAGCCTTGGGGAATCTCCACACGGGGCATTAACACAGTCCCAGCTCTGAGCTGGAAAAGGAGCCCAAAAGGTTGTTCAGAGACCAGCTGTACCATCTGGCCTTTCTCATCCTTCTTTGCCTTTCTATGCATGCAAATAGGCCTGCAGGAGAAGACTCCAGAGACTTCACTTGCTCCCTGGGGTCTCCCCTATGAAGAAAATAAGTTTGCTACCTAGACAGAACTAGGGCCTTTTGTATGGGGATTTGGTGTTCCACAGGGAAGCTCTTTGTTTTTGGTGTTTTGGCGGGGTAAAGAACACCATCTGCATGATTCCCTAATACCCTAATACCCTAAAGGGAAGTTTGGCCATTGACATGACCACCATGTACACAGTCGGTCTCCACCTTTAAAGAGATATGCTGATTGAGGAAACATGCTTAGCCAGTGGCAGAGAACTTCACTACCCACACCAAGCCACCTTTGTTAATCACCTAGTCTTTTCTTCCTAAATAGACACAAGCATCTTATATGATCAAGGTGATTCAAGTGGGCGATGTGGGCTGAAGGAGAACTCATGAGTATGAGGTCAGGGGACACTATCTAGAGCCAAAGGCTCAAGAAACAGAGTTTAAAATATTGTTTAAAGTCATAATCACATGGTCAGCCATCTCCCAATCATCTCCTCTCCGTGTGGCCAGTAGAACTCTGATCTTTCCCTGGGGGTAGACATGCCTCTTCCCCTCTTAGGCTACATGTTTTGGGTGAATCTGAATGCAAACTCCATCTCCAGAATGGACTGTGGACCTAAGACCTAGGCCAGATTGTATGACCCAGACTCTTGGCCACAATCACTGGTTTTGAAATAAGCAAGTCAAGCTCACCTGCTTATAAATATTCCCTCCCTCCTTCTCACTTCTATGGGAAGAGCATACTTCTCCATTCTGTTGATTTGGGGTGCAGTCATGGGACTTTGTTTAGCTAATGGGATATACTTATGTGGCTGCTCCTGGGCCTCTGTCATCTCTAGTCCCAGGAAAAACTTGAGAGGCACGTGGAGCATCCCTAAGCTATCCCAGCCCTGAGGTGTGAGGGGTCCCAACCAAGATCAGCAGGGTCACTCAGCCAAGCCCAACCTAGATCAGCTGACCTCAGCCAACCCACAGATACATGATTGTTGTACAACACAGGGACTCTATGTATGTGTTTGTGTGTGCACTCAGTATTACAGTGGCCACAGTTAAACAGCACAACAGTAAAGGCTTATGCATTCTTTCCCGCTAGTCTAGACTCTACGAGGATCTGAAGTTACAGCTCCTGCAGCTGTGGCCACCATGAAGGATTTGAGAATGAAGCTTCCAGACCAAGGAGAGCTGAACTGGACTCAAGTCCGGCTCACAGTGTTTGAGCTCTGAATGCAGTCTCCCGAATGGCAGTGCTGCCTCTAATCTTGGAGTTTATATGAGCCATAAAATCCCCTTTTATTACTCAAATCAGGTTTATTGGGTTCTTTTTTCCCACTTGCAATCAGAAGAATCCTAACTGATATGAAAACTAAAATAACTAATGCAAGTTAGAAGGAGAAAAGGATGTGGGGGAGGGGTCCACAAATGAATTGCCCATCTTGCACGGTGCAGTCAATCCAATGTTTCAATCAAGAGATAGAAATAGAGGCATATTTTCTGGACTTAAAAGCAAGGGAAGGGACTAGCATCAGAAACAAACAAATGTAGTTTATCCATCATTGCTGGTCAGAAAGTATGACAAAGGGATGAAGTGTCCATTTTTTTAAATCTTCTATCGATCTGTGCAGCCCAATGAATGCTACTAGCCATGGTGGCTATTCAAATTTAAATTAATTAAAATGAAGTGAAATGTTAAGTCCAGCTCGTCATTCACAGTAGCACAATTTCTAGGGCTTAACACCACATGTATCTATCTGGTGGCTTCTTATTGGACAGGCCAAGTGTAGAATATTTCCAGAAAGTTCAGCTGGACAACACTAGGGTAGAGTGTCACATGTCACTATGTAAAGTCAATCAATCAAACAACAGAAGTTTAAATACCATATGACTCATAATTGTACCATAGGGCTTTAAGGGTATAATTCCTGGGTATAAACTGCCGGGCACAAATCCCAGCTCTGATACTTGCAAATTACAGAACCTTGGGCAAGTTACTGATCTTTCTGTATGTTAACTCCCTTACTTGCAAATGGCAAAATACACACAGACCAACTTTACAGTGATGTTGTGAGGAATAAATAAACTAAAATATAATGAACTATTATATATGTTGTGCTTATTTTTTAAGATTTTATTTATTTATTTGCGAGAGAGAGAGCACAAGCAGGGGGAGCAGCAGAAGCAGAGAGAGAAGCAGGCTCCTCGCTGAGCAGTGAGTCCAACTTGGAGGCTCAATCCCAGGACTCCAGCATCATGACCTGAGCCGAAGGTAGATGCTTAACCAACTGAGCCACCCAGGTGCCCATATGTGGTGCTTCTAAGAGTGCCTAGCATTTGGTGAGCACTCAGTAATTATTATTTTTTATTTGTTATCCTCTTGTAAGTTAGATTTGATTTTCCCAAATGTGCATCTTTTATATAAACTATATGTATATATGAGATTTAGATATCAGTATTTATATATAATATGTAATATTTTGTATTTTGTATGTGGCATATGTACCTATATCCTACCTCAGCTCCAGTTCATGGGATATAAATGCTTTCATTTTCTTCTTTATACATTTCTGTATTTTCCAAATATTTATACCGATCACATATTGTCTCTAGCATCAGAAAAAAAAAAAAGGTTTTATTTTGAAAGATACCAACATATTTTGAGATGAATAACATGCTTCATCTGGATCATTTGCTTTTGCTGATTTGGTCCACAGGGGCCCATTATATAACCTCCGTCATTAGTCAATCAGGGCTCGGTGACCTCTTTGCTGGATGATTACAAAATCATCCTGGCTGGTTCCCTCCCCCTGGCCAGCTCCGCGACAGCTTCCCCGTCTCTCCCCACACACCACACTGACCACACCCCCCTGCTTCAAACGTTTCAGTGCTCACCCATCCTTTACAAGTGCCCGGTCCAGGACCTGACCCACTGGAGCCTTCCCATTCTGATCTGGCCTTCCTTTCCAGTCTCCTTCTACCCCCAATGGCATCCAAGTCCCTCCCCATGGGCTATAAGGGGGACCATTCTTCTGCACCTTTCCCATCTAGGAAAGTTCCATTTATTCTGCCAAGCCCCAGCTAACGCCAGCCTTCTGGGAAGGTTTTCCGGGCTCCCAGGGCAGAGTCAGAGCTCCCATGTCAACGGGCCCCTCTGACTCACAGCCTGGTCTACTGAGCAGCAACCATTAACTTACTTTCTCGGCTTGCCCTCATTATGGGCTCCTTGAGGGGGTGGCATCTTTGCCCTCCAGCGCGGCAGCCCAGAAAGTGGGTCCAAACTGTACTCAGTCAACAGCTGTTGCACAGATATATTCAGGAAGAAATCGTTTTTAAAAAATAACTTCTATTGTCTTACCAAAACAATAAGAGTCCATGGTAGAAAAATTAGGAAAATTTAGGGTCCATCAAAGGCAGAGAATGTAAAGCACGCATAATGCCACCTCTCAGTAACACTTAACACCTTGGTAAATTCCATAGGCTACTCTAGAGATTCTCGAACTTCCTCAGTTCATGGCACTCTCAGTGTACCAGTAATTTTTTTTCTGGTACTTTAAACCCAAAGAAATTATGTTTATTATGCAGTTTGGTCCCAACAACCTAATAGTAGTAGTTCACACCATGTCCAGAAGGGTCACTGTGATTCTCTTGAAATTTTGAAATACCATGTGAGGTCCATGTGAATTCCTTACAGTGGCCTAGGGTGCCTTGGCACGCAGTTTAAGAACCACTGGTTTACATTTTCCAAAAGGATTTTTTAAAGCAAAATACTCTGTTATATTATACAAACTGTTTTGTTAGCCTGTCATTTCTAGTTAATAACAAGTAAAAAATAATTTCCCTCTTGGTAGTGCTTATCTAACAATATCTAATATTTGATGAATACCTAAATTGTTTCTTATGAGGGAGGTATAACACTATAGCATTATCTTCATGAAGACACTGAGGCACTGAGAATGTAAGAAACTTGTCTCATGTCCCACAGCTAGTAAGTGGGCCAACCAGGTTGTTAATCCAAGACATCAAGTCCTAGAATCCCTACTCTTAACTACCTTCCTCTAATGCCTTTTAACATTCACAGCCTCATTTCAGGCTGTGAAACGTGCCATTCAAGATGTGATATTCCATATTCCATTATAATTTGTATACTTACAACTTGTTTTATCAAATCCCAAATATTAGACATTTATATTATTTCCAATTTTTTACTCTTCTCAAGAACCTTGAAATGAAAAATCATTCCCTGCATGCTTTTTGTCTATTTCCTTGGGGGAAAATCTCTAGGAGTAGCATTGCTTTGTCAAAGGGTAACATATGCAAACTTCAAGATGTTTGGTATATATTATCAAATTATTCTACCAGAGAAGTTGGATAAATATCTATGCCATTCACTTTTTTCTCACCTTCACTGAGTATTTTCATTATTTAAAAAGAAAAAAAAAAGCATTACCAATAAATTAAGGGGGAAAGTTGTAGCGTATTGTTATGTTAATTTGCATTGCTTGATGTTTAAGGAGGTTGAGTGTTTTTATCTTAAAAACCAGAATTTATTTTTTACTTTAGAAGAGGCAAAGCCTTAGAAGCAAGATGGCAGCTGAAACATGTTTGGGAAAGTCCCTCATTGGATCTGTGTAGGTTCCATTCACATTCACTTCAAACTACTCCACAACCCATGTCCCATGTTGCTGGGCTAGGGGAAGTGATGCTTGCTGGAACACGTGGTCTACGTTACCCAACACGTCATTATTTCTGCATTCTACTTCGCCTGAGGCAGGAAAACACACTCTCCTCGTAGAAACACTGCCACAACAAAGAATGGGTTTATGGAATGGTAGACAATGGTAGACAAGGATTTAGGGGATCTTGGGCCCTGTCCTGCTGTGACCACAGCAGAATCATTTATCATCTGTTAGTTTCAACTCATCTACTAAAATGACTAGTACTTTCAAACTTTTCACAGAAATAGTTCAAAGATACCAGAATGTGAAATTCATTCCCAGGGTTAGTACCTGGGATGTATTGACCCAAAAAGACTCCTTGCAGATGTAAGGTTTCTCTCTTCTTTAAAATTCAGGCCCAGGGTACCTGGGTGGTTCATTCAGTTAAGCATCCAGCTCTTGATTTCAGTTTAGGTCACGATCACGGGGCTGTGAGTTGGAGCCTTGCGCTGGTTTCCACGCTGGGTGTGGAGCCTGCTTAAGATTCTCTCTCCCTCGACCCCTGCCCCTCCCCCAAAATGTTGGTGTTTTTAATAGATAAACATGCTTTGCTTATTTGTTCTCTTTGTCTGTTGTGTTTTCTCACAATATGGGGAGATGTGCCATAATTTCATATGTAGCTTCAAGGACCCCAACACACTGCCATGTACTCCACTTTGAGAATTTTTTCCAAGACTCCTTTAACCTTGGTCAGTATAAGAGTCTAGAGAACAAGATCTGCTTTTTTTTTTTTTTAAGATTTTATTTATTTACTTGACAGAGATCACAAGTAGGCAGAGAGGCAGGCGGGGGGGGGGGTTGGGGGGGGGGGGAAGCAGGCTCCCTGCTGAGCAGAGAGCCTGATGCGGGGCTCAATCCTAGGACCCTGAGATCAAGACCTGAGCCAAAGGCAGAGGCTTTAACCCACTGAGCCACCCAAGTGCCCAAGATCTGCTTTGTAGTTAACAGAGAAATGCAAGTTCATTATTCCGAGTGATGGTTTATTTTCCTAGAAGGATCAGCATTTTTCCTCCCTAACAAGTTTCTTGGTCCCTGACACAGAGCTGAATCTTCCAGTCAGCCTAGACCATAACTGACCATCACTGAATAGTTAAGTCCATATGCTAAAATCACTACTACCATTAATATTCCTACCTTCATCCTGAAAGCAACACACAGCTTTCTCATATAACTTCCTCCTTTCTACTCTGAATCTGCTTCATGATGCAAGTAATGTGATGCAGTAATGGAGAAACGCCATTCTTGGCATAGAGAAATCGAGGCTGACATCTTAGATCTTGGGCAAATCACAACTTCCCTGAAACTCAGTTTCTGGATTGATAATACAGACCTGACAGGTGTGTGGTGAGGAACAGATATACCTTGGGGCGAGGGGCAGGTAGGATTTTTATTTTTAAAAACCCATCCTTAATCCATAGTGAAGAACAGATTACTTAAGCATGACAATCCTTCAGTTTGGAATGTGGGTCGTTGGGAATTTTGTTCCAGCTCTAAGAAGACAGAAGGCTCAGCTGGGCGCTGCTGCCGACCTGCCTGGACAGGTTCTCACCAGACACAGGTGAAACGGGTCTCAGAAACAATGATGGGCATTGTTGAGCTGGGTGGGGCAAGGTAGGGAACGTCGGTAACCACCCGTGAACCTTAGCCAAGTCCCTGTGCGGCAAGCAAAGCTGTTTTTCCTGTGATTCCGTTTTCCGATTAAGAAGTCATGTTAAGCTCTAAGATTTTAAACTCCTGGGGCATCGAAGCCTCCAAGCTGTCCAGGGGCAGGCAGCAGACGCCTCGGCTGGCCACAAGGAACCAAGGCCAGAGCCCTGCCCCAGTTTTCACGATTATGCGGCCACCAGCCCTCACCCTCACCCTCCACCAAGCCAGTTGTGTCAGGGAGGAGTAGAAGCCAAGCTTCATCTCACTGCCAAGCCATGAGGACCCTGGAGGCTAAATGAGACAGACTAGCAACTAGCAGCTCAAATTGAGCAACTCGAGGGAGGAGGCAAGCACGGACGGGGACCACAAGCAAAATAACACCAACAGCAGTTGGCCGAGAGAGGGCATCAAGACCCACACCAGAAAAGGTGAGAAATAAGTAGAGCCCAGGAAGAAGCAATGGCCGCCCCTCCCTCTATCTCCCATGTACGGGAGCGCTCCCCGTGTCGCCTGCCCAATCTGCAGCCACTGCTTCTCTGCTACTTTCTATAGTGCCAGAAGCTTCACTTGGCACAAGGATGGATGAGCTGGTTGGTCTAAACGCTGGGCAGTGAGCAGCTCTACTCAGTCGGAGAAAACAATGAGTGAATGTCCAGATGTGATGAGTTCCCCCTTGTTCCCGAAAGAGTGGTTTGTTTTAGAAAAGACCCTTGTCTTAACTACATGCAATGAATGGAGGGAAATGATCTTTATATCATGAGAGAGTGTATGTGTCTTAAGGTAGAACGAGGCACACATATTCATCTTATTTACCAAGAACGGTATCTAAGTCACACGTATTGCAACTAGTTTCCCCAGGTTGGTTTCTTACCGTCTTTAGTTACCTGCATGTGCTGTGTCAGCTGGTCCTCTGTTACTGGGTTTGTGTTTGTTCATTTATTTCTTTGTTGAGGTATTTGGATTTTGTTGTTTTGTTTCTTTGTTTTTCCTTCTCCTAACTTCATTTAGAGAGGTGCAGAATGGCGGCAGCACAGAGTCGTGGTTAAGAGGACAGCTTCTGCTGAGAGGCTAACAGCAGAGTCAAACACCCAGCTCTACCCTGCAGGGCATAATTTGCCATTTTCAATTACAAAATGAAAGTGCAGGGCTCTTTGTGCGCAAATGATCAAGAATTTCAAGACAGTGAGGCCCCTGGGTGGAGCAGTTGGTTAAGCATCTGACTGGATCTCAGGATTGTGAGATCGAGCCCTGTGTCAGGCTCTGTGCTCTGTGTGGAGCCTGCTTTAAGATTCTCTCTCTGCCCTTCCCCTGGCCTCTCTCTCTCCCCCTCTCTGAAAAGAAGAAAGAAAAAAAGAAAGGAAGGAAGGAAGGAAGGAAGGAAGAAAGAAAGAAAGGATGAATGAATTTCAAGACAGTGACCTCCAAACATTAAACCAAATATGGAGCTTTTATGACCACAGGGCCAGTGTGACTCCTCCTGTCACATGTCCATGAAGCCAGCCCTGCAGTCCCACGCTAACTGTGGGACTTGGGAATGTCACCCTCACAAACCTCAATCTTCTTACCTTTAAGTTGGAGACAATAACAGTACTTCAGTTACAAGAGCTGCGGAATGATTAAATCAGATGATATTTGTAAAGTGCTTTGTACAGTGCCCAGCACATGGAAAGTGTTAAACATTATCAGCTGTTGCTACCGACCACAACTGCTGGTATCATAATGGGCTTCAGAACCTCCATTAAAACAATGAGATACCACTACATGCCTATGACGATGGCCAAAGTTTGGAGCACGGACAACAGCAAATACTCACAAGAATGTGGAGCAACGGGAACTCCCGTTCCTGGCTGGTGGCAACACAGAAAGGTACAGGCACTTTGGAAGACGGTTTGGTGGTTTCCTGCAAAACTAAACATGCTCTTACCACACAATCCAGCAGAGCCAACAATCACACTCCTCATATTTACCCAAAGGAGCTGAAAATTTATATTTACCCAAAAATCCGCACATGGACATTTACAGCAGCTTTATTCATAGTTGTCAAAATTTGGAAGTGGCCAAGATGTCCTTCGGCAGGTGAACGGATAAATAAACCGCGCTGCATCCAAACGATGCAATATCACTCAATGCTGCTTGAGCCACAAAAGAGAAATGGTGGAAATTTAAATGCATTCAAATGCATATTACAAAGTGAAAGAAACCGGTCTGAAAGGCTGTATGCTGCATGATTGCAACAATACGACATTCTGGAAAAGCCAAAACTATGGAGACCGTAAAAAGATCAGTGGTTGCCAGGGGTTACAGGAGAGAGGGAAGAATAAATAGGTGGAACACAGAACGCTTTTAGGGCAGTGGAAATACTCCATGTGATACCACAACGGTGGATTCTTTCATTCTACCTTTGTTCAGATCCATAGAATGTACAAGACCAAAAGTGAACCCGGAGGTTAACCGTGGACTCTGGATGCCAATGACTTGTTAGCGTAGGTTCATCAGTTCTAACAAATGTATCACTCTGATAGGGGATCTTGATAAGAGGGGGTTATGCATGGATGAGGACAGGAAGGGTCTGGCTATCTCCGTACCTTCCTTTCAATTTGGTGCAAACCTAAAACTGCTCTAAAAAAAAACCAAAAAAACAAAGTCTTATTAAAAAAAAATAAAGCTCCTCAATATCCAAACAAAATGAGGAATCAGGGCAACCATCATGTAATGGGAGACATTCACCACTACACTCTTTTTTTTTTTTTCACCACTACACTCTTTTCTTTGAATTATCTGAACAAGAAAGCTTTAACATATATTACCCAAATAATTACTTTTATCATTCCCATTCACTTTGGCCACGAGCTGATCTGATCAGATAAAATTTAATATGAAGCTGTAAAAATATAAAGATCAGATGTTCTACATAAAAGGAATCAGGTTAAGACACAAAAGAGTTGAGGAGCTAAGAAAATCTGGAGATTTGAAGAACACATTTCAGGGGACAGTGCAAAGGGAAAAGGTGCTAGTGACAATTTGGAGATGACTGTCATTTACTGTCACTTTGGACAGATCTCAGAAATAAAAGCCTATATAAAAATTCTGTCCTTTCAAAGAAAAGTTGGAGGTCGAGGAGGAAACTGTTTTAATTAAACTTTTATATTATGAAATATTCCAATGATACATAAAAGTCTATGATGAATTAAAGCACTAATAATGTACTTACCTCATAGTTTGATCAAATCTTGTCTTTATATATTTGCTTCAGATTTCAAGACTTTTACTGTAAATTATAAAACACGAAAATGAATGAGTACTTTAATACAAGAGGAACACACTAGTAACCACTGTTCAGGTAAAGAATGGAACTCAGGCACCTACCCTTGGATGCCTTCCATGGACCCTTTTCCATCCACAAGCCCTTCCTTCCCCCGAAAGCAACCACTCTTCTAGAACTCACCAAAGAGAAACTTTTTATTTTGATTTGAGACAAAGAGAGAAAGAGAAAGAAACCCTACCATAGAATACCAAAATAACACAACTGATAAATAGTATCATATGTATGAACCCAAATCCAAAAAAAATAGAAATTTCTCTTGGGCAATAAAATACTTCCTTTACTCCCCCTCGGATGATGGAGAGCCTTCTTCTCCCTGGCTTTCTCTCACATATGGACTCAACATTTTCCAGATTGGACCCATTTTGGCATTTTGTAACCGATTCTACCTCTAACAGTGAAAACATACTGCCTCTGTTTCTGTAATTATTTAGCTGAAGCCACAAAAACTGGGTAATGTTCAAAGTTAGAAAAAATAATTACCAAGTGCGTTAGGGTCCTGTTTCTGAAGATCCTTACTTCTATCAGCAACTGTACTTCCAATATCAAGGTGAACACATGTCATGTTTTGCTTCTATTTTTAGGTTAAAGAGTCCGTGTTGAATCAAGTTGCTAATGCCTGCGCAAAACTGTCCCTTATCCCCACATTGCATGGATCCACAGCCAAATCCTAGGTGAGGTCAGTGCTTTCAATTTACCAGATGCACACAGTCCCTTAGACCTTCTTAACGTCTCCCAAGATGGGGTGCTGATACCTGCAAAAGACATGTAGTGCTGCCCTTAAAATTAAAGAGGACAGTTTTATACACACACACACACACACACACACACGTATGTATTAGTCAGGACTAGATGCAAGTAAAAGAAAAACAACTTAAAATAGTTTAGACTAATATGAGAATTTATAGGCTCGTGTAACCAAACTGCCAAAAAAAAGGGTACAAATGACTACAATACTTTCAAAATTATTTTTGTCTCTTAGCTCTGCCTCCACATTGATATGTCAGCTTTCTTATCTCCAGCTGGCTTTCAGAATCTGAAGCTAGAGTCATAATTGCCCCACTCTGGGCTCACATCTTTGAGCCTCACCTTCCAAAAGTGAAGGAAGCTTTCTCTCCACTCCTCCACTCCTGATGAAAATAAATCCTGAATGTATATATTTGCAAAAAAGAAAAAAAAAGAAAAAGAAAAAGAAAAACTCTGCAAATGTACAATTAAGATATGTGCATTTTATTGTATGTGACTTTTATGTCAAAAGGAAAACCCACTGTGAGCAAATATTGACCCCTACTTGAATGCATTCTAAAATTCTTACAAAGTGTACAAATGTCTGCGATTGACTCTGAAATGCACAAAAACCAATTTGAATTAATAGCTGGATAGAAGGGTGGATAGATAGACGATAAAACTAATGTAGTAAGATGCTAAATGATAGAGCTGAGGTGGTGGGTGTTCACTATAAAATTCTCTCACAATTTGTTTGAGAATTCTCATGGTAAAGTGTTGGGTATGGGGAGATAAATCCTGAGGAAGGCCTCCGGTTGGACCAACTTGGGTGCCCCTCCCAGCACCGACCTGAAGTGAGGTGTGAGACGCGGGGTCATCTTACCTCGCATTAAACCCTTCTACTGTGGCCCGCAAGGCAGTGTGACACAGCTCTGTCCAGGACATGCGACAGAGCAGGGAGTGGAAGGATGAGAACTTGTGAAGGAAAGTCGTTCCCCCACAGAAAGGACTAGGTGCAGCCAGGGCCACGGGGTCATGTTGTGGGGCAGGCAGTGGCCCCAATTTGACCTCCTGATGGTCCTCACAACAACGGGACAGATGATGGTCTTTGCACTGTGACTGCACGTCTCCTTGCCATTCACAGATCAGAATGAATGACAGAAGACCTGACTTTTCTTAGGTGGTGACTTTAAAATGCATGCCACAAGGAGTAGGAAAAATTAACAGGAGATACCAAAGAGTAAAAGCACCCAGCATTTCAGAGCAAAGACATACTTGTCTAAGGAAAAGCGAGCATTCAGCCATTTGCTAGACATTAGTTTCAGGCTAAATCAGTTTATGTCATTGAGCACATCACTCCTGTAAAGCCAGATCTGCATTAAAAAAAAAAAAAAAGCAACGACCTTTAAACAAGGGGTTCTCAATCTGCAGTCTACAGGTATCTCGGCTTGGTGAGGTTAGGTGTGAGGAAAAGAAAGGTTAGCCTTTCCCCCCCAACCGAAAGAGGGCTTAAGGAGGAGTTCTTCAAGGTAAAATTATTCGTTAATCTATGTTTTTGTGCTAAGTTATGAAAAAGCCTAAATTTCTCCTTGACCCCTCTCTCCTGCTATCCAACTTTTGGAGATTGGATTTTATCAGGAATTTTAATAGTCAGCGTTAGGGAGGTAATACACCCTTGCCTAGAAAATTCAAAACACATTTGCATAGTTTTTAATTGACAGGAACATGAGGTCAAGTTTGCTAAATGAAGCCGTGTGTCCTCAGGTTGGCTGAGAACGGACCCACGTAAGCCAAGGCCGTCTCGGCATTTTGTCTTTTCTGTGTGATTTAGGAGCACCCTCCACACTCCCAGCTCTTCCCTTCACTGTCACCTCCCACACGTCAAACCAGTCTCTTGGGCTGCTTATGTCAGTCCAGGCCAGAGCCGGGGAAGAGGAGTTCCAGATCCAGCCAGGCCTTCCACCCAGTCTGGTGCAGAAGGCCAGAACCGTCCAAAACGACCAGTAACTAGGGAGTCAGCTGCACTGGCTTGTTTGCATGCATCGCCCATCCCCCAGAGTCTATAGCCTTTAATTTCTACAATTTCTCCAGCAGCGGTCCATAAATTTCATTATGACTTTGAAAATCCCTGGAAGCTCTGTATCTGAAACTGTTGCTATGTTTCCTTCTGCCGAGTCCTCCGAAGTTATAAGTATCAATTTAAATAGTAGGAATGGTAAGAGTGTCAGTTACGACTTACAGAGAACCTAGACACCGGGCACTATGCCACTCCCCTTACGTACAATGGCTCACTTAATCTCCCCAGTCACCCAGTGATGTGGTTTCTGTTAATATTTCAATTCTACAGATGGAAAAACGGAGGCATGTAAAAATTAAGCTGTTTGGCCCAAGTCATGTGGCAAGGAAATGGCAGAACTATGATTCAAAGCCAGGGACATGCTTTTAACTACTGTGCTATGACATTAAAGCCATCCAAGAAATTGAAAAGGTAAGTGTCTTGCCCAAGCTTACACAGAAGCAAAGATTGGAAACCTGAATTTGTTACTCAAAATTCTGAGTTCTTTTCTTGTATGGAACACATAGAATGGTGAGACTTGTAAGGAATTTCTCATAAAGAAGGGACAGAGGTGAGAGCCACACCAGAGTGTACTAACTTGGGTTTTCAATTCTTCACTGACAGTATTTGGCTAAAGGTCACAAATAGTGTCCATGTGACTGGGAATTGTCTAAAAAAGACCAAGGGATTTGGGCCAATCTGTTCAACCAAAATCTACGAAGCAGTGGGGTAGGTAGGGACCACAAGATGCTGGGTCTCTTTGTTCCATCTCGTTATTTACCCAGATGGTGACCCTACCATGGAGTGACGGGAGCCGGTGGAGACAGCGAATAATAAAATTAGCAAAACAGACTGCAGCCCTCTAGTTTGAATCAGGGGTTCTCAACCAAAAACTTTACATGTCTGATTCTTTTTTGTAGGAAACATTTCCAGCATACGCAAAAGTAGAGAAACTGGTATGATGAGCGCCATGTCCCCATCACCTCCACTTAAACGAGCATCACTGCTTTGCCATTCTTGCTTCGTGGATTTCTTTAAAAGTTGAAATTGTAAGACTCTACCCCAGGAAGGTTTTATTGAATGGGTGGCATTCGGGAATGTATCTTTTTCCAAACTCTCCAGGTGATTCAAGGAACTGCCTGGTTGGAATAGCCGAAACTCTGGTCCTAGGACCGGGGACTGCACCTGCCTAAAAGAAGGGAAGAAGCCCCCCCGCCCAGTGCCGACGGCGTGGTGCTCCATGACTCAGAGAAGAGACCTGAACAGCAGAGGTTTATCTGTCCGGGACCAGGCAGGAAAGAAGTCATTCCAGATGGTTTGGATGAAGAAGCCGTAATGATAGGACAGAGGAGAGAGAAGGGATAAGAAAATGTTAAGGAGGTCATGGGGTCCAGAGACCAATAAGGACAGGAAGCCATCGTCAGCCCTAGTGCCAGGGCCCAGAGGAGGACCCAGAGCCCCTAGAGTCTAGTGAAAGCTGGAATCCTCGGTTAGGGGCTGCTTGGCAGGAGCTGTGATTTGGAGTCGCCAGGAACAGCTACGGCTAAAGACACACTGCAGAAGCACAGGGTTTGGAAGATCTACACTGATCTTGCTCTCTTCCCATCCTCTTACCCAGGCCAGGCCTGTCACTGGCCAAAGGAGACCGCGAGTCAGGAGCAAGGCAGGAGATGCGGGGGAGGGGGGTGTCCTGGGGCCAGGAGCTGGCAGAAGGAGGCAGAGAACACATCCAGGGATGAGAGCAAGGTGGGGAATGGGAGCACAGAATAATCTGTCAGGAGAACAATCAGTCATCCCTTCCGAATTCTGAGGTGGGAAAAAGCAGTCGACTCTTCTTCCCAGAGTGAGCTGGATGTTTCTCAGCCCTGGAAGAAGCCAAGTCGGAGAGCAAAGGGACTGTCTTATCCTTGGTAATATCAACCACAAACCCCTGTCATGGGTGGCATGGTGGGCTTTAGTGTGACAGCCTGGCCCCAAGTTCCTTCCCCTGCTCCCGCAAAGTCAAGCTGGAAAGGGGGGGGGGCAAAGTTCAAGGACTGTAATCATTCCCGATTTAAATTGTCACCATGGAGAAACCTGGCTCACTTTTTTTGTAAGTTAACATTATTGACTGGTCAGAGGGATATTAGTTCCCAGTGAAATGTAGTTAGAGGCGATTACTTTCTGTTTACCATTTATTCTCAATTTACCAACTAAAAGGACAATGTAGGGGTTCCTATCACAGAATTTTTATGGAGCCCATTTTCCCCTTGAAATCTCAAAGTCTATTATTTGCAAGTTGTTTAAAAGCTAGCATTTCAGTTTTCAAAGCTACAATCGCATTTATGCTTCTGGTTAAAAAGCAGAAGAAAAACAACTCCCTAGGTCGAAGTTAATCTTTTCAACTCCTTCTCCCCAAGGGACATATACATATGCATGCTCGCCCCTCTAGACTCCAGAAACACGTCAAGCAATGTAACTCCACAGACTTCGGCAACTGTATTAAGACCTGAGAATCCCAACAGAGGCGGAAGAACCCAGGAAGCAGAAATTTTGAGCCGTCTCCTTTGAAATGGTCATTGACCAAGTGGAGTGTGTCCAAAGAAAGGGGTGACCATAATGACAATGGGCTTTGAGGGGGTCTGACTGCCATCTTCAATTTTCTGGAGAAATGCGATGTTCAATCATGCGGTTCCAAATGACAGGACTAGAGCTGGTCATTCTAGAAAAGCCACTTTTACCCCATCAGGGAGATGTTGGTAATTGCCTGATTGATTCACTGCGCCAGTGCCTGGCTCAGAGCTTGACATATAAAGGGCACCCAGTAATATTTGTTAGATGGATGGTAATCCCTGATACTGGTCAGTGGTGAAACTTGCCACTGTCAAGCTAGAGAGCTATCTGTCAGGGGTTAAAGTCTGGACGAGCCTTTGTAAGAAACACTGTGGAAGGTATCCCTGTAACGGCAAACTGTATTTATTCCATTTCTGGAATTGATCGCTTCTAAAGCTAATGTCTGACTAGGACATGGCTGGAGGGGAAGGGTAAGAAGGTTGTCAGGGCAAGTCCATCCTCCTTCTTGGGGCCAAATAGGAATAGAAGATAAATCACATAAATCCTTCCAATGTGGGAGATAAATGTGGCAGAGAAATAAAAATCCAATGTGATTCAACAGTAATATAACAAACAACCCAACTGAAAATACTACATACAGATGCTAATAACGCTATAAGCCTGAAATGTATATAATGTTATATACCAAATTTACCTCGATTTTTAAAAAAATGGGCCAAAGACCTTAATAGACACCACACCAAAGAAGATAGATAAATGGCAAACAAGCCTACGAAAAGATGCTCCCCATCACACGTCATCAGGGAAATGCAAATTAAAACAACAATGGATACGGCCATACTCCTATTAGAATGGCCCAGATCCAGAGCACGGACAACAGCAAATGCTTGCAGGGAGGCAGAGCACCAGGAACTCTCATTCATGGCTGGTGACAAGGCAGAAAAGGGACAGTCGCTTTGGAAGACAGTTTGCGGTTTCTTGTGAAACTAAACATATTCGTGCCATACAATCCAGCAGAGCGGGCAATTGCCAGTCTTGGTATTCACCCAAAGGAGATGAAAATTTATGTCTTTATCAAAATCTCCTCACAGATGTTCATAGCAGCAGTTGGGGTTCACAGCTGCCAACACTTGGAAGCAACCGAGATGTCCTTCCGTAGATGAACAAGTAAATAAACTGTGGTCCGCCCAGACGGTGGATAGTTTGCTATTCAGCACTGAAATGAAAGGAGCGATCAAGCCATGAAAAGAAATGGAGGACACTTACATGCAAAGTGATAGAAGCCAGTCGGAGAAGGTTGTGTACTTTATGGTTCCAACTACATGACGTTCCGGAGAAGGCAAGACTATGGAGATAGTAAAAAGATCAGCGGTTGCCAGGGCTGGGGGCCTGGGGGAGGAATGAAAAATGGAGCGCAGAGGATTTTCAGGGCAGTGAAAATACCCAGTACGATAGCATAATGATGGGAATTTGTCATTGTACAATTGTCCAAACCCACAGAATGGGCAACACCAAGGTGAACCATAATGTAAAGAATGGCCTTTGGGTAATTATGATGTGTCAGTGTAAGGGCATCAACAGTAGTAAAGGTACCACTCTGGTAGGGGCTTTTATAATGAGGGGGACTCTGCAGAGAGAGGGGCTGGGGATGTACGGGAAAGCTCTGTAGCAACCTGTCACCAACGTGTGACCTCGAAACCACTCTAAGAAAAATAAAGTCTTAATTAAAACAACAAATGTGGGGGCTCCCTGAGAAGACATCTGAATATTTTCATTTGGTAGAAAAGAGGAAATCAGGAGTTGAGTTCACTACGGTCTGTCCTGGGAGGCAGATTTCAGGAGCAGGGTGAAAGGTGAGTTTGCAAGGTGTAGGCCCAGGAATCCCGAGAGGACTCTTTAGAAGTTGATCTTTAAGCACCCCAAACAAAATTAGCCCTCCAGACCTCTAGGGGTAACACAGAAGAAAATGAATCCATTCCGTTCGACATCAGCAATCCTAGCACATGACTGTGCGTGTTTCCCTCCACCATCTCCACCGCCAAGGGAACACCTTTAAATATCCTCCTGGTTTTGCACACAGATAATTAAAGAGTGCACTGTGATTGCTCATCTCATCTGTTCGAATGATGTGAGTCAATGTATGGAACTTACACTCTGGCTGTGGTTCATCTCTGAGCATTCAGTTTAGCAGGAGAATTTTCCTTTTCTCGTTCTACTTGGGGTCCTAGTTCTTTAAATTCTATCCTTATTGGCAGGCTGTTGTCATGGAGAAAAATAACTTTAAGTAGCTCTTTGAAAAGCTTTGAGTTGCTGTTCCCTGCTATTTAAAGATCCCCCAGTAAAGCGAAAAGTGCACTTTGTTTCCATATAAGGCACTACCGCTCCATGGCGAGAGTGTCACTGGGGCCTGATTCCATGTGCTCAGAGCAGAACATGACATGTCCTGAACATCTGGGGATCACATTTATTAAGCATGTCTACCCAGTCGAGAAGGCAAAAGAAAAATCAGAAATCCGAACTCTGCTATCTGAAAGCTTTGGCCAACCACGCTTCTGAGTCATTATGAGCCGAAGCAAATAAGACAAGCCAAATCTTATAATCACCACCTATTTCGCCTCCCACGCGGAGCGTTTGCTCTATGTGGCCTTGGAACTAATTGCCATAATCCATTTCCCTGCCACCTCCTCATCAAGTACTCAGTATCTAAAACTTTCTTTGTTTCAATTCACAAGCATTTACTAGACACTTAAGACACGTCTAGCTCCCGGTTGGACATGGTAGGGGTACACTGAAGTATAGAATAAGGTCTCAATACAGTAAGATTTGAGAGAGAAAACAACGCAGATAAAATAAATGAAACAGCCAACACCGTTGAAACACCAAGTGATACAGAATACTAATGATTCCCAACTTTGTCTGATGATTGGACTCAGTCATGAATATATTTTTAAAATGCACATTCCCAGGCCCTTGCACCTGATCTAATGAATCAGGAACTCTAGGAGGAAGCCCCAGAGTCGACAAGGTTCTGCCCTAAAACATGAATGAGTTCTGTAAGACTTCTGTAAGCCTCTCTGGTCCTCAGTTTTCTCCTTTGTAAAAGAAGTGAGGTGATCTAGATGACCTCTGAATTCCTGCTTCCTCTGACATTCTGTAATGTTATGATTTAAAGTAATAATATGTATAATTTGATAATAATCAATGTAAAACGTCAAAGAGGGCTTCATGGAAAATGAGAGACATGGCATGCAAAAAAACCCAGAAAAACAAACAAACAAACAAAAAAACCCAAAACAATCCAATGAGTGTATAATGGGTCAAAGGAAGGACTTGGATTTGAATCTAGCTCTGCCACATACTGGCTGGATGACCTTAGAGAAGCAATTTATCCCCACCCCGCCACACCACCCCCCACCCCCGCCGCGAAGGGATCTGTTTCTTATCTATAAAATGGGGATAGGAGCAGTACTACTTTCTGGAGTTGTAAAAAGCATTCAAAGAAACAATATATATAAAGCACATAGTAACCACTCAATGGTTATTAGGAGCATTACTCTTATTGGTGACCAGAAGAGAATAAGGAATTCCAGTTGGATTAAAAGGTCTTGAGCAAATACATATTAGTCTTTAAGGAGTGGTCAAAGGGGGAAACTGGCTTGCCTCTCTATTGGACGGAGAGATAAGTTTGGACAGCTACAGTGGGGTTAGATGACCCAGTTTGTCTCACTCCCTCGAAACAGATGCTTCCTCGGTTCCCTGAATCCACACGCTACTAGAACATCCTTCAACATCAGCTGCTTAAGCAAGAGCTTTCGCCCTTCCTGCCCTGAAAGAATCCAGATGCTGTGTCTTTCTACGGCGGACCTGGTTATGCCAGGGTGGATCACACATAGCATCACCCCACGTTAGCAGAGCAGGGAGGCACCAGTCTCTGGAACCACAGCTTTCAAGGAAATGGGGCTGTGGCTGGCGTGCCGATGATTCGGCCTCGCCCTGGGCTCAGAAGAGCAGATTGACAGCCAGATTACCACTTGGAAGAGGAATCTGCGCTCACCATTTTGTTTTGCTATAGGTGTATTCTATCCCTGTCTAGAAAGTGAGCTCGCCCTTCCGTGAACTTGTAGCCAAATCTTGTTATGCCCAGTGCCCAGGTTCCAGGGAGGAATAGTGGAGAAAAACTTCATAGAGAAGAAGTCAAGGATATACCAGGGGTTGAGGATCTAGAATGTTTTGTCTTCATTCCTAAGTGGCCAAGTATTTTAAAATAAATATTATTCTTGGTTTCAACTTATTTGTATTTGAGACCAAGAGAATCATTGAAATAGTCTGTCTTCTTGGTTGTCACAGAAAACGTTTTGCCCATCTAAAAAGGGGGCTGTTCTACTTCAAATGAAATATTCTGCCTTATCAGTAACTACCAGGTTTTAAAGGATTGGCTTCAGAGAGTGGATCTGAGTTCGAGAGACTGATTCATCTTTGTATCATTCATGTATTCATTCTGTGATTTACTGAGATTCTAACATACGGGAAGCACTTTGCCAGGAAGTGGGGCAGAGATTCACAGGTGAGTAAAATAATGGAGGGGCGCCTGGGTGGCTCAGTGGGTTGAGGCCTCTGCCTTCGGCTTGGGTCATGATCCCAGGGTCCTGGGATCGAGCCCCGTATTGGGCTCTCTGCTCAGTGGGGAGCCTGCGTCCTCCTCTCTCTCTCTGCCTGCCTGTCTGCCTACTTGTGATCTCTGTCAAATAAATAAAAAAAATAAATCTTTAAAAAAAGTAAAATAAAATAATGGATTGCTAGGCCTGCCTGCAGAGGTTTTCTTTCTGTAGTATCAGAATAGGGTCCAGGAAGGGGAATTTTAGCAAAGCTCTAGTTGATTCTGAATGATCAGACTATGTTTAGAAACACGAATATGGAAGACTAACGTTTAGAAGATACAGCAGACTAGTGTTTAGAAACACTAATATAGGGGTGCCTGGGTGGCTCAGTGGGTTAAGCCTCTGCCTTCGGCCCAGGTCATGATCCCAGGGTCCTGGAATTGAGCCCTGCATGGGGCATTCTGCTCGGCGGGGAGCCTGCTTCCCTCTCTCTCTGCCTGCCTCTCTGCCTACTTGTGATCTCTGTCAAATAAATAAATAAAATCTTAAAAAAAAACAACACTAATATAGAAGATCCAAAGACGAATAAGGGATAATTCTGCTTCAAGGAATTTACAACGATCTCTCAGACCTTTCAAGTAGCCAGATCCAAAGCTACTTCCAACTAGCCTTCCAAGGAGCCAACGTCAGTAGCCAGTTCTTCCAACTTTCTTCCCTCCTCTCTCTCCCCAGTCAATTCACCCACCGTCTGCATGCTTTGTAGTAGGAACAGAGCTGGCGCTGGCAGATAAATAAAAAAGAATGACCTCCCCTTCTAAAAGCGTGTATTTCAGAAGCTCATAATCATTAAAATTTGCCATGGCAAACAGAGCATAAACTACCCTCTCTCACATATGCATCTCATATAACAGACCCACGTGGGGCAACGTCCTTGTCCTAATGGAGCAGTTTCTTATACAAGCACGTGAGATTAATTTCTGGATCTTTATTCGGTGATGACCTTGAGAAAGTGGAAACCACGACGGTAAGCATGTAGACAGCATCTCTTCATTCAGGCACGACTCTGTACTAAGCACTGGGCCACGTTCTCAGGATTACCCAATTAAAAGGGAGAGGAGGGTTTTGAGGGATTTCAATATTCAGATTGGGTTGGCTAGGGTCTGTTTGGCCCCCAGGAACAGCAGAACTAATTAATAGTGGTGTAAATGATAAACATATTAAGTTAAATAATGGGAAGGGCGGTCATTCCAGAGCTGGCTCATCAGTTCATTCTCAAGAGGACTGGCTCGGCACCTCCAAGAGTCTCCTGGGTTTCCCATTTTGTTCACAAGACGGTTCGGCAGATCCAGGCACTCCATCCTTCATAACCTCATCCCAAGGAAGGACAAGGGAGAAGCCAAGGCCAGGAGACAGCTTCCACACACCCCTTTTTCCTTTGTCATGGAGAATATATCTTCTCATAAGATAGCAGTATATTTCCCCTTACATCTCACTGGCTAGAACTGGGTCATTTTTCTCAACCTTAGCTGTAATTGAGGCTGGGAAAGGAAGGGACTGTTGAGTAAGCCAGACAACATCTTCTTTTAACAGAGATGAAATGATTATAAAATGCTAAGGATGTAGTATTTAACCAATTGCTCAATTACATGAGTGTTTCTGGAATAAAGAAAAGAAGAGAATAGGTGTAGAATACGGGGAAATTTAAAGAGGGAGAGACAGAAACCCATTAGATGAAAGAGGAGGTGGGTTTGGGTTGATGGAGAACAAAGGCGCAGGGTCTTTCGGGTAAGGAAAGAACTCAAGAAACTCGGAAATGGCATTAATGACTAGAAAACACTGCAGTGTTTTCCAGGTTATTTATTTTCATAGCACCAATGTTATGCTCTTCCCAATATTTATGTCAGCATTAGGATCATTTTCTTATTTTCTATGCTGGATAACTTTAAATGAACAATATCTTTCATTTTTTAATTTATTAATTTTTAAATTTTTATTTTTTAAATTTTTTTATTTTTTATTAACATATATTATTAGCCCTAGGGGTACAGGTCTGTGAATCGCCAGGTTTACACACTTCACAGCACTCACCATAGCACCTATCTTCCCCAATTGTCCATAACCCCACCTCCCTCTCTTCTATTTTTTAATATTGTTTTTATAAGGTGAAATTCACATAACATAAAACTAACCACTTGAAAGTGTAAAGGTCAGTGGAATTTAGTACATTCACAATGATGACAAAATTATATTTTAAATGGTCTAACCTGTTGATGTTTTAGGAAGCACATTCACTGACCCGAGAGTCCGGAGTCCTGGTTCTAGTTCACGCTCGTCCAAACCAACCCTGTGACATCGGCTGAGTTGTTAAACATCTCTAGAACTGCGGCATCTCTCTGTAAAAGGGTGGATGACTTCCACTGCTTGAATCAAAATCACCTTGAGAAGTGTTTAAAAATACCTGGCATTCTTTCATCCCCAGAGCCTAATTCAGTAAATCTGGCATATGTGATTTTTAACAAGTCATGCTTAAGAACTAGGAGATGATTATCTTAAATTGTTTTAAATAATTTCTAAGATTCTTTCATAACCTTATATTTTTAGGATTCTGAGAGCCATGATTCCACGGTGAACAATATCTTTTATTTGAAGTGTGTGTGTGTGTGTGTGTGTGTGTGTGTGTGTGTGTGTGTTGGGGGGACAGAGAGAGAGAGATTTCCCAAGAAGTGCTCCAACTATTCAGACAAAATGGATGCAAGTGAGCTGGTTACGTCACAGAAATTTCCATTCCGAAGTGCAGACAGGAAAGAGACAGGCATGTTCTTTTCATTTGATGCCACTTGTAATGAAGTTTTCCAAGTATCCATGAGAGGTGTCCTGAGTGGGGAATAGGCTAGTGCCAGATATCAACTATCAGCGATATTCCAAGCTCGGAAGTCTCCAAAACGCTGAATTACGAGAACCTGCCAGAACCTATATGAGTGGAAAACAACCAAAGTAGGGCAGAAATGTGTCTCTGAAATCTGCTGGTTAGATGGAGAATAGCAAAGCCTTAGGTTAAAGTAATACTTGATCTAATGTAGTCTCTCTTTTCTGACACCAGTTATTCTGTATCTTACCCTCATCTTTCTTTTACCTGTCTTGTTCAACTCACAATTATTTTATTGATATGTTTGTTCACCTGGTTTTTATTATTTTCCTCCTACAGTAAAACCTCTGTGAGGACAGATAATATATTGTTGTTCACCATTGTATCCCCACTGCCTGTCACAGGCCCGTGAACTCTCAACTATTTATTAAATAAATGAATGAGTGAATAAATGTTCCTATCTGTTAACTAATTTTCCAGAAAGTTACCTGACATCTACAAAGCTATCCAGGACTAGCTGTTCTTCCACCAGGCCCACGTTGTGCATCACAGTAGGAATCCACCTGGGTGTGGAACATGTTCAGCAAACAAAATGTATCAAACCAAACATCACCACACCGTCAATAAAAGAAGAAACATCACTGAACACCTACTAAGACAAGCCAAGTGATTTGCCGCATGTTAAGGGAAGCTGTTTCATTATCAGCTGTCTCCCCCTAGTGGTGAAGAATATATTTATCAGGGCTCCCTGGTTTTGGATCTTTTAAAAGAGAGGAAAGAAGCCAGGCGCTTTTGCAGAAAAGTGCTTTTGCTACCAATTTCACAACCTTTGAATTATATATAATACACACACACACACACACACACACACACATAAATTTAGAAGGAAAAAGTGCATGAGTTGCAGTTTATCTTAATGATCTGGCTGTTTGTTAACCCTGGAAAACATAGCTGGAGTTAAAAATAACTTGCGTAAAATTCCTTTTGAACTCTAACTGCTCGTGTCATTTCACGTGCTTACGGAACCCTTTCCTAAGAAAGATTTAAAATAGCTATTTTTTCTCAAAGCCTCTAAGAGAAGAATTGATTTCTCATTTAAAATTTGACATTTACTCTATCACATGAACAGATTTTCCTGGAAGCAAGAAAATCATGACGAAATTACCCTAAAGACTGACATAGACCAACTTTTTTTAGATGAAGTTCAGAAACTATACGTTTAAAAAAAAAATTCAGCCAAACTGCTATTTACAAATCATTAGTTGCAAAACAGCTAGCAACTTAACTGAATTCAACATTTCCCTGATTCTACGCGATCCTAGCCCCCAAAACACCCACAGAAACCTATATTTGTATCTACGGGTATAGATTGAGGAAGGCTTTTAAAAATAAGCTATCCAAAATGATCTCTAATTCTGAAAGTATTAGCAGAGCAAAGAACATATTTTTTCATATATACATTTCAATTTGGTACTCTCTCTCTCTTAGCTAATGAGGTCATAGTGAGTTTTTAAGAGAATTTAAAGAGAGAATATCATTTGCTTATAGGACTTGTTTGAAGTTTTCGGGCACATGTGTGTGAGTGTGTGCATATGTACTAGGAAAAATTTTTTTGAGCATCAACTATGTACTAGGCATTGAAGCTGGCATATAACCCTCCTAATAAACTGATGAAATAGACACATTATTTTCACCATTTCACCAGTCTGCTCAGGTATATATTAAATTCCTGGCCCAAGGTTGCCAACTGTGGGACTAGATCTTACTGGTTTCCATCAATTATCCTTTGAGCAATTTTTCAGTTCATTGGTACTATTCAACAAGCAACAACTTAGTATGTGCAAGACATTGGGCAAGGAGGGTGCTCAGCAATATTCAAACAACTTCAGGGAATATTTATCTCCTATGGATTAAAACTGATGAAAACCATTCTACCTTAAGAAGCAGTGAATCTGGAATGCCTGCGTGGCTCAGTTGGGTAAGTGACTACCTTCGGCTCAGGTCATGATCCTGGAGTTCTGGGATCGAGTCCTGCATCAGGGTCCCTGTTCAGCAGGGAGTCTGCTTCTCTCCCTAACCCTCCCACTTCTCATGCTCTCTCTCTCTCATTCTCTCTCTCTCAAATAAATAAATAAAATCTGAAAAAAAAAAGAAGAAGAAGAAGAAGCAATGAATCTAATTGACGACTACAGTCTTACAGGGGACCAAAATTATTATCCTTAATGATACATTTTTCATGCACTAATACTGATAATCTGGACATATTCTAGAATTTTCTTATTTAACCAAACCTCAATTATTACTTCTTTTGTTAACAGTTCCTTTCATTTTTCCTAAATATAAAGTGTGGTGGCCTGGGCCTTCTTTTCAGTCATCAAGAAAATGATAATTTAATTAAGGATTTTAGTTACTTTAGAAACAGTTAACCAATATTTTATTCTATTAGATTTGTGTGGCCACTGGAACTTTCCCATCTGTCCATAAGAAAATTCCCATGGTCTGTGAAATTGGCTGCTTGCCTGGTGGGATTGCAACATGCTAATTGTAGTGTCTTCTCTAATACACCAGATGGCGGTGGCTCCTTTATCTGTATATAAGTGACCCACACGAAGATGTTCAGACTAGTGCATCAGTTAGGTTGATAAAGAAAGGAAAGTCATAGTCTTAAAGCATTACACTATGAAAAACAAATACCGAAGAGGTCATTATTTCTATCAGCTTCAGGTGTCAAATCTTACCTTCCGAGCATCAGGGGAGGAGCACAAAATGCCATAGGACCATTACCATGGGAAACTTACGCTGGACTAATCCTGAAAAATCATTTTGATACAACTAATCTTTTATTTAATATTTCGGAGACAGCATCACATTTGAAAAACACAGCTCATCCACGTGGCTTATGGGAAGCGAACCAAAGTAGACCGAGTCAATACCTTTTGAAAGAAAAGAGTTTCGTTGTTTTCTTGCAGGGGAAGGATGCAAGCATTACCAGGAGTCTGGAGGGAAATGCTGGCTGTCGAGATCCGTGGGAAAAATAACTTTCAAGCTGCTTAACAGAGTGGTTGACAATTGGGACTGGTCTTTCTGGCAGTCGAACCCTGCCAGATCTCCTTTGGTTGGGAACAAAGCGTTTTCTCAGAGTCTCCATCAGGTGAGGTTAAAAGTCTACGGTTCTACAGCCCCTCGGTATTTCTGGCTCATGATTGTCCTTTAATCTTTTGAAAACGGGCTATGACGACTCCTCGTGCTGAGGCCGGAGAATCTCAGAGGACTCCCGCACTTAGACCCCACAGGCGATCGCTGGATACAAAAGGGCTCAGAGAAATACAGCGAGGGGATCTGTGAGGCAATAATAAAACGTCTTCATTGGGAATAAACATTCAGAAAGTTCAATTTATCAGGAAAAAAGTTACCTCCGAACACTGGGAAGGTCCTTTGTCCTCCGTGAACCTCAGTTATTCCTCCCTCCAGACACGGGGACGCCGAGCGTCTCCGGCTGGGGCAAGTCCTGTCTAACGGTCTAGCCCGCGTGTCCAGAGCAAGGCCGTGGTCTTATTTATTCGTTCCCTTGTTTATTGTCTATCTCCCCTCTGTAGGAGAGGAAAAAGAAACTCCTCTTCGCCTTACTTGTGCCCGTGGGGCCCTGAAAATCAAATTGACAAAAGACAGATTAACAGGAGAAAGGGGGTTATTTCACATGCGTATGAAGGGCCCAAAGGAATGAAGCGAAAATCCCAAAGAAATGGTCACACCAGGGACTTAGACGCCATTTTAACGAAGAGCAACACTTTGGTGAACAGTGACAAAACAAAGGAAAAGGGGCTGTGGCATGGAGGTAAAATGGTAAGAAAGTCGATAGAGGAGGGAAACGGATAGAAGATAAGGATTATTTTAGTGAGGTTTGTTTCTGTAGGTCCGTCCGGCCACTGTCTCTGTCTCCGGTGATAAAGGATATTCTTCTCCTCCTGACACAGGAGAGGGGGCACCCTCCTGAAGGGAATTTCGCGTACTCTGCCTTTAGACAGGTCCCAGAGTGTAAAGAGCTTTTACCTGCATTGGCTATTTCTCAGTTCAGCTCAAAATATTATTTATGCCAAAGTGGCATATTTGGGGAGAGCACATTCTGATCCCCTTCACCTTCTAGAACCCAAGCTCCAGAACATCTTCTAGAAGGCACTCAGGAATGCATCTTGTTCACTGCTGGACCCAGAGGACCTAGAAAGTGCCTGGTGCATGCGAGCACATGGGTAGGAGATGTTGAATATGAATGGATGAATTTCCTCCATAAGGAGTATTGAATACATGAAAGAATTGCTCTTCTAAACATGTTTACTCCAATGTCCCTTGTTAGCAGATAGGTCTGTGATTAAAACTGCTCAAGGAGAACATCCAGAGTTTGTACTCTGCAATGGGGACACTAATTGTGCCCTGATTTCTGATATACTTCCTTGCCTGGAGGCCTGATCGGCTGTGGCTCCGTCCTTGAACTGATGCAGACTTTCCTCCTTCCTGTTGAACCAGCTCAGCACGGTTTTCTGAGTAGGTGAGGTCATTGCTTGATTTGGGTGCTCACCCTCCTTCCTGGCATTCTTGATGCCTTCCGAGCTTGCTAATGTACCAGAGAGAAAATTCAAGAAGGCTGTTGAGATATTTTTTTTTTTTAAGATTTTATTTTTTGTCAGAGAGAGAGAGAGAGAGAGAGAGACCAAGCACAAGCAGGGGGGCAGCAGACAGAGAGAGAAGCAGGCTTCCCGCTGAGCAGGGAGCCCGATGCGGGACTCCATCCCAGGACCCTGGGATCATGACCTGAGCCAAAGGCAGACGCTTAACTGCCTGAGCCCCCCAGGGTCCCAGCTCTTGAGCTATTTAAACTCCAGAGTGAAGGAACTAATCAGGCCCTTCCTGAGAGGAGGTGTTAATTTAGAGCAGGCATAACACGGAAATGCCTTCAGTGGCTAAGGCTGAGTGTTCCCAAGACAATCTTCATATATATTACAATCCAGTGGCAGACCAGCCCCACTGATATTTTTCCACCCACAACCTAACTTGATTTGTTTTCTATTTGATTCTTAACTCCCCAATTTGGGGGGGAGGGAGGAAGATTTGGTATTTTGAAGGGTCCTTTGAGCAATCTTCGAGCTGAAAGATATCTTACTGCTCATCTAACACGGTGTTTCCCAAACTTGTCTAAACAGAAGAATCACCCAAGGTGCTGGTTAAAAAAGTCCGTTCTCAGGCCTCACCCTGTTGATTTGGATTCGGTAGGCTCGGGTGAGGCAAGTGGTATCTGTATTTTTAAACAGCGCCCCAGGTATCCTCACATTCAAGCAAGTTTGGGAAACACCAATCTAACACAACCCTTTCATCTGAATGTTCATCTGGGTCACAGGGCTTGAGAATCTTCACATGCTCTAACCTGATTCTTTCTCTTATACCGCCTGGCCTCCACTAAATCGCTATCCCCCTTAAAAAAAAAAAAAAAGCTATTAAAATAAGAGAACTGAGCACCTAGAAATGCTTCCTCAGTATTTCCAGTGAAACTGTTAAGCTGACTTCTTTCAATATTCTCTCTTTCTGAAACATCTTTTTTTTCAAAGCCTCTCTACTCACTGTGTGTGTGTGTGTGTGTGTGTGTGTGTGTGTTCCAAAGGAGCACCCAGACTTTAGAAGCAAGCTTCACAAAGGACATCTCATGATGTTCTCTAGACCAGCCTACGGCTCTGTGAAGTTAGCCATCAGTCTTTTCAGTCCTGATCTGAAACTCCATCCAGCATCACTCGGTTTATCTGGTGTGCAACAGAATCTGGTGGGTAGGGGTCCGGGCCACTGTTTTCATCATCAGGAAATAAGAACAATTACTGATCTGCTCTCACTAATGCAGTCCATCTGTGCATGAGCCATTTGTGTGGTTTTTCCGAAGAAGGACATCATATTCTCCATATAGTTAAATGCTTAATACTTGCAATCAAAGAGACAGAAATATCCATCCAGCCTCAATTCTTATAAAACAGAGCTGAAAGCAGGTGCTTCAGCTGACTTTAGATGACTCAGCCTGACTTGATGGCCAAAGTGGGTGAGTCATCTACCGTCTGAGGAAATTCGTTTCAGGAACATAAGTTCCAGGGACCTCCAAAAGCTCATTAAGCTCATAAGTAACTTGCTGGTTCCACTTGAGTTATCCTAGCCTTCTCCCCTTAACACTTTTTATCCCTCCTCATAGAAACCCAAGCTGAACTTAAGAGATAGCAAGCAGCTGGTCCTGCAGGAACCTATCACATCTAAGATGAACTTGTTACTTCCTTTTGGTATGATATGTCTGGTGATCTGGGATTTCAGGGGAAAACCAAAGTGTGGGTTTTGCCAGAGATAAATCCATAGATTTGCTAAGCCTCATGATGAATGAAAAATAAGAAAAAAGAAAGAAAGAAAACTGAGTAGAAATATGTGCCTAGTCTGTGTTTACTGAGAGAGCTCAAAGTAAATTTTTTAAATTTATAATAAAATGCACTAGGGATTGAAATTATTTATATACTATTTGATACAAAGAAGTTGTGTTTTCTACCTAGATTCTCTTCAATCCTATTGATGTATTTGAAAGTCTCTCAGATCCTGAACCTTATCTTAATTGGCTACTTACTACACAATTGCTCACCTTCTGTCATTGTAATAGTATTAATAGTTGCTATAGTTAGTTAGCATTTACTTCTTTTTTTTTATTTTACTTCATTTTTTCAGTGTTCCAAGATTCATTGTTTATGCACCAGACCTAGTGCTCCATGAAATACGTGCCCTCCTTAATACCCACCACCAGGCTCACCCAACCCCCCCAGCCCCCTCCCCTCCAAATCCCTCAGTTTGTTTCAGCATTTACTTCTTACTCAGTATTGGGCTGACTTGAAAATATGGAGGTACTAATTTCCTTAGAGTAGTCTAAAAAGGGGCACCTGGGTGGCTCAGTCGTTAAGCATCTGCTTTTAGCTCAGGTCATGGTCCCAGGGTTCTGGGATGGAGCCCTGCATTGGGCTCCCTGCTTGGCAGGGAGCCTGCTTCTCCCTCTCCCTCTGCCTGCCGCTCCCCCTGCTTGTGTTCTCTCTCTGTGTATGTCAAATACATAAATAAAAAATCTTAAAAAAAAAAGAGTAGTCTAAAAAAATGGTGGCTTTTTAAGGAGATTAAAAATATTAATTATTTGTTTAAGTGAGGGATTTAGAAAGAGAACCTGGAAAATATCAACGGTCAATTCTTCTGGGCTAGGTTTGTGAATGCCAAAGTGCCCATTTCAGTGAAATACTCTCTGGAAATCAGACTCTAAGATGGAAAAAACCAAAGTTCTCAAACTATAGCACCAACACTGACTGTCATCCCTAAGGTTGCTCCTTGCTCTGGAAGATTCTGAGGGTTGAGTCAGGTTGAGTATGGGCTCAAATTCCTCCTGGAGCTGATGAGGGCATGTTTGGGCCACACAATAAAGACAATACGGGAAATATGAAAAATGTTCTCAGATGTCTCAGATTTGCCCCTTAGCATCCGGCAGGGCTAATCCAGGCACAGGGAGCCCATGTTCAGAGCGAGTTAGCTTCCCTGTTTGAGCATGTCCTCTCATGAGCAATACTCCCACAAACCCTGTGGGGCAGACACAGTACAGAAAACCAAGTTTAGAGATCTTCCAACTCTTTCCTTTCACATATGAGAAAGCTGAGACCCCAAGAGGTGATTTGCCAAAGATCATCGGGTGTTTGTGACCAACCACAGCATAAGCTCAGGTTTCCTATTCTTTCTTCTATATCACATCTTTTTTTTTTTTTAAGTACCATTTTTGGATCTCAATATCATTACTGGAGTCTACATTTGCACTGGGTATTTGGGGGGAAAAAAAGGTGAACGACACCAAAACAAGAACAAATGCTTCTTTAGCCTCTTTACTTACAATGGCAGAATGGAAAATTTATCAGATGGTTCTTTCTATGAAATCCTCCTTAAAATATTACCCATCCTTACCTCATTCTTATTTCTAGAGGCTCATGACCTGTTTTGCTTTGTCCTTATCATTGAAAGATTATTTTGTTGCACATACACTTCGACCTAGAAATGTGAGGTAAAGGTAGACTCCCAAAAGTATTACTGTAATCTACATTGAGGCAATGATTGAAACCATCAAAAACAGGATGTATCTACATCAGTATGGACTGGTTTAAAAAATTGCATTAGAGACATACGTAGTCCATGTTGCTATTAAAAAGAGAAAGAAAGGAAATGTCTCTACTTACTGATACAAAGAGATGTTCAGGGTATGTCATAGAACATATCACATGTACACATGTATGCGGGATGACTGCATGTGGGCTTGTTTTTAAGTGTTCATATACATGCATATCTTTATTTCTTTGTTTCCACATAGAAAATTCTGGAAAGATACCCAAGAGCGGTACTGTTTTTACTATTCACGCTATTACTTGATAATTTCATAAGAAATAAGAAAGAGCAGGTGGAGGGAAAGCCATTGTGTTTTTCTAAATCTGAGACTGTTGGCCAAGATCAATAGATTTGGCCTATTTGAAAAAAGAAGTTAGTCCTCCCCGGCAGGGCTGCTGGTAATGCAGCCAGGGAAACGTGATAGAGACAGATGGTGAAACACTTGACTTTTATCCACTGCTTTGGTTTTCCCCTTTGGCCAAACATGTTTAAGAGCCATTTAAAAGGGAAACACTATAATTACACCCTACGTGATAAATAAAAAAAGCAGCAAAATGATAGGATTGGACCCTTAATCCTTATTACCACCTCCTCGGAAGATGGGTGCAACAGCCTCTCGTTCGGAAGACACCCGAGGCCACACCTTGTTTGTCATATTACATCTTGTTTGTCAGATCCCTTATGCTTGGTGTTACGGCAGAAAGAAAAATAACCAAAGAAATTTCACCCAACAAGCTATCCAGGTTAGCTAAGCATTTGCACAGACACACAAACTTGGCCAGTGTCTTTCTCCTTCCTGTTTTGGCAGATTGCACTTTGATGACGAGTGATGGGTGACTGTTTGTAAATGTCACCAAACTAGCGTTTCCTGTTTTTTTTCCAGAACTTTGGCTTTATGGCAGGTGAAGCGTAAGGTAAAAACCTCACAAGGGCCCATTTCATTTGATTTCTATTATGAATCTTAACATAAGGAGGGCTTTCGTTGATTTAAGGAAGATGGGACTCTCATGGAAATGCAATTTTTTAAAACCATTCTCAAAAGCAGTTTCCGGCCTACTAAACAAGAACATTAAAAATGTCTTTATTTTTGACTCTCATGCAGTGTTGGTGGGAATGTAAATGTGTACAGCTACTGTGGAAAACACTATGGAGGTTCCTTAAAAAATTAAAAACAGAAATACCATATGACCCAGTAATTCCAGTATGGGGTATTTGTCCAAAGAAAATGAAGACACTAATCTGAAAAGACATGCACTCATATGTTTATCGCAGCGTTATTTACAATAGCGAAGATATGGAAGCAACCCAAATCGATAGAAGAAAAAGGAAGCTGTGACATATGTAGGTACATACACACACGCACGCGTACACGATGAAATATTACACAGCCATGAAAAGGATGAGATCATGCCATTTGCGACATCGTAGGTGGATCTCAAGGGTGTTATGCTAAGTGAAATAAGTCAGACTGAGAAGGACAAACACTATATGATTTCACTCATACGTGGAATCTGAAAAACAAAAGTGAATAAACAAAGAGTCAAATCAGACATATAAATACAAAAAACAAACTGGTAGTTGCCAGTGGGGAGAGGGCTGGGGGGATGGGCAAAATGGGTGAAGGGGAGTGAGGGGCACAGCCTTCCAGGTATGGAATGAATAAGTCACAAGAATAAAGGCACAGCACAGGGAATATAGTCAAGGTTGTCCTAATAGCATTGTATGTATATACTCGTGGTGAGCACAGCACACAGCATAACAGATAAAAAAGTTGAATTACTATGTTGTATACCTGAAGCTAGTGTAACATTGTATGTCAACTAGACTCAAAAAGATCTTTTTAAATGTGTTTATTTTTTTTTAAGATTTTATTTATTTGTTTATTTGCCAGAGAGAGAGAGAGAGAGCGAGCACACAAGTAGGCAGAGTGGCAGGCAGAGGTGGAGAGAGAAGCAGGCTCCCTGCGGAGCAGGGAGCAAGATGCGGGACTCGATCCCAGGACCCTGGGATCATGACCTGAGCTGAAGGCAGTGGCTTAACCCACTGAGCCACCCAGGCATCCCTAAATGTGTTTATTTTTTGATATCACGATTTCACATCTATAACTCCATCCTAACCACATAATCAAAGAGGTAGACAAGATTTATTACTATAGTGGAGTCATGCTTATATAGACCAGTAAGAGTTAAATCAGCTGTAGTGAAAATCAGTAAAATTCATATGACAGAATAATTCAGTGTCATTAAGAATAACAATGACAAGATTCATATGAACTATGTACATACAATACCATTCGAATGTTATTATTTTTAATGCTGTCAGTCTCTGAGATTTGGGATGATTTTCTGCTTTTCTGTACTTTCTAAGTTTCCTACAATGACCTTTCTTGTTACCAGAGAAATATAAATGTAAAAATGTCACCAATTTTCACAAGTGGTTGCTCAGTAACTACTGCCTTCCCGTTGGCCCACGCGCCCCACAACGCCAGCATCAGTGTCCGCATAGTAAACAAGCCACCAAAACTTAGATTGAATGGTAAGCAATGCTGGTGCAAAAAAGCCAGAGCTTTCCTTTCCCTCAGTTCCAATGAGGCCTCCTAGTGGTAGGCAAATGTCTAGGTTCGGTCTGTCTTTGTTTCCTATAAGCATAAGAAAGACGGTAGCCCCAAGTCCATCAATAAGAAAGAAGTTCATTTTTCGCCCTGACATTGTAAGCCAATTATTAAAACATCCTCAGAAGTTAGAAGAATGACACATCTGATGTCACTATGTCCCCAGTAAGTTGAACTGTGAGCAGCTAAGATATGAATATCCAGAGAGTTCCACTCCACAACACACACACACACACACACACACACACACAGTTCAAGAGTAATAGATTGACCCCAACGTGTTACCAACAATTAGATAAAATTGTTTATCTCCAATTTATTTGAAAGATCAAAATCTAGTTTTTTAAAATAAATATTTCATTTATTTATTTATTTGACACAGAGAGAGAGAGAGAGAGCACACAAGCAGAGGAGAGCGACAGGCAGGGGAGAAGCAGACTCCCTGCTGAGCAAGGAGCCCCATGCACAGCTCGATCCCAGGACCCTGGGATCATGACCCAAGCCAAAGACAGACGCTTCATTGACTGAGCCACCCAGGCGCCCCCAAATCCAGTTCTTCTTGGAGTAATTCATCAATAAGCGTGTGTGAAGGGAGTGCCCAAAGAACTCAGTAATCCCTCAGGAAGTTTATCGTGAGCAGTCTCTTAAAAAGGCAAATAGGCTTGTAACAATTCAGTTTTTGATATAACAAAAATCTTAGTTCCTGGAGGCGTGGTGCTACACAGCGATCAGTACCTCCTTCGTCAGCACCAACAATATGTGAAACGGGGTTTCTCAAATGGACCGAGGCTGAGACTGGGACATCTAAGTAGAGGAGCACTAAACACAAGTGACACCCTCTCCCGCTTCTCCCACTGGGCATCCCCATGATTTCCCTGGGGGCTGAGATGCTTCCTGGAAGAACTCCGTGTCTGTAACTAGAGATGCTAGCACAGGCATGACTGGCTGCAGACAGACTCACCCCCCAGAGGGGTGCCACGGGGGCACCTGCCACCTCAAGGTCATGGTGAGCCTCTTGGCCCAGCCCCCTGGTCAGTAACCTGACTGAACACGGAAAGCGACAAATGCTGTAAGTCAGGGCCTTTCCTACACCTAGCCGCCCCCCACCCCGGCCAGCTGTTTCTATTTACCAGCATACCATTGGGAGAGTCCCCCAAAAAGAGCACGTGTAGGGAATGAGGTGCTGGGAGTGACAAGCCACAATCAGCAACATGGTGTGGGACGGTCTAAAAACTGTTCCTTTGCCTTAACCTGTGGCTGAAGCTACGGCGTCCTGTGCCACTCCTGCTTTTTCATCATCCCGACCTCGGTGATGTCCAAATAAAGTGAATTTGGAATTTTCCCCTATGTTCACGTCTCCAGGGGTCTTTCTCAACAGCTCTGAAGCCTATTCCACAGGAGGACGGCAGCTCTGATCGGTGGTTCTGCCCCTTCCTGTGGCAAGAACCAACGAAGTTCCCCCAACACAGGAGCTGCCTTCTAGCATCTAGGAGAGCGCCAACAGGGAGGGACGGGAGTCATTCCCCTCCTAGTGTCATAGACCGGACATTGCACGTGCAGGGTGATTAGCAGGGCTCAGCATCCCTCCGGCTTAACGGGGGAAAATGGGGCAAGGACACAAATTACCCAAGTGGGAGGTAAAAGGGAAATTATGAAGTATTATGGGAGCGCACGGGGAAACAGTGTTTCCTGCTGGGAGAAATCGGAAAACTTCCCAGAGGGAAACTGATATTTGAATTGGGGCTTAAAGGCTAAGTAGGCTTTCAATAATAGATGTGGAGGAAGGGGAGTGTTTGGCAAAAAGTATTCTAGGTCATGAAGACAGCATAGGCAGAAGTACTGTATTGTTTATACTGCTTATTTTCCGTGTATTATGATGTTTTGACATCTCAAAATCCTTTCTGGCTGGGGAGAGACTACCTTTCCTGGGACTAATCAATTCTGAGAGCTAGCAACGGCTCCCTGGGAGGGTGCCTTTGATAGACGAACCCACCAATCCAGAGCCCTTTCTCGTCTCTGGCCAGTGCACGCTAAGAGGCAATATTCCTCTGCCTGAATATTCCCAGCACCAGCTACCAGGCAACTAGAGACCATCCCAAAGGCTTAGAGCCTTTCGTATGCATGGTAGCCAGTCCTAAGCTGTTTGCCCTGTCCTGCCCTGTTTCTCCTACAGAAACCCCAAAAGAGACTCCGTCTGGGTTTTCCTCTGGCCCGGTCTTGGCCCACCAGACCAAAATCTGGCGTTCCTCACATGGCCCTGCCTGGCACAGTGCACCTTCTGTCTCTAGGACCTGTGATTCTAACACACTTCGTTTTCCTGCATGTCTCCTGTGTCCCCTCCTGTGGCCATACCTGACTGACCATCTCATAAAGGAACACGCAGCTATAAAGGAAGGAAGTTCTGGTTCACTGGGCTGTGCGTGTTTAGGAGGCGAAACTGAGGGGCGGTTGACCAAGTCTGTGAAGGATCTAGACCTCTGTGATGGAAAATCGATGACAGAAGCTTCTGAACAGGGCAGTACCAGGGGCAGAGCTGTGTTTCCAGACAAGGCTGGACAAGGCTGGAGGCAGGAACCTAACAAAGTTGCTGGAGCCATCCAGATGAGCGGGCATCAAGGCACAGGGAGAATAAAGAAGAGTCAAGGACTAGAAGAAGTGATGTCATCACTTCTTGATGAAGTGATGTCATCAACAGAGAAAGGGAACTACGAAATCAAGTTTGGGGACAAAGATGAAGAATTTGGTTCTTAAGTTACAAGAATAAAACTTCTGTATAGGCTTTAAGGTAAAGGGAAGGATTCATAACATTTTGAATGATTGTTGACAAGTTACCATGATAGCATCAAAATGAAAACCTGTTACAAAGTGATCGTTTTGACTTGCATTTTGTTCATCATAACGAACGTGAGCATCTTTTTATTCATTCACTCATTCATTCCACAAATACTGAATGTCTACTATGTGTCAGTGCCAGACTGTGTGAGAGATATAGCAGTAAGCGCAAGAAACTAAATTCCCTGACCCTGGCTTCTAGCGAAGCACAATGAACAATAACCAGAGGAATAAGAAAATAGATAGTGTACCCAAGGGTGATCAGTGTTATAAAGAAAAAAAAGGCAGGAAAGGAGAATAGAGTATGCTGGCAATTGAGGGTGCAGTTTTAAACAGGGGAGGTCTCAAAAGCTTCACAGGTAAGGGTGTGGAGAGGAAATCTGTCAAAATAGCAATTTAGGCAGAAGGAAGAGTGAGCATAAAGGCCTTTGGCTGGATCATATCTGATTTCCTCTTTTCAAATATTTACTGAGAATTAATTGTTAGTACTCTGGGAACTGCCTGCTCATTTTTCTCTTAGGTTGCCAGTCTTCTTATTGATTTATAAGAGTTCTTTGCATGTTAAAGATATTGGTTCTTAAAAAAAAAGGAAGAAAGAAAAGAAACTGGCCCTTTTTATGGCTGAATAATATTCCTCTGTGTGTGTGTGTGTGTGTGTGTGTGTGTGATAGAGAGAGTTTTTACTAGATCTTCCTTATCCATTCGTTCACTGATGGAGTTAAAAGGAAAAGAAAAGAAAAGAAAAGAAAAAAAGAAACTAGTCTTTGCCTAGCATTTATATTGCAAATATTTTCATCATTCGTGTTTGTAGGTATATTGCCATATATTTACCATATATGAGTATGTGTCATGTTTAGATATAATCATGGTTCAGAAGTATTAAATTTTATGCAATAAAAATTTTCAACCCTTTCTTTATTGCTTCTAGGTTTTGTGTTTTATTTAGAAAGTTTATCCCCACTCCAAGGATAAAGAAAAACTCATTCTTTTTTTTTTTCTTCCTTTAATTTTATGGTTAAATGAAAAAAGACACTTAGAACTTGGATCCTCTGAAACATATTGTAATAAATACAACAGGATTTACTACTTAAGAAACAAAGGACTCTTGAAATTAAAAAACTTCCAAGATCAAGGGACACCTAGGTGGCTCAGTCATTTAAGCATCTGCCTTCAGCTCAGGTCATGATCCCCAGGTCCTGGGATCAAGCCCCACGTTGGGCTCTCTGCTCAGTGGGGAGCCTGCTTCTCCTTCTCCCTCTGCTCTTCCCCCCAGCTTGTGCTCTGTCTCTCTCAAGTAAATAAATGAAACCTTTAAAAAAATAAAAATAAATTTTAAAACTTCCAATATCCAAGAAAATGGATTTCTAAATGCAATGTAGCAGGCAGGGACATGTTAACTGGGAAAGATCCTACTGAATTTGACTATGCCCAATGCCACCAGCCATCCTCTAGAGTCTTCCTTCCAGAGTGCTTCTGTGTCACTCAAGTTCTACAAGATGACTACAGGTATTGGGTGAAAAAAATGTCCATGTTAAAAGAAGTTTGGGAATGTTGGAATACTATTTTTTAATTCCAGGACAATGGAGATCCTCTAATATGTTAATCTCACTGAGCGTCTCCAGCGAGAGCACTTTTGTTTCATAACGCAGCTGGGGAACCGGTGTTCTCTGCCTGCAGCGGTGATTCCTAGACTTGGTTACATCAGAAATACCTTGAGAGATTTTTATAACACAGACGTTTCAACCTCATGTCTGTTCCACTGAATCAGAATCAGTGAGGATGACAAGCGCAAGTTTTTCTAGCTCTCACTGACTGGTGTTTTGGAATCAGTATCCAGAGCAGACAGAGGTTCCGCTAGCAAATTAGAGGTAAATTTTTTGAATGCGGAAAATTATTGAAATTATTGAAAGCGGAAATTATTTGAATGACTATTTTCTCAATTCTCCCAAGGATGGGACACTGTTCTTGATGCACTGGGGGGAAGCTAATTCATTGCGTTTAATAAATTCTTGAGGGCATTATGATTTAATTCTTTCCCAAAACCCAGGTTGAAAAGAGCTGGTCTACAATATCATGTGATAGCTACGACAGAGCTATATATACGGTTCCTATGGGGAGGAAAAAATTGACCCCCTTATATCTTACCACCTCATAGCCCTTACAAACAACACTAAATGTTGAATCTGGTAGCAAAGATGGGCAAGAGGACTGAAATTACACTAAACTCCATGGGGCCAGCACACTCACTTGTGGCTGCTCAAATTAATAGAGTTCATTAATAACACAGAGTCGTTTGTAATAAGATCTAATTTTTTCTTTTATTCTAACCTCACGCCTTTACGCTGTTTACAGTTATCTCCTCCACCAGGTCCTCAAAAGAAAAATATCATGTACTTTAGACTCCCTGAACTTTAATGCCTTGTGAAAAACTAGGTACATTCAGTTTTGAAATTAAGAATGATTTTAATAACATGAGTAACCTAATGTGTAACCATAGTGCCAAATATATCATGCTTATTGTTATAATTATTTCTCTTTCTAAATCAATTGGTTTGTAAGCTCAAAGAGTGCATTTCATTATAACCTAATTGGATTCACAGAGCTGTGATCTCCTTGTAACCCTAATCCCTATTACAAAATGGAAAAATCATCATTAAATTTGATTTATACACTCCTTTTGGGTACTGTCACCTACATTACCCTCATGGCAAGGATTTTCTATTAAAAAATCTCTCTCTGAACTAAGAATTCTAGTCATTTAGAATAACCAAGTTGAACACATCTTATATCCTAGTTAGTATAAAAATTTAACACTTTCATTCCCAGCTATCGAAACTACTACTCAGTCAAAGCGTGAATCACTGAAAACCACAATTACCAAAGCAGGTTCTGAAAAGCATTACTCCTATGAAATGCTCTGTGAAGAAGGGGTTTTAGGGTCCAAGAACTTGAGGTACTGTTGAAATTCACTATATATCTTCATATCTTATCTCCTTTAGAATTTCTACAGGTTTTTCTTAAGTTTCTATTCAAATTTTTCCAAACTCGTTAGATCAAAAATTCTTTTTGAGTGTCTCATTTAGTGACATCCTACAAAACAGTCTGGAAATTGCTGAGCTGGATTAACATTTATGGAACATCTATTATATGCGCTAGTTTCACAACAAATTTATTTAACATTACAATAAACCCCACTTTAGCTGGTGCCAACATACTGTGTGAAATCATCCATTCCCCAGGTTCAGATAGTTCCTACTTCAGACAACAAGTCATAGGAAAATCGAAGAAACCAGAAGATCTGCTGGATTTCAATCCCACAGACAGTTCTTTCTCTCTCCTGTGATTACGGAGTCCTCTGCGAACGCTCAGTTTTATGTTTGGTAGATGTGGTGACATTTAGCTCGGGATGGACAACCTAGGTTGCATGGTCATGTGGGGACCTGTTTCAGCATTCAGTCTTCACCAGGACCGAGTGCAACACTGAGAATTATTTGATAAGTAAAGAGTAAACATTTTCAGAAGAGGGCATGATTTAGCTCTAAAATCCCACAGCTCTGCACTGTGATTACCCTATGGAGGTTTCTCAAAGCTCCATACAGGATCTCTAGCTGCCAGGCTGACTGGGCATAAGGCCCAGATAACACAACAGTCCGGACCAGCGAGGCCCAGTCAAAACTGGCATACTGACAGGTTGTTACCTGGTAAATGGGTCAAAGTAGTACATTCAAATGCAACGTGTGTTGCCTTTCAAATCTAAAGAAACCCACCAAAGGCTGTACCTTCTTAGTGATAAAGGTATAAAGTATAGCCATTTGTCTTCCATTCTTTAGGAAATACCACATGCCCCAGGACACACAACTCCTAGAAATTTCACCAAAAAGACATGCCTTGAATTTCCATGTGGTTTTTCCCACCCCCAATGTGCAAGCATTTTACGGAGGCATCTAAAGAACTTGTTACTTGCTACTCACCTGGTCCACTCAGTGCGAGGCATCCGGTCATGGACTCACACTCCGTGCTGTAGAAAATGGTGAGCCGATCTTGGTCTCTAGGGGACAGCCTATTGCCCCAAGCTGGAATGTTGACACAGCTCTGAATGAAAATGATGAAGGTATACTGCTGTCCCTAGCAGATAAGGCAAAATGCTTTTGATGTATTTTGTTATTCAGAACTGGGGGCGGTGGGGGGCAGACGTTATCCAGATCAGTGGCTGAGTCCCAGCTATTGTTCCAGCAGGGAGCCCACACCCGTAAGAGCTGTAGTTGGAACTGCAATCATCAGCAGCTGTTATTATTCCAGACTCATCTGTATTCTGTAGGGACCAGACAGATGAGTTGATGTTGATGTGAAATAAATCGATAGCCCTTCAGCTTTCAAGAGTTTGAGGGTGGTGCCGGGTCTTTGCAATTACTTTGGGGATGCAGTGTGAATCGCTGTTTACTGTTTGGGGGAAGCATATAACAGACAAGGACTTCCTCTTAGTCTATCCTATCATAAGCCTCCTACTCCAGCGGTTAGGATGCCATTGTGGGGGTATTGCCAGTAGCTAATTAGATCTGCTCCAACCATGCTTTTCGAGATTAACACAGTATGGTTTTGCAGACCTCTTAGGCCAGGTGTGATATGAGCTTAGGTTAACTTTCCATTTTCTACCTAAACTCCAAAGTCCCCACTCTAACTAATGGACCGCAGGAGCATTTAGAATCCTTAACAGGTTTGCATGGGCTCAGAGCCAGTGAAAAACAATTTCTAAAAATTTCGGGTATTTTACTTTATGTACTATGATTCACCCTGGTAAATGGCCATAGATTCCTTTGAAAAAAAGCTAGGTAATAGACTTTCAGTATGTAATTGTGCCAGTGTTGTAAGATGCAAGCATCAGGTTGAAGGCCCTCCATTAATAGGGCCCTGTGAACTGGCTCAGATTAGAAAATGTGAATGAGACTATGACTGTCAATGACTTAGGTCTCTTGTAATCAAACAAATGGCTACCTATCTATTTCAGTCCAAGGTACATCATAATAAATCAGGTGCCCCCCAACATGCCTGTGAGTAAAACTAGTCTGAATACTGTTCTGGTCCTACCACTCCCTACAGTAACCACATCTACTTTGTCTCTGGACATTAAGTGCTGCCACTCTACTGCTCCCACTTCAGGCTCCCCTTATCCTCACTGTAATTAAAGAGGAGAGCTCTTTTCAGTTATGGCATTTCCCATCATTATCTCTGAATTGCAGAAGACAGCTATGGCAAAGCTTTCCAAGGGTACTTTTTCTTTGTCTCATTTGCCTTGGTTATGAAGAGTCCAATGGTCCTTCTGAAAGAATACAGTGAAAGAGTGGGGAGCAGGACACACATGATATATCCTCTCCAATATTCTAGACTCCTAAGTCTTTAGATTCATGCTTCTATGTTATATCAAGAATGTTCTAGCAACTCAACTTCATTTAATGTAGGTCATCATTGATTTCACTTAAAATCAACTAACTAGATCAAATAAAGCCACTCTCAGTTGCTTAAGTTAACATAATGAATCTAGAATTTCTGGTAAGTACCTCAAAAGAAAATGTTGGCCTGTTTCTAACTGGTCTGTTAGGTTTGCCATCCATTCTCACACATATTCTCCAAGTTTCTGCCAATTTAAATCAGCCATGTCACAAAATTCTTTTGGCATTTAACCTATCCCCTATTAGTTAGACTTTGTAGTTGTTCCCCTATACCATGTTGGTTGCCAATCTGGAGATGGCAGGGATGGGTCTTAAGAAAGATCAGCATCCCCTTCCAAAGTAATTGCCTAAGGTAAAGTTGTAATAGAGTTGTCAAGCAAAGGGAAATCAAAAAAGCAGGAAGACTTGGTGGGATTTGGGGATTTACCCGTGCAAATTTCCCGATTCCAACTCTCAGGGTCTCCATCAATGCTATAATTTTTGTAAAAGATATCTATACTTACACAATCATTCAGCAATATGCAGAATTAGACTTTAACTATAGTTTTAAGATATGTTAATACCACAATTACAAGAGATAATGTATTTTTTAGGACAGTCATAATTATGATTTTTCAATAGTCTAAACCTAAGAATTTAAAACCCCAAGCTTATAAGTTCAGTTAAAATTTGCACTAGCCCTTTTCATTATTCTTACCTTAGTAATCAATTGTAACAGCCACTTGGTTTCCCAAAGACTTCCTCTCAAATAAACATTTCATTCCAAGTAAAAATATATGAAATGGATAAATATATATTTTGCCAGTGAATGTCATGAATCACCACTACCAGTTATCAATGCCCTTAAACCTAAGTAGACCACATTCCCATCTTTGAGAGTTTGTTTCCTGGAACTGCTTCTGGTACAGAATGCTTTCACAATATGTGTTCAGTAAGAAAAACAGAAACCACTCTAGAAGGTATTAAGTGTTTATAAGACCTAATTAGGACATTAGGCTCTTATAAAATCATTGGAAGGGATAGAAGACAGAAAGTCAGAGAAGGCCATCACTTGTTTTCAAGTTCCCTGCCAATTTTCAGGGAATCAGGATATTACTTCTCCTGTCCAGGCCAAGAACTCAAAAAGCTGCCAGAGACAGAAAAGATTGCCAAGTATTCTATTTGCTTTCCTTTATTTCTTGTTTCCTTGCAGTTTTGTAGGCACCATTGAAATGTGAGAATTTAGGTGCATCATTTCTGGGTTAGGAAAGAGAAAATCCCACATGTAACTCTCTAGTGGTCACAGCTGCCTACAGCACTGAAGTAACAGGTGACAGGTAATCTGGAGGTTGCTGCAAAATTCCATACCTGCCAAAACTAATGTAGCTTCCTGTTGTTGCAAAAAGTGTAACAGCCTCTGCATCCCTCTGCCTTCCAAACTGTGTATGAGTAACTCACAGGCAGAAATAAATTGGGACTCAGTTGGCAGGAAATTCCAAGAAATAGTTTCAAGGCTTCTAGTCCCTGCTATATGGGGATACAAAGAAAACAGGCAAGATGGTGCTGAGTACCAACAAACAATCTGAAAGAAAATATAAAGACAAAAACAGTAACTTAAAGATATAACCATAAAACAAGAAATGATAAAGAATGACAAACATTTTTCAATAAATGAGAAACAAAATATGGAGAAATTTAAAAACATAAGAATTGAAATGGAAAACTAATGGGTAGATGAAATGGCAGAATAGATATAGCTAAAAGAATAGTTATTGAATGAGAAGAGAATGTAAAAACTATATCCAGAATTCAACTCAGAGAGACAAAGTCATTGAATGTGTGAAGAAGTTAAGAGGAAAGAGGATAGAATGAGAAGGACTAATACATGTTCTCTCGAGTTTCCAGAAGTACATAAGTTAGAAAAGAAAATCGATCTTAAAAATAGTATTTGTTGAGACTTCCCTGATATCTCAGTTGTTGAAAGATCCCAGTTCTCAAATTCAAGAAGCCCAAATAACCTCCTAACTATGAAATACAAGGAAATCCATAACTAGGCCCACTGTGGCAAAATTTTGGAACACTATACCAAAAACAAACAAAAAAGATCTTAAAAACAGCCAAAGAGAAAAGAAAGATCACCTCTCAAGAAAAAAAAAAAAATAGAGTGACAACTGACTGCTGAACAGTAACAATGTCAATAAGAAGAGAATGGAATGATATCTTAGGTGTATGGAGAGAAAAGGACTATCAACTTAGTATTCAGTATCCAATGAAACTCTCATGAATGAGAGAGAATAAAGTCATTTAGATAAATAAAAACCGAGTTTAATACAGAATGGGAATAGTGTGGATAACCTCCAAACAAATAGTAGAGGAAATAAGGATAAGAAAAACTCCATCCAAAATGAAAGGCAAAAAAAGGAAAAAAAATTTAAAGCAAGACAAATAGAAATTATATAAAAAGATGGGGGTAGTAATACAGATGTATAAGTCACCATATCACTATAAATAGTTTACACTCTCAAATCAAAAAGCAAGTAATCAGATCAGGAAAAAAAATCAGTTATATGTTATTTGGGTAAAGACATACACAAAACTTAAGGACAAGGAAGACTGAAAGTAATAGGGTAGAAAGAGAACCAAGCAAATATCAACCAAAATTATCTGCTTTTGCTCTATAAACATCAGAGAAAATTGACTTTAAGGCAAAAACTTTAACAGAGATAAGAAGGGCCATGTGTAACAATGTAAGAATCAAGTCTTCGGGAAGGCATAGAATGCCAAATGTTTGTACCTAATAATATAGCCTAAAATAAATATAGACACTGACAGAACTAATAAGGTGCAGTTGATACGTGATTTAGCACAGTTTCTTCAATAGTTGATAGATTACAGAGGCAAAATAAATTCAGGAGGGATATAGATAGTATAATGAATAGTCAAATAAGTCAATTTTATATATATATGATATACATAGGTATATCATTGCAGCCAACATTAGGAGAATATACATAGTTTTAAGTATATATAAATACTGATCATGTAATAGGCCATAAAGCTAACATCAACAAACTCCAAAGGACTGGTGTCAAAGCAGCACATATTCTAACTGGTATGTAACAAATTTACAACTGATTACAAAAGATAAATGGGGGAAAAATCCTTTCAATTAGAAATTTCAAAAATATACTTTCAAGTACATATGGGCCAAAAAGAAAACATAATAAAATTAGAAAATACTTAGAATTGATGATTATAAAAACATTTCACACTGAAATTTGTGGGATATAACTAAAGAGGTACTAAAAGGGAACACTGTAGTCTTCAATGCTTATATTAGAAAAGAAGAAAACCTAAAACAACGAACTAAATTTCTGATTTAAGAAATTAGAAAAGCGGTAACAGAATAAATTCAAATAAAGTAGAAGATAAAACACAACAAAATTAAAATTAATGAAACATAAAAAGAAAAAGAACAAGAAGAAGAAACAACAAAGGTAAGACTTTATTCCTTGAAGAAATTAATAAAACAATAAATTTCTGGCTAGATAAACCAAGGACAAAAGAGAGAAGAACAAAGATAAGTTATTCTGAGAAACTTGAAAACTTAATTAAATGGATATTTTAGTAGGGAAAAATGCAGTATACCAAGAACTGACAAAAGTCAAGGAATAAGGACCTGAATAATCCTATGACTGATACAAAACCAAATCAGCAGTATAAAATCTAAAAACTAAGCCCCAGCAGTTTTATACACACATTCTAACAAATATTTAATTATGAATTAATTTCAAATTTGCAGAAACTGTTCTGGAAAATAGCAAATCCTAATCTAACTTTGATATCCAAATAATACAATGTCAACATAAGAAAGGAAACTTACAGACCAATCAGTCTCCACTTAAATGCAATAAAGTATATAAAAATAATATATACTGATCACATAGGATTTAGTCCAGGAATTCAAGTTTAGTTAATATTATAACATAACATGATATAAGCTACTATACTTTTCTACATTAAGAGGCTAAAGCTTGAAAACAGAATAAAATAAATCTCATTAGGTATAAAAGAAAACATCCCTTCAAATTTACATGCATTTGTGGGATATATAATTAAAAAGAAAATCTCTTAGCAACCAAAACCTGCAAAGAACTATAATAACCTGGAATGGGTACATACCTAAAACCCATACCAATCATCATACTCAATAATAAAACGTTAATATATGAGGATATTCCATGACCTTGAATAGGAAAAGAAACAAAAATGTACCAAGCATAAGACTATTGAAAAATGACTAAATTAACATTCTGATCTTTTGCTCATCCAAACACACACACACACACACACACACACACACACCCGTGAGAAAATCAGAGAAGATAAAGATCTTCTACAGGCTAATTTTAAAAAGAGAGAGAAAGAGAAAGAAAACTAATTCAATAGAAAGTAGCAATTAACATTTAAGGAGTCTCAACCTAACCTTGTAATCATGGAAGGTAAATTCAAACAAAAATGAAGTCTGCACACACATCCAGCAAAATGCTTAAATTCAAAAGACTGACAATGCTTAGTGCTGACAAGGAGGTGGATAAGAGCAACATTCATACCAGCTGGGGTGATGATAAATTAGTAAACTACTTCAGAAAACAATTTGTAATTACCCAGCAAAGTTAGATATACATTTTATAACATAGCAATTCCATGCACATGAGCGTGTGCTAGAGAAATTCTTGTGTATCTGCACCTAGAAAATGTATAAGAATGTTCATATCAACATTGTCCTTGATAAAGTTAATACGAATATCTGAACCCACAAAATGGTGATCAACCCAGTACCCCAGTCCACCTCACCTCATGCACTGGGCATGGAGCCTACTTAAACAACAACAACAAAAATACATATTTCCTATTCTTCCCTTTCCCTTTTTGTGCAAGGTGAGCACACAATACACAATATACACACAGATTCTGATTCAGGTATTTTTTATATACTGATGCACACTAAGAGGAAAGTGAGTTTCTAAAGAAAAGTAAATATGTTACTTGTTTCCAAGGAGTTTCAATTTTAAGAAAAATTAAGAGGCTTAGGCTGTCCTCCTTTCTCTGCTAAGAGGCTTAGGCTGTCGTCCTTTCTCTGCTACTAACTCTTCATGTGATTCTTGGAAAATCACACTATCAATCCCCAAGTATACAAAAAGAAAGGAGACTACAGGTTTCTAGAGTCCTATCCATCTCCAACAAAAAATGTCACAACAATGTCTGAGTTGTGGGTGCTGAAGTACATCAATCTTGAGTTAGACTGTGCAGAGATTCAGGATGTCACCCCAAAATACACTCCTTTGGCATATTGATTATTTTGAATTAAAGATACCTGAGAAACAGCTAATGTAAAAAGGATACTCTGACTCTCTTGTATCCTCCTGAAAGCAGGAGGTTAATCTGTCATGGAAAAGCTACCCTCTCTACCCAGGAGGGTAGGAGGCATCCTTATCACCAGGCAGGGAGTTTAGGGCTAATAGGCTATATGAACGAATCTTGTTACTTTTTCACCATTTTGTTACCCCCTAGCCCAAACTTCTTTGTTTTGTCAATTCTTCACAAATTTATTATTTTTGTCTAAAAGGTATCAAAGCTTCCTGCTTTTGGTCACTTCTTTGAGTCTCATACCTTTGTGAGGCTCCCCTACATATATATGCAATTAAAACAGTTTTTCTCTGGTTGATCTATCTTTTATTATGGGGAGGGGAGAAGTGTCACAGTCAAGAACCTAGAAAAACATTTTTCCCCCTCTACAATAGATCTGACAACTATTAGCAATGTCTCAATGTTTTAATCATGATGAGCTGATTTTTAATTTTTCCTCACTTTCCGTGCCAACCCTTCAGAGGTAAAGTCTGTAGAAAAGAACTTTAGTTGACTCAAATATGGCATTAACAAAGAAATGAGAATGAACATTTTGTTCATGTTTAGGGCAGTTTCTTTTTATGAAAGACTATTGAATGTTTTATCTGCTGGAGTCATTACCGGTATGTTTAAAAATGACTACTAGGGCACAAAGTACTAAAATAACCCATTCTAAGGACTTCAGACAGGATGCCCAGTAATAATCAGCATTAGGCTGATATATGAATAAATATTACAATGACGCAAAATAAGGAGAAAGATGGTGTGTTTAGCTCAAGTAGATTCAAGGAGTTGATGACCAATGTTGGAAATTTTTAGAAGCAATGTAAGTGGTCATTTGGTAAACAAAGCAAGTACATTTCTTGTGGTTGATTCTCTTTAATAGAAGTATATACTTTAATATTATTTCCAATAACACTTCTGTGAACATAATGGTCTATTAGATCTCAAATCTGAAATTCTCTGGGTTACGGAACTACAGAGGGACCTTGCCTTCAAGGGTTTTATAATTGGTTTGGAAAAACACATCAAAGCACAGTAATAACCTCATGCTGTACGATTACATATCCACTCAACTTCCTTTTCTCTCTCTTACTCCCTCTTTTGCATAAGATTTCCACATGAATAAAAAAATTTTTATTGAGCTGTAAGTTGTCACCTAATATTTTAGGATCTATAGATTTTCAAATATCTTTAATCCATTATTATTCCTATTTTCTGTCATCAAGAAATTGGAAATAATAGGTTCTCTCCTCAAGATATCAGACATGTGCTTTTTAGATTTAGTATTAGGAAAACATGGGAATATTTCAGATGAAAATAATTATTCAGAGAATGAATGCCAAGATAAAATGCTTCCCTTTCTTTTGTTAGGAGAACATTACTGGGTTAGGAATAATCATTCTGGGGCACCTGGGTGGCTCAGTGGGTTACAGCTTCTGCCTTTGGCACAGGTCATGATCCCAGGGTCCTGGGATTGAGCCCCACATCAGGCTCTCTGCTTCAGCAGGGAGCCTGCTTCCCACCCCAAAACCCCTGTCTCTCTCTGCCTGCCTCTCTGCCTACTTGTGATCTGTCTTTCATATAAATAAATAAAATCTTAAAAACAAAAAAAGGAAATAATCATTCTTCCACCAAAAGTTATTTCTTGCTTTAGCTCACTCTGTGTTCAGTTTATGCTGTTATAGCTTCATAATAGGTTTTTTTTTTTTTCTGGTAATATTCCATTTGATCAGGTGGAAGTCTAAGACCCTTGACCTGTGTTGGGAACCCATGCTGGGGAAGGATGAGATATTTGCACTGCTCAGACCTGAGGGTACAACTACAAATACTGTATAACACATAGATTCATTCATTTAAAGACATCAGACAGTTGTTGAATTAAAGAAGACAAGAATGACTACATCTCTCAAGTAGAGAGAACTTCAGCTCTCTGGCAATCTACAGCCACTTTTTCCTTTGGGACATATGCGGGTTCTCAGGGATTGGCAATCTGAGTTTTTCTCAGACAGCTGTGGGAAAGAAAAGCCAGCAGAGATTTTAATGGTCTTGCGGGGCTACAAAGATGTAATTAAAGTCTTGAGGGACCTCAAACACACAGTCTTTCAAGACATTTTCTAATTTCTGAGGCCATGAGGGCAGGTTATTAAAAAGCTAATCATAAAGCTTCTGAAACCCAAAGTAACATTTTTTTTTTCATGGACTTTTGGAGCTAGGGAGACAAAGAGTAGACTTTAGAACTTGGAAGTTAAGCCAAAACCTCTGAAAATCAGAGGGAAGTTTTTCACTGTTTCATAATGCTGAAGAGACAAAGATGAGATCCTGCTAAGAATAGGGAGGCCAGTGAACACAACCATTCATTCAGTTGAAAACACTGAAAGACAACACCTCAGTAACAATCAGAGGCATACTAAACCTTACCAAAACCGAAAGTCATTCTCAACTCAGTTCAATGTCTGATTGGTTTAAGTTTGGAACTGAATCAATCCCAATTTCATCTGCCTAGCAGAGGAAAAGATGAACCCACTGTGAAGGAAGAAAAAGTCATTTGGAAGTACATATTTTTTAATATACAATAACCAGCATTCAATAAAAAATTTCCAGACTCACTGTGAGTCAGGACCATATTATGAAAACCACAAGTAAAAGCATTCAATAGAAATAGAACCACAGGTTTTATAGATTTTGCAGTGAGTAGACAAGGACTTTAAAATAACTATGATTTATATGTTCAAGAATACAGAGAAAATAATTTTTTTAGAGAAAATAAATTTTAAAATGGATAATTTTTCAGAGAATTATTATCTCTAAAAAAGGATCAAATGAAAATTTCAGAATTTTGAAATACATATGATATTATGTGGTTAGTAGCGATTAGACACAGAACACAGGATTAGTGAACTGGAAGACTGACCAATGGAAAATATCCAAAGTGAAGCACGGAGAAAACAGGAATGGAAAGTAATAGAAAAAGCACAAGAGATATGTGGGACACAGTGAAAAGGTATTAATACATATAATAAGGAGCCCTAGAAGGATAAGAGAAAATGAAGCAGAAATCATATTTGAAGATATAATGGCCAAGAAGTTTCCCAATTTGAAAAATGATACCAACATACAAATTCATGAAATTCTGGCACAGATTCAAGAATAAACCATAAGCAACATAAATATAAAGAAAACTGTATCGAGGCATATCATGATTAAACAGCTTTAAACCAAAAGGCGAGGCAAGGGAAAGAATCTAGCTACAAGGTGAAGGCCAGAAACTTGGGAAAGGCTGTCTGAACAACAACAAAACAACGAGGATGATTTCCTGGATGATCCAGGGTGGTACACCTGGCAGGCTCTTTCAGAGACGGAGGTGACTGCTCTTGAGAATAGTACAGGATAACCTTGAGCTTCACTCTTAGTTCTCTTGTGTTAAGAAACCTAAAAACAATGATAAAATCCCGAGCAAATTTTTGCCCTAATTTATTTGAATCACAACGAATTTTCTCTCTGTTATCTCTAATAAATAATTTATGTAATTTATTCTTTGAGAAACACTCCAAGTTTCAGGAAGTGCTTGCTTTTTGCTGGATATCCTGAAGATCGAGGACTACTATCCCTGACTTTCTCAGCCAGGAGTCCAGCCTTGGAGAATCTGAGCCAAAGAAGGGAAGATCCGGAGTATCTGAGTATCTGAGTATCTGAGTATTGCCTAGGGGCACTTTCTCCCCTTTTCTCTCTCTCTTTACAAGAGTCCATCAGAAATTCGAATAAAGGAAGGTGAGAAATGGGCCAGTAATTGCATATTAAATTGCTCTCCACACATTTCTATACCCCTGATTTTGAACCACTTCTCTATATACAAATGAACCATCCAGAAATCCTATTAAAATGCAGATTCCAATTCAGTAGCTCTGGGGAGGGACCTGGGATTCTGCATTTCTAAAAAACACCTAAGCAATGCTGGAAACTGTTGGTCCATAGATGATTTTAAAAAATAAGGTTTTAGGTAAATTCAAAAATAACCTAAAAATTGGACACTCCAGCTGTTAACTGTGAGCTGCTTTAGGACAGAGTGCTTTAAGATAGAGTGCTTGAAGTTCTAAGAGAGAGAGAGAGGTGTCCAGTGGTTGTACTTTTCAAGTGTTTACTAAAGTATATTCTGAATATTAACTCTTATAGTTGCGAAAGTATGCATGTTCCCTAGAAGTAAACGGTTCCATGGCCAGAGAAGTTTGGGAAGAATTTGTATACTTTTTTCCCCTCTAGGAGATTCATAATGCACATTTGCATTTTAATGATTCTGAACCATCTGCAGTGGGAAAATATATTTAACCTGATAATTCATTTTTTTAACTATTAACCTTCTGAGAAAACGGTGTTCCATGAAACTAACTTTGGGAAATGCAGCCATACACAGCAGTAGTTTTCAAGCTCTGGTGTGTATCAGAAGTAGCTGGAGAGCTGATAGAGAACACAGATGCCAGGGCTTGCTGAAGTAGGATAGGTACTGGGCCTTTGTATTTTCACCAAATTCCCCAGGTGATCATGATTCCCACCAGTGTTTGAGAATCTCTGCTATAGAGTAATCTCAGAAGAGTTCATTACCATCTGGGGACACAGGGCTACCTGTGAGCCCAGTTTCCATCTTGCAGAAGCCTATGCTATGTGGGGGAGGACCAGGATCAGCTATGAACTACCGTCATCTAAGAAAGAACATACAGACCGCATGGGGCACCCCAAAGATTCCTCTCTCGATTCTGCATGCTGGAGGGATTCTTCCAAGTCTCTTTTTTTCAGTCAACAGAGAGGAGCTAGCTATTCCTTAGCCCTGTTCTAAATCGGATCTTCTGAGAAGGGTTTGCTCTAGAACCAATTCATGTGTTCATTGAACGAGTCTTCATTCATCAGCATTTTGGCAGTATTCAGTGAAAAAGACAGGCCAGGCACTCCCATGAGGCAGGGGTAAGGGACAGACAATAAACAAGTAAATAAATAATTTCAGATAGTAACCCATGTCATGAAGAAGATAAACAGTGTCACAGGACAGGGAATGAGGCAGGGTTCTGTTTACACACTGTGGTTCTAGAACACTACAAAAGCTGTAAGGCCAGTCAAGGTAATTTGGATACCATTCCAGAGGCCAACAGTGACTGAGATTGGCCTTGATGGTTCAGAAAACTTCACCAGCCATCTCAGATATATGTGGTCAGGAGGCAGCCTATATCCCTTTTAACTATTACAGTGATTGGCTTTTACAAAATCCTCAGTGACTACTGGTGAATGGCTGGTTGGATAGATGGATTGTTGGATATGCTCTTAATTCTGGTGATTTTGACACACAGGCAAACATGGCTTGTATTTTCCATGGGCGAAATAACCTTATTTCCCAGGTCTCACTGGTCCTGGGCCTTCTCCCTCTGTGGCTCTGCTCAGACTCCTAAAATGCTCTCCTTTCTTCTGCCACCCCCAATCCTACTCAGCCTTCAAATGCCACTTCCTCTTTGATGCTCCCCAGCTGGAAGAAAATGTACTTTCTCACTGTTCTCCCCCCCCCCCACCTTTTTTTTAAACATAGCTGATGCTCACATACTCTGCAAACACTCCCTCTGAAGACTCACTCTGGCCAGCTCCTGCACCTGGCGCTGGGGAACATACTGTGGATAAAAGCCGTGGCCTCCTGTTCATGGAATAACGGGCTAGTGGGTGAGGCAGGTGTGAGTCAAGGAATCACACTATTAAGTCTAAAGGGGCACCTGGGATTCGTCCTACAGGGAAGAGGCACATGGTGTTCTGAGAGTTACAAGGCTGCCTTGGGGAAATGACAATTGACCTGGAATGCGAAGGCTGAGTAGAAATTAACTGGGTAGAGAAGAAAAAGAAGGGCCTTCCAGGCACCCGGCCTAACCTGTCATAACTGTTGTGTAGGGGGAGAGCAGGGTAATGGAGAGGTTCTGGAGGGAAGCCAGTGGCTGGCGAGGCGCAAGTCAGCACCGAGGGGCTAGAGGAAATAGGAAAGGCAAGCCAGAGCGAGAGCACAAAGGCAAGCTTCAGGCTCCGTTCTGTGTCCAACCGCAACCTCTCCCATTTGCCCTGCCCATCCCTCCACCTCACACCCCTCTGTGTTTCTGCCAGGGTGTCTCTCCCCTAATAAGAATCCTGGTTCCCGGGGCACCTGGGTGGCTCAGTGGGTTAAGGCCTCTGCCTTCGGCTCAGGTCGTGATCCCAGGGTTCTGGGATCGAGCCCCATGTTGGGCTCTCTGCTCAGCGGGGAGCCTGCTTCTCCTTCTCTCTCTCTGCCTGCCTCTCTGCATGTTTGTGATCTCTGCCTGTCAAAATAATTAAATAAAAATCTTTAAAAAAAAAAAAAAGAATCCTGGTTCCCTTCACCAGCCCCGTGTTTAGGATTATATAAGAAATTTCAGCTATGCTCTCAAGTTATAGGTAGACTTAAATAGGGATAAAATCAAAAGGGTGCATTCTTGAGAACGAGGGAAAAGGCTACCCTGCCTTGAACAAACACAAGGGATTGAGATCTAGAAATCAGCTGTTTCTCTATGATATATCCAATCAGGTAAATGCAGTGCCCCTCTCATCAGTCTGCAAACTACTGACTCGAGGTGTCCAAAAACGTGTGTCCTAAACTCTGACAGATCTGAAACTCTGAAATTCCTTGCCAAGCTAGGGTGTTTCTGTTATAAGGAAGGTATCTAGAGATTACAAAGTGGTGATATTTATATTCCCCCACAGCAGTCTGCATTAAAGAGGTGCAATTTTTTTTAAAAAAGATTTTATTTGTTTATTTAACAGAGAGAGAGAGAGAGATCACAAGTAGGCAGAGAGGCAGGCAGGGTTGGGGGGGAAGCAGGCTCCCTACTGAGCAGAGAGCCCGATGCAGGGCTCCATCCCAGGACCCTGAGATCACGACCTGAGCCGAAGGCAGAGGCTTTAACCCACTGAGTCACCCATGCGCCCCTAAAGAGGTGCAATTATTGATAACAAATATAAAACTGAATTGTAGGACATTGGGAACCATTGTGCGATCAACAAATACACAGACTCAGGGCCATTTTCTGGGACTCTTGTCAAAGAGATGGCACAGTGGTGAAAAGAGCACAGGCTGAGATTCGGGAAGATGGTATTCTGGCTCTCACTCCGGCTCTATCATGAAGGAGCTCTTGGGCCCTGGACAACATTTCTCAATAATTAGAAGCCCCACCTTCATTGTAAAATATGGTGAAGTCACGTTCTTAAGTATCATCAGGAAGCAAAAATCAAGTATCATCAAAACCACCTGAAAAATGCTTGAGGAAGGCATGATATTGGCGCCTGATATACCACATGTCATCTCTAAGTCCAATGTTGCCCTCCTCCCCCAGCACTGGACAGCATTGCTGTTGACTCAACTGAACACCAGGTGAATTAACTGGCTTGCACTCAGGAGCCACACTGTACCAAAAAGGCATACTGTCTCTTGAAACACTGAAACCACGTGAGGTAAGATGCTTCCCAAGAAGTACATGGTCCCGACTGAGGCAACAGGGCCACATTTCCCCTGATAATGTTTCTGCACATACTAAGAGAAGAAAATGATACCTCCTCATGCCTAACCACCTCCAGTGCATTTCATGGGGTTAGCTGTGGAAACACATCACGGGAAAATTCACAAAGTCCACATCAGTGGAGTAAAATTTCCAAAACCAGTTTGTCATGTCCACATTGTTTGACGCAGCCAACATTTACAATAATGTAGTATCAGCACTTATGACAGAACCCCAGGGCTCACTGTTATTTGAAGACTCCAGTCCAATTCCCTACCCAAAGTAGAGTCCCATCAACCACAAAGGAGGGAACTGCACAGAGACACAGAGCTAGCTCACTCTTCACGAGATGACCTCCTCTGCATTGCACTTAGATATGTTTTATTGAATGACTTAATGTCTGCTTCTGTAGAACTCTCATTGACTGATTTTCGTAGTGCCTTGCATACACGCACAAAATAAGTATCCTTGCATGAGACAGTACTTCAGATATTCAGGGATAGCGATCATGTCTCCTCTTCCCACAGGACATGGGTATCAAAGCTCCCATTCACCATCCCCGACACCTGCCTCCACATTTACAAAACTTACCAGTGTCCCCACTACAGCGTAGGCAGGAGAGCCAGGCCTGCCTGTATGTAAGGTTCCTCTAAGAGAAAAGCTCATTTCTTGGAATGGCTTAGAAGGTCTTAGAAAAATGGCTACAAATGTAGAGTAAACACAGCATAGTGCTACAGATTAAAGATCCTTTTCTTTTTTTTTTTAAGATTTATTTTAGAGAGAGAGAGAGAGTGTGTGTGTGTGTTAAGGGGAGGGGCAGCAGGAGAGGGAGAGAGACTCTCAAGGCAGACCCTGCTGCTGAGGGCAGAGCCCGACACAGGGCTCAATCTCACAATCCTAACCCCAAATCAGGAGTCAGACCCTCAACCAACTGCGCTACCCAGGCATCCCAATCTTTGTCTTAAATGAAAATTTCAGATGTTTCCATTTTATTGATACAGAACATGGAAAGAAAAGAATGAAAAAAAAAAAAGAAAAAATTCACCACCTTAATTATACACACACACACACACACACACACACACACACACACAATTCAGTGTCTAAAGCTCCCCGTTATTTAAATTTTGAAATGTTTCCAGGGTTTGTGTTTGGGCCTGCATGTTTGCCATCTCCAGAATTCATTTTTTAAGGATCCAGCCTAAACAGAATTAAGATACTGGGATTTATTTATGTTTTCTAATGCCCAGAGATAATCGAGAATATTACAGTTATCTTTCAAGAACACTATATGACCTGGTGAATCCATCAACTTTAACACAAGTAAGTGTAAGAACAGACTAAGGTTATCTCCTTAAAAGCTCTAACAGCTCCTAAACAGATGGCCTCCCCTAAATTTTCCCAATTCCATGGCTCTTAAAGGACAAATGGCTAAGTAACTTACTAGTGATATACAGTAGTTCTCTTATCTATTGTAATCACTCTCTGGGTCTTGCAATGACTGAGATGTATGGCCTATATAAGCTGGGATGTACACTGTGAAATCTGTCCATGGTTTTTGCTCAGAGTTGCCAAGTTTAAAAATAGAGTGTAGGAAAATTACTCATAGTGTGGAGGAAGATGGGAGAAAAGCACAAATGGGCTTTTAATGAGGACTTCTCAGTGTGAACATATGTAAAAAGAACTTTTAGATACAGGCATTGTGATAAATAAAAACGATCCAGCTAAGTTCTCAGGAAAGCTTATAGGTACAAGATCATGGTGATTATATGTACAGTGAACAGCTTATTCATGAAAAACCATTTTGTTCACTGTTCAACGGACCAGCACACTTGGCTCCCCAGAAACATTTCAACTAGACAAAACATACCAACACATTAGTCATAAATATAGCTTTATTATTATAATATTTATTTCATAATCTAAAAACTTTTTCTTTTCAATTCTGGGAAAAGAACATTCCAGATTCCATAAAACTGATCTACCCTGCAGAATGCTAGAAAACAGTGTCTTAGCAACCTGAACTTTGCAGTTGAAAATCTATAACCTAGTTTGGGAATAAAAGAATGAAAGACGAGTTCAAAGAAAAATTTCTTCCTTACAAAAAGAATAATAAAATTAGATCCATTCTTCAGTTTAGCCTTGAACATGTTTTCCCAGGAACTTTGGTAATTTCTCCAAAAATCAACTCGCAGGTTGACTGGCCATGTGGACAAAAAATATATATATATTTAAAAATAAGACCCAAGTGGGACATAGAACATGGCCCAGGCCATGGCATATAAGTGAAATATCCCCTAGAATGAGCCAGCTCCCACGTTCAACAGCAAATTTATGTCTCCAAGGAAGCACAACATATATAATGCATTGCCTTGTATGAAGGTCAGAATTTAGTTGGAATTAAAAAGAATTTTTTAATATAATCTTAAAAGTCATTTGTCTTGTGTAATGTACATCAAGTAGATATGACCTTATGGTGCTTTCTGAAGATCACAGAGTACCACTGTCAAAGAGAGCTGTCATGCCCTCAAGGTGTTATTAAATAAAAACTGGAAATGTAGGTTATGTTAAATAAAATGAAAAAAAATCTGGCTCTGCTGCCTTTAAAAACAAGCTGTTGTCGTTGCACACACGTGTTACAGGACAAAGGGCATGCAATACAACTAACGAGTCAATTTTTAGTATGTAAAAGGCTAGAGTGCAATCATGGTATAAACGTCAATAATATATAACTTTGGAGGAGATTAACTCTCCAAATAAACAATAATTGTAACACTACAATTTTTACAATGTTAGCCTAAACAGTGATATTCACTTCACAGCAATGTTTTTTCCCCACTTGATAGTTGCCTATACACCAGACGAATGGCTCACCCCCGTGAGCCAGATGTCAAAGTGAAGGTTCAAAAACCAACATTTTCACTATGATAGGTTCAAAATGTTCGTATAATGATAAGTTACACTTTCAAACTTACTGGCATTTTAAGTAACTGCATTATACCTATTTTTAATGCATTGCTAATCTGATGTTTATTGCAATAGCAATCATTCTATTAATGTTAATTAGGTTACAGTTTTAATTTTCAAAGTAAGAGAATTCAGCTTACATGAACTAATGTATATAGTTTAAAAACCACCCATCACAACACACACCTTTTGCATGAGTATTTAAAAATAAATTATTAATATACCTGACATATATATTTTGTGTTATATATATATATGTATATGTATACATTTGTGGACATAACTACTCTTTTTTCCAGAAGGATGTCAGCACTTGTAAACTCTGCAGAAGACCTGATGATATTGTTAACGTCAAAAAAAAAAAAAAAAAGTTTAACATGGAAATTCATTCTTGAAGAGAACATAAAGCAAGAGGCTCTTAACAGATGGTTCTTTGTGGAAACGAAGGCTATTTTAGGGAGGGACCGGAGAACAGTCTCAGACTGTGGATCCCACATGCACCGTTTCAGAAACTACTTTAGAAAGCAGTGTCCAGTGAAAGCTTCAAACACCTGGTTGAAAGGTAAGGACGTATATTTAGTCATCAAAGGGCACAGAAGCAGCGGGAGGTGGAAAAGTGAGGCCAGCAAGGGGACAGGCATGTCCACAGCCCACAGTGGCTGCTGCTACTCCCAGGGAAGCAAGGAAGGCCTGAGTCACGTCTGCAGCATTGCCAGGCGCTGGCTCACGGGGCACTCACTAGACGTGCCGTCCGCTGCTGTTCCAGCCCTTCAGACCCGGAACTGGTGATGGGTGTTGATCAAAGAGTTTCGTGGTTGGAAGGTTTTGATGGGGTTTTCCGTCCCAGCCACAGGCAACACTATTGGCTTTGAAGACAGAGGCTGCAGCTTGGTCTCAGGGTACAGAACACTCAGCTGAAGGAGAGAGCAGAGGCACCCCCAAATCAGAAAAAAGCACGCATCCAGAGAAACAACAAACCTGACTCGAACAAACTGGAAATGAGAACTGAAGTCGAAGGAGATGAGTCCCGGAAGCCACCCAAACACTGGAATCTTAATTAACCACAATAGTTGGGGAAACCGGAATCCTTATTTTGGGAACTTTCAAATTAATTGAGGGCAAAGTTAAAAACAAGTAAAAATATTATTGTTGCACTGCTATTAAGAGAACTTTGCATTCCTATTCTTTGTCCCACAATTTAGAGAGCAGTAGACACAGAAGACTTTTTTTCTAGTGCCCGACATCTGGTGTGGCCTTGGGCCTCGGCTGAATCACCCCCACACAGAACCCCAGATGCAGAAACTATTGGAGAGTGGTCTGTTTATTTTACAAGCTGGAGCTTTCTTTTAACTAAAATTTTGGAATAAGACAGTTTTGTTGTTGTTTTTTTTCCAGTTCTTTCTGTAACCTGCCTCTTGGTTCTAAAAGGAACCTGTAATAAATTTCTGGTTCCCCAAGATTCCCATTTGTTAAATTCTGGTTAATCCAGGTGCCTGTTTGGCCACGAAATAAACGTGTTCTGCCCTTCTTTTTTCCAATGTGTCTCATTATGGGATGTATCCCGAAAGGCATTACCGTTGGCCCCCAGAGCAACATTCTGCAAAGCCCGCCAATGACTCTTTTAGATGATGTTCACAATCGCTGTTGGCTTTTTTTTGGCCATTTTGGGCCTGATGTTGCCTTTCCGGCTAAACCCCAGAGGCTCCCCTTTCTTCGACGGTCTGCAGAGTTCTCTTGGGGACTCAGCCTGTTCGTGAATGGATTTAGCAGGCTGCATGCTGGCTCTGTCATCCTTGGCTTTTCTCAGGTAGCTCCTTCCTTTTGGATGGAAGTGGGTCTTGAGATCAGCGTGGTTACATGCAGGATGTGGGTGCCCTCTACTTCTACAGATGGTTGAGCAGAGGAAGATGAGCAGAAAGAAAGATTTTGTTTAGAACCTTAAAAAAAAAAAAAAAAGAAAAAGAAAAAGAAAAAAAAACCATCCACGGCACAATTACTCCCGCACACTGGAATGGCAGAAATGCTGCCAGTAAGTCAAATACAAATTGGTATTTTTCTTTCAAAAAGTCCTGTGGCTTTCATGAAATGATCTCATGATGCCAAATTCCCAGGGAGATGCTACTAGTTCTCTTACCAGTGACAAAACTGAGTCCCCCAAAATGGAAGGGACTCCCAGAATAATACATACAGTTGGTCTATGGAAAAGATGAGACCAGAATCCAAACCCCTGACTCATTAAGTGACTGTATATAGCAGTATTAGTCATGCAGCAATCATAAAATATGTGATTATGTGATTTCCGACATAAATTTATACATATATTTATATTACGTATATCTAACGTGGTATATATACTATATTAATACTACTATAGAGCTATGATGATTATACTATACCTCAGTAAGAGGAAGTTACACTACAGAATACTGTAAAAATACTGGGTACTAACATAGTGCCAGAAACTAATAGGCTATTAGCATAGTTAAAAGTTGTACCCACGATTTACAAAATTAGGTTCCCAGGCAGGTGAATTTTCATCGGAGACTCTCAAATCCATTTAGAATACAGATATTACATACAAAAAAAATGTAACAGGAAAGCACATCATGCAAACATAATCAAATGGCCCAAGTATAAAAAGATATACATACAGGCATTTGGGTTTCCTATTTGAGGAGATATCTGTAAGCTGAAGGAAAACAAATAAGAAAAAACATTACTTCGCTTAAAGGTTAGATTTGGCTTTAAGAATCTTTCTTGCTTGTATTTTTAAGAAAGCATTCCCATCAAGGAAGCCAGGAACTGTTATCAGTAGCACGGCCCGTGGCACCTTCCAGAACGGCAGGGAGCACCAACGTCTTGTGCTCGGCCTCAGCTTCCTCAGGGAGCCTCGGTGGCTCCTTGTTCTGAGATTTCCAAGAAGCCCATTATCGGTCCATCTAAAAAATTTCAGAATGTCAAAGAGCCCTCTCACAGAGCAACATTTGAAGAAACATGTTTTTTAATACTAGAATGATGCGCCATTATTTCTTGATTAATTCAGGCGGCATGTGCAGCTAATTTACTACAGCTGCACTTGGTCACAGTGTATCAACTAAAGGGAAAATTGGCATCAAATGTTTATTGCCTAAAATACATCATTTCTAAAGTGAGAGCATATGAAGACCAACTCCACAACTCCCTGGGGCCATCTATCATCGAGACTATGTTCCACTCCCAATGAAGTGTCTGCATGCCCTTTTGTGGCTGGGCTCAAATATCACTGGCAGAACAAATTGAGAACTATCATTTTGTGAGCCAGATGTCACCATTCCCTTCAGAGGCAAACCCAGTGTATTCCCAGCCTTCATTCCTGACCTCCCTCATGGAGCCTCTGCGAAAAGAAGTGCTGTCACAGCAGCAGGCCGAGACCCACAAAATAAGAGAATGACAAAGAAAACGTGCAGAAAGGGCCACCTTGGTGTTGGGGCCCAGAGTGGCCAAGACGCGAGTCTTATCACATTCAAACAATCAGAGAAACCGAGGTCAGCATAACAGGGTCACTCCCCCGGGTCCCCTGTCTGCAGTCAGAAGCATATCAGAAAGAAGCTTTCCTAAACAAACTTCGGAGGGCATGGCCCCGGGAAGGCAACGTCAGATTCCTGGTTTCTGCTTTCTGACTCAATCAAAAGTAAGTTTTGCCATTGACCCTGTTCATACTGGCTGGATTCAACAGGAGATTAATAGAGGTGGACAGAAAAGGGCACCTTCCTTGCAGGAAGGACTTGACATTATGCAATCTACAAAGAAGGTTGGACAGATGGCTCAGGCTGGCAGGTTCTGGGAAACCCGAAGGTTTTAGCATTTCCATCTTTCTGCCATGGCCCCACTACTACTAGTAAGGGTTTCTCAGCTCAGCTCCTGGAATGGACTTTAGTATTTGTATAAACTATTAAAAAAAAAAAAAAAAAAGCTTACAGAGTTTTTCTTCCTTTAAATTGCTTCCTTCTTTCTAAAGCTATTCTTAAGGCATAGCAAATTTTTTTCACTTTACTGTATATATGTATGTAAGCATACAGTTTGATGATGTGTTGCATATGTATATATAATACTTTTTGGAATTTTATGTAAAGTGTGTGTGTGTGTGTGTGTGTGTGTGTATTTACATGCATATGCATATCTTCTTCCCTGGGGAAAAGGCCAAAGATGTTATCTAATTCAAAGTGGTCCCTGACTTCCAAAATATTTTAAGAATCAAAACCTTGGTGCCTATGAATGCCTATGAATGTCTCTGATGGACCCTACTGGGACCTCGGGAAACTAGAGGAGTTTACTGTGTATTACGGAAAGGGAAATGCACAAATAAATACGGGTAGAGATGAGCCATCAACCTCACATATACCTATGTATATACATAAGTATCATAACTTGTGCAGGTCTATATGCCACACACTGGACAAAATACTGACTATATAAAACCACCACAATTAACCCTCAAAACAACCCTAGGAGGTAAGCATTTTCATCCCCATCCTACAGATAGAGAAAGTAAGGCCAAAAAGTTAAGTAGCTGGTTTGAAGCCTCAATGATTCACCAGTTTCAGAGCTGGGCTTCAAACCCAAGTTAGCACATTCCACGTCCAAGCAAGACTTCACGCTGCTCAGCGTCCTTAAGGAGCATGTGTTTGTGGAAGAGCAGTCTGTACACAAAAAGTTAAATGGAATCCGTGGCTGGATCCGAATTTCTCCAGGGATCCTACAGATCATGAGGCTTGGCTGGAGGTGGGGCCTCTTACCACGGTCCCCCCAGAACCTCACATGCTCTCCTCCCTGTGAACACAAGAGGCCGCTATTCCTTCCAGCCCCACAGCCTCTGGCAGATGGAAACCCTCTTCCTTCTTAGGTCCCATCATTTGTCTCCATTTTCTCATAGTCCAACTACTTTGTAGGAGGATGAAGATCAAGAGAGTCCTTAAGGAAGGTTCCAGGTTGGAAAAATACAAATAGCTGCATGGAGAGCCTATCTGAGTGCAAACATGGTGTCCCAAGTTGTTTCGGGTTGGAGAGACCAGGCACTGGGTCTTCCTCCCACCTCCTCTCTGTGTAAATAGTAGCCCTGTATACTCAACTGTTCAGGCCAAAATCTTACATTCATCCTTGATTCCTCCCTTTCTTTCACCTGCTAAAACATAATCCTTCAGCAAGTCCAACTGGTTTAGTCAACATTGTCCCCAGGATGTGTCCTATACCTGCCATTTCTTTCTACCTCCGCTCTCCCCAAGCTGCCATCCCCCCTTCCCCTGCTACACCATAATGGCCTTCTAGCCTTCTCGGTCCTGCACCCCTCTAGTCTCTTCTGCACCCAGCAGCCAGAGGGATTTTGCTAAAACACAAATCACCTCCTGCTTACAAACTTCCAACAGCTTCCCTCTGTGCTCTGGAATGGATCCAAACTCCTTATGTGACCCAGAAGCCCCAGCACGATCTGGAACCTTCTTGCATCTCCGGCTTCAGCTCATTACTCAAATATGCCAAGATTGTTCCCTCCTAAGCCACTTCCCAATTTTCACAGAGCCGCCTTGATCCTGTTATTCAGGTCACAGTCCAAATGCAGCCTCGTCTGCAAGGCATCTCCTGACGACGGAGGGACTCGCACACATTCTTACATTTTTCATTACAGGGGTTATCAGCCTCTGAGATCATCCTAGTTACTTGTGGACTTGTTTCTGGGGTCATCGCCCTCCTCATTCACCCTGTTCCCGCAGCACCCAGTAAGTGCTATATTCCCAGTAAACAGATAATAAATGAATGGCTGCTAGCCCGCCTTTACAACCTGCAGGAACTAAATGCAACACTTAATCTGTTTCATAACCTTCCTTTTGAGCAGGTCTGTGCGTGATTTTTAGCAGATGGGATATTAGGTCACTTTATGTCTAATTTGACAGCATTTTTTAGAGCACAAAGACAAAATATCAGAGTAAGCACGTTATGTTTTTAGAAATCAGCCAGGTGAAAAAGAACACAGATGCTCAAGGGAATTAAGGGGAACTACAGAGGCTGAAACATCATTTCAGAAGAGGCCTTTACTAAATATGAGGGGGAATTTTTCTAGGGCATAAAAGAATCTTAAAGCTAGAACACACCTTGGAAAGAAGCACGTCATACATCAATCTAGAGATTTCACTGCTGTCTGGAGGTCGTAAAGAGAAAACGAGGGGAGAGGACAGGCAGTGCCTCTCAGTGCAGCCTTCATGGCGAAGAAGAGCCAGGTTGGCTGGGGACGGCACTCCAGGCTGTCCTGAGCTGCAGCGTGGAGGGCCTGCGTCAGAATGTTCTGCTCTATCTCAGGGCGCACGGGGGCAAGGAGCTCTCCTGGGAGGGGCTGAGGCCCCAGAAGCCAGGGCTCCTCACTGCTCTGTGCCTTCACTAAGCTGGGCCAAGTCAGTCAATAAAGCGATGACTCGAAGCTTTTCCTGCTAAAAGCATCCAAGTTCTTCTGGGTGTGGAAGGCCACAGGAACCCTGGGAGGCCGGACTTAGCACTTGCATTACATCAAAGACAGTGTTCCTAATTTCATAGGTGCGTGTCTACTGTTAAGATTAAAGAGCTGAGGAAAAGGGAGAAAAGGTCTGAGGGTCGGCAAACTGCATGATGATGTGCTACGTATGGTTCAGAGAGGAGTTTGGAGGACTTCCATGAACACGGGGGACGGGCACCTCTGCTCGATCCTTCCAGAAACAAAGCGCCTCATTCTTGGTCTTTTCAGGGCAACGCATCCTCCCCCACAACAGTCACAGTCCGCCTCACTGCAGCCTGACCCTGTCCTACTCACAGACAGCTCTCACTTCTATATTCCCACCACCATCTTAGCTGCATTTTCCTTTATTTCACTCAGTCAATTCTTCCTCGGGTAGATCAAGTCTGATGAGGGCGGATCATGTCATGTTTGAGACACAGGAGGCATATGCATGGATTAATTCCCTGCTTATTTGTATGCAGAGTTGTGTGTGGACATGTGCGCCTGTAAATCTATGCATTTATGTGTATACATGCGTGTGCACATGCACATAACTTTGTACATACACAGTTGACTAGGAGAGGTGAGACCTGCCCAACCTCCGACGGCATGTACCATCACGGAGAAAAGACTCACTGGCAATGTCTCTTAAAAGATGTTTCATTTTCAAGCTGGAAAAATAAACTGAGCAGAGGAACGTGAGCACAGAAATATAAATAAGAGAGAGAATGACAGACTTCTTCTCTTCCTCTTTGCCTTCCATTGCTTTCTCTCTTTCTTTACGATCCTCTTGGCTTAGTACAGTAGATGTTTATCCATTTCTGGATTTGTAAACATTTGTAAGCCTAAATATTAAAACTATTCAGGCAACGTTTTTGTTTTAGAATTCTTAACCACCCAAGTCAGGTGATGATCAGAGAATTTAAGAGGCCAGAGACCCTAGCAAGCATCTAGTCTAACTGTTTCGTTTAATAGAAGACTTACAGGCCCGGGAAAACAAGGAGCAGGGCCGGAATGATCTGGAAGCCAGGCCTTCTCACCTCACATCTAGGCCCCGTGACCCCATGCTGCACACTCTCCTGGTAGAGAGCAGGATGGGGAGAAGGCAGGGAAGGGTTCAGAGTGTCCCTCCTGCCACACAGAGTTGGGACTGGACTCCCAGTTTCCCAAGAAGGTAAAAAAACAGAGGAGGGAAGTATAAGCTCCCTCTCAGGAGACCACAGACACCAACGGGAAAAGAATAAACATGTCAGGTGGCTGAAAGTGCCTTGATTACAGTTACTGGAACCTCACAGAAGTAACACACTTACTTTTTTCCCGTCCACTTTTATTCCTGACTGGAAAGTTCTAGAGCTCCCGTTCCTGCCCCGCTCTAAAGCTGAGTGTACGTTACAGTGAGATTGCATAACATTTCTTCACGTCTTCCTTCCTCCCTCTCTCCTTCATTCCTATTGACTGTCTGTCTCTCCGGCCTTCTTTCTTTTATCCCCCTGCTTGTCATCTCATTCCTTCTTTTGTTATTTAATGTTTCCCTTAAATCGTGGCTTCCAAAATGCTCAAACTAAACTTTTTAAACAACCAGTAGCAACTTTACCTACATTTCGGTTCGCATAAATGTTTCCTGTTTTTCTTTCCCTTATAGGTACAGTCCACTTGTGGGGTAAGTAAAAGAATCATTTTAAAATCTCTGGGAAAGGGATTAAGCATAAATAAAGTCAAACAGATCATGAAAATGTTATAAACCACTTTGGGGTTTCAAAATCCTTCCTTTGGCTTTATTACTAATACCCAAAAAACCTGTTTGGAGGGCAGACAGGACCACCCATCCCCCTCATCTCAAGGGTGGTTATTTACACCTCCTTCCACCCCCAAAGAGACCAGGGAATCCTCATCAAGCCACTTAGCAGAACCTGGACCTTCACCCATATCCACATCCTGTCTGGGCTCCAGGGGTTTCTTAAGACCCTGAAACAATATATAAACTTGTACACAAATATTTATTACAGAACTGTAACCTGTGAAATTTTCTAAGACTTCTTGAAAATCTACTTAAAGAATGTCTCACCTATTGAGACTATTGGATGGTGCTGCCCTTCCTCTAAAGGAAAAATAAAAAGAGGCATGCGGTTAGATTTTGCTGTTACTGAGAAAGGCCAAAGCTTTCTTAAGAGCCCCTTAAAGAGCTCCCAAACAGGGCAATGATACCGTCCAGTCTACTTGAGTACCAAGGTTGGGGCCGATGATTTCTTCGGCCACTTCCAATTCTATTATTCTTTAATATAAAAAATACCTCTACCTATTTCTCTTGGTGTGGAGTGGTCAGGTGAAGACAACCATGTATCCGGAATTTCGCTAACTTCTAGGTAGGTGTCTGGGCTTCACTGTATCACCTCATAACACAGGGATGACTGGTGCTGATGTCTAGAGGTTTCCCCAAAGTCATTCCCCAGCTCCCCTTTCCTCTGTCCTTGACCCAATCTCGCCATACCCAAGGACTTCCAACATGGTGGCTGGACCTGTGTGACTTACCACGTGCTCACTGATGTCTCGGCAGAGGCCAGCGGCCTGCTGGGTTTGATAGTACTCTAACTGCTTTTCCGCCAGCTCTACCCGTTGCAACAGATTCTCAATAAAGTCCTGGAGCCGAGCTTTCCCTTGAACCTCCTTCTCAGCTGCTGCTTCCAAGAAATGGTTGAATGTAACGACTTCTCTGCAAGGCAAAAGTGTCAGAACACAAAGCAGAGAAATGAGACAGGAATTCATTCCTTCAGCACGTACTTACTGAGAGCTGACTATGTGTCGGGAACTGCCCTGGGCAGCGTGCTCGCAGCAATGACAACAGAGGTAACATGGTGTTTTGGTGATTACATTTTGAGATTACATTTCAGTACAAAGAGAGGGTCATCATCGAATATCCAAATAAATATCTGGGCCAGGAGTGGTAAGTGCTAGGGAGAAAACTGAAACTGTGTGCAAGGGGACAGAAAGTAACAGAAGGAGGGATAGCGTGAGTGGTATTTCAGAAAGGGATCAGGGACCACTTTCAGCATGGGGAAAAGAGGGGACCAGATACCTGAAGAAAACAAGGAGTAAGCCAGGAAGGTTCATGGGGAGGGTAAACCAGGCCTTTATGAGAACAGGCAGACAGGACGGCTGCCTGGCTTCAGGCAGGGACTGGGGAGGACAGAAGGAGCAGGGGCCACTGTGACGACTCCAGATTTTCTTATAAATGAGATGGAAAACCAATGGACACTTTTGAGAAAAGTTCTAACTTACATTTTAAAAGTCTAGCTGCTGGGGGAGAAGAAAGCACAGGGAGGGAAGGTATGGAAACGAAAGGGCATGCTGAGCACTGAAGGGTGTAAAATGAGTCATCTTGTCCAATTACGCATTTTTGAGCTAAAAGTGAAACAGTCCAAGAAATGTCATTCTGAGGTAGACTCAGGGTCCACCGGGAAAGCTATGTTAGCTAACAGAGGAGAATGCACATGCAGATTGCCCTTCCCCTAAAAAGTTGAGCAAAATATCTCAAACAATATTCATTTACCCACATAACTGTCATTTATAGACCCAGAAAAATTGTAATAACTTTATTACTATTTGATATCCTTTTATTTCTAATGCATGGATGAAAACAACACTCTCCTGAATTATAATGAAATTCATTTAGATTCAAATACATGAGGAATATAAAGAAGAAAATACCATCTGAAACCCCGTCATCCTGAGACCACCACCTGTAACAATTTGGTAGCCATTCTCACCAGCAACACTGCACACGCGTGGGGGCGTACACACACACACACACACACACACACACAATCACACACACACAGGTGCTTGGCCTGAGAATTCTCAGCACCAGGTAATCAGCACGACCAACATATTATCACAACTCTCTTCATCCCATTCTCTATAAGAAATTATAAAGAATAAAGATCCTTTCAGCCTTCCCCTCTGTATGTCCTGCCATGCACACCACCAGGGGTAATGAATGCCATCATTTTACCACCTGTTGGTTATAGTACTTCTTGTATATGCCTTCAGGATCTCTCTAGACTGTCAAGAAGTACCCCCTCCTTTTTCTGGCCACGTTCAACATATGCAGAACCAAGATTCTAAAGACTGCTCATTCTCCTCCCAGCCTCTTTCATTTCAGATTAAGAAATCCCAGTTTAAAAACATCTAACCTCAGGCAGTTGTTCTAGATGGTTGATGAAATCCACTGCCGTCTCTGCACCTTCCACTCTGCTCCATAATCTCCTGAGAGCAGGACTTCAGGTAAGCCCGACCCAGGAAGTTTGGCAGAAGGTTTTTGCAAAAAAGGGGTTTCTTGCTCCATTATTTTGTACAACCAGTCAGTGACTCGCTTTTACAATTAGCTGTGATTTTTTTTTTCTCATGAATAAGTTACACTTGGCTACACTGAAACCTTTCTGAAACTTCCTTCAGAGTCAAACATCTCTGCAAAACCTTGGAAATTACTATATTTATATATTTATAAGAATAGAAAGGAGATGGTTCTTTTTTTTTTTAAGATTTTATTTATTTATTTGACAGACAGAGATCACAAGTAGGCAGAGAGGCAGGCAGAGAGAGAAGGGAGGAAGCAGGTTCCCTGCTGAGCAGAGAGCCCGATGCAGGGCTCGATCCCAGGATGCTGGGATCATGACCTGAGCCAAAGGCAGCGGCTTTAACCCGCTGAGCCACCCAGGCGCCCCGAGATGGTTCTTTGTAATGCATCACAGAACTGCTTATCATAGTAGCCCCCTTTTTTTCCCCAGTTTCCTAGCCAGGATCAAACATAAACCCCAATTCCATAATAATTCTAGTATTTTTCAGTAGCTAAGAAATACTCACATAAAAGAAATGAATCCCTTTGGAAAGGAGCTTTCTCCCATCATCAAGTCTCAAGTTAATTTCCAGATGTTTCCGTATGAACCCAGCATGGAAGAGGTGCGTTTTCCAAGCCGTGCAGGCCACAGACACTGGCCAGTTTTCAAGCTCTACTGGCATTCAGCTTTGATCTGCCTCTAAGTAACCTTACCTAGCCGCAAAATAATGGATGGAGGGTCCATCCGGTTGCTACGTCCAGCATGCCACAGCTGTTCATGGCTCCAAGGAATGGTTGGGATCCTTTAGATGGAGCTCAAAAGTACCACTAGAACACAGAGCCCGGGAAATGGCTATGCCTTCCTCTTTCCGACAAAAAGGCTTCCATTCATTCAGAGTCAAGTCCGTTGTAGAAACTTCACAGGTGATAATTAGGTGATATTCGTAGATGACACCTGAATCATGACACAAGTCTCCAAACTGTACTTATCAGGAAAATAGCCAAAACCCACAACCCTCTCCCTTACCCAAAAGAAAAACATAGAAAAAGAGCCAATTTTTTTTCCAGTTCATTTTGGTTTGTAATAAATAAATAAAATTAAAATAAAATTAAAATAAATAAATAAAATAAAATTTCCTCATTACAGAAATATTATTTACATTTATTTTGGGAAACATAAAAATTGACCTATTGAAAGATCTAAAACTGAGCAAGGACCAAATCAGCTTTTTTGTTCTCTGCTTAAGCCCATCATTCAATAGAATACATGACACATATTATTCACTATGTATTTGTTGTAATGAGCATTTTAAAAGGACAAGGAAGAAACAAAAAATGACCCACAATTCCAACACTCAGAGTTAACTACTATCAACATCCTAGTATATTTTTCCAGTCTTTTTTTTCTCTATGCATATTTACTATGCGGGGGTTCTCAGGCCGTAACACTTAAAATGTAAAACAGCAATATTTGACAGCTTAATCCCACAGGATTAATATCTCAAAAGCAAGAAAACAACTCTGAGTGCAATACAGTTCATGGCTGTATTTTTAAATCATGGAACGTTTTGCTACCGGTTCTATGTAAAACTTTTGCAAATTAACATCAACGCTCCTAGCTGATCCTGAGATACTATGTCACGTCGAAGAAGAGAAGCATCTTTTTCTAACGTCTCCCTCACCCAATTACCTGTGCCCTGAAGCTGAGACGTTAACACCCTTTGCATTTTTCAACCAACCTGGCGTCAATACTAACGTAATTTCAGTTTATGAGTGGTTCACATCAACCAAAAAAAGAAAGAAAGAAAAAGAAAAGATAGAAGAAGTCCGATGATTTCATTTTAAATACGATGTTATATCAGACGATGGCTGGAAAAGTGCCTCATGCTGAGACTATGTTTGGGTGGATTAGATAAAAACGGTTACCAAACCCAGTGACTAATTGGGGACCAGCCTGTGTGTACAACTTCAGGTTCCCCTTTCACATCCTGTTCAATCTGGACTAACAACATCCAGAAACATTTCCTATTTCCCCAGGGAATCTTGGGAATTTCCTGAATGAAAAGGAATGAGGTTTAACCACATTGAATTTATAAGCACTTTAATAATTAGACCAAACCGTCGAATAGCCATTCAAAGTAGAAGAAAGACTAATGGGTTTCAATATAAGGAAGAACAAGATATTCACTGATAGGATTTCAGATCTCATATCTTGATGAATCTTGAAGACACTACCAGTTGTCAACTTTTGGCATAGTAGCCAAGCAGAATATCTTCTGTTCTCTGAAAAAGCTATTAAAGTACCCCTCCCTTTTCTTACTACATATATATGTGAGCTTGGATTTCCTTCATCTACTTCAACCAAAAGATTTGCAACAGAAGAAATGCAAAAGTAACAAGGTATAGCTGCCTTCTATTTAAGTCGGATATTACAAATATTTGCAAGACCTATAAAACCATGCGACTCCTGCTAAATTGCTTTTAGGAAAACAGTTATTTTTATACAAACATGTTATTTATGCTAACAAGCAATAGATTTATTATTTTTACATAAATTATTAACTTTTTAAAATTTTTAAGTTTTCCTTTTTTTGTAATATTTTATTTATTTGAAAGAAAAAGAGAGAGAGAGAGAACACGAGTGGAGGTGAAAGGCAGGGGGAGAGGGCGAGAGAGAAACAGACTCCCCGCCGAGCAGGGAGCCTGTGATGCGGGGTTCGATCCCAGGACCCTGAGATCAAGACCCGAGGTGAAGGCAGACGCTTAACCAACTGAGCCACCCAGGTGCCCCTAACTTTTCATTTCTAATACAGTAAATATTGATAGATAAAACTCACGCAAACAAAACTTCTGGGGGTCCTCAGGTATGTTTTTTTTAGCAATATAAGGAGAAGGGGGGCCAAGGAGTCTGAGATGCTGCCCCACTGGGTACAAGTGCTCCTGAATCTCAGAACACGGGAGGGGGGTGGGCAGTGAGGTCTGCAACCCCAGGAGGATGTGGTCACAGTCTGCACATTTATTTATTCTGCTATTTTGTAACTCAACAAACATTTATTGAATGTTAGCTAGTACTGGGTTTAGCGCTGGGGCTTTCGTGAACCCACGGCTATCCTTGAGAAGCTGACTGCCGAACCCGGGGTCAGCCCACATTTCCTGGGAAGGACTGGGAGTATATATTTCAGGGTCTGCAGGCCATCTGGTCTCTGTCACACTTACTCAACTCTCCCTAGCACACAAGAACCACAGGGGCTGTGTAACAATAAAACTTTATTTACAGACACTGACATTTGAATTTTGTATAATATCTATATGTCATGAATTATTTTTCTTTCGAGTTCTTTTTCAAATTAAAAATTCTTAGCTCACAAGCTCCTCGAAAACAGGTAGCAGGCTGGATCAGGCTGGTGGTGTGCTAACCTAACCCTGGATACAGTGGGAGAAGTGAACATTAAAAGAAACAAATACTGAAATAAATATGTAATTACAAAGCTGAGCTGAATGACTAAGAGAAAGAATAACACGATGCCATCTGAAAGAAGAGGAAGACACTTGTGTGGTTTTATTTTAGGTTCTCAACCCTGTGACCCAGAATACAGGGGGAAGACTGGAGGGCCAGATGGGTGAGAAGACAGAGGGAGCCCGTGTGAAATCCCGTCAGGCCATGGTGCAAACCAGCTTTGGGGAAGCTAACTGATTCTACCTTACCTTCAGCCCGGTCTTTGACTTCTCATATATGTATTTTTTAAAAAGGTTAAATACAAGAGAACGCAAGGTTTTAAGCTTCGGTGGAAAATATGCTTATTTAAAATCAATATTTGGTACTAAAGAAAGAAATACCAGTATAGGAAAAGAAACTGGCCTGAAGCTCACTGTTATGCAGAATGATTCGCAGAGCTAGAAATCTGTCCATATCTTGAGATTCAGAAACGGAGGGGCACCGAGTGAAAAAGCCCTTATAGTGCAATCAAAGCTTTATTTAGAAAAAGTATTTTTCCCCCATGCACTCATCCATTTACAGGACAGCCATAAGGTCTGAAACATTGATAATATTTAATTTTTTACAGATCAAACCCTTCCATTTCTTCTTCTGAGGTGGGTTAAAGACAGGATAATTCAGAAAAATTTTAAAGATACACTGTCATGGGATGAACCCACTCTAGAAGCAGGTGTAGAGACAGAGGGATTACATACATTAATGCACTGTGGTGTTCGCTACAATGTTACATAGCCATCGAACCCTGCACTGTTAATAGGAGACAACACACTGATCATATCATGTACTGTAATTTACAATTACTTCCCGATGTTTCCAGCTTTCAGGGCCATCCTGCAGCCTGATGTCCCCCTTGGGCCTCATAAATGCACGTCACCTCCCTCTCCGCTCCAGCACCAGGGATCTCCCTTCATTCTGGCTGTGAGTCAGATTCTAATTTCTGCCCACGCCGTTTTTCCACTAGGGTCCCTCCCCTTGCCTTTCCCTAGCCCCCGTTCTTAAGGAGTCTTCTGACCTCAGGGCTCTCCCGTTAGGAAGCTTCCCCACACACGCCTAGGTGTGGGTGACCTGCTGTGTTCTCCCGCAGAACGTTGCACCCTGTCACAACGCACACTGCAGAGAGGACTAGTCATGCCATGTACCCCATTCCGCTGGGACATCTGTGTGGTCAGGGACCTTGCCGGCTCTTTCACTGTGGTCGCCCTTGCACCAAACACAAGCCCAGCACACAATAGGGGCACAACAAATTTCTGCTGAGTGCGTGAAATGTACAACCCATCTCTAGGTGAAAATCATTAACTGACGAAAAGAGCCTGAGGTTTCTTTTTATCTTTTTCTAGACAAGTACGGGGGCATAAAACCAAAAAGTAATCCACAATACAGGTACCTCCCACAGGACCGAGGGTGGGATCGAAAATGGATGCTTCTCTTCCATTCTTAAACAACACTTTAAAATCAGCTTCTCCTCCCAAAGGCAAAGCTCTACCAAGTTATTTAAATTTCATTTTACATTACTGATTTATGAACCTCTTTGGAGGTATGTGAAATGGTAAAAATACCTCTGGCTAAAAATAGGCTAGCTATTGATCACAGAGCACCTCAGACAGACCGCGATGTCAGCCGCGAGGCAAATCCTGAAGCTGGAGTCCACCGCCAGCCGGTGCTGGGAGCTGGGCTGCTGACCTGGAGCTCAGGGCTGGCTCCTGCGTACCCCACGGGACACCCCCCCCCCCCGGTGGAATCGGCACCTGTGGCACATCTGAAGCCAGGCCATCTCTACTTTTGTTGGCCCCTGGCCTCAACTTTCTCTCTTGGCTTCTTTGACAAAACCAAAACGTATATAGTTCTCATTAAGAGCTTAAAAAATACCTTTAATGAGAAAGTCAAATGACTCTTACTGGTACTAAGTGGATCAACACTACATCTAAGCCCCTCAGTCCAGAGAGAAGGCGACTGACACTAGACAGACTGGGAAAAACGGAATATTCTCCTTGGTCTCCAGCCTTTAATCATCCCGAACAGGACATGTTTGACGTCCAGTTTTTCCTACATTATTTTTAAGTCTGCAGGGAAAGCAGCCTGGAAAGAGAGGACCTCATTTACATAAACACACTAAAATATGGAGCAAACAGACCCCTCCCTGTCCCACTGAACCCTACATGTAACGTGATTTTTCCTGGCCTGTTTCCTAGCTATGGATCCATCTGGAGACCAAGTTGTTACTGCTTTCGCTGATCAAAAATAGGAATGCTGTAATTAAGTGGCAAGAGGGTTTAGCTGTGCAAAGCAAGTTACCAAGTCAAACTTAACTTTAAAAGTCCAGCATCCCACAGCAAGCTTAGGATAGAAACCTAAATGCCAGTTACCTGGCTCAGGCCACCCTTTATGCCTCTTTCATCATGTCCCTAAGGATCCATTTAACATTTAATTTTACCTTCTGGCCTCTTACTGTCATGAAAGCAGAAACGGAACTCACCTGCTGTACTACCTATGACCTAGAACAGTACCTGGCCCTTGGCAGGGACTTAGTGCGAGGTTTGTCTCCTGGGCTGACTCCCAGCAGAGAGCAGGGCAAATAATGAAGGAAGAAGGGAAGGATTGATTATCTCTATCAGACTTTGCAAGGAATGGAGATGAGACAGAATTACAAAGGGGCCCCTCATCACAATCAAGGGCTGGCTGTGGCACATGCTCCACTTTGACTGGCCATGGACATCCAGAGAGTCAAGTTAAAAAGACCTGGCCCGGTATTCCAGAAGCTGAATAGCATAACCACACTTATGACGCCAGCATTTCCCTATTTCCCAACACCTTTGATGCCAGCTGACATTTGCTTTAATCTCATTAAAGAAATAAATGATGTCACCATAGCAGTTCTCTCAAAACAGCAAGGAAGCCAGCCCATTCCAAAATGGGCCAGATTCAGTATTACATAAGTCTTGACGCTTTGGGCAAATACCACATTTTCAAAAGTCTGGCTGAGACACAGTGAATTAATGGAAAAAGCACTCAGCAGAGAGACAGGGAATATGGGTTTCAATTTCAGCTGTGCTACCAAATTTTTGTCCTTGGGCGAGTCATTCCACTGCTCTGGGCCTTATTTTCCACTTCTGTACAGTGAGCGTGCCATCCTGAAGGAGACAGGAGTGCCCTTCAGTTCCCAAACCACACGATCTCCCCAGGCGCCCTCTCTAACAGTCTTTCTTCTCCCTGCTGTCCCTTCGACGTCACTCTCCTCTGGCCACTGATGCAAACACTGCCCTTCCTCCTTGCTTTCTCAGCATGGCCGCTCCGCATTAAAAAAAAAAAAAAAAATCGTTCTTTAATGGTTTTTCAACTTGAAACCATGCCTTGTATTTAAGCACTTGTTCAACTACCTTGGGTCTGAACATGGACATGATCGCAGGATGTTTTATTCTTCCTATGTAGGATGTTAGCTCCTTAGAGGAAAACAGCATGAGTTTTATGTTCCCCATATACACCTAGCACAGTGTTGGGCCCATCACGGGTGCTCGGGTAGGGCTTCCCAGTCTCACCAGAGGGAGGTACAGAAATACTTGGGATTAGCGGCATTACATGGGTGTGCTCCAAACCTTGGATGACTGACTCAACCACAACTCAGTTACCATCCAAGTCCGTCCTTTCTTGTTAAGGGATACCTTACCGCAAGGTCGGCTGGGATTGATTTACCTGATTATGGGCAGTGCTACCTTGTAGCTCTGAAAACTCCTGAATAAGTAAATACCTGCTTCGGTAGGACTTGTAAAGTTACAGAGACTTTGTGAAGATGACAGGCAACAGCTCCCTTGGATTTGTGCTCCAGAGACTTATAGACACCTCTCTCCAGAGGTACAATGAGACTCACCAGCGTCAAAGTACAAGATACTACCTATCCAACCGATCTCCTCTGTTAGAGTTCACTTAGGCCTTCTACAACGCATGGTGATTCAGCCTATAGACGGCTTCGGGGCAGAAACGGCCCTGGAGTCTTTCATTTCAGTTTGAAAGAAAGGATTTTAAAGTTGAGAGAACAAATCTGTAAGCAGAAGAGCCTCATGCAAAATCCATAACCAAGTGAGCCTCCTAAGCCTCACTTATAAGGCTTTTAAAGTTGATGGAAAAAAATCCGTACGCAAGAGAGCCTCAAGCAGATGTTCGGGTTTTTTTTAAACGGAATCTCCCATCTGGGTCTCAAAGGGTCCCCAAGTTGAAGTCCACGTCGACTAGGACTGTAACCACCTGAGTTCTCTCACAAATGAGTCTTGAGAGCTCATTTGGAAGGGTTTAGCCCCTGGTTTGCTCTCTGGCCAAATAGGGTTGTCCCATAACTAAGAGGTCACCTCTTGGGTCCATGACACAGTTCTGTGAGGCTGGTGAGGAGGGAAGAGTCTTGTCTCAGGCAGGCAAATCTAGTCAAATGAATTCGGTTTCAATGGTGTGGCAGATGGGCGGCTGACTTGCTCTCCATCACCATTTTGGGGGCAGGGGCGGGTGTCAGGGAGGTTGAACACCACAGACCCTGACGGAGCTGGCCACAGTCACCCTCTTAGACCAAGAGCTCCAGTGTCCTTCCTGGAAACAAGACTCTTTCAGTGTTATTTTATGTACAGAAAGAGTGATTATTTGAGACTTGAATACAGAAACTGACAAGCCAGGCCAAATGAAGGCTTAAAAAAATGAAGACTTTGTTAATTTTATGTTTAAAAGTTTAAGGCAGTTTCACTGTATTTTCATTTAAAGTTTTGGTTTTTTTTTTTAATGCTATTGCTTCCCCTCCTCCCCGGCTGTCCAAAATGACATACTAAAAACCAATTCATAATTTATCTTCAGATATACTCACAAAAACGTGAACAAAGATGTATGCACAAGGATGTTAACTGACACATTATTTTTAATACTAGGAAAACAGAACAAAACCGTTTATTCATTAATAGCAAACTGATGAAATCAGGCATGAATGCATTCATACCACAGAATACCATGCAAGAGCCAAAAGAGCCAAGGACATAATCCTATACTCAGGACCTGAAAGATGCCTGCAACATACTACATTAAAACAAAAAATACTCCATGCATAAGTGGCAGAACAGTATATGTCACGATTCCATTTGGGAGAATATAGTATGTCTGTGTATAAAGTACATATGATTGTATCTACATAGGAAAGCTCTAGAAGGACATTCACTGACCTAAACCATAGCTTTCTCTGGAGGATGGAGCAGGGTATCCTTGGAGAGGAAGGGACCCTTTTAACACATACAATTCTACCCTGTTAAATTTTTTTTATGAGTATGTATTACTTTTTCAATTGGTCCTCAGGTGCTAGCACTGGGTTAACATTATCATAATTGGTCCATGCATGGCCCACTTTTACAAAGTCAACCAGATATTCTTAATAATAAAGCACTTTTGAACTCACAACACCAAATAAAATTTAGATCCTTGAGAATAACTTAGATCTAACTATAGGATTCTCCCTGCCATCATATTGGCTTCCTTCCCAGCAACCACCAGCCCAAATCCCACATTTGTTATTACTTGTGTAATTAATAAGTAAAATATGACAAATCAATATGTGCAATCAGATTGTTTTCCTTTTAAATTCACTGCTCTTCAATCAAACAAACACCACAAATTTAATTCTAAGCTTTTCTTTGCACACAGGGGAACCCCTACTGCCATTTTTCCGGTGATGCAATGTTAATCACCCTGCTGGCCACAATGGGTCATCATGGCACTAACTTCCCACAGCGAAACTCCAGAAGCCCAGAGAGAAACATTTTTCATTACAGATCATTTCCCTAAAAGCCAAGTAAATTCATGGCTGATTCGAATCTGTGCTCACTAGGTAATTAAAAAAATTTCTAGTTGATCAGAGCAGGTTTTCCCTCTAGGTACAATGTAGGTATTTAGTGACACTAGGTAACGGTCTCTTTAATATATAGGGTTTCTCAGCCTCGAACCAAACAGAGAAGCTTTAACTACTACATTTTAAGAGATAACACAGGATAGAAGAGTGCTAGTAGACACGGAAAGTAGGAAATTAAGTCACTCTCTATAATATAGTCCAGATTATTTGAAACCTTCCTCCTACTTTATCCTAGGGTATCCATTTTTATGCTCTTTGATTCTACAAATTCTGAGCCTCCATTTAAAATTAAATCTAACATTCTGCATTTGGGAAATACACTGCATTACTAGGTAAGCTTTTCTAGTTTGAGTTGAAGCCATACTTATTGATAAGGAAATGCTTTTCCAAGTATGATGTCTTTCACCTCTATCTTGTGAAAACCACTTGCCAACTCTGTGCGAACAGGCCTGACTGACTCTAGTCATACCATTCTACAAAAAGAAAATTCTCAAACTAAAATCACAGAAGCCAGCAGGATCAGAAAGTCTCCTCTGGGTTTACTAATGTCGGCTTCTTCCAAATAAAAACTATAATTAAATGGATTCTCAGCTACCAACATTTAATTAACACGAGCAGATAATCCAAAATGGCAAAGCAGCCAGAATTACTGGTATTCAGAGCATATTTTTATACTTGAACAAGACAGCATCTCATGTTCTTGACTGCTACGCGGAGGCTACCAAGAAGGAATGGCTGGGCTAGAGCCCCCTCTCTGCCCACCCGCTCACCTCCCCCAGCTCACCAGCTAGTGCTGGGAACCGATCCCACCATGCATAGACCCCACTACTCCTCTCTCTCATAACGCACTGTCGTTTCCAAGGCGAGAAGGGACTGAATATTCTGTCTTTCCTGCTGCCGGCTCGCAGACTATACACAGAGGGGGTAAATAGTGTCAAAAGCCTTGTGGGTCCCGAGTTCAACTGTATCAGTGAGAAAGGTAGCCGAGGTACCTGCAAGCAATAAAAACCAATCCTGGCTTTACATGTGCCTGTACCCCGGGGGGAGGTGCTTAATGCGATGGCGCAGCACCACTTACTCTTCCTTCCGCAGTAGCTCCTCCTCGGACTCCGTCAGGCGCTGCCTGAGCGCCGCGATCATCTCCACCGCTACGTCCACCTGGCGGTTCAGGACCCGCTCTCGCCTCTGCACCTCCTGCTTTTTCTGCGTCAGCTGCACAAAGGCCGCCCGAACTTCCAACAGTTCGGCAGTTTTCTGGGCCAACTCTTTGGTGAGCTTATCGATTCTCTTCTCGATGGTCCTGTCCACGGCCTCGACCATCCGGTTGAATTTTTCTCGGACATGAGCCTCGAAAGCGGCTTTGGTGTCCGAGGTGGGCAGTCCGGGACTGGAGCGCGGCCCCTCCAGCGAGTCTGCACGCAGGTCCAGCGCCGTGTAGGTCTGCACGTAGGACACGGGCCGCTCGGCCACCACCTCGAATGGCTTCCTGTCCTTGGAGTGTTCGTGTGAGATGCTGTACAAGTTCACATAGCTGGGTTTCTGCTTCACCACGTGGCCGGTGCCCTGCAGTTTTCCCTGCTTCAGGGGTTCTGAGGAAGTGACTAGGTCTGTGTCTTTGAAGGACGGAAAGAGGCTGCATTTGGTCAAGAGGGTTCTTTCCTGGTAGCTGTGACTGAATTCCAGATGGGCCCTCAAGGAGGACAGACTTCTAAATCTGGTATGGTCTCCACACCTCGGGCAGCGGAATGGCAGGCACACAGCAACATTCTCGAAGGACTCCTGCCAGGGGTATCTGCTTTCCTCAAAAGCCTTCTGTTGCATTACTCTTCAAGTCCTGCACAGGGCAACATAAAACAGTTCACACGTCTGTTTAAAAAATGCTCCTGAAACACTTGTGGCCCGTTCATCAACACCACGGCAGAGGCCTTTGGCTTCAAATGCCTTTGGTATATAACATCTCACATTAAAATTAAAACCTACAATCCGTGGGCCAAATCCAGCCGCATTCACTCCTTTCTGCGTTGCCTACTGCTGCTTTTGCACTAAAGGCAAAGGTGAGTGACCTCTGCGGCCTGCAAAGCCAAAATGACTTATTCCTTGGCCTTTAGGAAAAAGCTTGCCAGCCTCCCCTCCCTCTGCCCACGATAAAGAAGGTGGATAACACTCTCTTTTTGCAGATGAGAAAACTGGAGCAAGGAGGTAAAGTAATGAATTCAAAGCCAGATGGAAAGTGGCAGCTCCAGAAGTGAAATTCAAGTTTCTTGCCCTCCCGAATTGAGTGCACTAACTGCAAATCTGTGCCCTATTTTACTGATACAACCCTGATAAGCATGAATTCCAAAAATGAGGAAGACTCACATGAATTGTCAAAACTGTCCTGAGAGAGCGAATTCAGCGATCTTTCTTCAAACATAAGAATGGTATTACTCAAGCTAGGTGCAGTGGCATTAAACACAGAATCAGCTGCAAATTTTTCAACCTGAGATTTTGCTTTTAGTTATTGCTGTGATGCCAGAAATCAAAATGTTATTGTAATGATAGTCTCCATATTCCAGAATTACTGACACTTGGGAACTCAAGATATCAAATACGTTTTGACCCACTAGGGGCCATGGCCAAGACTTTATAAAGATATGGTTTTCTGAATGATTTATCTCATCTCTGATCCTGTTTTAATATGATAACCTTTAGAGATGGCCAATATGTGAACCTGGCAGGTATCAGCATAACTCTTTAAATAACAGGAAGTTCTTATTTCCTTGTAAGAATTTATTATCTTAGCCCTAGCGACAGATGACTGCTAGCAACCCTATTCTGCAAGCAGGGCATACCTATTCCCTCCAGGAATGGCTTCTATTTAAATGTTAACAAGCCTTGGGCCCCAAAAAGCTCAGCTAAGGGTCTATACCTGGAAAGTGTTGTTATTGGAACCTCAATGCTTCGAAAAGCAGAGGCCCAAACCGTCCCCAGCCAAATAGGCAAAGCCTCCAGGTTAATAAGCCTCTGGCCCCCCAGAGAGGAAAACCTCTTCCTGTGCTACTCTGGGCTGGAAGGGATAGGCTGCAAACCCTGGCCGAAAAGGCAGCAGAGAGGTGAAGGCAGGGGAAGTCAGGATTCCAGGCGGCAGTGGAAAAGGGTTGGCATCCCTGAATGGGGAAATGGGTAATCACACACTCTGGGAGTACTCATGCTTTCAAGGGCCCAGCGGAAACCCCAATCCACAGGGTTGGCGGAAAAGCCCTAATTTCCTCTGCCCGCTCAGGGCAGTCTGGCAAAGACGCTGCCCCGAGGGTCCCGGCTCTCCCCGCCCCCGCTCCGCTGCGGGCCAGCCCTCAGGTGCCGGAGTGGATTCGTGCGCGCACGAGTTCCCGCAAGTGGGGGCCGACGGCGCAACTCCCCGCCGGGCGGAGAGGACGGGACCCCTCCCCAGCCTGGGACCGCTCGGCCGGCCCCCTCTGCCGCGCCCCCCGGGCCGGGCCGCAGGCGCAGAAGCCCAGCTGCCGCCACTTACCCGACTTGTTGCTGCAGCTGCAGCCGCTGCTGCTGCCGCCGCGGCCGGTGCTACTGCTGCGGGAGCGAAGCGGTTTTCAGCAGAGCCGTAAATCAGGCTAAGCCGGGGCCCGCTCCCACCCCCCGCGCACCCTCGCGCGGGGACCCGCGGCGTCCGGGGCGGAGCGTGGCGGGGGCGGCGCGCGCGGCTGCCGGGGACCCCGGCGCCCGAGAGCGGACGCCCCGGGGGCGGGGAGGGGCCTGGGGCGCCGCGGCCCCGCGAGCGACACCCCGCTCTGCTCCGCGTGGGGGAGCACCGTCTGCCCGCCCCCAGCCGTGAAGCGGGATGGGGTTCAGGATCCCACTGACATCACGCGGGGAGACGCCGGGATCGCTCCCCGGGGGGAGGGAAGGGGAAAAGCGTGCCAGGCTCGGAGGCGCTGCGCTGTCTGCAGGCCCCGGCCAGCTCTTTAGCACTTTACAGTTACTGGGGAGCGGGAGAGTGTGGATGAGGATGAGGCGCGGCTTGGGTATCTTCGCTAATCTGCCGGCAGGAAGGTCCGGTGGTTCATTTTAGGACCTCTTCTTCCTAAGCAACGGGGACGAGAATGTCCCCGAATAACCTAGAGTCTCCTCTAGCCTTACCAGCCGAGCATCCTGGTGGTATGTTAACTGGCAGAACTAAATCTAGTGAAGTATGTGGGTTGTGAATAAATAAAGCGAGAAGACCCCCCACGCCCTCGCCCGCATCCGTGAGGGACACGCCTCCTCCCTCCCCGAGTCCTCAGGCATCCAGTCCCCGCCCCTCCCCGCAGGAACGAAGATCTCCCATCCTACGGAGGTTTCTTTCCTTCAGAAAGACCCTGATGACTCAGCTTCTTATTTTAACCTGTTTTAGGGTATTCCTGGTCTAACTCTTGAAGTATGAAACCAGGGTAAAAGTTACTGTTGGGTTTTCTTATTAGAAAGAGAGATTCTGTTCATCCGTATAGTTATTTCAATGCATCTTCTCGACTCCTAAGGGTGTCTCTGTTCTCAGAGCTTACCATACTGCTCCTTTCAACGCTGATTTTATTTCAACTGTGAATACCTCAATGACTATCTTAGATTTTGTTTGTTTATGTAATTAAGAGCCCAAGCTCTGGAGTCAGACATGATTCAAATCCTAATGCTGGGATTCAAATCCTGACTCCTAGGATCTGCATCAAGTTAGACTTTTCTGTGTCTTGGATTTCTCATCTGTGAAAGAGATAATGGGGAACTACCTTCTACTGGGGTGATGAGGATCAAATGAGGTTGTGAAGGTAAAACACTCTCTCTGACCCAGAACAACACTGAAAAAATCAGCTCTGGTTATTTCAGGTACAAGAGAGGAGCCTACACATCTATTAAAAAAAAAAAAAAAAAAAAACGAAGAGAAGGAGAACTAAATATGCACTCACTTCCACATAAAGGATGGTATAGGCTGTTGTGCTGGGGTGCATTCTCTTTGAAAAGCTTGTATTTCATTGAATTCATCTGATGACCCTCTCAAGAATGTTTATTTCAAAAACCAATTCACTTAGTAAAATATTTTTAAGTGTGAAAGGTACATGTAATGGAGGGCAATCTCATCTTGGTCATCTAGTGGATGGGAGGAGCATACAGGGTAAACCTCTCTCAGGGGCTGCCTGCCTTAGAACAAAATAGACCAAATGTAGCCCTTGAGAAAAAAAGCTCTTGGGTTCAGGACCCTCCCATTTCTTAGCTCCCTGCCTCTGGTTCTTGAGTTCCTCCCCTGTAAAAATAAAAGGATGGGGATTTTCAATGTCCTTTTTTCACCCTAAAAGTATCAAGGATAGTATCAAATAATTATGGAGAGGTTGTACCATGTAGGGACTAGAGTTGAGCACTGTGGGAAGCTCAACTTTGATAGACATTCAGGACCTTACAATTATACCACTTGCTCTCAAGGGGTATCCTCCCACTTCCAACCAGCAGCATGAGCATTAGTTAGTAACTAGTTAGAAATGCAAATTACGTGCCTCACACCAAACATCCGAAACTCTGAAGTGGGAGCAGGCATTCTGTGGTTTAACAAGTTCTGCAGGTAATTCTAATGAACACTAGTTTTGAGAACCTCTCATTTACACAGTACTTCTTCATTTACTGTCTACAACAGACCAAAAGGTGTGCTATCTCCATGATCATTGTGTTTACGCTGGACACTGTGCTAAGCATTTTATTATCTCATTTAATCTTGCCAACACCTGCTAAGGAGAGGGCACCCTGTGCACTTGGTTTCAGCCACACTGGTATTCCTTTCCTCCTCCAAGTGTTCAGTTTTTCCATCTCAGGTCCTTCTTTTCTGGACAATGCCTACTTATCTGTCAGGGCTCATCTTCCGTGGTCCCATTCCTAGGAGGTCTGCCCTGATCCTGTCCAGCCAGTTAGCTCCTGCTAGTAAAATTTATCACAGCAGTGTTTATCACAATGGAAAAATTTGTAGAGTTACCTATTTAATATTTACGTCCATTATTAAATCATAAGCTACATGAGTCAGGGACTCTGTCCTACTTCCCAGCATATTCGCGGTACCTGTTACGGTGTTGGTCACATACAAAGTGCTCAGTAAATATTTTTTGAAGGAAGAAATGTTGAAATGAATTCCCTTTCTACTTAAGGGGAAGCTGAGGCTCAAAAAAGTTAAGTAATTTTCCCAAGATGACACACCTGGAAAGGATTAGAGCCAGGACTCCAAACTCCAGATTTTAATCACTATTCTCACAGCCTTTCCAATTTCTGACAAGAAAATAAAATTCTGAGAGAGAAAATGACTTGCCTGAAGTCGTATAGCAAGTAAGTAATAGAATCAGGATTAGAATCCACGTCTCCTAATATGTATGTTCTTTTATACTACATTATGCTATTTTATCCTGCCTTTCAGGATCTTACAACTAGTGGGATGGACAAGGCATATATATAGGACAAATTAAATTTGTAATAAGAGAAATTAAGTAGGACATATCTACAGGGCCTGGAATCGTGCCAGGTACATAGTAGATGAATAATGATCATAGCTTCCACCTTTGGAATATTTACAACATGTTTCCTGCTAAGTGTTTATGAGGATTTCTGATGTTTGTCAGAGTAGGGTTCTTGAAGTCTGGGAAGCTTGTTAAAATGCAGATGTCTGGAATTTTTACCTGGAATAATTACTTAACATCTATGTGGTGTGATTCTCGAGAATCTGCATTTTCCCCTATCTCCAGGTAACTCTCACATCCATGGAAGTCTGAGAAACAATTCGTTGTTCAAATCCATTCAATGGGGGCGTGTGGGTGGCTCAGTGGGTTAAAGCCTCTGCCTTCGGCTCGGGTCATGATCCCAGGGTCCTAGGATGGAGCCCCGCATCGGGCTCTCTGCTCAGCGGGGAGCCTGCTTCCTCCTCTCTCTCTGCCTGCCTCTCTGCCTACTTGTAATCTCTGTCTGTCAGATAAATAAATAAATAATCTTTAAAAATCCATTCAATGCAGCTGGTAGCACAAGGGGAAATGCTGCTTGAGATGTCATGAAAGTTGCTGAAGGTCACACCACTAACAAGCATCAGAGATAGTAAGGATATGAGTTGTCTAGACTCCAAAAGCCTGTGCTGTTTCCACTGCCACCGTCAAAGAGGGAGAGATGGGGAGCGGAAAAGACTGTGGGCAGGATGGATGAATAGGCAAGGAGGAAGGAGGGAAGGAAGGCGAAATGATTACTAGGGAAAACAGATTTCATTGAAAAGGGAAAGAGGCTATGGGCAGGGTTGTCAGACCATCCTGCTGAAAGCCCTGAGAACCAAATGGAGATTTATGGGCTGCCTTACCTCTCTCCTTGTCTAATAGCATCTTCTCATGGTGACCAGAAGGACAGCCTTTCAAACACAGGTTTCTTGACTCACAGAGGCTTTCTAAATGGCAAATGCACTTTACTAAATACAGTGGTTACATTTGCCAAAAAGTGACTTTAGAAGGACCAAACACAGACCCTCTCAAATGTGAATAAGCTCCCCAGATCAAAGGAGGACCCCAGATTAGCGTCTGTGTGCTGTTGGGCCCCCGGGTGACAGAGCTAGTAAGTGGCCGGAAGATCAGAGGCAGTCCTCCTCAGTCAGACGAATCATGTCACACAGAATGTCAGGTAATTATGAAAATCCAGGGAGGATATGAGTAAACTTGCTCCAGACTGACGTTAAGTATTGACTTTATGTAGCAGATAAGTTTTCTGCTGTTACATCTTCACCTCCCTAACACACCTAATTGCGTTTATGTATTCTGTTTATCCAACAAGTAATAATGGCGTGCCTACTATGTTCCATTACTAATTGCTTGCTTCGTTTCAGCTTCAGAGTTGGAACTCTAATCTGGCTTTAAACCCTCTACCAGAATAATCTACTAGAAAACTCTATTTCTGTTAAATTTTGTTGGCATGGCAACCACCAAGCAACACCATGGAAAGTGCCTTAAATCCCACAGCAGTCTGTTAGCCTGAGTGAGTCTGCAGAGAGGAGGCCATATAGAGAGCCTAAAAATAGACAATTTACAGCAAGGTGCCCTGCACTCCTACCACCCAGGACGATTATTACTTATTTGCTCCCTTGGCTCAGGTAGGATGGGAGCCATATCGGAGAATGGGCCAGGCTTCCAACCGGCAGGGTTTTCCAGCCCCATTCCTGGACTGGGAATGTGGACACCCGAGGTCTAACACCAACTTTACCCCCTAAGGAGCTGTGTGAGGTTCTATTCAGGTGGGGCAACATCTCTGGGATTTAGTGTCCTCCTTTGTAAAGGGCAGGAGCTGGTATGAATGAAGGACTTCCCCAGTTACTAGTGCAATGTGTTTGTCATTGTCTTGCTAACAAAGATTGGGGGGCTAGGGAAGCAGACACGGCAGGCAGTGATGATGGTGGCAAAATTTGTCAACAGGTAAGTCGGCAAATATCTTTAGTTGTCATCTCTTCCGGTAATAACAGCTAATGTGTATCAATTGTTGACCACGTGCTGAGGATGATTCTAGGTGACTCCACAGAATATGCTATTTTACCTTCCTAGCAAGACATGGGAAAAGGCATTATGGGTACCCTATGTTAAAAATGAGTAAACTGAGACACAGAGCTGTAAAGTAAACATCATTTTCACAGGAGTAGCAAATTATCTAGCTAGGATTTGAATTTGGAACCAACTAAATTCAGAACCAACAGGCTGACCATGATTACGTTGTATCCCATGTGCCTCGACCATCGCCTGGCACCCATAGGGCTCTCAAAGACTAATTGTCAAATATGCAGTAAATGACTGGTATGCTAGAAGGTTCTCAGTGCCTATTATTCAAAAATCTTCAAGCCTTTTTTCTTTCTTGGTAGTTTGTTATGTGAAGAGAAACCTTTGAGACATCTCCCCTAAGCGAAATGGTTGTGGGAGAGCTAGAAAGCATGTTGCTATGGAATAAAATACACAGAAAAAGATACAGTTAAAATAGGGGGATTGTTAGATAATGAGTCTGAATTATGCAATTATGTGAAGAATGAATTATGAAACTGATGTTCTGTCAAAATAGGGCCTGTTTTCTAGGACCCAGAATACATGGGCAATTTTGTTCCTCTATTTTAGGTGAAATTTTGTTTTTAGAAGCAGAGAGGGAAAAGAAAGCACTTATAACTGTAGGCAAGAGAGAACTGAACTTGAAAATAAAATACAGGCTATAGAAATAATTCTTATTAGGAAGAAAGATTGCCCCCCTCCCTACTCCCCCACTCGGCCCCCAGCAGCACAGGACTGATTTTCTAGGTTATGCTAAGAGATGTATTGTACTAGGCTTATGGCTAAGATCTGAAGGTAATTTAAAAAGACAGCTTCTTTGGAGCATGACTATTGTAAGGTGAAAATAAGTAGTGTTTTTCAGTCTCTACCATCTAGTCTAATTCCTCTCTAAAAATAAGTTGTTAGATTAAACTTTTTATTGGAGGGGCGCCTGGGTGGCTCAGTGGGTTAAGCCGCTGCCTTCAGCTCAGGTCATGATCTCAGGGTCCTGGGATCGAGCCCCGCATCGGGCTCCTTGCTCAGTGGGGATCCTGCTTCCTCCTCTCTCTCTGCCTGCCTCTCTGCCTGCTTGTGCTCTCTGTCTCTCTGTCAAATAAATAAATAAATAAAATCTTTAAAAAAAAAAAACTTTTTATTGGAGATGAACACACAGATAATAATTTTTCATATCGTAAGCGTGAATCATATTGAATTTTCACAACTAGATACACTCCTGTGACCAGACTCCAGATCAAGAAACGGAGATTCGGCTTCCCGGAACACTCCTTTGTATTCTTTTTTTTTTTTTTTTAAAGATTTTATTTATTTATTTGACAGATCACAAGTAGGCAGAGAGGTAAGCAGAGAGAGAGAAGGGAGGAAGCAGGCTCCCCGCTGAGCAGAGAGCCCGATGCAGGGCTCGATCCCAGGACACTGGGATCATGACCTGAGCTGAAGGCAGCGGCCTTAACCCACTGAGCCACCCAGGCGCCCCACTCCTTTGTATTCTTATCAAGGACCCACCCTTTCCTCCCCTGGGGTAACCATCACCCTGACCGCAAACAGCATGGGTCAGGCGAGCTTCTGTGTGCTTCACGTGAATGAAATTGTATTGCGTGTAACCTTTTTGGTTTGGGTAGATGCTGCCTAAAAGTATTCAAAGATGTTATTCCAAGTTATAAACAAACCTACCTTTCATGTGGAAGGGTCCCAAACACTACACATCCTCTTCGGCTCTTGGAATTTTCTGGTGTTAATTGAGCCATTCTGGGAGATGTGTGCTGACAATCTCATTGTCGTTTTATCCACAAGCCCCTGCTGGCTAACAAGGTAGAAGCACTCATTCACACATTTTTTTTGGATATTTGATATTGTCTTGTGAAATGTCTGTTCAAATCTTTTCTTCATTTTTCTCTTGGGTTGTCTGCCTTATTCTTATTGATCAGTGGAAGTTTATGTGTACTCGAGATACAGTCCCTTGTTATAAATACATATGAGGAGATTTTCCTTTATGGTTAGCACATTTTACATTACACATGAACTTCCTTCAAGGTCATGAAGATATGTTCCTAAGCTGTCCTCTGTGCTTTTTTGTTTAATTTTCACATTTAAATCTACAATCCAACTGAAATTATTATTTGAGTAAGAGGAGAGAAAGGGGTCCGTATATATGTTTTTTCACATGTCCAGTTCATCCAGCGACGTTTGTTGAAAATATTATTATTCACCCATTGCATTATTGCCTTTGTCATGAATCAGGTGACCATTTATGTGTGGGCTCTCTAATCTAGTTAACTGATTAGTTTATATAACTTGGAGTTCACTACTGTAGCTTTATGATGTGTTTTGTTCTCAGGTACAATGAATCTTCCAGCTTTGTTCTTTATCTTCAATTGCCTTAGCTATACTTGGGACTTTGCATTTCCATATAGATTTTAGAATCAGCTTGTCAACTTCTCTAAAACAAAAACAAAAACCTGCTGGGATTTTGATTGGGATAGTGTTAATTTGGAGATTAGTTTGGGAACTGACACATTGAGCCTTCTAAATATTGAAAGTGTATTCTTAAATTTATTTAGATATTTAGTCTCTCTCAAGAATGTTTATTGGGCATTGCAAATCTTTTGTTGAAATTATTACTATATAGTTCGTGTTTTATACTAACATAAATAGTACATTTTAAAATATGGTATTGTATTTGTAACAATATATAGAAATACAAATGATTTTTAAATAATATCTTGTATCCAACAACATTGCAGATTTCAATTATTATTTCAAGTAGTTTATGGATTCTTTTGAATTTTTGTAGAATATAATCATGCAGTCTAGAAATACTGATAGCTCTTTTTCTTTTTCTTTCTTTCAAATCTGAATATCTTTTTAAAAATATTGCAATGGTTAGGACCTCCAGCAAAAGATTGGATGTAAGTAGTAACAGCTGGCATCCTTGTCTCACTCCTGATCAGAAGGGAAGTTTTCATATATCTCACCATTGGGTATGATGTTTGCTGTTGATTTTTTGTAATATTCTTTATTTGTTTTAGAAAGTTTACCTTTTATTCTCAGTTTGTGAAGAGTATTTTTTAATATATAATAAACAAGGGAGAGAGAAGTTTTGTCAAATTATTTCTCTATATCTATCAAGATGTTCATTTAAAGTTTCTCCTTTTTGGGGCACCTGGGTGGCTCAGATGGTTAAGTATCTGCCTTCAGCTCAGGTCATGATCTCCAGGTCCCGGGATCGAGTCCCATGTCAGGCTCCCAGCTCAGTGGGGAGTCTGCTTCTCCCTCTCCCTTTGCCTCTCCCCCTGCTGTGCTCTCTCTGTCTCTGTATCTCTTTAAAAAAATAAAAAATAAAAAATGAAGTTTCTCCTTTTTTTAGTTAATATGGTTGGATTAACTTTTAAATGTTAAGCCAATCTTATATTCCTAGAATAGGTTCGATTCATGTCACTATATTCAATTGTCTAAAATTTTGTTAAAGATTTTTACATCTGTGTTCATGAGAGATTGGTCTGTACTTCTTTCTTTCTTGTAATGTCCTTGTCAGGTTTTGGAATTGTGCTATGTTGGTCTCAACAAAAGTTGCATTTGAAAAACAGTCTGTTTTCTGGAAGAGGTTATGCAAGATTTGTGTTATTTTTCTTTTCCTTAAATATTATGAGAATTTACCAGTGAAACCAAGTGAGCCTAGAATTTTCTTTGGGGGAGATTTTTTAAAATAATGAATTAACTATCTTTAATAGATAGTGAACTACTCAGATTTTCTATCTCTAACAGTATGGGTAAGTGGTATTTTTCCAGGAATTTACATTTCACCTAAATGGTCAAATTCATTCTTTTTAAAGTATTTAATTACCAAGTAGTTGCATTATTCCAGTTACATTTTGTTATTGATTTGTACTTTGGTTTTATTGTAGAAAAATAGCACACTATGAATGACTTTAATTTTTTCAAATTTGTTGAGACTTTCTTTATGATTTCAGTAAAAGATCCATTTGCCCTTGAAAAGAAGGTGAATTCTATCATCTTTTGATGTAGTATTCTGTATAAGTCAGATCAAGTTGGTCAAGTGTGTTGTTTCTATAGATTTTTTTGTTAGACTATTTTATAAGTTATTAAATGAAATATGCTAAAGTTTTGCATTAAGAGTATGGATTTTTCAAAATATATTATTTGTTTATTTTTGAGAGAGAGATGGAGAGAGAGGGTGCGCACACAAGGATGGGGAGGGAGGGGGGCGGGGAGGGGCAAAGGGAGAAGTAGATTCCCCAAGGAGCAGGGAGCCAGATTCAGAATGGATCCCAGGATCCTGGGGTCATGACCTGAGCCAAGACGCTTAACCAGCTAAACCACCCAGGTGCCCACGAGTATGATTTGTTCATTGCTTCTTTTAATTCTGCCCATTTCTGCTTCAATATTTGAAGCTTTATTATGGAGTACATACAAATTTAGTATTATATGGTAGTGTCCTGCTGGATTCCCACTTTTCTAATTACGAAACCTCTGTCTTTATCTATGATAATTCTTTTTGGCATTAAATCTACTTTGTCTGACTTTAGTATAGGTATACCACTTTTGTTCAGTGTTTTTGTGGCCTTGTTGTTGCTGTTGTTTTTTACTGTCCACTTTTCTGTGTTTTTATCTTACAAGTGTGAGTCTTTAGGCACAATGTAGCTGTTTAATCCAATCTAACAACCATAAATCTTGATGTATTTAGTTCATTTATGCTTAATGTAATTACTTGGGTAGTTGAGTTTATATATACAATGTTGCCATTCAGATATTATTTATTTATTAATTTATTTGAGAGAGAGAGAGAGAGAGGGAGAGTGAGAGGGTGAGGGGGGAACAGAGGGTTTTGCTGAGCACAAAGCCAGACATGGGGATTGATCCCACAACCCTGAGATCATGATCTGAGCCGAAATCAAGAGTTGGATGCTTAACGGACTGAGCCACCCAGGCGTCCCACCATTCATCTTCTGTTAAAACTACCTGTTTTATGTTGCTTTTTTCCATTTTTCTTTCCTTCCTTAGGACTAATCACACTTTTAAAAAAATTATTATTCCATTTATCCCTTCTATTACCTTGTAATTTTTGTCATTAACTATTCATACAGTGTGGTTCATCTAGATATACAACATACCTTCTTTTCTTATGATAAACTAAGACAAATTGCAAATTTTACTATTAAACTATTACTCACTTTTTGTTTTTGTTCTACATATAATGTTAAAACTCAGGTGACGTTATGATTATTGTTTTGTACAATTCATATTTGTATTTACCAATTTAGTTTCCCTCTCTGGTATTCTTCATTCCCTTCTGCATTTTCATCTTTTTATTTGGGATCCTTTTCCCCTGCCTGAAGATGCTTCTTTAATTTACCTTTAGAGAAGAACTTCTATCATCAAATTCCTTTAATTTTTTTGTTTGAAAAAAGTGCTTATTTCACCATCATTGTTAAAAGATATTTTCACCAAATATAGAATTATAGGTTAGGCATCATTTTATTTTAGCTCTCTAAAGATTTCATCACAAACCGTCTTTCCCTGTGTGGGGGCAGTTGCAATGTACTACTGAGATTCTTCTTGTAAGATGGGGGTACTGACTCTCCTCTAGCCAGAAGTATTGCATGCTGACAGAACCTAGTTTGGTCCCTCCCCAAGAATCACCCTTGGATGAAGACAGTGCCTTGTTCAAGGTTACAACAAATATCTATGATGTGGAAACCAGCTATGTGCTTAAGACAGGACCCCTTCCCAAAGGTGTGAAACTGCAGAAGATTTCACCTTGCTTTGTAGAAGCCTAACTCCCCCAACGTTGACATAACTCCAGAATCCCCTGTGCTTTTGATGCTACCCACAGCTCCCATTTGTTGCTCCAGCCATCATGATCCTAAAAGCTTACTGGTTTCCTTTGCCCTGAGCAGAGGCTCTCCTTTTGGCTAAGCCAGACCTTTATCCTGAGCCCAGGATCAGCAATGCCTCCAATGGAAAAAAGAGCTGGTGGCTGAGAGCTCATCTGGGAAAGTTCTTTACTCTCTGTGAACACATCATATCCACCTCGTCCTTGTTATCAACCAAACGTTGGCATCCCTACAAAATCTGTATGTTGAAGCCCTAAGCCCCAATGTGGTAGTATCTGGAGATGGAGCTTTGGGAGGTAATTAATGTTAGATGATGTCATGAGGGTGGGACCCTCATTATAGATTTGTTTGCCCTTAGAAGAGACACCAGGGAGCTTGCTCTCTCAGGCTTCATAAGCGCACAAGGAAAGGCCATGTGAGCACACAAGAAGGTGGCTATCTGCAAGACAGAGAGGTCACCAGAACCTTGGCTATACTGGCACACTGATCTTGGACTTCCAGCTTCTAGAACTGGGAGAAAATTAATTTCTGTTGTTTCAGCCACCCAGTTTAAGGTATTTTGTTACGGCTGCCTGAGCAGAGTAATATAGCCTTCATTGCTTCCATAGTTCACTGAGGTTTTTAAAAGTATGATTTTTAGAATTTTTTTGGCCTTTTCTAGTTTTTGCAATAGAACATTAGCCTGAGGGGTGTCTGGGTGGCTCATTGGGTTAAGCCTCTGTCTTTGGCTTGGGTCATGATCTCAGGGTCCTAGGATCGAGCTCAGTGGGGAGCCTGCTTCCTCTCTCTCTCTGCCTGCTACTCTGCCTACTTGTGATCTCTCTCTCTGTCAAATAAATAAATAAAAATCTTTAAAAAACAAAAATAAATAAATAATAAATAAATAAATAAGAGCATTAGCCTGACATGACCTATTATGTCCTACTGGGAAATGGTTGAAGAGCTTAAATCAGATTTTTTATTGTTTTCAGCACGTAAATTATTTCATTGGTTTCACTGCATACTTACGGTAGTCCCCCAATATCCATTCTCCCCTTCCATAGTGAAAGAAACCTCAATCGTTACCTGGGTGCAGGGCTGCCCCCAGAAAGACTATGTTCTCCACCCTCCATTGGAGCTAGGTATGAATCTTTTATTTCCTTAGAATATGGGCAGAAATTATGTGGACAATTTTCTGTTGGTACCTGCAAAGAAAAGGAATCTGCTCTCGCCTCCCTTTTCTCCCATAGGTGGGAATACACATGTGGTATAGTGCACCATCTTGGACTACATCTTGTACTTAGGACAAAGGCAACTCCTTTAGAAAAGAGGAGAAAAGGGAGGGACTGGTTCCCGCATTTTAAGTGAGCAGAGCCACCGTACCAGCTCAGAATTTTACTTGAGGGAGGAATCTTGCTTTTATAGTTTGTACTATTAATGCTTTTTCTCCCCTATTTATACTCTTACCCTTAGTTTATCTCCTTTTAAAAACAGTTCTCTTGAGGTATAATTGACATGCAATAAACTGTACATATTCAAAGTGTACAAATTTATATCCCAACTAATATACTTACAATATCCTCCTCATTTGGTGTTAGAATGTTGGTATTTGTGAATACATGAATTCATTCAACGAAGTATTTACTATGTGTTGTGTCAGGCCCTGGCTATGCAAACTTGAAAGATTGTGGCCCGGAAACTAAATTTGAAGCCCAGATATGACTTATTTGACCCAACTTGGGGGCGAGGCATGTGGCAATAACTGCCAGGGACTGAGAAGAAGTTGCCCTCATTAGATGACACTTTGACTTTCTCATCCAGGCTACTACACTCCTTTAATTTACCTGCCTGGTCACTATTAGCAGTAAAGTTTGAGACTCTTGGGTTAGACATTCTAAGATAAAAGACATACTCCTTGTCTTCAATATGCTTGTTTTCCAGAGGAGTGATGATCAAGTGTGACAGTGTCCATATTATAACGTGGGTGGTCAAGCCTGTGGGTCAAATCTCTCCTGCCATCCCTTCTTGTAAATGAAAATGAAGTCTTTATTAGAACACAGTCCTGCCCATGTGTTGACATACTGTCCGCGGCTGCTTTCACACCACAGCGGCAGGGGCTCACAGTTGTGCCTGAGACTGTGTAGCTCCCGAAATAGGTTTCTGTGGCATCTGGAACAAGCTGGGTGGCTAAAATAGCAAACATTAAACCTCTCACAGTTGTGAAGGTCAGAAATGCAGAGTCTCAAGGTGTTGGCAGGGCCACACCCGCTATGGGGGGCTCTAGAGAACAATCCACTTTTGGCCTCATCCAGCTTCTCTTGGCATTGCTTAATTCATGGCTTCATCACCTGGAGTCCTGTCTTTGGTTACAGTGCTTCCTCTTCTTCTACCGGTCTTCTCTTTTGTGTGTCCTTTATAAGTCATTTGTTCTTGAATATAGGGCCCACCTGGATAGTTCAAGATGCTTTCCTCATCTCAAGATCCATTACATCTGCAAGCATCTCCCTCCCCCCCCAAATCCTGTGACATTCTCAGGTTCCTGGCTTTAAGACATGGATTTTTTAAAGGTCTACCATTCAGCCTACTACCCTCTCAAAACTGAAAATAGTAATTATTTAGCCCTTCACAGAAAACAATCCCCAATCTTCACTATAGGGTAGTGCAAAGAAGGCCATTTAACTCAGACTACTGGAGGTGGGAGATCAAGAACACTTTATTCCTGGAAGAAGTGATGTTGGAGCTGAATCCTGATGGTTGGATACAATTTCGCCAGGTTTGAGAAGCGTTGAAGAGACATGAGAAAAATAAGAGAAAGAGGGAAAGTGTTTCAAGCTGGGGGAATAACATCACATAAAAAAGACAGAAGGAATAAAACACTGTGGCATGTAGGTGAATACAAGCACCTCAGCATGGCTATTGTCTCAGGTACGTGTGGGAGAGACATGATGGCCAGTTCATTAGAAACCAAATTAAAAATTTTGTATATAATCCAAAATACCATAAAGAACAATGGTGAATTTTAAATCAGAGAGAAAGGCAATGGGATTTGCATTTTATAAGGATCAGCTGGGACTTATACATATAGATATATTGGAGAAGTATAAGAATTAAGTCAGGAGACAATTAAGAGGCTATCCCTGGAATCTGAAAGTTGTTATGAGCGCCTGAACTGAACTGAAGTGGAGAAAATATGGGGCTTAAATAGAATTTAGGAGCTAGAATTGGAGCTAGAATCAACAGGACAGGGAGATTCTTTTTTAATGGATGTGGAAAGAGTTGAAGATAAAAATAATTCTGAGATTTCTGGACTGGGAAAGTGGGTAGATGTTTGTGCTGAATATAGAGATAGGAAATACGGAAGAGTAGACTTGGAGGGGAGGATGGAAGGTCCCATGGTGCACCTGTTGGGTTGGGGGGAAGACAATGTCTCACATTGTGAACATGTTTGAGTTGTGGACATCTAGCTGAATCCACTGAATGAGTCCTTGTATACATGGGTCTGACAATTAGGAAGATGCTAGGAGTGGAAAGATAGGTTTTATTATTATTTTTATCCCTTTGAAGACCACATTTTAATTATCTTTATCTGTTCCAGATCTTTCCACATACAGTGAGGCAAAGACATTTTCTTTAAATTGGTAAGATTAAAGGATGCTAGGAAGTTACTCTTTACAATAATATTGTGATATGTTCATTACTATCAGGTAATGAAAATCAACCACCACTTCACTTATATTTCTCCTCCTACTTTATAAATACTAATTAGTATTCAAATCACTAATGCATGATGAGTAAGAGCTCCACAGAGATTATTCATATACTTCCTGGTTGCTGGGGCTCCAATTTATCCACACGGTGGATTGGACACACAGGAAGTGACTAACGCAGGGGTTAAGTTGCATGACAAAATAAGCAAAGCAAGTAGAAATCCCCTGATTTGAAAACTTAAAAGGAAGAAAGAAAACAAAAACTTCCCCTTAGTGATCAGTTTTCAGATATTTTCCAGGGCTTGATTATTCAGTTTGTACCTACCTTTAATATTTTAGCTGAGTATCGAATGTATTTTAAGGATAAGATATATTTCTTAATTTTCCTTCTTGTTGCCAACTTATGGTGACCTGCAAACAAAGGTTCTGTGACGTCATTCATTCGCTCAGGCATTGTCCTACCCAACGCGATTTTCATTTACTGAGCCCTAGACATGGAAACTGAGTTCAGCATACCATGCTCTTTCTGACATCACAAGGAGTCTAGAAATCTTCCCCACCCTCTAATGTCCTAGACCTAGACGAGAGTCTCTCTCATTCTTAGATTATGAAAACTTTCTCCCATGATGCTGTTGTCATTCGTTCACCTGAATTATTTTTTCATCACAGGACCTTGCTTGTTTCCTTATTAGAATTCAGCACAGTGTTTATTATCTACATTATTTTTTCTCAATCAAACTCAAGAAGAACTTAATTTTATTGATATTTTCTATTTTGAAAGACTAATTTGTCTTTTGAAAAATGTTTAGCTGTATAGTTATTGTTTCTTTCCTACTTTAAAACCCCATCTTTTTTTTTTAAATTTATTTATTTGACAGACAGATCACAAGTAGGCAGAGAGGCAGGCAGAGAGAGAAGGGAGGAAGCAGGCTCCCTGCTGAGCAGAGAGCCCGATGCGGGGCTCGATCCCAGGACGCTAGGATCATGACCTGAGCCGAAGGCAGCGGCTTTAACCCACTGAGCCACCCAAGTGCCCCTAAAACCCCATCTTTAGGGCACCTGGGTGGCTCAGTGGGTTAAGCCTCTGCCTTTGGCTCAGGTCATGATCTCAAGGTCCTGGGATGGAGCCCCACATCAGGCTCTCTGCTCAGCGGGGAGCCTGCCCCCCCCCTCTGCGGGCCTCTCTGCCTACTTGTGATCTCTCTCTGTCAAATAAATAAATAAATAAATAAAATCTCTAAAAAAATAAATAAATAAAACCCCATCTTTCTAGTGTTTTTTTGTTTATTTTGTTGACTTTTTAATGTTTTTAGGATGTAGACTAAGAATCCACTCCTTTTTTGTTATTTCTTCTTTAATAATGAAAGTATTTAAGGCTAATACTTTCACCCCTTGTAGGGGTTTGCAGCAGATTTTGATGTGAAGTGATCTCCTTGTATTGCTTTCTAAACAGTTCATAACTTGTTTTGAAATCATCCTTAACCCAGTGGTTACTTAGAAGTGCATTTCTCAGTGTCTGAGTAGTTGTAATGTAAACGTATTTCATTATGTAATACCTGCTACATTCAAAAGACTATTTGTAAGAGTGGGCACTCATCAACAAAACTACAAAACAGAATATTAACAATATCACTGAAGCCCACCTCTGTGCTTTCTTTTCTTTTTTTTTTTAAAGATTTTATTTATTTATTTGAGAGAGAGAGAGAGAGCACACGAGAGGGGAGAAGGTCAGAGGGAGAAGCAGACTCCCTGTGGTGCTGGGAGCCCAACGCGGGACTCAATTCCAGGACTCCAGGATCATGACCTGAGCCAAAGGCAGTTGCTTAACCAACTGAGCCACCCAGGCGCCCTTTCTTTTCTTTTCTACTCATCAATTTGACTAATCCTAAAACAAAACCACACTATCTCATTACTCTGGTTTTATAATAACTCTTAATAACTTATGGGAAGCCCCCATGTTATTTTATTTCTTAAAGAGTGTTTGAAGACTATCAGAAATAATGGCACGGTCAGGAACTCCAAGGTCCTGTCTCTCAACAGAACACTAAAAACTGACAAAAACTGCCAAAATCAACGGAACTCTGGAAAATGGTCAATGGCTTACAGTAACCAAGCAAACTCTTAATCAGGAAGAAGCAAACAAAACCTGGTAGGAAATCTTGGTGGCATTTCTAACCTACCCTTGCCCCCGGCGTAAAAATACCCTATTGTGCTTCTCGTCATGCTCTGGAAAACCACAATCTATGGAGACAGCAGAGCTGACCTTGTTCTCAAATAACAGGGTTCTCAAAGACATACAACTGTGGTTGTGCTTTGACCTGTCTCTGGTCACTCCCTGAAGGACGAGAGAAGAGCTTGCCTTTACTTTGCCGAACCTGCAACTCTCTCAGGACAAAGAAGCTGCAGCATGAAGAGATGTTTCAAAAACATTTACAAGCAGAAATATGACTTTCTGGGACTGGGACTAAGGCTATCCGTTGAGACAAACAGCTGACACTCCAAAAAGTCTGGGGGATAGGCTGCGAAGTGAGATCCTTTGAGGAAGAAGAGTTTTGAAAATCTTCATCAACCTGGGAATCGAGAAGGCCACATGGGTGCCCAGGATGGAGCTCTCACACACTGCCAGTGAGAAGGGAAAAAGGGATAGCCATCGTGGAAGACAGTTTGGGAGTTCTTTAATAAGTTAAACATAGAATCACCATATGACTCAGCCTGTACCATCTGACTCCACTCCTACGTATATACCCATAAGAACTGAAAACAGGCGTTCAGACAAATTTGTACAAAAGTGTTCAAAGCAGTACTATTGTGATAGCCAAAAGGTAGATGCAACCCAGAAACTAACAGAAAAACAAATGCAGCATATTCTATACAATGAAGTATTATTTAGCCATAAGGAGTCATAAAGTCCTAATATATGCTACAACATGGATGAAACATGAAAAAAGCCACAGACTCTATATTTCCATTTATATTAAATACCCAGGGGGCGCCTAGGTGGCTCAGTGGGTTAAGCCTCTGCCTTCAGCTCAGGTTGTGGTCTCGGGGTCCTGGGATGGAGCCCCACATCGGGCTCTCTGCTCACCAGGGAGCCTGCTTCCCCCTCTCTCTCTCTGCCTGCTGCTCTGCCTACTTGTGATCTCTCTCTCTCCTGTCAAATAAATAAATAAAATCTTTAAAAAAAACCCCAAAACCCCAGAATAGGCCAATTCATAGAAACAGAAAGCAGATTAGTGTTTGCCAGGAGTTGTGGGGAAAGGTGAATGGAGATTAACTACTTAATAAGTTTGGGATTTCCCTCTGAGGTGAGGAAAATGTTCTGGAATATATGATGATGATGGCTGTTCAGTAACACAAATGTCCTAAATGTCTTTGAACTGTACACTTCAAAGAAGTTACAATGGTAAAATTTTATGTCATCAGTATTTATCTGCAATTAAAAAAACAAGTGAATGGGCCCCTGGGTGGCTCAGTCAGTTCCACGGCCAACTCTTAGCTCAGGTCTCGACCTCAGGGTCGTGAGTTTAAGCTCCACAGGGTGCGGAGCCTACTTAAAAAAAATTAAAATTAAAATTAAAAATTAAAATTTTAAAAAATAAAAAATAACTGAAAAAACAGCGTCTGGGTTCAATTTAGGTCATGGTTTCTCCATATACAATTTTTAAATAGGCCTGTCAGTATCCTGACCTCTTCGCATCAGTGAATCTTTCAATCTATTAACAGAGTATTGGTCTCTAAGCTGTCTTTACATCTCTTATTTTAGTTTAGTTTTAATTTTTTCTCTTAAAAGAAGTTGCTTTCTTTGTTAGATTTTGTCCACTCACCTGACATTTTACAATAACGTTTTTGTAAAATTTCATATACATGACTGTATGAGTATAAATCATAACGCATGGCGTGATGAAGTAACACAAAGTACACTTGTGTGAATACTAGCCAAATCAAGAAACAGAACATTGCCAGCACACGTCTGCCAGAAGTTTCCTTGTATTTCTTCCCAGTCACTAACTCTACTCTCTGCCAAAAGGAGGTACACTTTTCAATTCTAATTTAATGTCGTTCAATTTCTCAATGCTTCCATTGTAATAAGTGCTTTTTGTTTCCTGTTTAACAAATCCACCCCCCAAGTTTATTAAAATATTCTCTCATGTTATTACATTTCAGATACTTCCATTGTGACTTCTTTTTTGACTCATAATTTATGTGAATGAATTTACTTAATCTTCAGAAGTTGGGAGTATTTTCTAGTTTTCTTTTCTTTATTACTGGTTTCTGGTTTAATCCTACCACGATCAAAGAGAATATTCTCTACGTTTTCAATCCTTTCACAGTTGTAGAGCCTTGCTTTATGGCCCAGCGTGTGGTCAACAAAGGTTTATTCCACATGCACCCCGAAAAATGTGAATTCTATCACTGTTTGATGGGTGCTCTATAATGTCATTTGGGTCAAATCTATTAATCCCATTTTTAAAATCTTCTTTACATTTAATGAGGCCTTTCTTTCTTTCTTTTTTTCTTTCTTTCCTATTCTCCATAAAAATGCTTGAGATCTACTAGTATACAACACAATATTGTTAGAATAGTCATTATGGGGATGCCTGGGTGGCCCAGTGGGTTAAGCCTCTGCCTTCGGCTCAGGTCATGATCCCCGGGTCCTGGGATCAAGCCCCACATTGGGCTCTCTGCTCCACGGAGAGCCTGCTTCCTCCTCTCTCTCTCTCTCTCTGCTTGCCTCTCTGCCTACTTGTGACCTCTGTCTGTCAAATAAATAAATAAAATCTTAAAAAAAAAAAAAAGAACAGTCATTATGTTGTATATTAGATCCTTGGAACTTATTCATCTTTTAAGTGACCTACATCTCTCCATTTTCCCCCACTGTCAGCCCCGACAAACACCACTCTACTCTGTTTCTATGAGTTTGATTTTTTTTGTAGATTCCACATGTAAGTGATACCGTATAGTATTTGTCTTTCTCTGGCTTATTTCCCTTAGCAAAATGCCCTCCAGTTTCATTCATGTTGTTGCAAATGATAGAATTTCTTTCTCATGGCTGAATAGGATTCCGTTGTATATACATGCCACATCTTTATCCATTCAGCTATCTATGGGCCTTAGTTTGTTTTCATATCTTGACTATTACGCGTAATCCTGCAGAAAACGTGGGAGTACAGGGGTCTCTTGAGACACTGATTTCATTTCCTGTGAATATATACCTAGGAGAAGGATTCTTAGATCATATGGTAGCTCTATTTTTAATCTTGGAGGGAACTGTTTTCCATAATGGCTGTACAATTTACATTTCCACCAACATTGTACAGGAATGGATTTTTGACTGTTTTATCACTTAGTGAAAGAAGTATGCAAATTTTCTCATTCTTGTGGACTTGGCTATTCCTCTTTTTAGGTCTGTAAGTATTGTTCTACATAGTTAAAAGACTTATAGCCCAATGTAGTATACAGATCTTGTTTCTACTCTGATTGAAAAATATATGTTAAGACACCAGGGACATTGGAATACAGGCTATGCCTTGGATGATATTAAGGAATCATTGTTAAATTTGTTGGGTGTGATGATATCTAGTAGAGATACAGACTAAAGTTTTGGGTTAAATTTTATAGCATTTTATAGAATTTGCTCGTAGAGCAAATTGACAAGACTGAGAAATATATTTAAGATTTTTTATACCAAAGAACTCTTCATACTCACAAAGATATGATGAGGACATGATTGACTTAACACATGATAAATATATCAAGCTGCTTGACATGGAAAGCTACCCTCATATTTTGTCATAGGTCTTAGACAAACATAGACAAAAATTGCATTTTTTAAAAATTACTCATATATGATTTTTCCTTCTGTTTCTATATGTGCTAACAAACATTTTGGGTAAAAATAATCCAATATATACAGTTATAGATGGGTGAGAATATTTTCAGAAAAAACCTAAAAATCTAAGTGATGGTAAATTTTATGTGTCAACTTAACTGGCCTAAGGGGTACCCAGATAGCTGGTCAGACATTATTTCTGAGTGTGTCTGTGAGGGGGTTGATTCAGTAGACTGAATAAAGAAGATCCACTCTCACCGATGTGGGCAGCCATCATCCAATTCACTGAAAGCCCAAATACAACAAAAAGGAGGAAGGATGAATTCTCTCTTCCCTTCTCAAGCTTCAACATTTATATTTACTGCCTTCAGACATCAGAGCTCCTGGTTCTTGGGCCTTCTGATTCTAGAACTCACATCATATGCCCTCTGCTTTTTAGGCAGTTGGCCTTGAACTGGGACTTAACACTATTGGGTGCCCTCTTTCTCAGGCCTTCTGACTCAGACTGAATTACACCACTGGCTTTCCTGGTCTCTAGCTTGCAGACAACAGATTGTGGGACTTCTTGCCCTCCATAAAACCAGTTCCTGCAATAAATATCTTGTATCTATCCATATATATCCTACTGGTCCTGTTTCTCTAAAGAATGCTAACTAATGAAACCCGTAAGAAAAATTTTGTTTATTTGTTAAAATAAACCCAAAAACCAAAAACGTGGTCTGACTGAGGTGAGATTTCTGACTAAAATAAGTTTGCTAAGATGTAAACTGTCATCAGGGCCAGCAGTCTTCAACAGGAATCAAATAACAAGGCTGCGAGCCACCCAATGTAAGAAGCGAATGCCATTGTGAGAACATTCAACTCAGTGTGGTTTTTGGAGGCTGACCATGCAGTGGGTGAAACGGAAACTAATATTTTTCCTCTATTCCATGAGTTTGAAACCACCCCCAAGCAGTATTTAAGATATCTGTGCAGAAATACTAAAAATACTATTTGCTAATTGCCTGAGCCCATCTCTTTATAACCCATAGTAAGTACTAACTTTTCCTGTTTTCACATGTGGAAACTGAAGTTGAGACTTTCTTAAGACATTATAGCTTATGTGTAGTATAATGATAGCTATCTTTTACTGAGAGACTACTGTGGAACAAGGAGGATGCCAAGTATTTTGTCAACATAACTGTAAGGAATGAGCTCACAGGGAAGATATGATTATATCCATTTGATAGATGTGAAAACTGAGTTTCTGAAGGCTTAAGGGACCTGCCCGAAGCTCTACTCTTGGTACTGGGTAGCTGAGATTTAATCCTGGATCAGTTTGGCTCCAAATCCTACATTCTTTCTTGTGTATAATAACACCATCAATTGCATGTATTCAAATTAAAATGATCACTTAACTACATATATACAGGATTGTTTTAGAACACATTACCTTAAAATGTTCCTTTCCATTTTCTTTGCTGGTTGTTTTCTTTCTTTGCCATTTAATTAGTTTTGAGAAATTAAAAAAAGTAATGCTTGCTTGTGCTGTTTAAAAAAAAAAGATCAAATACTAAGAAAGATATAAGTAAAAGTCCCCCATACTCTTTCCAGAGATGACTGCTGTTAAATTTCTTACATAGTCTTTTTCAGAAATTTTCTGCCTGTGTTCAAACACATGCACATAGATTTTTTTTTTTACTTAGATGAACACATATTTTGCATACTGTTCTGTACCTTTCCTTTTTTTACTCAATATACCTTGCATATCTTTCTATAGAAGTATATATAGTCTATATTTTCATTTTAATGGCTACCTACATTTGTGTCCCATTTATGGATGTACATCAACTACTTGACCAATCCCTAATAGAGTCATTTCCTGCTTTTTATTGCCAACAAGACTGCAAAGATCAGTCCTGTATTGATATCTTTGCATACTTATGTGAGTTTATCTGTCAAATTGAATTAGATACTTGAAGATCAAGGATTACCCTATAAGCAAGTCCTAATTTGGATTATAATAAGTAATGGGGCATAAATTTCAGGGACCCAGGAGATTCAGCAGTCAATTAAAAAGAGTTACTATGCAGCATCTTTATTTTCTACTCAAAGCAACATTATTCAATAATCAGATATTTCTGCATCGACTTCAGTCTGCTGCTGGTGAGCAGAATTCTTCCACATACCTGAGCTGTCTGGACTCACCATGTTTTACTGAGATAATTATGGAGGTTTTGTCTACAGGTGAATGACAGCTTCAAAAGGAAAATACATTTTCATTCTTTTAATTACTTTCCTTAAGGTAGAAATCACTGGGGTGTCCCAAGTCCCTCAAGCTAATTTGTTGAAGTATGTTGGATAAATTGTTTTGTATTTTTTAAAGATTTATTTACTTATTTGAGAGAGAGAGAGAGTAAAGGGAGGGACAGAGAAAGAGAATCTCAAGCAGACTCCCCCGTGAGCACGGAGCTGGAGGTGGAGATCAATCTCAGGACCCATGAAATCATAACCTGAGCAGAAACCAAGAGTCGGAAGCTCAACTGACTGAGATACCCAGGTACCCTGGGATCGGCTTTTTGAACAGAGATTTCTCATAAGCGCTACAATCATTGGATGTTCAATTTGTGATGTGAAGTTCTTTCTAAGAAAGAAGTATGCCTGTCCTGATGTGACTTACTTGCAAACAACTGTTATCTCACAACTTGGTATTGGTCTTTTTCCTCAAGAGACAAAAGATCCTTGAATATAGGGATTGTGTTGAGATGGCCCTAGAGAGTATCATGCTAAGCAAAATAAGTCAGAGAAAGACAAACACCATAGGATTTCACTCACATGTGGGGTTTAAGAAACAAAACAAAGGAACAAACAAAGAGACCAACGAAAACACAGACTCTTAAATACAGAGAACAAACTGGTGGTTGCCAGAGGGGAGGTGGGGCAGGGGACAGGTAAAGGGGATTAAAAGCACCTCACCTTGATGAGCACTGACAAATGTATAGAACTGCCGAATCATTATATTGTAGACCTGAAACTAATATAACACTGTGTTAATTATACTTAAATAAAAACAATTAAAACTAAATATATGGTGTGTTAGAAGGGGGATTCGACCAAGGATTTATTGGAATGAGGGTAAAATTCTTCTTAGTGAAAGTGTTGACCTAAATAATATACCTTTTAAATTTTGATAAATATGGTCAAAATGCTCTCTAAAAAGTTCTTTAAATGTATATTCTCACAAGCTTATGGTACTCTGGGTCCCATCCCTCTCCACACACAAATTCTCATCCTGAAAGTTCTAACTAGGGACAATGTAATTTGTAAAATAAGATATCTTGTTTTTCAATTGCATCCTGAAATTATGAATGGACTTTAGCAGCGTAGATTTCTTTTACTTATGAATTGTCCATCTAAGAATTTCTTTTAAGCGCCTCAAAGCAAAGTGGGGAAATCATCTCATGATGTGTAAATATGAAGGCTGTAAATATCAAGGGAGATAAGTCCAAATTGCTTTTGCAAAACAGCTTCTCTTCTGCAGGACTGCTCTGACTTTTTAGCACACTCTTGTGCACTGTGGCTCTCTCAGAGGTAGGGTGGAAGAGGGGCTTGAAGGAGAATCTTCTTTTCATACCCCTATCCCCACCTTTCTTACCACAACAGTTTATAAGAGTTTCACCTCTGGGTCCTACACGTTGTGGGAATATTATTTATGACTATATATTACTGGGTATAAAACTGTAACGTGAATGGTGATTTGCTGTTACTCATTGCACACTTGTTATATATTTGTCCTCAAGAACTGTCTTCTGTGATGAGCAGAAAGGAGGTTAGGTAGTGTAATATATCGTCTGCCAAGATAACTGTCCCTCTCATCCAGCAGTGAACACTATTTTACTTCCCCAAGGGGGAAGTGAACTCCAGTTTGGTCTTGAGACTTGCTGTAACCTACAGAACACAATGGAAGTATTAGGCAGGAAGCTAGGCATGAGTGGCAGAAGGATGGACCTTAGAGGTCCTGTTGGAGAGCCCCAACCGAGGACCGCAGGGAGACCATCCCGTTCCACCCAGCCACCCAGCCCTGGATCTCGGGTGACAGCATCCCTGCAGAAGAGTTACATTTGCTGTGCTTGTGAAGCAAGCAGCCTCCTGTCCTTATCTGACCTATGTCTCTAGAATAGAAATAATGTCTCCTGTTTCCTACCCCTGCAGGTATTTCGAATGCATTTTGCAAAAGAGCACGGGTAGTTGGCTAATTTGTTCTATCATCCAGTCCTGTCACTCAAATGTGGCAACCTTAGGACCCGCCCCAAAGAAAAAAATGATAAAAGCCAACACCCCGAGTTTCTGGGACTTTTGTCTCTCTTCACTGGCCTGCTCCATCCTTCGAGTGCACTATAATAAAACTTTGCTGCGATTGACTTTCACTGCACTGTCCTGCGTTTCTTCACTGCGGCAGCGAAAAGCACTGAGGCTTCTTTCCTTTCCCAACTCACTCTCCGTAGCACAAGTGATGTTGGGCAGATTCTAGCCCCAGCCCTTAAGAAGAATGGCGGCTTCTTCTTTCTCTTGTTTATAGGGTGAAATAAGAGTTGAGCCATAATATATATATATAGAGAGAGAGAGAGACCCAGCCAGCTTGTAGCCATGCCAGTCACCTAGCTGATGTGCCCAGCAGGGAGATGACGCCATCTTGGACACTCGGGTCCCATAGAACTTTCAGCTGACTGCAGGCACAGGAGAGATCCTAGTCCACCCCATGACAAGAGAAAGAACCACCACAGAGCTCAGTTAAGTCTCAGGAAACAAAAGGTAAATGAAACTACAGTAGAGACTAAGAGAGCACCTAGAAAGAGAAAATCATGTGAAATGTAAAATGAAAACCAATTGCCAAGACAAGGGTGCTGGGCGTAGGTAGATGGGGAAGGTCCCAGACCTACAGCAGAGGACAAAACTCTGAGCCTGAGTTAGGGTTCAACTGCTAGGACCCATAATCGAGGCCTGTGCGTTTCCAAAGAAACTTTGTGTCATGATGGAAACATTCATCTGTGGCTGTTGGGCACTTGAAATGTGGTTAGTGCATCTGTGGAGTTGAATTTTACATTTTATGTAATTTCAGTGAATTACATTCAAATTTAAATAGCCCCATATGGCTAGCGACTACCATACTGGACAGAGTAGCTACTAGTGTAGCTCATCACGTATCATACTTCTCCATGATGAAGGGATAAAAATCAACAACTCATCCCCAAATTGTGTCCTTCCATCTGCTTCCTTCTCTGAATTCTGACAGGAACCTTATTACTTAGACCTTGAGCTGCTCTGTTCCCAGAGAACTGCTTAGAATGACCATATAATCTGTCAATATTCCCATTTGGAGAACCCAGAATCAGAAGTGGGTTCCCCCCTTGTTATGGTTTCTGAGTAAACAGAGTTTAAGTTGGGAATAACAACTTCAAAAAAAAATCTGTCTTTGCCTTTTACTCTATGTCTATAAATAATCTTGAGGTGAAAGCACCTATTATAAAGGACATTTCTAAGAACTTTAATTAAGGTGTTGAAACTCAAACCCAGACTTCTATAAATGACTGCTGTGTTTCCCAAACTTCTTTCCATATAGAAATATTTCGTGTGTGTGACTTCTATTAACCTCTTGCGGCAGTCATAGCACACATTTTGGGAATGCTTTTTTAGAAAACTGCAGAATTTTTATTAAACTGGGCTAAATGTCATTATGAAATATTGAACATTTCAACCATGAATACTACATGATAACTTTCCAAAATCAATTCCATTTCCTTAATTAGAAAATTAATCATTTGAGATTATTAAACAAATATGAGGTAAGATTAAAATGATGATTTTCATTTCCTTATGGGTTAATTTTTAAATATTTAACAAAAATCGGATAATACTCTTCTCAGAGAAGGCAAGATTTTAGCTGAGATTTAATTTAATTATATGCTAACTAGGCTCCAGAATTTTAAAACACTGTTTTTAACATTCCTACCTCCTGAAGGCAATATTGACATTCACATGAACAAATCACCCTTCTTTTATACCCACCACCAGGCAATCAGCCATGATTTTCCAAGGAGCCAAGGACAAACAATTATTTCAAGGACATTTTTTTGCCAGAGAAAAATTCTTGCTTTCTTAAAGAGAGAATAGATTTTGTTCTGCTTCACTCACTTAAGACCACTGAAATTGAAAATGTGTTATTTCTACTTCCTCAAAAAAGACTTCTCAAAAGACTCTCCTACCCTCCAGAGTTTGTTCCAACTGGATAGTCAAATTAAGGTACTCCTCCCCTAATTCCTATTCATGTGAATTTTGTTGTTTGTAGCAGTCCTCAAAGACCACCTTCCTCAGTGGTTCTAGTGTTAGCTGCATATTAGAATGGGGTGGGGGGGGGGGGAAGCTTTTAAAAATACAGATTCCTGGGCTCCACTTCAAAGAATCTCAGCAGGGGGAGGGGGGAGGAGCAAGCATAGATATCCTTAAAGTCCCTTGGGAGATTTATTGACATTACACTATTGAGCTAGTCCATCCTGCTCACTTAACAGACATGGGGACTGAGGACCAGCCCGCTAAGTGGGATGTCACCATTTCATTTCTTACTTATGAGGCCATTGGGACTGAAGGAGCCTGAACAAGTAGTGGCTTTCCAGCTTGTGCATGAGTCACCAGGGTTATAAGATGGTGTCTCCAGGGCCATCTTGGGCATGAAGGGGACAGTGAGGGAAGGGGAGACTCTGATTTTCCACCAGAGCACCCCTTCAAGCTGTTCATACATTGAGGTCCTTCATATATTGTTTGAAGAGAGGTTTCTACTGCTAAAGTATGCCAAGTCTGAAAAATCACCCCTCAAAAAATATGAACATCATGTGTACATTTCTGAGATGTTTATCAAAAAATCTTAGAGGTCAGACACCAGTTCAACTATTAATGAAATGTAAAAACACTTAAAGGAACAGAGGACTGTTTATTCTCAAATCATGTTTTTTTTCCCCAAGTGTTTGATGAGCTCTAAGGAGCTATCTAAGCTCAAATATTTGCACCCATGAGAAATCTGTGTACCAGATAAGAGTGTCAGAAGGAGGACAGTAGTGCACGTTTTTGAAATATATTTCATTTTTCTGCACCTAAGTTAATTTCTGTTTTTATGTCCTATTACCCCTGAGGTCTAATGCAGCCTGCCTCTGCCCATGGTTGTGTCTAAGTCAGGGGATGTAGGGCATTCCAAGGCATCACAGAGGTCTAGACCCTGGTCCTCTTCTGCCCTGGGACAGAAATATCTGAAATATCCTCTTTCCTACCTGGCCTCAGGTCATGGGTACATCTGGCTCTTATCTCCTCCTGACCGCAAAGTCACTTAGGTCCAGCTCTCTCTATCAACAGCCTTTACCCATTCTTCATGTCTCAGGAAAGCATTCTGCTGCTTCTCCAGCCCTCCTGGGTTGGGGGGGACCATGGGAGCTGACTCAGGCTCCTCTGTGCAGAGATTCCCTCCCCCATCTCTACTCTTTTGCTTCCCTACCACAATGCTGAAATGGGGCCCATAAGGCTTGCTGCCTTTTTTGGCTCTAGGAGGAGCAGCCCCAGCAGTAGGGACCAAAGCAACAAGCTCCCTCTCCGGAAAACAACAGTGTCTAAGTGTGCTCTGATTCTTCTTTCTTATGGATACCCTGGTTGAAAGGATGGGAAAAATTGTCTTGAACTGGGAACATTTTCTTCATTATTCTGTTCTGAAGTCTTCAGAATCTAGGCTCTTGTAACTCAAAACACCTTTTCTTTCAAGACAGTTATTTTTGCTATCATTCCAAAGGTCTATTTTAATACTCAAGCATGGAGAATCACCTACTTGTGTCATCTTTTCCAAGAAACTGTCCCAGTGGTGGTGAGGAGAGTCACAAAAGGCAAAGGAAGATGGTGGGGACAGGGTGGGAGGAGAGGACACATGCCCCAGTTAATACCTCAATATCGTATTTTTCTACACATGTATAAAGGAGAAATGTTGATCAGGTTTTGATCAATTTCTTGACCTCCCTTCAATGCTCATCACTGTTTCATCCTTCTCCCCTGGCTACGTATATACTCCAGTGTCAAGCGAAAGGAATTCATAATATAAATTACAGAAATACCATGTGATAGACAACTAGGCAGTCATTTATAATCATGTTAAATTGATATTAAAGGACATGAATAAAACGTTTTGATTCTGGACATTAGAAATGTTATGGTGCCTGCCTGACCACACTGGGTTGTAAGGAAGACAGCCCCACCAGCTTCCTCTCCCCGCAGGGAGGCGGGGACTGAGACTTTGTTTGACCACATGGTCCTCACTCCAGGGTCGCTGATTGGCTCATGAGTGAGTAACAGATCAAAGAATAACCAAACAGTCCACTTACCAACAACCTATTATCTGTACAGGCTTGATGGAAAAATGAGCAGGGCAAAATTTGAAATTTCTACTAAAATCCAGAAATCATGAGACAGTAAGTTTGACAGCTCAGTTAAAAGGTCCTAAGGTAAAATTGACACTGGAGGAGCCGCTGTGAGAAGTAGGAAGCTGAAAGTATGGGGGCACACAAGTTAAGAATAAGTAGAGCGGTTGAAGACAGAGTGAAAAGACAGTTGGAGGGCAGCCACCAGAAGTCTTGGCAGCTGCCTCAGATGCAGACCCACACTCCACCCTGTTCCACAAGGGGCTTGCCCTAACCTGACCCCAGTTCTTAGATTTCCAAGACAATTTCCTTTTTTTTGTAAATCCTGTCATTAAGCCCTTTGTACAGTCAGGCCTCAGTGGCTCACTACTGTGCAAATTTTACAAGACTGGAGCCCAATTTTATATTTTTAACATGTGCTTACATATATGCATGCATATGAAGCAAAGTCACAAACTTTTTTTGTAAATCCTATCATTAAGCCCTTTTCACAGTCAGGCCTCAGTGGCTTATTATTGCACAAATTTTACAAGACTGGAGCCCAATTTTATATTTTTAACGTGTGCTTACATATATGCATGCATATGAAGTAAAGTCACAAACTTACTAACAATACTCTTATATGTACCAATATTATGTGGTTTCTTTATTTCTTTATTAACTGATTTGATCACCCAAAAGTTATTAGTCACTGCGTGCCTGGGACCATCAAACTTAGCAATGTTCCAGTATGCTGTGGCATAATCCAGTATGCACATTTATTTAAAGTTCAGCCCCTTAGGTTTTTGTTAAAGATCTATCTCATGTCGACAAAAATAACACATTTATAAAGTCATTCATTGTACCACTGTTTGTAATAGCAAAATGTTATCTCTGTCCATCAATAAGGAAAGAGTTGAATAAATTATGAAGCATCCTTACAATGAAATACCCTCCAAAAAAAACAACAAAACCATTGTAATACCATACAGATATGGAAGTCCCAATAATATATTTTAAATGAGAAAAAAATAGTGATGCCATCTTTGATTTAAGAAAATGAAAAATCAGATTAAGAATATATATTCACATTTGCTAGTAATAGCATAAACTCCGGAAAGATACCTCAGAAGCCAACTAAAATAATCTCCGTTGAGGGGAGTGCTCTTGGGAGAGTAGGAATGGGATAGAGGGAAACAGGAGTCTTTCCTGTAAATCTTTGTACATTGTTTCAGTTTATAGATCATGTGAATATATTGATAGAAAAATGGAGCATATTTTAAAAGCAATTAACATTCAACCTATGAAAGTGATTTAAATAGTATCTTTTGTGTGACTCTGGGTAAAAAGACTGGTCCCTTCAGACTTACCCTAATCCTCTGGGTAGGAATAGATGGATTCATCCCGTGGTGGTGGAGTGAGGGGAACTGGGACCCCTGCCTGGGATCTCTCTTTCCTGCCTGGTCATGCTTTCCTTGCTGGCATCTGCAGCTGAAGTTGGCAACGGCTGTCCTCTGCTGTCTGGTCTTTCTGAATGGGACTGGCTGAGTAGTGCTACCAGGCTGACTTGGTCTTACCTTAGAGCTTGCAGGTGCTCAAGACCTCCTGGGTCTCTCCCACGTCTTCTCGCTGGCTCTACTCTGAGTCTGATCCCACAGCTTCCGCCATAAGACCATCCTGGTCAGGCCTGCTGATTTCCACAGAGCAATCTTCATATTGGACCCTTATCCCCAACCTCATTTCCCCCCTCCGCTTTCAGGAAACCCTGGGACCAATCAGTGGCACACAAGAATTAGAAGAGTTCTGGAAAGCTATATTTCTGTCCTCCCTGTACCTATCATGGAGAGAACTTCCCAGTTCACATTGGCCAACTCCCAGGTTGCTATGTGGAAAACTTGCAAGGCTATATCCCTCAGAGACCCAAATGTGACTCTGAAAAAAATTCCTGCCTTTAGCATTCCCTTCTGCTCTTCTTATATAATTGGCTTTGGACCAGCGAAGGACAATTTTGTTTTATAATTTTTACTTTTAAAAAAAGCAAATGTCTTTTAAAGAATTTAATTAATTAATTAATTAATTAATTTAACAGAGAGAGAGAGTGAATTCAAGCAGGGGGAGAGGGAGAGGCAGGGGGAGAGGCTGAGTAGGGAGCCCAATGCCCGGCTCTATCCCAGGACCCTGGGGCCATGACCTGAGCAGAAGGCAAATGCTTAACCAACTGAGTCAATCAGGTGCTCTGAGCAAATGCTTTTTAAATGTTAATTTTCTGTTATGACTAGAGAGAACATAGGCGTTTGATGTATTACCCTTTGTACTCTCCTAAATTTGTTTCCTCCTCCTCCTCCTCCTCCTCCTTCTTCCTCTTCTTCTTCTTCTTCTTCTGCTTCTGCTTCTTCTTCTTTTTAATTTGAGGGAAAAATCCATTTGGGCCCTAGATTTAATGATGTTTTGGGGCTATTTTTAGAGCTGGTTTTGGGGGGACAAACATGATTCAGCATCCTGATTGGTTTGTGAACTGCATAGGTGAGATGGGGAGGGATTTATAAAATTAAACCTGGAAGATAACCCCCGACAGACACATGTGCATGTGCATACACACACACACACAGTACATCAGTCATTGGTTGCTATTGGTTTTTTCCTTCCACTGTCCAGATAATTGTTTCAAATCACGAGTTTATTTGGTTAGTTCAAATCCAGCCTAGGAAACAGATATGGCAAGATAGCTTACATGGTTCTTCCATAACTTTCTTTTCTCAGGTGTCAAAGTTTGGTTTTTGAAGTCCATTCATCTGGTCAAAAGAATGCTGACCTTCTTCCTTAGTAATGGCTTTAATTTAAGGTAAAAACGTACTCAGAAAAATACTACCTCTTTGGAAATCTTGGCAAGTCTGCCTTCAGATTTCTTTTATGTAGAAAATAACTCTTGGGTTTTCAAGCCACTGTAGTTGGGTTTCTTTTAATATCAACCTGACTTAATTCCTACCTGAAACAATCATGGGTGATAATTTGTTCATTCATTTACTCATTTAATCAACAGATAATAATTGCGCTTCCAGATGCCAAGTGCTGCACAAAATATTGAGTATTCTGGGACCAGATATTGGAAAAATGAAAATAAAAAGAATAATAGTAACAATGAACAATATTATGCTGACTCCATTTTCCACTTACTCCTCTAAATCCACTGTTCATGTATCCTGCTTTGTGCCTCTGTGGGGTTGACCCATGTGACTGTTATCAGCGAACTCCCTAAATCTTTGGCTCTAGTTGGAGAATTTTTCCCCCCAGTTCCCTCCCTGTGGGATTTTCATAAACTGGCTTCATCCCTCTACTGAAAGTCACAGCTCCTGCCAGGCAGCCCTCTCCAACTATGATTCTCTCTGTCTTCAGGTTCTCACAGCTGCCCCTTTTTCTTATTAGTTCAGGCCTCTGGTGGTCATACTGCTCAGTTGTACTAAGCTTGGGGTCTCACTACATTCTTCCCAGACCTTTATAAAGAGTTCCTTTCCAAAACTCGTCTCAAATTAATTCAACTGGAATGTGCCATCTGTTTCTTTTTTGGGAATCTACTGACACAGCTCTCATTGATCAAGAATTTCTTTTGTGCTACACACTGCCAGGTATGCCATTTCATTGAATCTAGGCCACACTTAACCAAGTTACAAGTTAGGCTGATGAATAGAAGTTAACTAAAACCAAGTTGTTAACTAGCTTCTTGTATTTTCCTAACCAGGAATCTTAGAGAGAGTCTCGCTCTTATACAATACAGTATAATGAGCATTTAGCAGGGGTATACCCTTCCATCATGCTCCCCCCAGCCACAGTTACCTTCCCTGTGGAAGGAGGGGCAAGGTATCAAGGTAATCATACCACAGCACTTGCTGCTAAGTATTAATTTTCTTGATACATAGCAAGAACTCTAGTTGACCCGTTACCTTAATTCAAACAAAGGGCTTAACCTGTACTGGTAGTTTAACAGACTGCTGTGATGACTTAAAGACACATTTTGGTGGTTATGTTCTTATTGACTGCAGACCCAGTGGTACAAAGTGGTCTTATGCAACACACTAGAAAAACTCTCATATTGGGTTTTATGAAAAAACACTGTGGCAATTCTCCCCCAAAGTAATTTGATTTCCTGAAATCATTTTCCCTTGTGTGTCTTTACAAATTCTGAGTTATATATTCCACATAGGGAGAGGAATTCTCTAGGCAACATGTGGAATTAACAGAGGTAAAAAAGAAAATCATCTCTGCTGGTGGAACAATATTCCCTGTTACTTTCATTTGAGTAGAAAAAGCCCAGCCAAGTCCATTTATCACTATCAAGCACAATAAGGAATTTCGCTTCCTAAACACTTTCACATTCTCTTCCCACATTATAATACAATTAAAAAAAAAAAAAGAACTATGTCCAAAGTGCATTCAGCATGTTTCCCCAGACAACACACATTCTGTAATTTCAACTTATTTGTTTCTAGTATTACTGGGAGCAGAGGGAAAGAACCCAAACAGTTTGAATTGTTTAACAAAACCTACAGGCCGGGAGCTCTTTGAGTCACAATTCCAGAGCAGCCCTCCAAATACGCATGTCCTGTTTCCATTATCCAAATAATCTTGGAGTAGCTTAATGTATCCTAACTATAGAAACCTTGGTTATACAGAATGATAGTGATGGCAAAGAATTCTGCCAAAAGCATTCTGTAGTACAGGTGTGAGGCTTGCCTGCAGCATAGAACTCAAGAAACCCAGTAGTCATTTGGTTTGGCTTGGTACATTTAATCCCAATATAAAATTTTCAAGAAAATGTGGAATCCCTTACAATATTCTCTCCCTGCGACTGTGGAGAGAAATGTAGTACTCACGCCTCTGAATTTTCCTGGACTATTGTAGTAATAACACAGATGCTGAAGACTAGAATAACCCTGGCAGCTTTAAAACATGGCTGAATATTCTTTGACACTCCTACCATTGAGAGATAGGGGCTCAGCCCTTCTTTTTGAATTTGAAAAGCTAGTGACAGTTTTGACCAAGAGAGTATGGCAGAAGGAATGCTGTATGATTTAGAAGTCTGGGTCATAAAAGGTCATACAGGAAAGACTTGTTTGCTGGAACATTCTTCTTAGAGCCTTGAGTCACCGTAGAAGAATCTGACTGCCCTGAGTCTGCCATGCTGGGAAGGCCTTGAGGAGGCACTCCAGTTGATGGTCCCAGCTGAGTCCTGGCTTCCAGCCATCTATCCCTACTAGGGACACATGAATGAAGATGACTTGGACTCTCCAGACCAGCCCCAGTTTTCATGCTGAATACCATTAAACAAACAGAAAATCCTCTAGGCAACCCCTGCCTGAGATCCTGAACCATAAAATTGTGAGATGTTATTTTAACCACCAAAATTTGGGGAAGTTTTTTGTATAGCAACAGATAGCCAGAACCATTACCTCCTAAGTTATCTAGTCACTGATAGGCATGCCACTATTCAGCAACATAGTTCTATCTGATAGACAAGAATCTGAACCACAAAGTCACACAGTAATACAGGACTGGAGCTTGATTTCGGTGATTACTGAGAACTATGTGTTCTTTCTTCACTGTGACATCTTTTAATGTTGGTCATAAAATTTGCAAACTAGAATATTAAAAACAACTAAGTCCCTTGGCTCTCAAATTGTGTTCTCTGGAGCCTTAGGGTTCTTAAAAAAAAAAAAAAAAGTGACTCAATGATAGAATTGCCAAGCAAGGGAGGTTCTGGCTCTGTTTCAAACCACATTTGTTCTGCTTTTAGAAGCTGCATAAAACATATTAATATTCCACTTAAGGGATCTTTTAAAAAATGTTTCATTACTAAAACAAAACTGTCAAACAAAAAAGTTTTCAAAGTCATGATCTCATCTGAAATTCTCATTTTACAATAAAAAAGCCAAGTCTTGTGATTATACTTATCATGGCGAGGACTGAGTAATGTATGAAATTATTGAATAAAAAAAATTATTGAATCAATATGTTGTATGTCTGAAACTAATACATTATATGTTAATTAAACTTCAATAACAAAAAGGCCAAGAAACAAAGCATCTTGTTCAGTATTATAACTAGTTATGGGACAGTCAAATTCTGGTTCCTGTCACAATGATTTTACCATGATTATACAGTTAGCCTGTGTCATGATTATTAACAAGACCAAAGACTAAGATGAGGCAAATCATCCAATCAGTATTTACTGAACAGTTGTCAGGTACCAGTTCCCATACCAGGTGGAGATGTGGTGTTGACCATGATGCATGTGACCATTGTTCCCATTGGTGTTACCACTTGACAGGAAATAATTATCAACCAGTGATCTACGAGCTTCCTTTCTGAAAATGGCTTTGGTGTCCGTCACCATTTTATTCATAACAAGCACTATCAAAAGGGAAATATTAAAAGTCGTATCATTTAGTCTCTTGCTGAGGACAAATTTCACATTTGTAAGAGGAAGAAAAGGAAGGATGCAGGAACTATAATAATTCAGAAACAGTAATAATTATGTCCCTATTAGTCAGAGAGGGCCAAGGAGCATAAGAGCACAAGGAATCTGGAATTTTTAAGTTGTTATAAAATTACCAAAATAAATTTTCAAGAAGTTTTACCCACTTCTTTGAGTTGTTTATTCAATTTTGCTTGAGAACATCTTAACTGTTCCAAGAATTTTTTTAAGTACTACATGATTCAGGTAGCATTTATATAACATGCTTTATAAAGATTAAACTAAACTTAAGTAGGAATGTGAGACAGTTTTGACAAAAAAAAGGCCACTTGAGAGGGTATATGGATGTGGGTAATTTCCAAACATCTACAGGCATAGAGATAACATATCAAAATATCTCATCAATTGAGTCATAAAAATTCAATCTCTTCAGGCAAACCAGTCATAGAACTTGTGAACCAAGTAACTCTTTATGACCAAGTTAACACCATGGACTCTTCACTCTCAAAGGTGCAAAGAGATATTTTAAACTTTTAATTTTAATTTAAATTAATTTTTTAATTTTTTAATTTTTTAAATTTTTATTTATTATTATTTTTTTCTTTATTTGACAGAGATCACAAGCAGGCAGAGAGGCAGGCAGAGAGAGAGGAAGGGAAGCAGTCTCCCCGCCGAGCAGAGAGCCCAATGCGAGGCTTGATCCCAGGACCTCAGGATCATGACCCGAGCCAAAGGCAGAGGCCCCAACCCACTGAGCCACCCAGGCCCCCCTTAATTTAAATTTAAATAGGCAAAAGCTCTGCTTGAACTGAGAGAGTCTAGCTGTAAGAAAATCTTTCCAACACATTCTCTTCTTTAAAAGACTCCAGTTTTGGCAAAATCATCTTCAATTCATCCACAAATCTTTTACTTTGCATAGTCCACAATTGATCATATTTAGTTTGTATAAATTTTATGTAGTCCAAAATGATCATATATAGTTTGTATAAATTATTGGTTTTCACATCTATGAAATATAAACAAATATCTCACACAAATTTATTTTTTTCTTCTTAAAAATTGCTATTTTATCTAATTTATTTTTATTGAGGTATAATTGACATATAACATTATATTAGTTTCAGGTATACAACATAGTGATTTGATATTTGTATACATTATGAAATGATCACTACAAGAACTTTAGTTAATGTGTCTGTCACCATACCTTGTTATAAAAATTTTGTCTTTTTTTTTCTTATGACAAGGACTTATTTTTAAATTTTTAAATTTTTTTATAAACATATAATATATTATTAGCCCGAGGGGTACAGGTCTGTGAATCACCAGGTTTACACACTTCACAGCACTCACCATAGCACATACCCTCCCCAATGTCCATAATCCCACCCCCTTTCCCTACCTCCCTCCCCCCGACCCCTCAGTTTGTTTTGTAACGTTAAAAGTCTCTTATGGTATGACAAGGACTTTTAAGATCTATTCTCTTAGCAGCTTTCAAATATGCAAAACAGCATTATTAACTATAGTCACTATGTAGAGCACTACATCATCATGAACTCAATTACTTTACAGCTAGAAGTTGTATTTTTGACCACCTTCACCCATTTTGCCCCTCCCTGCAATCATCAATCTGTTCTCTGTATCTTTGATCTTGGTTTTTTAATTTTTTGTTTTGTTTTGTTTTTAGATTCCAGATATAAGTGAGATAATACAGTATCTGTTTCTCTTTGTCTGACTATTTCACTTAGCATAGTGCCCTCAAGTTCTATCTATGTTGTCAAAACCAGCAAAATCTCATTCTTTTTTATAGGTGAATTACATTATATGTGTAAAATGGTATTCCTGGGTGCCTGGGTGGTTCAGTGGGTTAAGCGTCTGTCTTTGGCTCAGGTCATGATCTCAGGGTCCTGGGATCAAGCCCCGCATCAGGCTCTCTGCTCAGCAGGGAGCCTGCTTCCCTCTCTCTCTGCCTGCTACTCTGCCTACTTGTGATCTCTCTCTCTCTCTCTGTGTCAAATAAATAAATAAAATATTTTCAAAAATAGTATTCCTATATATATAAAATACCACAACTTCTTTATCCATTTATCCATTAATGGACACTTAGTTTGTTTTCATATCTTAGCTATTGTAAATAATGCTGCAACGAACACAGGTGTCCATATGCCTTTTTGAGTTACTATTTTCTTCTTCTTTGAATAAACATCCAAAAGTGAAATTGCTGGATATGGTAGTTCTATTTTTAATTTTTTAAGGAACTTCTATACTGTCTTCCATAGTGGCTACACCAATTTACAATCCCAACCAACAGTACACAAGGGTTCCCTTTCCTCTATATCCTTGTCAACACTTGATATTTCTGGTGTTTTTTGATAACAGCCATTGTAACAGGTGTGAAGTGATAACTCACTGTGGTTTTGATTTGCATTTCCTTGATTAGGAACATTGAGCGTCTCTTCATCTGTCTGTCTGTTGGCCACCGCTATGTCCTCTTTGGAAAAATGTCTATTCAGATCCTCTGCCCATTTTTAAATTGAATTGCTTGGGTTTTTTACTATTGAGTTGTATATGTTTTGAATATTAACCTTTTATTAGATAATATGATTTGCAAACATTTTCTTCCACTCAGTAGATTGTCTTTTTATTTTGTTGATGGTTTCCTTTGCCGTGAAGAAGCCTTTTAGTTTAATATAGTCCCACTTGTTTATTTTTGCTTTTTGAGTCAGATCCAAAAAATCATCAGCAAGACTCACGTCAAGGACCTTACGCCTATGTCTTCTTCTAAGAGTTTTATGGCTTCAGGTCTTACTCCAAGCCTTTAATCCAGTTTGAGTTAATTTTTGTATGTGGTGTAAGATAATCATCTAGTTTGATTCTTTTGCATATATTGTTCATCTTTCCCAACACCATTTATTGAAGAAGCTGTCCTTTCCCCATTGCACATTCTTGACTTCTTCACTGTTAATTAACTGACCATATATGCATGGGTTTCTCCTGCAAATTTATGCTGATGATTTTTAATCTTTTGTCATTCAAATGTCATTCAACAAAGATGGAGTCTCAGCATCACATTGTAAGCATTTATCCTCATTGTATGCCATAATATAAATGATGACAAATATAGGGTTGGGTCTCTAGTAATTCAGAAGCAAAACTTTGAAAACCTTTTAAAATCAATCTTTTATGGGAGCTTTTTACTTCCATTTGTTTCGAAAGAATCCTTAAAAATAAAAAAAATAAACTGCATGCACATACACAAACACACATAGTTACTTCCATATATTTATTTATCCCCCCAAATCTGAGATTTTTGTGACTACAGCCTTTTTTCTCGAAGCTTTATATATCATGCTGTTAGTACAGAAGCCCATCCCAAAGACAGTACTCAATAAATGTTTGTTGACAGAGTAGATAATAAATAGTACTTTGCAGCATCTCATCTACATTGATTAATTTCGTCTTGTTTTTCACAGCAACCTTATGACAAAAGAAGGTCAACTAAAAAAATGAGGCTTAGAATATTTGTCACTTTTACAAGTATGGTATTATTTTGTAGTGGAACCAGAACTGCACTTTTTTGACAAAATCCTCTCTCCTTTCCATTCCTGAACCTGGTTCCCCTCGTAGAAGGAGGAAAGAAAAGCTTTCAGATTTTTTACTCTGATCTTTGTGATCCCAGCAATATTAGTCTGTGTTTTATTTATTCTCAAGCACTGTGCTTTTCTCATCTGTTTCACAGTAACATACACAATCTGTAATTCCCTATGTATGTGTGTTTTTGCTTGTTTATTGTCTGTCTCTCCTACTAAACTCTAAGTTCTACAAGAGCAGGAAGCCTGTTGCTTCCATGACCCCGACCCCAGCCCGGTGCCTTTGGCATAATAGGCATTCAAAAAACAGGTAGGCATTCAAAAAAACACATGTTGGCAGTTGAAAGTTACAGAAATTGTTTGCATTCTGTCCTTAATCCCTAACCACAATAGTGTTAGGAAGCATGCTGACCATGGGCCACAGGGAACTGGAGGAAATAAAGCATCTCAGGCAACACCAGCACCAGGCCCCTCAGATCCTATCTTTGTGAACTGACCGCACACTCAGAGGCGGGTAACTGATATTTATTCTCAAATATTAGCTTTCCCTCTCTTTAGATGTCGTTTCCAATAGAATCTGACATTTTTTGTTTGTGATTGATTTCTTACACAGGACAAATAAAAGTTGAGAATCCTTATAGCTGGGTAAGTACTCCCTTTCATTGTTGTAAGCTTTTTTTTTCTTTTCAATTTTGAAAATAAAACATGCACCTGATACAAAACTCAAACAAATAATATATTAAAAATAACTCTTCTATAAATCTGGTCCCATTTCCAGAGAAAATCTCTTATTTAGTTCCCTGTAAATCCTTTCCCAAAGGTTTGATTAATTTACTCCTCTATGTGGATATATGCACGTATGTGTGTGTGCAATCTTATAATTTATTATGCTAATCAAGATGCTTTTGAGGGTGAAAGAAGGTGCTATTAATAATTATGTAGAGACAGCAAGCATAAGCCAAGATTGTCCTCAGCAAGCCTTCACACAAGGTCACCCAACTAGACCCTCGTAGTGCACAACAAGACAATGACCTTTCAGGGCCTGGTTTGCTGAACTGTCCAGCTGTTCTGTCATTTTGCTTTAGAGCTTAGTTTGTGATGAAGATTGTACTGGTCTGTAGGGAAAGAAGAATTAAAATCCAATCATGGGATTTGTTATAAAGCTAAATTGATTCAATTTAAAAATTTATATCATATTCTGAGGTTATGTTCTTCCCGCTCTTTTTGGTATTTAAATGTCATTTTGAGTGTGTAATGGTTGTCATTTTCTTTTTTCTTTTTTCTTTCCCCAATGTCATTTCCTGTTTGGAATTCATTTACAGGGAACAATAACCCATTAAAATAGGTCTAACACAAGTTTGGAAGTAGGTAGTCATGAGCCACTATGAAGGATCGGTGGTGTCTCCAAAGACCGACTCCTTCTGTATATCTGCTCCACCATCCTTAGCACGATACCTCCTCAGTTCATGGTAGTAAGAGAGTCACTGCGATTCTAGGCATCACGTTCAAGTTCCAGGCAGAAAAAGTAAAGGGAAGGACCTTCTATTCATAATGCTTAGTTTATTAAAAATTCGGCAGTAGAAGCCCTCTCTAGTAGATGTCCTTTTATATTTCATTAGACAGAAGTGGGCCATGTAACAGCCTTCAGACCACTCACTGACCAGGGGACATCAAGATAGCTTAGAGAGCTGTTTAAAAACAAATCCCAGATCATGGGATGCCTCTGCTCACACCTACAATGGATTCCCCATTGTGCTCAGGGTAAAAGCCAAGGTCTCCCTGGCTCTACACCACCTGACCTTCACCGCTGTCTTCCCTGTCTGATCTTCCCCTTACTCATTCTCTCCCTCACTCATCACCCAGGCGCCTGCTGTTCTTTGAACACACCCAGCACGCCCCCCAAAGGCCTCCATGCTTGCAGCAACCTCTGCCTCCAGATGCCATATGACTCACTCCCCTTTCACTGAGGCTGCCTCTAACCACTCTATATGAAGTAACCACCAGCCTCCACCTCAGCCTGACTTCCTAACTCGTCTTGCTCAGTTTTTCTCCCTAGATCACCAGCCAGCATACTGTATTTGCTTACGTAGAGAGTAACTGTCTCTTTCCACTAGAATGTAAGCTTCTTGAGGGCAGGGGCTTTGTCTGTTTTGTTCACTGCTGTATCCCTAATGCTTAGGACCATGCCTGGCTCATTGGTGTTTGATGACACATTGAATCAATGGAAGAATGACCACAGTGGTCACGAGTCTCCTGATTCACCCTCAGGCCTGAAGTAAAGACCTACCTTTCCTAGGGTCAAGAGAGCTCCCCTCTCTAACTGAACAGGTCTGACTCTGAGCAGGGAGGAAAGGCTGACAACTAGGTGACAGGCAGTGTCTGTTAGAAGGCTCTTACTCAGGAAATTGAAATACTGAAAAACAAATTTCGTTCCAGCCAATTTACAAACAAACAAACAAACACCAAAATTATAATATCTAGAAACCCTCCTGGGTACTGAGATGATTGTTTCCTGAGCTTGCTTTTGCTCCGCCCCCTCTGCAGTACTGGTGACCTTGAAGCTCTGCTCTGCTGAGTTGGATGACCCTTCCAGGACCCTTCTTAGCTGTCTGCCTTCTCAGCCTTGAACGCTAACAGTCTCCATTTTCCAGGGCTGCCCTGTGGGTAGCTCCTTCTCTACTCTCTAACCCCCCAGCTGTTGAAAGTGGGACCCAAACAAATAAACCACTCTTCTTTCTTTCTTAACCATAAATTCCTTAGAAGTAAACCAACAACAAACCCTAATAACTACATCAGTCAAAACTGAAACAAAATCTATTAGGTACATCAAAACAAAATATATTAGAAGGCACATGCAATAAAACATTTAGTAGTGAAATAATTTCAAAATTATGTAAGTTGCATTTCTGAAAGATAAATTCTCTGTTTGTTACTAATTTGAATCAAGATTTTAGTCTTTGGTCATTGATCGCCATTGGAAATGTAATTAGATTCAAAATAACATGTTCCAAATTGTTGTTTTAATTCTCACAACTTGTTTTCTGCCTCTAAAGTTTATCCCTCCACCTCCACTCCTCCCTGCCTGGGGCTCTTACAAACTTTTGTGAGGAGTTCACCTCTATTATTAGTCTAAAATTGTTCTTTAGCAAAATGATGATCAAATGTCAGGAAATTGGGAGCATTCTGCCTAATTTGGGGTTGCACAATTCAGAGAGTAGATGTATCTACCATGTGGAGAACAGCCAGTGGGGGTGTGGGTGGGAGACAAGGGAAAGGAGGACAGATTTCCCCCCATCCCTGGCATGCACAGAACATCTGTTCCTTTATATTAAATGGAAAATCAGGCTCACCACAGCACGATAAACCAACTTCTGAGGTATAATTGGGTCTTTAATATTCAAAAGAAATAGAATGCTCTGTAGAAACAATTTTCTCTTGGCAAGTAGAGCTTTCCTTTTGAAAATTTGTATAAGATTAAATAACCTTTTATCACCATTTCGACACTGGATTTCAAAACAAACCTTAAAGTGTTTCATACTCATTTGGTCTTAAGATGATAAACAGATCGATGGCCCTGTTGAGGAGAAATGATGTGTATATTTTCATAGAGTAAGTTGATGCCACCACCATCGAATGGAATGTCTCCAACGCCTTGCTCCATTCCCTGTATGTGTGGACATGTGTGGTGAACATATATTCCATTTGGTTAAATATCTGTATATTTAAACAATGGTGAAAAAATTGATTGTAGCAGTCCTATTTGGGATTTATGGAATGACATTTCTTTCTTTCTTTTTTTTTTTTTTTTAAGTAGGCCCCCTGGGAGTAGAACGCAATATGGGGCTTGAACTCACGACCCTGAGATCAAGACCTGAGCTGAGATGGAGAGTTGGACACTTAGCAAATCAAGCTACCCAGGCACCCCATGGAGTGACAAATCTTAACAAGACTTCCCTTAATGGTGTGGAATTCAGACGAGGGGATATCTCTCTTGTTGAGAGTGGTAAATTAAGGGGAGTTCTTTTATCCCAAAATATATTAAATTGTAGTAATTTTTTTTTCTTTGTGCTGGGTATTCCATTGCACTGATTACAGCAAGTTGAATATCCAGTTAGCTCAGTACAACCTAAGAACCCTCTGTCTTTTCAAATAATTACTGGGATTCATCTACAAAAGTTTGAAACTCTCCAATAAAAGCAAATACAAAGACATACTTTAAATAAGCTGCGTGTGCTCTCCCAGAGTTTCCTGTGTCAGACTCCCAGAGAAAGCCCATTATTCCTCCAAATGAGTTTTCTGATCGCTTAAACAAATAGAGCGTTCTGTTCCTCTCATTACTTGTCATAATGAATATTCTCAAATTAATGTACCACACAGTTAATATGTATGACGTTGTTGTTTTCTTACAGATTTGCTGTCAAATCTTGAAATAAACGGATCCAGAGTTAGAGAATAGATCTATATGGTTTCACATATTTTCAAAGCTCATTTCTATTCCTCCCATTCTAATTTCTGAAAGAATAACAGAAGCATAATAAGTGCTTCCTTTCTTGAATATAACTTCCTGGATGTAGTGAGAAATAGAGGACACTAAAAATGTTAAGCCTCAAAACTGAAATCTTACAATATTTATCAACAAGTACGAACTTCTCTCTCATTTTCAGAGAAGCTGGCTTTAGCAGACATTAGAATTTTCTACTGCTACTGATGTGGTTTGGAGAAGTGAGAAGATGGATAGAGATGAGAATCTCCTTCATTTCTGTAGGGCAAAGTGCTTTCTAAGATGAAATTCAGATGTGTATACATATAGGTCCATCCCCAGTTAATATGAACATTAGGACACATTTTAGAATTATGTAAGTTTATAGGAGGAGGATTTGAATAAATATGTATTTATTCAACAAAAAGATATTAAGAGAGAATGATGCTTTTTTTTTTCTTTCTTTTTTGAGAAATATAGATGTCAAGTTCAGGAAGATCAGTAGTCTGATGCAGATTTTCTCTCCTCAACTTTAACCTCCCGGGTAAGTTCTGTTCCTTTACTTTTTCTTTTTCATTTTCTGAACTTTACTGTACTATTCATTGGGAGTGTAATGGGGGCTTAGTAATTCAGATTTTCACAATAATTATAGTAAATGAGTGTGAATGGGTTCTTGAAGTCTCGAAGCAAGACCAAGAGAACTTCAACTTTAAAAAGAAATGAGTACTGTCAAAACAAAACTACTCAGGAAAGCACCAAATGAACTTGTAACTTAAACAACAGCTTTTTTTGGTGAACTCACTGAGAGAAAAAAATAGTTAAATGTATCCCTAGAAATGGGATGTTAACGATAAGGCAGTTAATTTTAGGGGAATTATTTCCCAAACGTGATGACTCTGTTATTTGTTATTTAGTGTTAAACTAAAGTCTTTTTTGGGCAATAATTAGAAAACTGGGTCAGTTGTGAATTTCATAATGGGTCAAAATTAAAAACTTTGTTTTTAGGCCTTTTTGTAACAAGATAGAATAATCAGATTCTACATCTGTAAAGAATCCTGGAAAAGTCCAGCCCTATCCACTCTCTCCCTGCCTCCCAACCCACTCCCTGTTTATTTACTGATGAGGAAACAGAGCGGCCAGAAAGCTTGTGGCAGGCCAATAGTGGAGTTGGAAGTAGCCTAGTTTTAAGCAAATGCACCAAGAGTTCACCTGCTTCTGACTTTTGCTCATGAAGTTCTCACCATCTCAACTTCCTAAAATGCAGTTGTCATCTTACCAACTCTTGGAAAGTTTTGTGAAAACTTTCACCTCACCTTCTCTTCTGCCATTCCTTTGCAAAACCATGATATACAGTGCACATGGCATCTGTCTGCTATGTTGTAATTGCTGACTTCCCTCAATCTCTTTCATTAGACTGACTGAGAGCACAGGTGTTACATATCTGACTTTCTGTATTCTCAGCACCTACACAATACCCAGAATATATTAGGAGCTTAATGATCTATGTATTTAAAAGATTCAATCAATAAAATTATAGTCTCCTTATTTCTTTTTTCTTTTTTTAATAGTCTCCTTGTTTCCAAGACTACATTTTTCTCTATACATTCTATACTTAGGCAATACAAACATTTTATTTTTTTTTAAGATTTCACTTTTTAAGTAATCTTTACACCCAACATGGGGCTTGAACTTACAACCCTGAGATCAAGAGGCACATTCTCCACTGACTCAGCTAGCCGGGTGTCCCATGTAAACATTTATTTTTATTATTATACCAAACATTTGGAACTTTTTGTGTATTTATTTTGTTTGTCTAGATAGCACTCATTTCTATTTTCAGTTGAAATGGGAAATAGCGCTACTCTATGTCTGGTTGAACAGGTGGGCACCCCTTCAGCTCCAGGGGTCTCAGGAAAACTGATCACTGTATTTCATGTCTTTGGTTGGAGAAATTGTCCCATGGAAGAGTATAGAACTCAAGCCAGATCAATCTCACTAAATCCTAGGAGAATTTGGGAAATCTTTTGGAGGAAATTCTGCCTAGGCTAAAACTGTTACTGGTAAAGATGACGTTAGTTTATACCTGCCTAGGGCACTTCCTGGAACCTGATAGTGAAGCCAATAATGAGGGAAAAAGAATTGTGAGAAAAACAGATAAACAATTGATAATATCTCTGAAGCTTTTGAACATAACCATACCTGAAATCAGTAATATCAATTACAATGCCTTTGGCTACACACAACAAAACACTGCAATAGAAGTGATCATTGCATTTCATCTAGCAAAGAGTTCAGGGGTAGATTGTTCCGGATTTGCCCAACATCTCTTGTGTAACCACTGCAGCATCACATTCTCACACAACCATGACTAAAGACAGGAAGGAAAAGTCTTTTCCAAGGGTTCCAAGTTGACTTCTCCTTGTGTCTCATTGGCCTGGATTAGGTCACATGCCTATACCCTAGCTGCAAGCGAAGCTGGGAACCTGGGTAGGTGCAGATCTATCGTTTTCCACCTGCACAGTCAGAGACAGGCCTTTCTGGCAAGGGAAAGAAGGGTATGGGTGGGAGGTGGGGAGTGGGGAGGGTGTGTTTTGGGGGGGGGAGCTGCTAGTAGGGTCTACCACACTGATTTTCCATGGATTTTTCAAGTACCTGAGGATAAATAGTTCATTTATTTAGGCTATTTTGAATCAGCTTCCGTCCTTTGCAACCAATTGTGTATCATAAAATATTTCATTTAAAAAATTCATCTTTTTATTATAGATTTTAAAATATTTAAGAGAAATTTCTTATACATTTCTATTATATTACCAAAGAAATAAAAAATTATAAAGGTTGTTCAGTTTTAGAAGATGGATTTGCTGTTCATATTTTCATACAGGTGACGCAAACATTCCTGCATATTAAATAGACCACTCATGCACTTACTGAGGAGATAACTGAGCTGTTAGCTCACAGACAGGGCACTGGAACAATATCAACATAAAATCAGTTAATATTTCAGAGGGTTCTTCATCTTTATCTTGTTTTCAATCTTTGAGGTAAAAATATTTTTAGAATTTAAGATTGCTGTGCTCTTTTATCCACCACACATTCTATAAATGCATGTCATTCCATTGCTCACTGTTTAAAATTTCTTTTACAGAGAAAGACCAAAGAGCATAAAGACATAAAAACTGAACTCAGATGACTGGCAGAATTGGGACTCAGAAATTTTCTTCTCTTCACACACAAAAAAACTAGGCTACCTTCAGTGAAAATTTTATTTCTTTAGTACGTTTTTTGGTGATTCACTTTTAAAGACTTGAATCATTTGTAAATTAGATATTCTTTCCAATTTTTTCTAAATGATGTTGCTTAATTTTTTTCAAAAGCCAGGACAGATGGCTTGTTTATTTTCAAATTTAATTATAGCTATACATATGAGGAGCAAAATGGTTACAGTTTTTTTGTATTTATTTCCTCAAAAATTTTCAGACAGTTTAGCAAATACTAAATTTCATCAGCTTTCATAATGGGCTCAGAAAATAGGTATCAGAAGGGCAGGTGGACTAATTAGGAATGAGTATTGCAAAAAAATGAGCTTTGTATTTCAACCACAATTGTAGTGAGATATCAAATTCTTCTAACTACAGATTAGTGAATAAAACTATATTCTGATCAGGGAACCAAGATAAAGGCTAATCCTAACGGTAGTTTAGAAGTCTCTCCAAAGTCATTCCAATATTCTTTTAATCTACGGTATATTTCAAATTACATGTTAGAAATAATTACTATTTATTTAGTGCAAACAATTGGTACCTAAGATACGAACATGATAAAAATGGACAAACTGGGAAAAAGGGTTAAAATCAAAGTTGAATGTAACCATGCCTTTGGAGTTTCTCAACCTTGGCGCTATTGACAATTTAGCCAGATAATTCTTTGTTGGGGGAAAGGGGTCATCCCGCGTACTGTAGGATGTTTAGTGTGCCCCTGACCCCTTCCCACTAGATGCCAGTAGCACTTCCCTTCACTGTGACAACCAAAACTGTTTCCAGGCATTGACAAATGTCCTCTGAGTTCAAAACTGCCTGGATTGAGAACTACTACTCTAGATTCTACTCTAATTTACAAGAATTTCAGAGGACAGAGGAACAGGACATGCAATCAACAAAACCTACACCATGAGAAATTATACAGATCAAATAACCTGTTTCTTCTCTACAACTAAATCATAAGAGTAAAAAAGGGATTAAGAAGCATATCGACCAATTTCAATGTATGGGTCATATTTTGACCCTGATTCATACAAGTGAAGTATAAAAATGTGATGTGATGATAAGAGAACTATAAACACACAGGCTGGGCATTTTATGACAGCAAGGGATTATTTACATTATAGAACTATGGTTATGCTCCTAAAAAGAGATCTTGTCTTTTAGAGAGCCTACTGAAATACTTCCAGAAGAAGTGATATGCTGTTTGGTATTTGCTTCCAGTTAATCAGGGCTGGAGCTGGAAGGAGGGGGCAACTTAGGTAAATAAGACTGATTATGATTTGATAGTGTTGAACCCAGGTGATTCATGAGAATTCATTAAATTATTCTTCTTACTTAGAATTATCTTTAATATATGCCATTACAAAGAATTTAAACATATTTGAACATCATTTTTTTTAGCAGTTTTAGCTTCACACACCATCCTTACACTAGATGCTTTTAATTTTTTTACTGCATTCAGTAAAAAACTTAGTTACTAAGTTAATTGCCAAAAGAAAAACAATGCATTTGCTTTAATCTAAATTCGGTGGCTCTACTGATTAATTTAAGTGTTGCTAAGTCACTATCTCATATTAAATAGAGCAAAACCTGACACAAAATCTGACACATTCGTTTTTAGGTAGTGTCCCTCACCAATCCTGGGGTTTCACAGAAATACTTCAGAACAGCCTGATTCAAATTTCATAGTTTAAACACTTCCAATTATTTTAAAATAATTTTTAAACTGCCATTTAAAGGACTCAATTTGGAGATCAACCTATCTGTTAGCACATGTGCATATTAATTTGGTTTTCCTAAGACTAAGAGTGAAGTTACCTCTGCCATCTCTGTTAACTCTAAATTCAAGACACTCTAAATTCATAATTTTAGAAATACCAGTCAAGATACCTGGAGGGAAGGGAAGTCAACTCAGGAAGACCAGAGATTCTAACGAAGGGCCTCCTCCCTGAGACGTGAGCTGAGTGAAGGGAAAGGACGAAACATGGTGAGGTACCTAGGGTCCAGCAACAGGGGAAGCCATTGGTGTCCCTGTGCCTAGAAGGGTAAAGAGAGGAAGTGATATTACTGAAACCCAAAGGCAGTTGAAGCCTTGAAGTAGAGGTAGAGATGGAAAGGCAGACAGCCACTGCTCAAAGCAGGAGGGAATGAGGAAGAAACATGGACCGCTGTCTCCCCACCATCCTTCAACTACTGCCAGTGCCTCCTGCTGGCTGAACAAACGGAGCCAGCAGCAAATGAGACTGGGAGATGTGGGGCCCTGGGCTGATCTCCACAACACAGCCCAGGGCATGGATGGATGATGAGCCTGGGAGATGTGGGGCCCTGGGCTGATCTCCACAACACAGCCCAGGGCATGGATGGATGATGGGCACCGGATGGACAGAGGATAATCAGCAACCTTCTCCCTCCCCTCCCCCTCAAATTGGCAAAATGAATATTTAAAATCAGTAGGCCGACCCTGTCAAGGATTAAATAACAAAAGAATGAAATCAAGTAAACCCTTCAATCTAGGGTGACACTTGGGTGACCAGTGGGAATTACAAGCAATCCTTGTTTCAGGTTCTACTTAAAGATTCTGTTTACATGAACACGGTCTCCGTATGTCTAATAAGTTTAAAATTTTCATTTTGTGGCAATCAGTCAATTCAGCTTTGTTCTGTCCCTGGGGTGGCAGTCTTGGTTAGTGTGATTTTTACAGGATGTTTCCAGCAACTTCTACTTTCAGTGACATCTGCAGAGATGGCTACTAAGTTGCCTGCTCCTTAATTGCAGATCCCCACAGGTTGCCGGGAGTGTCCCTTCACTGCAAGGTCCCTTCTCTGGGGTCCAGTTCTCTCTGAAACGTCAGCTGCACTCTCAAGGCGTGCAGGGATCTGCATGCTGCTCCCAAGCTTTGCTGGGTTCTGGGAGGGCTGTCAAGGACCTTTTCCTTTGAGCATGGGAGGGGGCATGGGAATCCTCTGCTCCTACAAAGAGGCAAGGGAAACTGTGGAGCCCTTTTCCAGCACATCTAAGTACATAGTCAAGTATCCCTTCTCTGGGGCCTCACTGCTTCTCCAGTCTCTATCCAGGAGTAAGGACCAGGCCCTCTTGATCTCCAGGGGTTTCCCTTTTCCAGGGACACACAGTCTCTAAGCTCTCTTAGCTTTTCCTCCTACTTTTCACCTCCCCTAACCAGTTGAATCGTTTCAAGTTTGAGAGCAGTGTCTATGGTAGAAACCAGAGTTTTGACTTTTTTTTAATATATATATAGCAAAAAACATCTGACTCTAATCCTCTCAGACACAGGCTCTCCTATTGTAATTCTATTCTATTCTATTCTATCACAAGTGGAAAGGTAGTGTAGAAGGCTCTAGAGTCAAACAGATCTGGTTTAAGTCCCAGCCAGGGTGCCACTTATTAGTTGTGTGAATGAAGCAAGTTCCTTAATTTGTGAGTCTTTCCCCCTTCACGTCCTGTATTCACCTGCCTCGGAGCCGTGAAGGTTAAATAAGACAGAGCATATAAAGCACTAAGTATCATCACTGCCTAACAATAACACCAAGTAAATATTAGCTGCTCCTGCTGTTATTACTCTAGGTAAAGTCTCTAATTCGTACTTTATATCATGGGGCTACTCAAAAGATTCAGTTAGTATCTAAGCAAACAGACTTCAATTCCCTTTTTAAATGGGGAGAATACTTAGAAGGCATAGAAAACAGTCAGAAAAAATGGAAGGCTTTCCTAAGCACATCATTTAGTTAGTATATTAAGGTCCGTAGAAATAATTTAAGAGTAGGTATGTAATCCATGAAATCAATGCACTTAGGAAAATATATACTACTTTTCAGCAATGCAGCTAAGAAAGGAATTGACCCCAATTAAGTTAAGTGATAAACTTAACATTCAGAATAATTGGTTAGTAGAATTTTCAAGTATTGTGTTTTTAGGATAATGATTCTGTTATCTTTATTCTGCAGTTATTTTCACATTTTTTCCATTTTAATATTCATCTGTAACTTAGCAATTGCTAAATGAAGTGGTAAATTCTATAAATACATAGAGGAAATGATATTTCTCAAATATAGTAACCATAGAAGAGCTTAATCCTCTTCAGAAACCCAGCATCTCTTCAACATGCTTATAATTCAAAGATTTAATTCTTACCCAACATTTTAGATCCTTATTCTTTACTATGGCTTGCAGGTAATATGTTTCTTGCTAATATTATATCTTCTGCTAAAAGATGAATCAAAGCATTTGATTCTTAATCTCTTGGGTTCTAGCTTAAATTAATAAGAGATTTGTATAGCAAACATGGATTCACAAATATCCAAACCAGGGTACAAAATAATTAAAAAATGAAAGATGTTAATGTACCCTTTTATACTTTTAGCTTGAAAATAATTTTCCCCTAATCAATAGTGTAATAATGAGAGGAATGTTTGTACTATGAAGTCAAATATAATTAATTGGAGAATAAATCAAGTTTTGCAAAATGTATTAGAAGTAGAACTAATAAAATTACTGCAGTATTATCACATTAGTATAGAATAATTAAAGACAAAATGAGCACATCAAACTTAAAGGCTAAAAACACAATTTATAATATCCATAAGGATTAACAACTTACAAGAGAATCACTTATTTCTTTAAACAGTTTTGGCTTATTAAAAAATAGAAGTGTGAAATGACTAAGACTTATTGCTAACTGACCTATTTTAGAAAAAAGCAAGTTGATTATTAGGAAAGAAATTGAGAGCCAAGAGAAATAATCTATCCTAATTGATCATTAATTAATTTTGACTGGTTATTCTTGCTAGACATTTGTAAGAAATTATTAATATTGGAAGTACTTCAATAATTTAGCCAAGTGTTTGACATAAGTTATTTTAATGATACATGAAAGATATCTTGTTAACATTCTGGAATGAATAACTTTATTCATACCATCATAAATATGATGATCATAATAACAGATTCAAATTTGTAGTCTCATTTTTAAAATTAATTACTATGGCATCAGACTGACATTTTACCTAGTGTTGTATAACCTTTTGATATTAATCTTGTTAATTTGAGGTTTGAAATGTATCCACAGAAATAAATAATGATGAGCCTGAGAAATTATTTAATGTTACAAAGTATATGAGAGCATTGAAGTTGAGGGCGGAGGTGGCAAGGTTTTTCGTTGTATTTTTCATCTGAAAAATTAGAGACTTAATATTCAAAGATGAAATCCTATGTTTGGTTATACCTCCAACTTTTCTCCAATAAAAACTGCAAACAAATTCAATAGAATTGAGGCTGGCTCTTGGTTTTAGACAGAAAAACGTGACTATTCTTCAAGAGCTCTCCCCTAAAAGCTAGATTTTACTTTATTTAGGAAGAGAAAAACTGTTGCTACTACAAGGAAAAAAATAAAAGGACTTTCTCAGTGGACAAATGACTATATTCTGTGGCGGGTACAGCTGTAGCATAGGGCAATCAAGGAAGCATTTCATTTAAAAGGCATTGCAACTGTCAGGACCACTGAGCTCCTGGTCGATTAATGTCTTGGCTTATCTAAACTATGACAGTTGGATCTGGGAGGCAGGAAAACAAGAAACACAGCAGGATCTCCAGGGCTGGGCATCTTTTCTTTCTCATATTCTTGTTTCCCCATTGAACTGTCTACAGGTCCAACAGCATTTATCACTTTCAGGCTCACAGCTGGAAAGACAAACCAGAACAAGAGCCTTTCACAACTGTTCTAGCAAGATGAACACATATGGAGATGGCCCTTGGGGAGATCCTGTCCTGCTACCTGGGTGAAACCCTGGCCAATACAGTAAGCAGTCATTTTTAAATGATGGAAAAAAATACTGTGGTAACTCATCATTAACAACCAATTTTGGTCCTTCAGTAAATGTTGTCATGGAAAAGGCCACATCAGAAAACAACTTTGTGAAAAAATGTTTTATCATATATTGGAATTGCACCTCATGCCATATAGTATGTATCAACGTTTAGACAAATACATAATAAATAAATGCTGGCTATGTATTATATTACTAAAGATCTTTCAGAAGAGATAACCAATATGCCACAGTAGTTTATTAAAGGTACTTAATAAGTAGTAAATTCTGTTGTTATTCTTATAATGCTTTATAATGATTACTTTGTTTCTACCGTCTTCTATAAAACTGTAGAATAGACCTGGATAGATACTAAGACTTGTTCTAATTTCTAAAATTTTACGACTGAATCTTCCTGGCTCTGAAAATCTTGTACTACATTTTGCCAATAGTCATAAAAGTTCTGACCTGATTAAGCCATAAAGAGTAGACATCAACCCAGATCCTTTTTTGCTAACATTGTTACACAATACATTTTACTCCATACCTTAGAAAAACATAGCATAGCATCTGCCTTGTACACATGGCGATAATTACTAAACCATTCTCATATTCTAAATATATACAGTAAAATCTTCTATTATTTAACAAATCTAACCTTTCATTCATTAAAATGAATTTTCTGGAACAATCAACACTTTTTCAGGGGGGAATACTTTGAGTAATAAAAGATGATTAAACACTTAATCAATAATTTATTTCCTCTAATAATGAATTAAGATATAGAAAAAAATCAGTAAGATACAAAGGACTTTTAAGTATTTTTTTACTCATTTCCACTCTTTTTCCACTTATAAAATTCATTTTTGTTAACACTGCATTATGTTAGAAAGTAATTTATGATAATCCAGATTTCCATAGCCATTCTTTTCATTTTATTAATTTTATGAACTTAAAACACAGCTAATAGAGGTAAATTTAGTTTCAGTAAATAAATAATGTCCCAAAGTGGAATCTAATTACATCTTAGATAATAAAATACATATAATTTTATATATAATTTCTATAATTAGCCCTAACATAAGAAACTATTAAGCAAAGAAGCAAAGTAGAATTTGATTAAATAAAAACTAGCAGAAAAACAAGATATTAGGGGCGCCTGGGTGTCCCAGTCAGTCAAGTATTTGCCTTCAGTTCAGGTCAAGATCCCGGGATCCTATGACTGAGACCTGCTCATTGGTCTCCCTGCTCAGCGGGGAGCCTGCTTCTTCTCCCTCTGCCCCTCCCCATAACTCATGTGCTCTCTCTCTCTCTTTCTGCTCTCTCTCTTTGAAATAAATAAATAAAATCTTAAAAAAAAAAAAACAACAAGATATTGGGCATTGGGAAGAAAATTGTTTCAGCAGGGAGATCACCTGTTTTTTTTTTCTATTCAATATGAGTGTCTTTTTCTGGGCACAACATTTTAAGAGAATATTTTAGTTAGACACTTTTCCAAATATGAATCCAGTGTATGATTAGTACATAGAATTCTTCAAAGTATTTAGTGTTATACATTAAGTAAGACACATTAAATCTGCAGGTAAAATCTCAGATTTTATTTATACCATGCCAGGGAGAAAGAGTGACAATGTTGTGACATTGTTATAAAAACATCCACCAGACAAAGAAATGAAACTCCAAGTGGTTAAGATATTATTAGGACATAAAAAAATAAAGATGTGTATTTGATGACTGTATTTTCGAGCCTACACAAATGTCCTTTGAAGAAGTCAGAGCCACGTTATTTGAGTCACGAAAGACAAAAAAGTTTCTTATTGATACTGTATATACTCTTATACTTTATTTATTTCAACTGAAGAATTTAGTGCATGCTTTATAAATGAATGATTTCTGTAAGTAATAAAGAAATGGTTTGAAGAAATGAAATTTATATTCATGGCAGAGTAAACAAATGGAAAAAATTAGAGCAGTGGCCATCAAAATAAGCTTTCATTTAGCATTAGCTATTATTTAACACTTCATTTGAGCATAACTAATCAGGAAAGGTTATTCAGCTCAAAATGAATCCTAAATCTTTTAAATTTCCCATTGCAAAACTGGAAAGGACAGAAATAAGTAATCCATTCCAGGTGTCTTATATATGAGAAGGAGCTCAGCTTTTCATGTATAATTATTCATCACACATCATCATCATTATTATGATAGCAGCAGTCAACACAGCACTTTACAGAATTAATATGGAGCCTGCCCTATTAGCCTGGCCATTCACGAGACAGCAAATGGCAAGCCAAAAACAACAATCCTGTAACACCCAGAGTTCCCTGTCATGGACAGTATAAGTGTTCAGTTTATGGTCTTTGTTAACCAATACAGAGTTGCTAACCAGGCTCACACACTCTGGAAAGTGGTCACAGGATGTGTTCCTACCTTTAGTTTTCAGAAAGTAACAGGAAGGCCATTTTTATAAGATTTTATGATTTATTCTTTCTAATGTGGTGCTCTCAATGGAAGACAAGGGTCAGCTCACGAGAAGTCAGAATTTTGTGGTGAAGAAATGGCTGAAGAAGTTTTTAAAAAAAGCAGTTTAATAAGCTTGGTTCTGGAATTCATGGTAAGCAAGCCAGCTCAATGTTCATTTTGATATCACATTAACAAAAAATATAATTTTAAGGCCAAAATAAACTTTTTCTTCCAAAATTACCTTTGGTTTTATTTCTCTTAGGTGTAATCTTTAACTTACAATAAAATTTCAAAAGCATTAAAGACTCTTTAATGAAGTTTATGTTTACATAAGAAAGTGTGCATAGTTATTTAGATATTTTAGACAGACATGTCACTACTTCATGCTGAAATCATCAAGTCATTCATTACACCATTATTTGATTTAAGTCTTGAATTTTCATAACTTCCTTTATGTTTTCTTCTTGGGATTAGCATTAAAAAATGGGAATAAACCAATTAAATATTGTTAATGATAATACTACTGGAATAGGTTTGCACCTCCTTTATATTTTTCAGACACATTCACAAATACTGGATACCAAAACCAAGCCAATGCAGCAGACAGGGGAAGAATTATGAGTCCTACTCAACAGGTGAAGGGACTTGGGTTCAGAGTCACCACGTGACTGGGCACATGGATACTAGGTGGCAGAATTAAGACCATACTTTAAATCCTGTCTCTCAGTTTTGTACTTGCATCAGTAGCAACAAAAAGTCCCCAGACCCAGAGATTCAAAAGAGCAAAGATGGATTTCTTGCTCTTAATACATGTTCATCACAAGATATCTGAGGCTCTCTTTAATCTTCTCCCTCTGCAGCCCAGGATATTGCACCATCCACAATCTGGAAAGTTGCCTGTCACTGGGACAGAGGGAGAGAAAATTGTAGCAAATCAAACACTTGCTCTTAAACACTTGCTACACAGACACTTATTCACCGGTCATCAGCCAAAGCATGTCTCACAGTCATGTCTAATTGCAAATGGGCAAGCCTATGAGGAAGTGAACCAAACCAGAAATATTTTGTGAATGTCACAGATTACAATAATCCTTCAAGGCACCAAATATTTGATTCATTCTCCTTCCCACAGGCAATATATGCTCACCCCTCCCTGAAGGAGAAAACCCAAAAAGTGCCACTTAGTGAGGACCAGAAGCACAAAGAGCAGAATTTATGGATGACACTGCAGCGTAGTCCCTACAGCAGGGAGAAATGTGCTTCATGTCTGGGTGTAGCTCCTCTTGAACCAAAACACCTATGAACTAAAAAAGCAAGTCATCTGCTTGCCAAACCTCCAGTACCCACTGGTGAAACATGTTCAGGGTAACTTCAGTCAAGATTCCTATTAAGAAAAGAGAAGAATGGGAGACACGATACTTCTGTCTATAGCAGGTCTGAAATCCCAGGGGGCAGATACGTTAAGGATCCCTATTACAGAGGGAGAGAAAAAAAAAATTTTTTTTAATTAGACCTACAAGGGGCTTTCCAATGCATTTATTCTCCATGGCTCTTTGTTCTATTCTCTGAAAAAGCCCATCTTTGTCCAAAGATGAACAATGGTGACCTTATTGGGACACTGAACAACTTTTTCAGGTGGCAAGAGAAAAACAGATAACATGGCAAGTTTTCCTTAAAACCAAAAGTGTGCAGTATTAAGACTGCTCTTTATTCTGCAGTGAAGAATATTATATGTTTCTTATATTTTTGGTGTTAAAAATACCCTTTCCCGTGGGCTACTATGTCAGCAATAGGATGGACTTCATGAGCAGTGGTTCCTCTCATTATTGAACAAGTTTGCATGAAATATAAATTTTGTGTAAAATATAACTTTTGTAGCATTGCTGAAATCTCAGGAAAGAAGAAATAACTTTTAAGGAACTAAAAATCAAGTAACAACCCCCCAAGCCCCCAAACAAACAAAACAACCAGGAGTTGAAACCTGAGGTAGAAGCTCTACCTGAACACAAGCTATGCACATACACATGTGGTTTTGCTCTGCCAGTGGCACGTAGAAGGACCTGCACCTGAGATTCTGATAACAAACAGAGGAATCTGGGCCAACTGGTTTCATGCATCTAGAGCCTTATGGCTCCCAGAAGAAGCATGTGAAAATCCTGTCTGGAAGAAAGTTGAGATTAGCTAATATGAAGATCCAATTAAAGGTTATAAAGCACAAGGAAACAAGTCACCATGAGTAAATGTCAGTGGAAACCTGAAATTAATACCCTAAAAAACTACACATATAAGAATGACTAGATACAGAATGGAAAGGATGAGAAAGATTGAAAGAAATTAAAAATAGTATCACATGAATGTACAGGCAACAAACCATTACCCAAAATGATAAGAAAGATATAAAAAAAGTAACTAAAGTGGAACTCTTATAAATGAAAAGTGTAATGGTTGAAATAAAGAAACTCAGTGGTTGAATTTAAGACAAAATTAGACACAGATAAAGAAATATCAAGATAGGAAAATACTCAGAATTCAGCCACAAAGAGGCAAGAAAATGGAGAATTAAAAAAATTTTTTATTAATATATAATGTATTATTAGCCCCAGGGGTACAGGTCTGTGAATCGCCAGGTTTACACACTTCACAGCATGCACCATAGCACATACCTTCTCCGATGTCCATAACCCAACCACCCCCCACCCCCCGGCAACCCTCAGTTTGTTTTGCGAGATTAAGAGTCTCTTATGGTTTGTCTCCCTTCCTGATCCCATTTTGTTTCATTTATTCTTTTCCTACTCCCCAAACCTTCCATATTGCCTCTCAACTTCCTCATATCAGGGAGATCATATGATAATTGTCTTTCTCTAATTGACTTATTTTGCTAAGCATAATACCCCCTGGTTCCATCTACGTCATCGCAAATGGCAAGATTCATTTCTTTTAATGGCTGCATAGTATTCCATTGTGTATATATACCACATCTTCTTTATCCATTCATCTGTTGATGGACATCTAGGTTCTTTCCACAATTTGGCTATTGTGGACATTGCTGCTATAAACTATAAAGGTGCATGTGCCCCTTCAGATCACTACATTTGTATCTTTAGGGTAAATACCCAGTAGTGCGATTGCTGGGTCATAGGATAGCTCTATTTTCAACTTTTTGAGGAACCTCCATGCTGTTTTCCAGAGTGGCTGTACCAGCTTGCATTTCCACCAACAGTGTAGGAGGGTTCCCCTTTCTCCACATCCTCGCCAGCATCTGCCATTTCCTGACTTGTTAATTTTAGCCATTCTGACTGGTGTGAGGTGGTATCTCATTGTGGTTTTGATTTGTATTTCCCTGATGCCGAGTGATGTGGAGCACTTTTCATGTGTCTGTTGGCCATCTAGATGTCTTCTTTGCAGAAATGTCTGTTCATGTCCTCTGCCCATTTCTTGATTGGATTATTTGTTCTTTGGGTGTTGAGTTTGCTAAGCTCTTTATAGATTTTGGATACTAACCCTTTATCTGATATGTCGTTTGCAAATATCTTCTCCCATTCTGTCAGCTGTCTTTTGGTTTTGTTAACTGTTTCCTTTGCTGTGCAAAAGCTTTTGATCTTGATGAAGTCCCAATAGTTCATTTTTGCCCTTGCTTCCCCTGCCTTCGGCGATGTTCCTAGAAAGAAGTTGCTGCAGCTGAGGTCGAAGAGGTTGCTGCCTGTGTTCTCCTCAAGGATTTTGATGGATTCCTTTCTCACATTGAGGTCCTTCATCCATTTTCATGTGTGGTGTAAGGAAATGGTCCAATTTCATTTTTCTGCATGTGGCTGTCCAATTTTCCCAACACCATTTGTTGAAGAGTCTGTCTTTTTTCCATTGGACATTCTTTCCTGCTTTGTCGAAGATTACTTGACCATAGAGTTGAGGGTCTATTTCTGGGCTCTCTATTCTGTTCCATTGATCTATATGTCTGTTTTTGTGCCAGTACCATACTGTCTTGATGATGAAAGCTTTGTAATAGAGCTTGAAGTCCGGAATTGTGATGCCACCAATTTTGGCTTTCTTTTTCAATATTCCTTTGGCTATTCGAGGTCTTTTCTGGTTCTATATAAATTTTAGGATTGTTTGTTTGAAAATGTAGAATATTAAATGTAGAATATTAAATAAAATATTAAATAAAGAATATTATTAGGAAATGAAGAACTAGAATAAGATTTAACTTATGTCTAATTATAGTCCTTAAATGACAGAACAGAGAGAACAGAGGAGAGGCAATATTTAAGGAGTTAATACTTGAAAATGAAGGGCATAAGTCCAAAGTAACAAGAGATCCAGAGTAGAGAAATAAAGAAATGGTTAAACATTAGAAACATTTCCTTTAAAATCAGGAAGAAGACAAGCATGCCCACTTCCCCAGCTTCCTTTTAACATTGTATTAGCTGTCTGCCCTCCTCACTTCGGTATGTCAGGTAAGAAGAATAACAAGAATTAGAAGAGAAGGAAACAAAACTGTTATAATTCACACTTCGTTGTCTACATAGAATACCGCCCCTTGCCCTCTGCAGACTTTTTATTTTATTTTTATTTTTTTTTAAGATTCTTATTTACTTATTTGACAGACAGAGATCACAAGTAGGCAGAGAGGCAGGCAGAGAGAGAGAGAGGAGGAAGCAGGCTCCCGCTGAGTGGAGAGCCTGATTTGTGGCTTGATCCCAGCACCCTGGGATCATGACCTGAGCCAAAGGCAGAGGTTTTAACCCACTGAGCCACCCAGGCGCCCCACCCTCTGCAAACTTATCATTTATTAGAAATAATAAGAGAATTTAAGTTATCAAGGATAAATTGGTATTTGGATATAACACCAACAAGTGGAAATCAGAGTTATTTTTTTCTTTTTATTTGTTTTTCTTTTTTATTTTTATTAACATACATTGTATAATTTGCCCCAGGGGTAAGGTCTGTGAATCATCAGGCTTACACATTTCACAGCACTCACCATAGCACATACCTTCCCCGGTATCCATAACTCAGCCATCCTATTCCTCCTCCCCCACCTCCAGCAACCCTCAGTTTGTTTTGAGAGATTGAGTCTCTTATGGTGTGTCTCCCTCCTGACCCCATCTTGTTTCATTTTTTCCTTCCCTACCCCCCACAATCCCCTGCCCTGCTGTTCAAATTCCTCCTATCAGAGAGATAATTGTCTTCCTCTGATTGACTTACTTCACTTAGCATAGTACCCTCTAGTTCCATCCACGTTGTTGTAAATGGCAAGATTTAATTTCTTTTGATGGTTGCATAGTATTCCATTGTATATATATACACCACATCTTCTTTATCCATTCATCTGTTAATGGACATCTAGGTTCTTTACATAATTTGGCTATTGTGGACTTTGCTGCTATAAACATTCGGGTGCATGTGCCCCTTTGGATCACTGCATTTGTATCTTTAGGGTAAATACCCAGTAGTGCGATTGTTGGGTCATAGGGTAGCTCTATTTTCAACTTTTTGAGGAACCTCCATGCTGTTTTCCAGAGTGGCTGCACCAGCTTGCATTCCCACCAACAGCGTAGGAGGGTTCTCAAGATTATTTTTATAGACTAGCCACAAAGACATATTTTTAAAGCCATTATTTACTGCAGCAAGAAGAGATATAAGGAATCCAAAAATATATGGAACAAAAGATACATAAGGCCTATGTGGAAAAATGTACACAACTTTTACTGAAAGACATTAAGGAAGATCTAAATTTGCAACATATGTGATGTTCATGGAGAAGAACTCTCAATACCCAAAACATGTAAGTTTCCTCTTAAGTCAATCCAATAGAATTCCAACAGGCTTCTTTGTTGTTGCTTCAGAACTTGAGAAGTGGATTCAGAATTTTACATGAAAGAGCAAAGACAGAGAAAGGAGAAAACAATGGTGAATATCTATAAAGAGAACATCTCCAGAACGAGAGCAGGAAGACATGAATTTGTCCTTTGCCTAATTGATGGTATTAATTCACTTGAAGAAAAAAATTCCTAGAAAAGGAGTTGAGTCTGTTTGGAAAACTAGAAGTGGATAGGAGAAACAACAAGGGATGGTGGGAAGTGGAGGAGCAGAATCAGAGAAAAATTGAAAGAAGTGAGTCTGCAAGCAGGCTTCCCTGTCAGACAGACACATCCAGGTCTTGCAGTATGAAACCATCAGATATCTAAAGCAGCAGTTTTTCAAAATGCTTGTGCAAAACTCCTAAAATAATGTTTAAAAACTTTTTACCTCTTAATTTATTTTTAAGGAGGCATCTGTCGTGTTTTAGCATATATTTAAATAGTTTCAAAGGATATAATTGTTGGTGTATTGAAAATAATTACAATGTACAATTTAAGTCATTATATATACTAAGTGTATCTAATGGAATCTCAAATGTTAAAGATTTGATACTCAGCCACCATCGTCCATTTAGAAAAGACCTGAACCACTTTATCTCTAAATCAGAAATTTTACATTGCTCCTTTTCCTACTCGAACTGCTATTTTCATTCCACTTTCTCCACAGACTTTTCTGCTTACATAAAATATTTTTATGCTCGAGGTCTTTATTGCTCATCCTATCATGTTTCTCTTCAGCAAGCATATAAGTATAAATTGGAATTTTATACATTTTTACATTTCACATGACTTTAAGATTTAATGATTTGGATTACATTATTAAAATTGTTAGTAGTATACAATTGATAACAAAATAAGCATATGATGAATTATAACAGATCAATACTAAATATCAAAAATAAAAGTTTTCAGGAAATGAATCTCCTAATGAGATAGATGAGCCCTATTTTTCCTCCAAAAGTTCATGCATCCATGAGCAGAAATTAATGCTAGAATGAGACAGTTCTCAACACCAAGTCTACCTCTGCTATGTAAGCAACAGAGCCCCTGGTTCATGAATTGTAGCAACAGCAACACCAATGAATTTAATTGCCCCTTTGCCCCCAGATGGTTTTTATACCCAGGAGCAAGGCTGTAGTAGGGATGGCTGACAGTAATGTCTTTTGTCAAGTGGGAAAAGGTGACTGTGCAAAGGGGGATCAATGTGAGGCCCAGACAACAGGCACCTTAGATAGATCAATTTTAGGATGGGGAATGCAAACTGAAGATCTTAACAATGATTCCTTTAGCACTGCCCAAGCCTATACAACTTTGGAAAGTTTTTGTGTGCCGCTGTTTGCAGACCGCTGATTCAAGTCATGTAACTAATTCCTCTGGCAGATTTTCTTGCTCAGTAGAGAGCCCTCTGATTTTAATGTCATTTGAATGTCCTTAGGCCTATGTGTAATGCACAGGTCACATTAACAGTAACTACTCAAATTGCACTTCACTTCAACCCTACCTGCTGACAAACCTCTCATCCTTTGCAAAATCTACCTACCTCACCAGCCATCCAAGCTCCCAAGCAATGGCTTTTAAGCATTCATAGATCAACCCACATGGCCAGTTTTCATCTCTCACTGGGCATAAGCACCAGTGCATTACAGCGGTTCTTTCACACTTTCACATACTAAAATGTACTGCAAATGAATCAAATGTAAGTCGAATTTGGAAGTCAAAAATGTCATTTTGCCAAGTAAGAATCTTTTAAAAGACCATACATTATCACCATTGTTTATCTGTACAAGAATATTTCAAATATCTTTGAATGATTTCTATTATGACATGTTGAAGACACACAAAAGAATATATGCAATATATATGTAAATTACTAGGTAAACACTAAAATAAATAACCTGGGAACCTACTATCCAGCTTAAGAACTAAAACATTACTAGTAGCTTTGTATCTGCATGCTCGGTCTCCCTCGCATCCCCTTGCCTTCCTCCCAGAGATAGTCACTATTCTGAGTTTTGTTCTTAGCACTATTCTGAGTTTTATTCTTGGCACTCTCTTCCTTTTAAAATATAAGCATTTTATCACATGTATGTGTTCCTAAACAAAATATTGTTTAGATTCTCTTATTCAGCTTCGTAAAAATTACATATTCTATGTACTCCTCTTCAACTTGATTCCTTCATTCGATATTTCCAAGATTCAGCCATGATGTTACATGTATCTATGGTTTACTCATTTTTACTGACATATGTCATTAGGTACATCACCACAATTTTTTTTTTATCCATTGTCGTGAAATGAACATTTGGATTGTTATATATTTTTGCTATTACAAACATGTTGCTTGTACACATTTGTAAGAAGTTCCCCAAGGATATATGTACCTAACAGTGAAATGGGTTGGTATATACATTCTTAACTTTGTAAGATAGTTCTGATTTTTTTCCCAAAGTAATTGCACAAATTTATATCACCTCTATCAGTGTATAATATCCTTTTCACCCATAAATTCTCTAGTCCTTAATATTATCCAACTTTTTCATATTTACCAATCTAGTAACTATAAAATATTATCTTGTTCAGGCCTTAATCTTTAAATTGCTAATTTACAGATTAAAACATAATAAAGTTGAGCAACTTTTCACAGTTTATTTGCCACTTGGGTTTAATCACCTACAATATGCCTACCATAACATTTGACCATTTTCCAGTTGGATTTTTTATTGATTTGTAGTTCTTTATAGTATAATCACGGTATTGTTTTTCAGTGGTAGGTGGTATATTTTGAATATACCCAACCCTATTCACATAAGATTTTCTCATTCAGTTCTCAGGGTTCTGTGGGTCCTTTACACTGGCCCATAGGTTCTAATGCTTCCTTCCTACAGTAGCAATGTCTCATGCTTGTGTGGATAATCAGTTTATAAGGCACTCTCACAAATCTTATCTCATCTGAGTCTCCCAACAACTTTTAAAAAACAAGCTGGGTATTATTATACTTGTTTTATAAATAAGGACACTGAGTGGCTTGCCCAAGGTCATAGAGCTAATAAGTCCTCAGATTCTGTCTTCCATATCCTCCTTATGATTATATGATGCTTCTGCTATTTGTAGATTATGGCTTATTCATTTAAGCAAATGCTGCACCTCTGCTCAGCATCTTTACTTCAGTTTTTTTCTTTTTTTTGTATATGATTCAAAGATACCCCTAGTCTATCAAGTTCGTTTTAAATGCATCACCTACAAGATAACAGATGAATAAAGGAAGCACTGAAAGAATTTTTTAATAGGAGTTTTTTACGAGAGTCTAGGAGCATATTAGAAACCACAACAGTTATCTGTTCCTGGGGCAGATCACATTTTTAAACATAATGGGTCTATTATGTAAGAGAGCTGATTTCCCGTTCAGTATTTTCCTTTCTTTTGGCCTTTTAGAGATTTAAAAAGAGGAATGCAGGGATTAAGAGAAGAAAAAATGTGCTTTAACATTTATTAGTATTATCTAAATTGGCTGTCCTATGTCAAATACTGATTTTATGTTAATTAATTTTTAAATATTATCTATTTGTTATATTAGAGATAACAGATACTTGTAATTAGTCTTCCATGTTGAACTTATCACAGGAAGTAATATTGGTAGACTAGTAATCCCATCTTTCACCTTTCATCTGAAGCTTTTACACTGGGCAATTGGGTAAGCATCCATCACCTTCAGGAGCCTGCAGAGGGTGGGATGTTCGCTCTCAAACGAGATGCCCAATTACTATTTTTTAAACAGGTGAAATGGTGAAATGTCATACTTTTTACTTTCTGGGAGTTGTTTAAATTCCTTCTTTCCTTCCTTCCTTCTCAAGCTAACCAAACTACTCATGTGAAATCTTTAACATTTTGGTAATTTCCATCTCTTTTTTATGTGCATCACATATACCAGAGAAAACTATGTTTGATGAAACTACCAGAAGGACCTGGGGGTAAATAAGGAAACAGCATTCCTGCTTGGAGGTATTTAAATCACCATATGATAGTTATAACTTAAGTACTTCCTGGACACATCCCTTGATGAATAATAAAGAGATAGGCCTATAATATATCTTCTCCAAGGAGAAAGGTCTTTAATAACAACTGTCAATTCCACAGATAATTACTAAATATGGCTTTTCCTAGATCTCTTTCTTCAAGAATAAATGCATCTCCAGGTAGTATTTACTCATCACATATTCCTACATCTGTGTCCAATTGAAAACTGGTTGGCTTGTCTGTTTCCATAAAGTGATGGTTACTATAAGAATTTTGGTTGGAGTCTGAGAGCTGTGTTATATGACAAATAATATATGTCTGATGATGAGCTCCCTGTGTGTATTTCCTTTATGAGTCAGGTATTCTACTAGGCTCATGCAGCTCACTTTGAGTAGGGGATAATTATATCACAAAGTGGTAAGCATAAGAGAGGGGTGTGCATTGGGGGAAGGGTACCTAATGACTTTGGAATTCAGATCTGTGCTTGGAGAGAATGAGGTGAACTCACTGTGTTGGTAATTTTGAGCTGTACACATTTTATAGTTGTGTGTAAGGATATGGGTCATTCCTAATGACCCATACATTCCTAATGTAAGGGGACGGTCATTCCTAGCTGGGAAGCTTCGAGTATCATCTATTCCAGAGGGCCTCAAAGAGGCAATTACCTATTTGAGAGGACACACACTCTTCATATTTTCAGAAGTAAATCTTCAAACCAACAGCTTAAAAAGAGCCTTGTGGATTATGTGACCATACAATTTATTATTCACTTTGGACAAGTGCAAGATTGGTGGGACACTGGGACAGCAAATCCAAACAGGGACTGTCTCAGGCAAATAAAAAAGTATTTTCATCCAGTTCATGGAAGGAAAAGTGCCCAAGGTCTTCTTATGAGGTGATGGTGGGAGAGTTGATTTGGTTGATTTTGTACTTAGGAGAAAAAAATGTCAGCAGTCAAAGAGAAGTCCTATTGCCTTTTCAAGGGTAAGTCAGGATAGGCCAGGACAATATATTCATAAGGATCTTACAAGGGCTTGAAATCTTTAGCACTCCAATTTTTACTTTTAAAGATTCCATAATTTCCCATTATGATTAATAATAACACTCTTTAAAGAATCTTTGCACTGGGGTTACCTGGGAGTCTTCAGCCTCTTGTTGAAGGTCATGATCCCGGAGACCCCAGATCAGAGTCCCCAGATTGAGCCCATGAAGAGCTCCCTGCTCAGAGGGAAGTCTGCTTCTCTCTGTCCCTTTGATTCTCCCCCCACCCCCCAGCTTGGGCTCTCTCTCTCTCTCTAATATAAAATCTTGAAAAAATAGAAAAAAGAGCTTTGTGTTGGTCTTTAGGGACAGCAAAAAAAATGGGGCTCTGGGAAAATAATACATCATTCTCTTGGATGCTGGTGGGGAAGGAGTAATGAAAAGTATTTTGCAAGAAAAGAATAAACTACTTTCAGTAAAGAAGTCTTTGCAAGAAGAACACACTACTTGGGTGTGTGTGGTGGGGTTATATGGAATTATAAAGAAACACTGTGGACAAAAGGAAAGACCTTGTGAAATGCCACGGTATCCCACCAGCCGGGTTAACAGGGCCGTGGTCTCTGAGTGACCCTGTGCTGTGTGAGCGCTGGGAGCAGTGCCCCTTGGTTCTCTGGGAATGACACCATAGGCTCCCAGTGATACTGTGTGTCCCCGAGTCGTTGGTAAGAACGCAGGGACTGCAGCCAGCGCAAGTGCCCTGGAAGGAGAGCCTGCACCGGGATGCCGGGAAAATGCATTCAGCACCAAAGGCTTGCCTCGACCACCACCACCAGCAGAAACCCTGCGCCGGGCCAGGTGAGCTCCGTGGCCAACGCTCTACCCACGGCCCTGCCCACTCGCGTCCCAGGCCCGCCCACACTCCAGTCACGGCCTTAAGTCGGCCGTCCGCGCCCCACTTCTCCGCGGGCCGTGAGAGCTCGGTTCTCCGCCGGCTTCCCACTCGGGAGGCCCGGGCGCTGGGCGCTCCCACTGCGCGTGCGCCCTCCGGCGGGACGCCCCCCGCGCCCCTCCCCCTGCGGCCGGACTTGGTACGGCCGGGACGGCGGTTGGCGTCCTCCGCAGCTCAGGCGAGCGGCGGGATTTTCAAATCTTACCTTTGGAGGAGTGGCGGAGGCCCCGGCTGTGGCGCGGAAGATGGAGGGACAGACCGTGAGGGGTCCCGAGCTCCGCCTGGCGGGCCTTCCCGCCCAGCAGGTGAGTGAAGAAGGGCCCGGCTTCAGGTCCTCACGCCACCGTTGTGCCTCGGCGTTGAGAAAAACCCAGGCCGCGTCTCCTATCCAGCGGTGACCAGAAACAAAAGGAAGGACTAGGAGGCCGCACTTTTGAGGCTCCAAGGGAGCTTAGAAATCTCCGCATTCCCCACGGCCCCCGGTTTGTCATGGAACAGACAGACCCGAGTGGGGAAGCGATGCCAGAGTTCCGCCGTGCGTTTCCGGGCGCACCTGCCCGCTGCTTCCCGGCACCGTGCAGGGTTTGGAACCCCCCCTCCCCCACCCCTGCCCAAGCGTAGGAGATGCTGGGGAAATGCAGGTTCCGGGATTTCCAAGAAGCCCACCCGAGGCCCGAGGAGGATGGTTTGGTTATCACTTGATTTGACGGCAGCACAAGTACTGGACCGCTGTCTACGCACGACAGAAACTAGAGGGGCAGGGTGGGGGAGCAAACTGCAACCTTGGAACTTTAGAAAATTGATAGTGATCCTTTTTGAATTGGATAAGAAAGAAGTTTGATAGATTGCTATTTCGCCATGTAAAGTGCGGGTTAGAAACCTTTTTACTTCATAGAGACCAACATTTTTCCTTAGGGAAACTAGTTATTAAAATGTTATTTTTCCCCTTAACCATAATTTTGGAGTCTTAAAACTGATCTTTAAGCTGGAGCTTCACTTCTATTTTAATTTCTATCTTATTTTACCTAATTCTGAGATAGACTAAACTGTATGAAAATACCAGTTTTGTAGGTCAAAATTGGCAGACTATGAGGAATTTTATATTGTCTTTGCTTAGAACCCTGGCAAAGCCTTTCCTTAGAAAATTATTCTTTGTTAGAAACCTCAGTAGATACAACATCGTTAGTAAATCTTCAATAATACTGAGAAAAATAAAGGAAGACATTAAGAATCATTATGCAGAAAAGTCCAACTCCTTTATTAGTAATGCTGTTTTATGCCAGCATTTTCAAAAATTTCAAACATTTTAATGTAAAATACTTCTTTTCTGTCCTCTCCTTTATGTACTTTGGCTGTCCCAATTGTTAACAAAATCTTGATTTCTAGTGAATTGGCAATCTGTGGAAGTTCTGGTGTGCATTACATAGGTGTTTGGATAGTGGTTCGAGTATATTTATTTAGCTGTGTGCAGCAGTAATATTTAGGAATTACACGAAAGAAGAGGATAAGGTCATGAAAGAAGCTACGTGGAATGAAAACAAATAATTATACACAAGGGCTGGATTATTTTCATGTGAGAAGGTACAGTATTTAATGATTTCTTAGGCAGCAAGAAAAGCAAATAATAGAGTTGTGGAATTCCTTCTGTTAGGATCTTGAATAAAAATTGCAAAATAGTAATAGGTTTCAACCTAATATTGAGGGTCAGTAAGAGAATTTTATATTTGACTGATTTTTTTTTTAAGATTTTTATTTATTTATCTGACAGAGATCACAAGTAGGCAGAGAGGCAGGCAGAGAGAGAGAGAGGAGGAAGCAGGCTCCCTGCTGAGCAGAGAGCCTGATGCGGGGCTTGATCCCAGGACCCTGAGATCATGACCTGAGCCAAAGGCAGAGGCTTAACCCACTGAGCCACCCAGGCGCCCCGACTAACTGAGTTTTTATTTGCTGTTTTTCCTTTGATATTAATGAACCTGCCATCTATTAGGGATAGGGCCAAAAATTCTTGGGTGGTCAAATACTAGTGAAACACCTCTGTTCAAACCTTGGAGTCATCTGTGAATACACACAGCGTAGAGTATTGGCTTTGGAGTCAGATTAAGGTCAAATCCAACTCTGCTTGTTATACAACCTTGAATAAGTTATCTGTCTTTTCTAAGTCCTTAGTTTTCACAGTTGTAAAATGGGTAAGATGCTTATCTTAGAAAGTTACAGGGAGTTGAGAACCTCTTTAAAATACTTAGGATAGTACCTAACACTCAGAATATACTTGAGAGAAAACTGTTTTCTTACCATCTCTTGTCCCATTCATCTGAGATGTTGGGGCAGCCAGCTAGCTTTTCTTACAAATATTTAAACTTTAGAAATCGTAATAAAAATGAGATTAAGATGTAATGCTATTGATGCCAGCAGGCTGGATCAGAGGACCCAGAATGGGGTCCCATAGGACTAGCTAAGAAGGTCCTTAGCTTCTTGCAGGATGGAAATCTCATCTGATCTGAGCCCATAGGAGGTGAAAGAGTTTATTGAAGATAGAGAGCAGGTAAGGATGAATGCTCAGGAAACTCAGAAAAGGAGCATGAGTCTTGTCCTAGTTTGGGGTCTGGGGATTTTTATTGAGGATAACGGTGTGGTGTATGTGTCCTCTCAAGTAAACAGGAAGCGGTTAGAACAAAGACGAGGAGCCCGGGTGGAGTTGCTGAAGGGGGTCTTGGTGTCAAGATGTCTAGTGCTGGTGGTCTGGAATACACATGTGGTAGATTCCTCCAGTCATTCTCATCTGGTTCTTTCTTGGATGTTATTTGTTCTAAAGAAATCTAGAACTCCTTGACCCTTACAAGGAGGACATACACTATTTGCATTACAAGGCATGTGTAAAGTGGGGTGTGGGTCAAGTCCTAGCACGAATAGAAGCAAGAAAAAAAGCAAAAGACAGATTTTTATGGAGTTCTTCAGTTTCCCTATCTCATTATGTCATTTCACCAAAGTAAATGTATATAGAAACATGAATTTAAGAATTCTTTCTCTAATGCCATTTCCCAGAATGATCACTATTAACAATTCCCAGATTTTTTCTGTACATAAACAATTCTTAAAATAACATGCAATATCTTTTAGAAGAAGGATGTATGCTATAAATACTCATTTGCAGTCTTTTTCATCATGGTCTCTTAGTGAACATGGTTTAACTATATCCATTAGGTAGGTAATAGTTTCTATCTGGATTACTACAGTTGTCTTATTAGCAGCCCAACCACTTTTTTTTTTTTTTTTTAAGTCCTTGCTTAATTTCAATACTAAGGCCATTTTCTTTGGACTTCCTTTGTCCCCTTCTAGCTCTTTAAAACTAGTATCTTTCTGTTTTCTACATAATCTAGTTTTGCACTTTTAAGTCCTTTTCCTGTTTCATTTTTAGCCTTGGTCTGTCCATTTATTTTTATCAGTCTGACTTTAGATACTTACATGATCAGGACAGTGCCATAAGCTTCATTTGACTTGATTACAAGAAAACTCTCGTTTAGAAAATTGAAGAAGAAATGACAAAAGGAAGGCTTTCCCCCCATTCTTTGCTCTTTCTGGAGACTTGCTTTCTGACATTTCTAAGAAGGATGGGTATATGCTTTTGTCTTGGGTCCTACTCAGTCTTGACTCTGCTTTTATGGTTGAGGCAGAAGCAATAGGGATTTTATCTCTGTCCTGTTACACTTTGGGGCTCAGTCTGTGCCCTCATTACAAGATCATTGTTCTCACTGTGGATAACACATCAACTATTACCCCGGGAGCACTTTGCACCCCTTACTAACTAAAATTGAGTTCTTTGACTCCATAAAGACTTTCTTGGCTAGAGTGATATCACTTAACCAGAGAGGTTTTTTCTGTGTGTGAAGTATAGATGTATACTAAAGTTGCAGAGACCACAAAACTAGCTAACACCGTAACTTTTTTTTTTTTTTTAAAACACCAGTACATTCTAAAGTGCACATACACTTAATTCATCTCACTTATGTCAGCCCTCCCGGATCCACATTTGCTCACTGTAGAATAGGGGAGGTAAACTAGTTTAAAACTAGTTTACTATGAATGTAAACTAGTTTACACTGTAGAATAGGGGAGGTAAACTAGTTTACTATGAATAATTTGGCTGGGAGAGGGATCAGTGAACTTTTTCTGTAAAAGAACAGGTAGGTAAATATTTTCAGCTTTGTGAACCACATGGTCTTAGTTGAAACTACTCAACTCTTTCATGGTACTTGAAAGTAGCCTTATATAATACAAATGGGCGTGACTGTACCCCAGTACAAGTTTATCTACAAAAAGACTAGCATTGACTGGGCTATAGTTTGCTGATTCCTGCTCTAAAGGATAGATTTCTAATGTTAATATATGAGATACATCTCATTTCCTTAATGAATATTTAACCTTACAAATAAGGTGATTTAAAAAAGAAGCCCTAACTTTGCATTTCATCTCTGCACTATTTCCCAAGCCTCTATAATTTTATAGTCTTTATCAATAAGTGATGAAGAGAAGACAATCTTCATTTATAAGATGGAAACCCTAGAAGCCCAAACTGGTTCTTTAACGTGTTTGTGGCCACCTACTGGTTCCTTAAGGTTGTTGCAACTTTCCAGATTGCTATGGAATTTCAAGTACTACAGCAGTGGATCTCTACCCTGACTGTACATTGAATCACCAGAGGAACTTAAAAGAAAAAACAGAAAAACAGCAGCAACAAAAACTCGGGCTCCACCTCCAGAGAGTCTAATTGTGTTTTGGTGGGTGAGTCTTAACTTAGGTACTTTTATAAGGCCCTTTCCCTACCAGAGGTGATTCTAATATGTAGCCAGCTTTAAGAACCGCTCTGCTGGTTCAGCTGGCTGCCTCACACTATTAAAAAACAAAATTGAATTTAATGGTAGCAGATGGTATTTGTTTGTATTTGAGTTGTAGGGTGAAGCTATTCATCCTGGCTTCACGTTGTTCACTGCATGAACTCTCCAATACTAACCAGCCTGCCAGAGCTTATTTCTATAGACATATGGGTCACATAGATAATTCTTATAATTAATTATTAATTACATTAAAGAAGAATTTACTTCGAGACTGACAAAGTCATAAAAAGATGAAACAGAATTGTTGAAATTCAGCCATGTGTAAAGAAGGAAAACTAGCAAACGACTACATGTATATAATATACCAGTTTTTTTTGTTTTTTTTGTTTTTTTAATATACCAGTTTTGAGTTCTACTACTAGAGAAGGTTTTTATGTGGTAATTACATGATGTAATTACAGAAAGTAATTAAACAGATCTATTCTGCATGCGAATAGTGCATTTGACTGATTTGGATAGACAAGTTCAATCATCTGCTACAGCTTCTCTTCTAGGGTAATTTTCATAGACTTGCTCTCCTAAGTTTTAGGTTTTCTTTTGAAAAGATTGTCTTTTGAATATCTGGAACTTCTGTTATTATATTCCATTTACATTTTTGATATAGATTTTGATCCATTTAAAAGGTAAATTACAACATTCATTTTTTACCGCAGAAGCCAAGACTTCTACTTTTAGAAATGGACGTAATGGAGCATTATTATGTTGGTAGTATAGTTAAAGAGTATCCAATGATTTATAATTTTTTTAAAAAGCCACTGTGAATTAAATCAAAACAGTATGTTGGAGTTTATAGAATTTTAATGTTACAAGTATAAATTGTGTATAGAACCAGGCAGTTACAAGATAATTGTATGGAATAAAAGACTTTCAGAACTAAAGTGATATAGTTGTTTCATGATGACTCTTAAAACTAAAGTAAATAGGGCGCCTGGGTGGCTCAGTCAATAAAGTCCTCTGCCTGCGGCTCAGGTCATAATCCCAGAGTCCTGGGATCAAGTCCCACATTGGTGCTCCCTCCTCAGTAGGGAACCTGCTTCTCCCTCTCCTCCCTGCTCCTGCTTTCTCTGTTACTATCTCTGTCTCTCTCTCTCAAATAAATAAATAAAATCTTAAAAAAAAACTAAAGTAAACATATTCAAAAATATATTTTAAATCTCTGTTCCATCCAGTAGCTAAAAGCTTCTGACATTTTCTGGGCACAGTGCTTTCACTGTTGCTTCTGAGATTTTATTTACATTGCTTACCATAGCCACCAAAACTTAGTCCCTTTTCCAGCATCTTCTCCTTTAGAAAATCTTTCCTTGGTTAATTCAGTGTCATCAACCATATCTTGCCATTCCACAATACAACATATATAATATGTGCATATGCTATATTGTTTACATGAGTTACTGTATTATTGTATTAGTTTCCTGAGGTTATCCTTTAACAAATTACCAAAATGGGTGGCTTTAGACATTAGAAATTTATTCTCTCATTGTTCTGGGGTCCAGAAGTATGAAATCAAGGTACCCACCTGCAGGCCCATATTCCTGCTAAGGGCTGTGGGAAGAATTTTTCTCTTGCCCTTTCCAGCTTCCTGTTGTTGCCTGGTGGTCCTTTGCTTGTAGACTCATTACTCCCATCTCTGCTTTAGTCTTTGCATGTAATCTCTCTGTGTATGTCTCTTCCTTCATGTGGCTTTCCTATAAGGACACCAGTCATTGGGTTTGGGCTCATGCTATTACAGTATGACCTCATCTTAACTAATTACATCCGTAAAACTCTATATCCGAGTAAGGTCACATTCTGCAGTTCTAGGAGGACAGGAGTATTTGGGAGACATTATTTAAACTTGTAAAATTATGCTAATAATATGTAATGTTTCTCACCCCCATTTCTGTTCTGTTTCTCTACTAGATTGTAAAAACTTCCTAATAAAGGTTTTGCAAAGAGCATTATCAAATAGCTATATAATTTGTGCTATTATACATTAAAAGTTTGTCACTTTCCCAATATGTTACAACATTAACATGATGTCTAGTATGTTTTCCATCTATTGGAGTAAAAAGAAATGTTATAATTCTGAATTTTTGCTATCTTTCAAGAATACTTTTCTCTCTCTTTTTTTAAAGGATTGCAACATTCAAGAAAAAATAGATTTAGAAATTCGAATGCGAGAAGGAATATGGAAACTCCTTTCTCTGAGCACGCAGAAAGACCAGATCTTGCATGCAGTTAAGAATCTCATAGTATGCAATGCTCGAATAATGGCTTACACATCGGAGCTACAGAAATTAGAAGAACAGATTGCAAATCAGACTGGAAGATGGTTAGTAGCATAGTTTTCCTATGGCTTTTAATGTACTCAAGTATTTGAATAAGAACACAATATAATTTAATTTTAATGTCAAATATCAAATCATCAAAGCTTTTAAAAAATAAATACACCAAAGTAGTCTCTAATATTATAAACATTTTGGCGGTAGAACTCAGAATAAAATTAATATTATAGTAGCAGTTTTCACTTGGCAGTTTTATTGTGTCCCAGATTATGAAGTGAAATGGTTAAGAAGCAAGAGCTGAGAGAATTATTTTAAAAAGGACTAAGACTGGAGCCCCTGGGAGGCTTAGTTGGTTAAGCCTCTGACTCTTGATTTCAGTTCCGATCAGGATCTCAAGGTTCTGAGAATGAGCATTGCCTCAGGCTCCACACTCAGTGGGAGTCTGCTTGAGATTCTCTCCTCTTTCTGCCTCCCCCATCTTTATCTCTCTCTCAAATGATAAATAACTAAATCTTTTTTTCAGAAAAAGGGCCAAGACTGATAGCTGAGAATATAGAAATATAAAAATAAAAATAAAAAAAAAATATATATATATATAATTGCTTAAAAATGCTAATAAAGAGGTGTTAGCTGAGAGTAATGGAAGCTTAGGTGTAGAAATTGAAATGCACGCTCCTTTCATATGGTGAATATAAGTCCTCCAGAGGCAAGCAATTTACTCAAGGACAAGTCACTGGCTAGTGACAGAAGCTAATGAGAGGTTGCTTAGGATTTGCTAAGTATCTTGTGGTCCTTGTTCTCTTGATTACTCTGTGTTTCCATTTTGGATCAGGTCTAGGATTTGTATATGAAATTTACATTCTATCCCATTTACAATGCCAACTCTTCTTGAATCTAAGAATTGACTTAAATTTGGTTTCTTTTCTAATGTAAATGGTCTTACATCACCCATTGCTGATCAGTCTTAAAGCTCTAGCACTAGTGAAGAATTTCTTTTTATACCTTAATGGCCATTGTGCTGTTCACAGGGTGCCTCCACTAAATGCTTGAAAAATAAGATAAAAAACACAGGTTGCAGAAAGAGATTTTTGTAAAAATAAAATGTTGATGAGATGGTGATACAATAAACACTTGTGTACAAAGTCACTAATATTTATTTGTTGTACTGCTTTTGGATCTCTTTGTGCCTCAGTTCCTTCATTACGGTTGGCAAGATAATATTTACATTTTGAAAATTAAGATTATATTAAAAACCCAATCTGATATTTTTTACATAATTATTATTTCAACAAATGTGAAATAATTTTCATTATTTTTTATCCCTGACATCATAAGATGAAATTATTCTTACATCATAATTTAGGAAAACATTTTTTCAAATGGACATACCTTGGTTTAAGTCAGCGCCTCTCAAACTGGATCATATGTATCACTGAGAGTACATAAATATGTCTCAGGATATATACAAAGCCATAAGATAAATATGGCATATCTTCTTTATATCCATGAGTTTTTAAGATAAAACATGAGAAATTAGGAACTGTGGTATAATTTGCGTTATTCTCTTCACAGAGCTTCATGTTCTCCCCCCATCCTTTTAAAGGACATTTTGTCAGGAGAGGGCCGTTTCAGTGGAAGGGTTTAAGAAGCACTGGTTTAGGTACAGGGTGGGACTAAACACTTGCTATTATATCATCTCTCACATTGCAGGAAATACTCTTCTGGGAATCAGTGTCCTCCACATTTATGTTCTGTACATATTTTTAGTGAATTGTGAATTGACCGTTTTCTTAATTTGGTAGTATGACTTTTCTAAAGTTACTGATTAATAAAAATGTTAAATAAACTTAATCCTTATTGAAATGATAGAAGAAAGATAGGAAAAAAATATTTGACTCAACTGGAAATGTGTATGATTTTCAGTTTCTTTAGGGATTATCTTCATTAGATGAAAATAGCTTTGCTGTTATACATGCATATTTATATTTGTTCATAATTCCCATAAAAAATTGTCTCCCTTAATTATAAAATTATTTCTTTAAAGAAATCTGAATATTCTCTATGAATTCTTTTGTTTACAATTCCACTTTGTTTTGTGCAGATATAACCTGATGCCACTATCAAATATAACTGGAAATTACATAAAAATGATCTAGAGAGTAAGGAGAGTCTTACGATGGTTTTTCAGTTTCTGGAATTAAGTTATGTAAATTATGCCATTTGATTAGTTGGTCAAATATTTACTGACTAGTACTTGTACAACATTATTAAGTACTGTGTTGGTGTATACAAATTCAAAGAACAGAATTTGTCAAAATATGAGAACATTTGTATGTTCAGCAGTCAAATATTTAACCTTTAGAGACTCAGTGTTCTTTTCCTTAGCTTGGTTTTGATAGTCTTTAAGGTAGAAAAATGCTTCGTTTTTTACATGGCTACCAGAGTTAAAATGGCATTTTAATGAGTCTACCGCCTACCTCTAGTCTAGCTTAGTCTACCTTCTCTAAAATTTTATTATAAAATATCAAAAAATTAATAGGCTTTGTCAAAGAAGAATTAAGTCAGTATGAAATGGCAAACTTGAGGAAGATCTGATGAAAGAATTATATCTGAATCTTCTAGATTATGGAGGATGGATAGAGTTTGGTTGGGTGAGTGAGAGGAAAGCAGCATTCCAAGAAAGAAAAATAGCAAAATAAAAGCTCAGGGTGAAAGAGGACTGTGAATTATTTAAGAGTAGTGACAAGATGTGTTTGGTTGAGGCTCAAGACGAAGCAAGGGGGAAGCAAGATTCAGGAATGTGTAGAAGGCTAGCAGGCAAGTTAATGGTTGTTAACCAACAGATTTTCAGGTGCCACATATTTTGTTAAGGTGTGCACAAATATCACGTTATACACTGGGAGAGCTATAAACCTCTATTAAAGAGTTGTCAAATGGGACTATGCAATATTAGATAACTGTTTCAAAGGACACACAGTGACTACATGGCTAGGACATGAACCCAGATGACCCCAAAATCTGAGGACTCCTCACCCCTCTAGGAAGTTAATGGGTGTTAACTGACAGCCTTCTAGGTGCCAGATAATTGTGCTAAGGTGTCCCGCAAACTGAGAGGTATAAACCTCTTCTTAAACTTCCCAGCATTCTTTTTGTCACCTTCATGCCTGTTCTTAAGTTCTGACTTTCATTGGCCTCTATGCTTGCCATGTTTGTCGAGTATTATTCCTTACTTTGTTCAGATTTTTTAGTCAACTTTTTAATATGAAATTTCATATGTAAAAAAGTAGTAAGAACAGTATGATAAAAATTGTAAAGTAGTATATTCTCTACCTAGATGGACCAGTTAGTAGTTCACTATATAGGTTCATCTATTCTTTCTTCTGCCTTTGTATTATATGTACAAACATATACATGCACACATATACATTTTTCTTTTTTTGTATTGATCCATTTAAAAATAATTTACAGTCAACATGGCATGTACATCTCAATGGTTCTAAAAGCAAATATTCTGCTACATAGCCAAAATATAATTATCATATGTAAAAAATTAACAATAATTCCATAGTAGTCATCTAATATTCAGTCTGAATTCACTTTCAGCTAGTTGTAAAAAGAAAATCCTTTACAGTGGTTTTTCCCAGACCAGAATTCAGTCAAGGTTGATGTAGTACATTTGGTTATGACTTTTTATTTTCTTTTAATCATTTTACTTTTTTATAAAGACTTTTTGCCATTAATGTTTTGCAGAGTCTACACTTTTCTATTTATTTAATTATCTCTTTATAGTATCATTGAACCTTTTCTCTTATTTCCTGTTTTTGCTATATCTAGAATTTGGGTCTAAAGTCTTATTTGTAAGATTCAGGTTAAATATTTTTTTGGCAAGAACCTTTGAGGGGAGGTTGGCTAAGATCTGTGCTGCCAATGTGAATGTGATGGGATTTACCACTCCGTGTGGTGCAGTTCCATCCTTGGTTTGGATGGCAGTTGCCTGATTTCTCCTTTGTAATATAATGGTTTTTCTTTAGCAATTCTTAAGCAATCTTTGGGACATTATATTGGGACTAGGAGAATATTCTGCTATCTAACTAGCTTTCACTTAAGGGTTATGTCCATTTATGATCCTTGTCTACATTATTGTAATGGGGTTTGTAAATAGTGATTATTTAACCCTATTATTTTTTCTGTACTTTGTAGCTAATCTTCTGTAAGGAAGGGCATTGCTTTCTTTTCTCTCTCCAGAGATTCATGGGTTGTTATTTATTCAGTGTCTTATAATTTATAGTCATTAGTTTTTTTTTTTAAAGATTTTATTTATTTATTTGACAGAGGTCACAAGTAGGCAGAGAGGCAGGCAGAGAGAGAGAGAGGAGGAAGCAGGCTCCCTGCTGAGCAGAGAGCCCGATGTGGGGCTCAGTCCCAGGACCATGGGATCATGACCCAAGCCGAAGGCAGAGGCTTAACCCACTGAGCCACCCAGACGCCCCTATAGTCATTAATCTCTTGATAGATAAATTGTCTCAAATTTGATGGAAGTTCCTTCAGACTGACATCTTTATTCTTTTGACTTGCCTCCACTAGTCCTTAAGAACTTCCTTCCTTTCAAGCACAAAAACATGATCCAGGCTTGTCTTGTATTTTCTGTGCCTCACACGGAAAATACTAGAGTCCTGGTTCCCTTTAATAATGAATGGTATTTTGAAATCAAGATCTGGGCACTGGGTGTTCCCATAGTTACTTGGGTCATTGCTATTAGACCTTTTTATTAGATATAGCTATGGGAGAGATTTTTTTAAAAAGTTAGGCGTTTACATTGATATTTGTAGGTTTTTGTCTTCTTGAATTATTTTGTATTTATCTTTTTTCCCATTCTGAAAAACTTAATTCTTAATAACAGTAATCTACTTCCTTATTGTTTAATAATATGATTATATAAAGTAGTTTCATAATTTTAGTATCAGTATGATTACTGACAGAAAACCCAGCTAGGCAGGTTCAGCATTTCTTTGGAGTTCTTTCCCAACATACAGAAATTATGAAATTTTCCAACATACGAAAATGTTGAAAGAATTGTACAGTGAAAACTCATATATCCACCACCTAGATTCTATAATTAATATTTTAACTACATTTGCTTTATTCTAAATTCATTCTTCATCCATCAATTCATCTTATTTTTTGTGATGCAATTCAAAGAAAGTTCTTTGTGTGTGTCTATGTACATGCAAGCATGTATACATTCCTGATAAACGGGAGACCATGATTAAAAGTTACTTAAAATGATTTTTTTTCTTTCTGAACAGTTATGTTATCAGTTTCATAAACAGAGTCATCTATTGTTTCATTTTGAATTTACCTTTTTCTTTATACTTCTTGAATACATTTTGTTTCTTTTTCTCCAACTCTCAATTAGTAGTACCTACCTTTGTCCCCCACTCTCCAAGACAAGCATTGTTAACTGATTTTTCTTCCACCATAGGTTTTGCCTGTTCTAGAACTTAATATAAATGGACTTGCCTAGTATATACTCTGTTTCTTCCTTCAGCATAATACTTTTAAGATTCATTATGTGACTAGTGATTTGCTCCTTTTTATTGATAAGTAGTATTCCCCTGTATGAATGTATCATGGTGCCACTCCCTTGTAGTGTTGAGTTTTCTCTAATTTCTTCTCTCCTTTGGTTGCCTGCTAGTCCTTTTACGTAGTTGTTTTTTAAGTAGTTTTCCCAGATTTTAAATTGTTTTCTGTGGGAAACAGAAGAGGGAGAGGTAGGGTTTTTCTAATATGAGATACTTGGACATTACCGAAAGAGGAATTCATTTTGTATCTTGATCAAACCGATTTTTATTTTTTCTGTTTTAAGGAATATTTTGTAATTTCTTTCTGACTTAATATAGTCAGTTTTCATAACTTTCATGGGCTTTTAAGGTTATATTTCTTTTTACCATGATACAAAGTTTAATACACATGTTCAAAGATCTATGTTATTGATTGTTTTTAAAGTATTCTATAGGGGTGCCTGGGTGGCTCAGTCGGTTAAGCGTCTGCCTTAAGTCATGATCCCAGTGTCCTGGGATCTAGCCCCACATGGGGCTCCCTGCTCTCAGGAAGTCCGTTTCTCTCTCTCCCTCTACCTCTTCCCAGCTGTGTGTTCTCTATCCCTCACTCTCTCTCTCTCTCTCTCAAATAAATAAATAAGATCTTAAAAGAAAATAGTCTTCTATGGCCTTGCTTATTTTTTGACCACTTGAACTGTCTTGGGCTGAAAGGTAGGTTGAGATATTTGTTATTAAGATTTTTCTGTCTTGGGGCACCTGGGTGGCTCAGTGGGTTAAAGCCTCTGTCTTCAGCTTGGGTCATGATCTGAGGTCCTGGGATCGAGCCCTGCATTGGGCTCTCTGCTCAGCAGGGAGCCTGCTTCCCTTCCTCTCTCTGCCTGCCTGTCTGCCTGCCTACTTGTGATCTCTGTCTGTCAAATAAATAATTAAAAATCTAAAAAAAAAAAAAAAAAGATTTTTCTGTCTTACCTCATATATCTGATACTTTCTGTTTTTTGAACCATTTGATATCTTTGCACTTATTTCGTACTTGTTGTCAGTTGTGGTCTTTAGTATTATAAATGTCCTTTTATTGCTGTTGTTTGATAGTGGCTTTTTTAGACTTGAATTCTGGAGTTGCCTGTTAACAAGATCATAACCCCAGGCATTCTTAGTGTTTGCATTTGTTTTGTTTATCTTTGTGCATCTCTTTTATTTTAACCTTTATGAATCACTTTGTAAGACGTGAGTTTCCTGTGTTCAGCCCAGAGTTAGGTTTTACATTATGAGCTTATCTGAAAATCCTTTGGTGGGAGGAAGTGCTAAGCCTATTTACATTATATATTACTGATATAATTGATTTTAGCTTTGTCATATTCTTTTATGTTATGTTAACTTATGTGTTTATAATTGTGCTTTGTCTTTTAGTGTTTGGTCTATCTTCTCTGCTCTTTTTAATTTTTTTTTAATTTAAGACAAGTTTTATTGGTTATAGTAGTTAATGGAACTTTATATTTAAAACAAAAAAACCTATGTACTGGTAACTTCATAATGACTTTAGCTCTTTTTTCCCTGACTTAGGCTTTTACTATTTTGTTTTTCTACTTTAAATGAAATCATTTCCTTTCATTTATCATCTGTAGGGAGATCAGTGAACTTATTTTTCCATTTTTTCCTTCTCTATCTTTCTCTTTTGTTTTGGTTTAGTATTATTATTATTTTCTAAGCTGTGTTCTTCTTTGGTTGAGTAGTTAAGATTCACATGCTAATCTTGTAATTGTGTCTCACCTTTGTTTTAGTCTTTGATCTACTATTAAATATGTATAATGTTCACTAACTCTCCTTTTGTTGTAGTTCTAAAATCATCTCCTGTTTGGAGAAAGGTTATGATCTAGTAGATTTCTCAGTGTGAGTATAGCTTTCTTCACATTCTTTTATGTTTAAAATGCTTTCCTTTAGTGTTTGAACTTTAAAAGCACAGGTTGACTGTATACAAAATCCTTGGCCAATGTTTTCTTCCCTGGAGTATCTTAAAAACCTCACTCCCCTGTTGTCTTATCAAAAATTCTAATATCTAATTTTCTTTCTTTTGTAAATGACTTGGTCCTTTTTGTCTAGAGGCTGAAAGTCTGATAATTTTATTGGGGTAGGTTTAAAGGCTGAGAATTTTGGCTCACTTAGGACTCTTTCAATATGTAGATTCAGTCCATTTATTTTCAGACAGTTTTCCTGGAGTTAAAGCCTCTAGAATAAGGCATTAAGTGTCTCATTAACTTTGTTTTTAATTATCTAAGGATGCCAATTACACATAAGTTGGCTCTTCTTTGCCTGTCTTCTATGTCTATCACTTTCTCTTTGATGTTTTTAAAAGTCTTAATCTCATTTTTTGTCTTTTGGCTCTTTCATTCTCACCCACTGTGTCTCTTAATGTACTTTCAATTTTATGTTCTTCATCCTTCGGCACTTTGTATCTTACTCATCATTTCAGAAATGATTTTGTTTTACTTTTTACAGTTTCTTTCTTCTTACCCCTCTCTCTCTCTCTTTTCATATTTACCTATTGTTTGTCCCTTACTAGTCTGAGATCTAAAGATTTCAGATTCCTCACTTCTTTCATATTTGTAATAGCTTATTTAACTGCTCTTAATTCATTTTGGAATATCGTGTTTTTGTTACTTTATATTTTTTGGAGAGTGGTTGATGGGGTATTTTTATCAGCTGTAGCATTTGGACTCCTCCTACTTTTGTTTTATAGTAACTTTCTATGGATGTTTAGGTCCCTTTTCTTTGGTCCCTAGTTAAGTATGCAGGTGGTAGAGTTTTCCCAGACCAACTGATAATGGGTGGGTAGAAGAGCTTACTTATTTTTTGTTTGTTTGTTTGTTTGTCTAACAGTATTTTCAATTATTGGAAATGCAAAGAGCAGTTTCTTTAATAAATGATGCCTTTGAGATGTTGATTAGTTGGTTTCCTGATTTTTAAAAAAAATATTATTTTGCTTTTTAAGGCTTTTAACTTCAGTTGCTTTCTTGTGCTGCTGCTGCTGCTTTTTTCTTCATGGGCATGCCTTTAAAGGATACCTCTTTCATTGTGTGTCTTTCTTCTCCATAAGTCTAATAACTTCTGAACAAGAATTCTTTAGCAGTCCTTTCAACTCTCTGTAGGAACCAGGACTGTGGTATCATTCAGGTCTTATATCCATTGTCTTTTCTTCTAGGAGAGATCACAAGTTGGTATTGTGTTTTGCAGTGGGTACTCCAGGAGTTGACTTTGATGGTTTCAGTTGTCAATTTCTCCACTTATATGTAAAAAGAACGTTGTTGTAGTCTCTGTTTTCTAGTTATGCTGTGAAATATGGGCTATAGGTGATTTTATTTGCTTTCCTGTTGATCTAAAAGCTTTTGTAAGATACCTGGAGAAATTCAGATTTAGTTACCATTATCCTACAAGAGCTGGGGAGTCATACTCTGATTACTTTAACGAATGTTTTAATGCCTCTTCCACCTCAGCTCCAAGTTAAATATTGAGGCCAAGAATATAAATACAAATTAATCCTTGTATTTTTGTGACATTTCTAAGAATGACATAGAATATATTTAAAATATTACTTCATTCAGTACCTATGAGGTAAGTAGATATTTCTCCTATTTAACAGATGATGATGCTGAGGCTAAGAGGTTAACAGCAACTCTTTAGCATAACTAGTTATTGATGGTAGGAATCAGACCTAAGATTTAGACTGAATCTACTAAATACTCCTTCCTTCATTCAATGGCCACATATATTTCACTTCAGTATTCACTAAACTTGTGTTGAGTATCTTACAAGGTACTGAGCTGTATACCAGGTACTGGTGATTCAGCAGTGAACAAAATAGATGAAGAAAATCCCTATGCTTATAGAGCGTACATTCAAGTAATAATATTCTCTTCTATCCCAACCTGCCAATGTATTTCTTGTCTTAACTTCTGAAATACTTTATTTGGTTTTATAAAAATGCTATTAGTCAAAGTCATTTGTAGCACCTAATTATTATATCATTCAACATAATTGTGGTTTTAATAATGCCACACTAACCAGTTTCTTATAATCCAGTTGCCTAATATATTGCTTAAATACTAATAAACTGAAAAAAGAAAAAGTATAGATAGCAAATGAGAATTGTGTACTCCTGGCATTAAAACATGGTATATCAAAGACAGAGCTGATTTTATTTTTTAAACTTTACATTATTTTATGTCTGTTGAGTCTGTTATATCAAGGTTTAAAATAGAAACCTCATCTTCCCAATTTAAGATACTTATGAAGTTATTAATTTTATACCACATAACTTAAGATGTTTAAAATTCCACATTAAGCTCTTCTGAATGTCTGAGTTTTCACTCATTTGCATAAGAGGTGAAGGATTTCATAACCTGCTTCCAAATAATAGAATCCCAGTTAGAATTCTCTTAGTACTTCATTAAGAAAATAGAAAATACTTTCATAATTGTTCAATTTCTCATTAAACCTTGTTAATTTTGGCAAATAAATTCTATTTTAAATTCCCATATTGAATAATATAAAATAGGATAATCTATACTTAGTCAATTTTAAATACAGATTTTGAGCAACAAAGTGGTTGATTGGCACCCTCTGTTGGTCATTTTGTTTACCTACAGGCAGAAATTAAGTAATAAGATAAAACTAAAAGTTTGTCTTTAGTATTTTTGTCTCTATCTCTTAAATTAGCAGTTACGAGTCTCACCATAATAATGCTCTAAACTGGATTTATAAGAAGAAGGTACACTACTATTTTGCTGTGCCTCTGGATAATTTTGTGGTTATTTGCTTTTTCCTCAGGCTGGCTCTCTAATTGTAGCATTTAGAATTGGCATTAACATTGCAGATTTTCAAACAAGTATTTATTTAACTGTAGCAAACTATTAGCTACAGTAGCACATTATTAAACAGAGAATGTTTAACAATTTTATTGTCAATTTGGATTAATTAGAAAAACATCACATTTTAGCACCCTAAATAACAGTTTGAAGAGTTATTTGAATTGAAAATAATTCAGGCTTCAGCAAAATGAAGCTGAATTAGTTCAATGTGTCTCTCATTTTTTTAAAAAAGACTTAATTATTCTGTAAGATTATATGATTAAATGGGTTTATATTATAGTTTGATAATATTTATCTATAATAACTTTGTTGGCTGGCCCTGGAAATGCCTATGCAAGTAAATTATAATTATAGGGAAGAAAGCTGTACTCTGCCATGTGGTTGAATCCTTAAAGGGGAATTTTTTTTTTTTTTTTTTTTTTTTTTTTTGTAGTAAATTTTCAACAAGTTTGCTTTGGTGGTTCTTATATTTCAGAATTTCACTTACCTGCCAAAGCCTCACAGTTAATCCAATTTAGTAATATCTAATGGATCTCAACTTTAGCATAATCTATGACTTATTCCATAAAAGTCAAGTTACTCACCATATTAGAGCTTTCTTATATTTCTTCACTGAAATAAGCATTTTAAGAATTTATATTATTCATTGCTCATATAGAAGGTGTTTTTAGAAATATTACTTACAAATGCCAGCCAACTGTATGTATATATTGTATTTCTTATACCAATTTGAGGAAATTGAGATTTGTGTTTGATTTCTAGTGTGCCTTATAGCAGGCTATTCAACTGAACTTTTCCTCTGTGATGAAATAAGTAATAAGCAAGCTAATGTTTTCCAACTTGACAAACTAAACTTGAGTATAAAATATTGAACTAGACTCTTAGAATTTATGATTCAATGAAACATTATTTTTAAATAATTGATGAGTACTTTTATTTTTTACTTAGTGAATTTCCTATTTTAACTTAAATACTAATGTGACCACAAAGTAATTAGATAGGATCCTGAGAAATTTATGGCTTTAAGTCTACTACATTACTTCAGTTATACCTCATATGTAGTTCTATAAATACTATATATGTGTCTTATGTAAGTTTATCAACTTAAGTATATCAGTATATTATTTTAGCTCATATGGAATATATTTCGCCTAAAATGCTTATGTGCTTAATCCAGTAAGAGAGTAAGAGAAGTAGACTGATATATTGTCTTTAAGTTTTGATGTAAGAAAAATAATATCTGTGTAGTCTTTTTGACTTGCCTCCTGAAACACAATGAGATGGTGTCATACTCTTCTGAAAATTAGTTGCATTTCAGAATCCCACCCAACCTTTCTCCAAAAGCTCTCTTAGAATCAAACAGTATTCAGATGAAAAGTTTTTATCTTATCACATTATTTGAAGTACCTAATTAAATTAGCCAGTAGTTAATTAACCAAATTAAGTGGAGACCCCCCAAAAATGCAAAGCAGAATACTCTGAGAAATATTGCTCTAGAAATGTAATGCTAATTTCTACATGTGGGATATTAGGAAATAAGATATTAGAAAAATATTCAAGGGTTGGAGTGATTTGATTTACCAGGAGATAAGTATTTTGAATTTTTTTTAATGGTAATAGTATATTCTAAAGTCAGATCTTGTTGGAGTCTCTTATATACCAAGAATTTTACTTGAGACTTTTTTCCTATTGTCATGACAGTGTTTTACTCCATATTTTTTTCTCTCTGCGAGCCACTTCCATCCTTTAGTTCCTGAGTTAATTTGTTTCAATATTTGTTTTTTTGAGTTTCAAAGAATGATATATATTACTGCATATAAATATATAGCACAGAATAATTTTTTTGGTATTTTTAGGTTTTTATAAAGATAAAATACTCCTGAGCAGCAAGTTTATGGTTGGGAAGCTCTCTAGCTTTTTCAGGCAACTATAATCTGGTAAGACAGAAATGTGATTTATGAAATGGTGAACCTAGGTATTACACATCCTGGGACCTGGACAAATACTGCACATCTTATAAATTAAGTGTTCACAGAAGGCTTTCATTGTAGGGTAAGCCAGTATATAATCATCATGGAATGTAAAGATTATATGAAAAATGAAAGAGAGTGCTTCTACATATTTCTCTTAAAGGCAGCTAGCTGTTGCCTAAACATCATGAAATTTGAGTGAAGTAGTTATATTAACTGGAAATCATTATGCATGGATATGTGTGTTTTTAATATTGAGGCATTTGTGAAAGATTGTTAAGACATTGCTTATTAGAAAAGATCTTTTTTTCATTAGGTTTTTTCCTTTTGACAGTGATGTGAATTTTGAAAGTAAAGAACGAACCGCTTGTAAAGGAAAGGTTGCCATATCAGGTATGCTGTAGATGGATTGTTTTTATATTGCTGAATAAATTCTATTACGTACCTTCTTAGCATTGGTGGGGTTTTGATTCCCTGAGTCCATTTCTTTCCTTCATTTTATTTTGCATAACCTCTATCTATATTTGTTCTAAAACACTGTTTTCATCATTATGCTGTACATTTATGTAAGATTTTACAGTTTGAGAAAGCTGTTTGATGTGTATTTTATATATTCTCTTCAGTGCAGTTTTGTGAAATAGGTAGGATAATTCTCTTTTTCTAGACGCGGAGGTTAAACGACTTGCTGTAAGTGGTTGAGCTGAGCTACAAACTCACATCTTTGACTCTCCATTCCTTTTCTGGTCAGAAGTTTCAATAACATTTCTAATGTTTGTCCAGGCTAAAAATTCCGTGAGGTTTGGAACTATGTGGTTTGTTGTTTGTTTGTTTGTTTGTTTTTATTCATTACTGTATACCCTGAAGCTAATGCAGTGCTTACACATAGTAATTACTTATTGGACATTGATTGGATGGATGACTGCTTCTTGTTTTTCATAGGGTGAAAACCAAACTTTCCCCCACAAGTTTTCCATTCTGACCCACCTATTTTTCTAACCATATCTTCCACTCTTGTACATAAACTGTCTGCTTAGCCAGACATTTCTCTCCCTGTTCTGTCAACACACTGCCTGCTTCTGACACCCAATTAGCTCTTGAAATAACTATATTATCTTCAGGATCTGTTTGCTCATCTATAAAGCCTTCCCTGTTATCATTCCAGCTGGAAATGTTTTCTTTCTTTGAATTCCTAATGCAGATAGGAGACCCTTTACCACTAGATGGCACTTATGCTGTGTTGTCTCAGTTTCTCCAAAGTGTTAAGGAAACTAGACAGCGGTTGGAGATGGCACAGATTGAAGTGAACACAGGCTGACTCGTGTATACTAGTTAGATAATGTACCTTTTACAAATATCATCTCATCAGTACATTTTGGGAACAACAGACCTCCATAAGCCCTCAAGTCATAACTAACTTGTTTCACTGGCCAAAATCCTTTTTCTCTTAGCTCCAGGGAACATGCTGCTGCATTTCAGGCTCTTGCCCAAGGAACTGTTTTTAGGAATGTCTTTACTGATAAACAAAATTCTCATGCAGGAAAGATAGATCTGAATTTTACAGGATGTAATTGTCCTAAATCGTAGGAATTGCCCTTAGCAAAAAATTCTTCCGTAAAGTAACTGAACTATATAAAATCTGTTGCTTGTTTTATAGTTATTTATATTCATGTTTTCATCTTTCCAATTATAAGACTGGAATAAAACATGTTTTATTCCTCCTTGTATGCTTTTGATGCTAAACACAGTACTTTTACATAGCAGTTGTGCACTATGTTCAATACATTTTAATGTGAATAAATAAAATATTTGAGATCTTTAAGGGAGATTTTCTGAAAATACTTAAACATAATCCTCCATTTCATCCTCTGATTTAGTGCCACTAAGTACACAAGTGAGATGTTAAATTACTGTTGAAGACTAAAATGACATGATAGGGTTAACATCTATTGCCATAATAGTTTATTCGCTACAGCAATTCATATTAACATTTACTGCACATTCAGAAGAGTACTTAAGTAAAAGCATTTAAAGTAAAAGAAAAAGGTGATTTTCCTTACCACAAGTACTCAAGTATAGAAATTTCTGCATGTGTTCCTCCTTTCCAAAAGATAATTTTAAATTAAGGAACTGGAAGCCTCAGAAAATGGAATACATATGTAATTTCTCTTCATCTTTGCTTTGGCTTAATTATATCTTGTGTGTTTGTAAAAAATAAAAACAAAGAAAATTAAAAACTAATTCACCTTTATAAATCCATTTTCTTTTGACATTGGATGACTTTTGTTTTGATTAAAATGAGTATTTGCAACAAAGTTTCCAAATGTTCTGAGATGACATTGATTACTGGGTGATACCTGGGTTTGGAACCATTTCCAACTTCACTATTCATGGCCAGGTCCTTATAAAAATAAAAAGATAATTCAGGTATATCCTGATCATTCTTACTAAATGTCAAATAATTGTATTGTGGCAATTGTCTCAGCTTATTCATTGACTACTAATTCAATATCTAAAGCCAAATCAGTTCATAATGTGCCTCAGTTTTTATTTTTGAAAATGATGTAAAGACTTTTTAGGAGTTGACAGCATCAAGTTAGCCATTGTATTATGTATGTCTCTTTCAGTTTATCATAAAAGAATCAATGAAGACATAAAAAGAGACAAAGGTAAGAGCACTGTCAGCTGAAACCTAGTCAACCATTTGTAAGAATCTGGAAGGAATTTCTACTATTTGAAGGTGAATTAAAAATCATAGTTGGTAGGGTACATTTCCTTTGTCATCGGAACAGTACCTGACTACCTGGGAAATAGATAAGAAATGTGTGCCTTCTCTTGAGGATTTGATGTAGCTAGGCATGGGAAAAGGCAAGGTTTTCCCATAGGCTATTGGTATATAGCAGAGGAAGTCATGGTTCATGTTCCTCCCAAGATAGTGTAAATAGTCAGTACCACCCTAATAGGACAAGAACAGCTGTGAACAAGAACAGTTGTGAAATGAAATGAGTCAGCAACTGTGGTCAAGTAAGAAGCAGGCTCTTTGACAGGGTATCAGCCAAGTCATAATTATGAAACAATAAAGGCAATCCCATTAAAATCAAGGGGAAAGTAAAAATGTCTATTGTTATCAATGTAATTTTGATACAATTTAAGAAATTGTACCTAAAATAGCAAGACTGAAAGATGAAACTGCTGAAATAGAAATAGAGAAACTGAATACTGTTTTAAAACAATAGATTGCAAACCTAGAATATCTAAGGAAATTTACTGAAACACTATTTGAACTAAAAAAGAATCAGTAGGGACACCTGGGTGGCTCAGTGGGTTAAGCCTCTGCCTTCGGCTCGGGTCATGATCTCAGGGTCCTGGGATCGAGCCCCCGCATCGGGCTCTCTGCTCAGCAGGGAGCCTGCTTCCCCTTTTCTCTCTGCCTGCCTCTCTGCCTGCTTGTGATCTCTCCCTGTCAAATAAATAAATAAAATCCTTTTAAAAAAAAAGAATTCCGTAAAAGTGGCTAGATTCAAGGTAAATATACAAAAAGTGGTAAACTGTCAAAACCAACAATATCTAGTTAGAAAATATGGCAAAAAGATCTCTTTTACAATAAAAACAACAAAAAATAAAAATATTAAATAGCCAAGAATAACCTTAGTAAAGATATAAGGGTAACTGTGTTGTGCTACGATATATATTGACAGAATATTATAAAGTTACCAATTCTCAAATTAATTTGGATAATAGAATTCTAATAAAACATTTTAGAGGAATTTGGACAATATACCTCTAAAATTCACATAAAGAAATTAGCAACTGAGAATAAGATGTTTTGGAAGGATATATTTCTAGCAAATGGTAAAGTATACTGTAAAGATTAAGTATAATAGTATGATACTGCTATTAGGATAGACAGTAACTGTTAAATGATTCAATTAGATCTGTAAACCATATAGCCAAAGGACAGATACTTACTCAGGATGACATATATGATAAAGATCCACTGAATCATTAAATGAATGAGGAAAGGATGGCCTATTATATACACAAAAGGGGCTGGAACGATTATTCTTATTAGAAGAATGTTTATATTTTTATTTCACATACTCCAAAACTCTCACATAGATGAAATAATTATGTATTTTTGTTTATACTTTATATTTTATTTTAGGTCATTCACTGAACTGGCTGATAAATGTATTAACATTTTTCTTGTTAATTAAGAAAATACATTCACTGAACTGGCTGATAAATGTATTAACATTTTTCTTGTTAATTAAGAAAATACAAATCTAAACAAATCTTGTCAATTGGTTATTAAATTAGTAAATATTTTAAAAATTGTGGTTAGATGAGATGTATATAAAGTGTTTAGCTGAGCACGTGAAGAGAGCCCAATAAGTAGTATTTTTTTATCAAAACTGCTAAGGCAGAAGTGGCAAGGGCATTCATACATACATATCTGGTTGGATGGGTAAGGATGAAAGAGTATTATAAAGCTTTTCTAGAAAGAAAATTAGAAATAGGCGTTAAGAACCTTAAAAAGGATTCTAAACTAATGAAAGTGTAGACAAAGGATCATAGGACTTAAAGTGAAGCACAACATATATGTAGCCAAGCAGCTTATGTTCATAAAGATTTGTAATGATTAGAAAGTGGCATAATTAATAGGTATGAAAATACTCGTATCAACATCCTAAGTGTAATAGGGAAGTGTCTTAAACAGAGCAATTTTCCACAAAGGTTTGAGATATTTATACTGTGAGTAATTAAAACTAATTTCACTTTATCACTGAGCTTTCTATTGTGCTGTTTTATGTTTTAATTCATACATCTTAATCTAGTTGGTAGAACTTTGATTCTCTGAAAATATAGGGATACCACTAGAATGTCAGAAGAAAATTGTTACCCTAATATTAAAAGTAAAGGAAAGAATGGAGGAAACTAGGAAAGAAAAATTTTGACTATGTCAAAGGTCTAGATTAACATCTGGAATAAGGATCATTAACACATTTACTTTAAGGTTTGAAGAATGTGTGAATGAGAGAAGATACATTTTCATCACTTTTAGAACATATGCCCTTTTCTTGGTCTTGAAAAAGGAATGCATTATTCTTTTTAGTTTTATTTCTTAAAGGAAATGCTGTAGTTTGTAACATGAATATACAAAGATCTGCAAATTCTTTTGTAGACAAGTTAAATCTTCTTAATGGAAAGGTTTGGATCTGTTTGTCACTAACAATGATCTTAGACAAATCACTTAATTTTCTTCATCTTTAAAGTTTGCGTAATGGAAGTACTGACATCATTTCTACCTACTATTTTATGATTTTGAAATGTATTTAACTACGTTTGTTGCTACTGGTTATCTAAAATAGAAATTCAACTATTTCATCTATTTCAGAAACATAAATCACAAAATGAAAACGTTATGGCATAAGCTTATTACAGACCTTAATAATTTCTTGAGTAATAGTTGGCAGGGTTTTTTAGTAAATTATTTAAATAACTAACATATTTTATATTCCTAGTCTAAGCTATTTTTGAGAAAATATTGCCTATGTTAGAATATTTAAATAATAAATTTTATATTGGCTTTAATGGTCGGAATCCATTATGGAATTCAGAAGTTCATTTCACTCTAAGAAATGAAATTTATCAAGATTATTACTTGTCATTTCTTTTTCTCCTCCTTCATAGATATTCGAATACCACTAATGTGGAAAGACTCTGATCACTTCAGCAATAAGGAGCGTATGTATGATTTTAATTTATATTTGAAATATTTTCTTTAGGGTATAGTAAATTTGTGATTATTGGGAGAAAAAGCTGCTTCCACACTGAAATAAATTGATGTCATTTGGCAGAATAAGCAGTATCTTGCTGAACCGTGCTTTTTCCTATTTTTAGTACAAATATGTTATAATTGCTTGATACTAATTAAGATAATGCCTATCTAGTGTACTTTTAGTTGTTGATTGGAACCTATGCAAGGACTATAACAGGTTGTGGGGAAGGGAAGTGTACAACAAAAGAAAATGTGTAAGGAGTAAAGGTAAAGGCAGTATTTCTTTTTGATCAGAATCTGGGCGATCTTTTCTGCCTTGTTTTGTTACTTCAGATTATTTAACAGGGTGTAAGAGGGAAAGGTTTTTCAATTGATCTGATTTTTTTCCCCTTCAGTATTTTATGGCTTTATATAGACTTCACAAATCCATGTATTGCTTAGGTCATAGAAATTAACCTCAAATGATTTCTAGCTGTTACAGGCAAAGCGGAAAAGATATGATAATTCTTTATCTTTCTTGTCTATTGTGATAGCTTTGTTCCTCATAGTTTAAAAACTGAATCATATTGAGCATAATTAGTTTTATATGAAGAATCCTAAATCAGGTTAGTATATTTGTTATTCAATTAGGAAATATAATTTACTTTACAAAGGAGTACATGTGGGGATTAAGCGTATCTTTCTGATTACTATAGAGAATAAGTTTTTCTGAAGAGCTACATTTTCTCAATAATGAGGTTTTAGACCTTTAATCACCCAATACTTTTTAAAAAGTCACCAAATTAAAAGGCTCAGCAACTATGTTTTTTGTGTTTGCATGTCTACTTTTTATTGTTTTTGTGGTTTCCTCCCTTGCTGTCAATTTGGTGGGAAATGTTTTGCTGTTGTTAGCATGCCTGCCCCTAATGTTTTATAATAGAAAACTTCTTCTTGAATAGACTTGGAAACCAAAATGACAGAGGTAATAGTATATATATACAATAATAAGTTGGCAATTAATGAGAACCTAAAGAGTTTCTAGGAATAAAATTTATGAATATGGTGCTTGCTGTAGGCTGCTGAGAGGTCTGTATTTTCAGCTTTATTTTTTGATGCTCCTTAGTTTAATTGCTTTGTTCTGGTTGGGAAAGGTGTTAACATATACTGCCAGAGCAGGCCCTATAAAAAGTTAACAATTACGGTATAACATACATAAGAATGAGAATCTATTAACAAATATTTGCGCTAACTTGTCATTTCCAAGTAGATTTTAACATGGTATAGGCATGATTCACCTCATGGAGCACTCTTTTTTCCCTAGGATCACAGCAGTACGCCATTTTCTGTTTGTTCAAAATGGGAGCTGAAGTTTTTGATACTGACATGGTGATTGTGGATAAAACTATCACAGATCTATGTTTTGAAAATGTAACTATATTGTAAGTATGTTTAAGTCTTCAGAGAATGAGAACAGTTTAAATTCTACCTTTAAAGGAATGCAAAATTATTAGGTGTTTGGATTATTTTTGAAGCATTAAGATCTTTAAATGTTTAAATTGATTTTGAAAATTACTTTATTCAGAAGAAGCCCATTTTTGCATTTGAACTTTTTCAATGTAAAATAAAATGAAATCATGTAATGTTAGTAGTAAATATTTGACTCATTAGATATGATAAATTTTATTAATTTTTGTGAACATGTACAGTTTCATTATTAACCAAACTATGAATACAATGAAATCTCATAACATTATTTTATATAGAGTGAATTTGGGCATAAAACAGTTCTTACATCTCATATAGGATATTTAGTTACACAAATGCTAAAATGGTCATAACAACTTTATTTATAAGATAGTCCTGAAATATGTACCATGGGGAAAGCACTTCGGTAAAATTTCAACACGTTCTTTTTCTTACATTGTACTTCTTTCAAGTACTCCCAAACAGTAAAAAATGGGGTGATCCTTAGGGCTGTTTTTATTGCCCCTGCTCTTTTATAGGCTCATTTTGTTGTGGTCATAATACAGAAGGAACTCCTCAGGTAGCCATAGAAATCATTTTCAACTAACATAAGTTTTTCCTGGCCTCTTCTAAAGTTTCTACTAGCCTAAATCAGTGTGTGATTTGTATTTCTTTGAGGGTTTCAAAAACACTGTCTTTGTATCTAAATATTAATAGCTACTTAACTATTAAAATAAAACTGAATGTACATGGTTTTTGCCATTTTCAGCTGTGGAGCTAAACAGTTGAGATTGGAGAGTAGTTTTGCCTCTCACGTAACATTAGAAAAAACTATTGCAGACCATGTTTTGTGGCTTCTGTCTAGTATCCCATAAATAATTGTGTAGCACAGAAAAATAAAATGCATTGTTCTGAGTTATTAGCCATTGTGCAGTCATTCTTACAAATTATTGAACCACAGGAATTTATTTAGGATCCTCAAAATATCACCAAATACTTACTTACGTAATTGAAACTAAAAGAATAATTTTCCTTGCTTATCTAACTACCTTTATCTCCATAATCAACTTTCTCTAGTGCATTTTTTTCTACCAAAACTGTCCTGTTAATAGACTCTTTTCTTCACATCACTTTGCTATTGTTTGTTTTTACCACAAAGACAAAAATCATAATTTTTTTTCATTGAGAGAACAATGCAAGTTACTTGGGAAGACACGACATGATTTATAATTTTTAAAAAATTCTGTAAATATTTTAAATTGTTCCAAAAATAGCTGCTGACAAATGTTCTAAATGTTGTTTAAAAAATGTGCTTTTGTTAAGATTGTTTTTAATAAGTATTCAATATTTATGAATCTCTGGTTTTTCTCTAAATATTGACATTTGTTAGTCATTACCAGGAGTACTGTATGTTTAAAGGTTGCCAAGTAAACTATAAAAATATCTGGGAGGTATTCCTTGGATGTATCCAAAGTATAGATTGGCCATTTAAAATCTCTGAGACTGATGGATCTTCCATCTAAGGCAACATCTACTGCTGATGGACCTTTCTTGTGGTTTTAAGTAAATTTTATTATTAGTAACACCACCACAATCTTTTATAGTAAAGGTAGTTCATTGTGTCTGAAAAAGGGCAAAGCAAACTTAGCATTTGCTAAAAGTGCAGAGTTTTTGCATATGGGTGTAATAGTGTAGTCATTATCTTTTATGCAAGGTTAAGAATATTACCAAGGTCGCACTCTCCTTCAAGGAGTTCCTGCCTTGTAGTATATAGCTCTTTGTATTGTTTCTTGCTTGTGTGTTTTTTTCCTCTAGATAACCAAACAGTGCAGCGTTATTTTAGAGTTATTGGGTACAAGATGGGGTGGAGAAGACATGGCGGTTGGTGATCTGACAATGACTCTTTATGAAAAAGAAATGAACACTAAAGGTTTCAGCAGAGGAAACCTTTTCTGTTCTCTTTCCTTCTTCAGTTTTTAAGTCTTTTCCTTTTGGAGGAATAGTTATTTTAGGAAATCACACATATTATGCAAATACCTTCCAAGAAGGTATAACTGAAGACGTGACATCAGGAAAATAGCACTGGCAACAAGAAGACCAGGGCATATTATTGTTTTTCTTTAGGACTGTGCCTGTACAATTTGGATTGCATTGTGTTAACTTGGCCCTACTTAGAAGCTGGTTAGCTCTGGAAGTTGTAGCCACTCTCTCAGGTCATTTAGATGCTAAGTAAATACAGGGAGGTTCTGTCTCATTAACATTTTTAACATAAATTGTGTTTCAAATTGTGATTTTTAAATGTTACGAAAACACTAAAGGATGTTTCAATTTTATTTTCTAGTGAGTTAAGTTTCTAACGTTATGAATGCTCTTGATTTTAGTAATGAAGCAAGGCCAGACTTTCAGATAAAGGTGGAGGTTTACAGCTGCTGTACAGAAGAATCTTCTATAACCAACACACCAAAAAAACTAGCTAAGAAACTGAAGACATCTATAAGTAAAGCTACAGGGAAGAAAATAAATTTGGTGCTTCAAGAAGATCATGAAACATGCTCATCCTACAGTTCTCCTATTTTGTAAGTTTTTTACTACAGCATTTATAGTGACATAGTATTACTGTATATTTGTGACATTTTAAAGTAGCGTATGTGGAGTATAAGTTTACATTTTAAATTGAAAAAACATCCTGAAGCAGAAACAAAACTGAAATTTACCCAGTTGAGGTATCCTTAATATCTTTACTTTGGAAAGTAGGAAGTTGGGGGACAGCATGTTTTAGTGATTTGGAATTCCAGTTCCTACCACAAAGCTTTGAAATGTTTTCCTTGAAAAGGGACTGTTTGTCAAAGTGTTTGCTGCCTGTCAGTCTGCCAACTGGTTTTCTATATTTGTCATATGTTATTCTTACAGATTTTAAAAAATATTTTATCTCTGTATAACAAAGCCTCACTACCATTGTCATGTACAAAAAAATAAGCCCTTAATATCAGCTGATATCCAGTCTGTATTCAAAGTGCCCCAAATTATGAAAATGTCCTCTTATAATTTGTGCAAATCAGGATCCAATAAGGTCTACAATGTTGCATTTAAGTGAGTCTTTTAAGTTTCTTTAATCTTTAATGATTTCCTGCCTACTTTTTTCTTGCCATTGTTTATTGAAGAAATCAGATCTTGTAGAATTTCCCATATTTTGAATTTAGCTAATTGCATCTTATCTTTTTAAACATCTTTTTCTATCCCCAGTGCTTCCTTACAATTGATTGGTAGATCTAGAGGGCTGATTTGATTCAGGTTCTTTTTTAGGTAGTAATACTTCACATTGATTATAGGTACTTCCTACTGTCTCCCATTGGGAGGCCTTGTTCCACTTATAGTTATATTAAAATTGATCAGTGGGTTCTGGTGTTGCCAGCCCAATTCATCCATTATGAAGTTCCCTGTCAATGTTTTATCTAATGGTTTTAGCAGCTATTACTGATAATTATTTCATTAGGGATTATAATTTGGTGACTTTCTAAATGGTCATGCACTTTTTTTTAAAACTTTGAATTTTCTTAAAGAAGACATTTCCTTCATGAACTGTGGATATAAATGGAAAAAAAATTGATGGAGGAAAGCGAGAAAAAAATGCTTGATTCTTTTATTTACCCAATTTTAGAATTATGAGTTGCTATTCTATCAACCATGGAGGTAATCAATGTTCTCTTTTATTTGAAGTCTTCAGTTTTTGTATATGTTTGTGTTTCAATCTGTTACAGTTATTATTCTCTTTGAAGCGAAGTTGTCCTAACTTTGATCAGGGGGAAACTTTTCAGCTGACTCCTGCAGCTTTTGACATAACCTAATCTCTGATAGCTTCTTTGCTTTCTGACACAAGATGTTCCACATTCATCTTAAATTTTTCTGCCCAAACTTGGAGTCACCATTTCTTCAAGGAGCCCTGGTTTCTCTCAGATACTTTCTTTACACATTGCATTTGTTACTGCACAAATAGTTTTGTTTATGTGTCTTGGGAAAACTGTCAATTAGTCTACATTCTTAGAATTTCTTTGCATGTTCTGGTAGAGTTGACTCTTCAACATGTCAATAACTTCACTATGATTATAAAAAGCAAAATATTTCAGGTCTATAGACCCTGGAAATGTTAATCATCACAACATGGTTATATAACTCTTTTTATGTCGGATACTTACATATGGATAATGTCTTAGGATTCTAGTATTGTAGCTTTCAGTCTCTTTCAATTGAGGCCTATGCTAAGAAATACATTTTACATTATGACTGAGTGTACAGTAGCATAAGCAGATAAATTTCATGAAGCAATACTTAGCCCTATCTATTTATAATATAGTCATCAGATTTTTAATTCTATTTTTAGTTTTTAAAATTACAGTTTATGAGTTATAAGTTGATGTCACAATCCAACAATCTTTTGGATCTGTTGGATCCAAATAAGGGTTTTCTCCCCCCATTTTCCACTGAAAAATAGTCATAGAAGATGTTAAGTCTTTCCTCATATAAATCTCATTGAAAAGTAAGTAAGGAACCCTTTAATTTTTTTCCTTTACCTTCTTAAAGCTTTTCTTGATTAAGATATATCAAGAATTTTCCATTGAGTTCAGTAGTTTTTAAAAACTTTTTTAGATAGCAAAATTTATTTTGCTTTATTCAAAACAATGATAGGACCCGTAATATCCTGGAGAAGTTACATTATTCCTTGGGTCTCAGTTTTCTCATATGAAAGGTAAGGATTCTTAGACACAATCATTTATTAGGAGCCTCCTTAGAGACATTTCTAAGGTTTCATATACCTTAAAGCTTGTTTAAGAAAAAAAAAAAAAATGGTGGTGAGGGGGAGTGGGCCTCAAGCCTCATTATAAAACCTCAATATTTGGCAGTGAATACGTAATTTTTTATCCTGTCTTATATTATTTTTGTGACCCAGGGCAGATTAATTTGCATATAACATATTAGCTTCAAGTGTACAACATAGTGATTCAATTTTGTATACACTGAGAAATGATCAGTTCAGTAAGTCTAGTTACTGCCTAGTAACTAGCTCACCATTCCAAATTAAAGATTTGTTTTCTTGTGATGGGAACTTTTAAGATTTACACTCTTAGCAGCTTTCAAATATTTAATACAGACTGTAATCATCATGCTATAAATTACATCCTCATGACTTACTTATTTTATAACTATAAGTTTGTACCTCTTGACTCTGTTCACCTATTTTGCCAAGCCCCCAACACACCTCTCCTCTGCAAGGCACCAGTCTGTTCTCTATACTTATTAGTTTTATTTGTTTTTTTGTTTTTTAATTCCACATATAAGTAAAATCATATGGTATTTGTCTTTCTGTCTGACTTATTTCACTTAGCATAATATCCTCAAGGTCCATTCATGGTGATGCAAAAGGCAAATTTCATTCTTTTTTATGGCTGAGTATAAAAATATAATAATACACCTTTATCTAATTCATCCATTGGTGGGTACTTAGGTTGTTTCCATATCTTTGTTATTATAAATAATGCTATAGTGAACATAGAGATGCATACATCTTTTGAATTAGTGTTTTCATTTTCTTTGGATAAATAAACTAAAAAGCTTTTGCACAGTGAAGGAAACCATCAACAAAATAAACAGGCAGCCTAGTGAATGAGACGAGATATTTTCAAATTATATATCTGTTAAGGAGTTAATATCCATATACATAAAGAACTCTTAGAACTAAATAGCAAAAAAAAAAAAAAAAATCTAATTAGAATATAGGCAGAGGATCTGAATAGACATTATTCCAAAAAAGACATACAGATGGCCAACAGAAACATGAAAAGATGGTCAACATCAGAAATCATCAGGGAAATGCAAATCAAAACCACAGTAAGATATTACCTCATACCTTTTACAATGACTGTTATCAAAAGAATTAAGAAATGCTAAACATGTGGAAAAAGGGGAAACCCTTGTGCACTGTTGCTGGGAATGTAAATTGGTGCAACCACTATGGAAAATAGTATGGAGTTTCCTCAAAAATTAATTGAAAAAAATAAAAATACAGTGGAAATTTAATAATTGTAGCTCATTCCATTATTGTTGCTATTTTTACTGTTCTGAGACTAGGTTTTCCTTAACTTTTTCAAACCCATGCTAAAACATTGCAATTTAAAAACAACATAGGATTATAACATATAGACAGATATTTTAAAATTTAAAACCATTGTTTCTAATTTCATAGAAGATAATCTAAGTGATGTTAGAACTTGCATTTAACCTATATTCCTCTTTGAAACCTGGAGGAATTTTTGAGCATAATACTGTTGGTATTAAGTTCCCTTTTTTTTTTTTTTAAGATTTTTTTAGATTTTACTTATTTATTTGAGGGAGAGAAAGAGAGCACTAGTGGGACTCGGGGAGAGGGCCAAAGGGAGAAGCAGTCCCCACTGAGCAGTGATCCTGATGTGGGTTCCATCCTAGGACCCTGGCATCATGACTTAAGCCAAAGTCAGATGCTTAACCAACTGAGCCACCCACGCACCCCAGTATTAATTCTTTTAAATAACAACCGACATATTTGTCTTGAAATGTTCATTCTATTTAGATTTGTTATTCTACTTGGTTTATACCTGAGTCCAAACACGAATTTTCTTTATGAACATTCCCCATGCAACTTGAATGGCATTTGCTTATTTATACCAATTAAATTTGGTCAAAGGAAAAGTAAAATCTTTTACATTTCACTGAATCATGTTCTGCTAGTACCTGTATTCTGCTGAGCTTCAGGTGTGAATCTGGCATACACTAGGTTAAATTCATAGCCTGGGATGACTCTTAACTAGTAATTCCTTAACCGACTGCTTCAGCACAATGATAGGAGTTTGAGAAAAGTACTAGTGATCAGAATGCATAAGGGGATCAGTTTTGTTTCTTTAATAGTGATCTAGTTCAATGAGAAGATTCCCAATACAGCTTTTAATTTTTAACCAAAATGCACATAAAAGATCAAATTTGGGCTGTATATATCTTCTCTGGTAACATGGCATGTGATCAAATATAGCTGTTCTTTCTGACAAAAGAGTGCATTTTTTTAGATTACCATTTAAAGTAGTCATTTATTTTTTTCATAGCATTTTGGACCAATCTTCTTCCCCCAGTGTTATAACAATTGGCTTATTTGATTAAAAAATGTAGCTGATTAAACTTTTGGGAACTCAGTATTAGGGTTGGCTAAAAGGAATGAGTGTAATGTTTTAGTAAGAAAATGTTATCCTGACAAGAATGTTTTAAAAGTGAGATCATTGTTAGTTTTGGAAACATTGGCATTGTAATTAGTCATGGTTTAAAAATGAAGTAACTTGAAATATCATCATAAAGTATTGTTTGATCCAAGAGAAGACAGTGAACATTTTTGGTAATTTTTAGCATGCTCCCTGATGTGATTCATTTATTCATTTTTATTTGTGGAATTTCACTTACTGAAATTCCTTTGTCCAGATTTTCCCAGTGTTTCTAATAGCTGAGTTCACTATTTTATGATCTTTGAGAACTATTTATTTAGTACATTATTCATCACTATGTAAATATACATCATTTTAAACAATCATTTCAAGAAAACTGGTAAAATTGAGAATGATTATTTGACAAAATGTAATTAATTTTAAAAAAAATAAGCCACTGTACTGCATTTTAAATTAGATTGAAGTTATAAAACAAGTATCTTAACACTTGTTAGAATAAATGGATTATTTATGATTTGAGGAACAATGAAGTTACTGTTTTGATTGTGTGAAAGATGATGCAGAGTTCAAATGTAACTAAGGAGCTCCTCAGCCTTTGGGTATAATTTCATTATCCATTCATTTAATCATCTTAGAAAGGATTATTCAGCAGTTATATCGTATGGCACATTGGATTCCAAGGTTCATAAGTCACGCTCCCTGAACTCAAAATTCTTGCAGTGGTAAAATACAGTCCCTTATATCTGTTTTAACAGTAAAAGTATCATAATTTTGAACTATTTTTTAATGAAGTATAAAGGTAGTAAGTATAGTGGGGCTCTCTTTCCAATATACTACTTGCCTAGCAGAGGCAAGTCAATTATATTCTCTGAACTTCAGTTTCTTCATCTGAAAACATGGACCAAACTATCTGCTCTGCTTACTTCAAGTAGTCATTGTGAATCTTTAAAAAGATATTGCTTGTCAAAATGCCTTAAACTGTACATATGTGGTATTATAATGCTTTGCCTTTCTCTGATTTTTATGGGAGATTTCCATCATACTACTGCTTTACCCCATTTTTTATTTGATTACAAAAATAATCAAATAGAATCTAGAAGAGAAAAAAGGTTATTTATACTTCATTCTAAGTCAAATATTTTTATATATTGGCCGATATTTTTTCAGGTTTTTAAATATCTAGCTTTGGGAGATAGTTAGGTATAAATAATTATGTACACATTCAGCTTTTTTTCTACAGTTATTACAGAGCCTTCACATAATTATGTTAATGACCACATTATTATTTGACTCTATCATAGTTTATTTATTTATTTACTTACTTTCTTGTTAATCATAACTTATTTAACCATCCTTAGAAGTTATCAATAACTTTCTTCAGATTGTTGTTATCAGATGCATCATTTATTGAAAATAGAGGCAAATATGCTCCGTGTTTACCTAAAAGTAGCTGAGGAAAAGATGCCTTAGTCACAATTGTTTCTTAAGGCCTGAGAAAGAATTCAAACATACACCTCACTTATCACATGATTTTAGCCTGCTCCATCATACAAGTTGCTTTCTGAACATGTCACCTCCCCAGTGCGCTTGGCGTAAAGGCACAGCCTATAACCAGCTGCTTCCTGTGCACACTAATGGCAGTATTTTGTATTATACTATGTATTGAATTGATGCTATTCCTGAAGTGAAGAATACTCAAATGTTTTTAGTGGTTAATAAGAATAAATTACAGTGTCATTCCGAAAAATAAAAAGTATCTTCATTCTCTTTCTCTCCCTTTCCCAGCCTCCCACTATTTCAGGTATTTTTCTTGATGGACTTAAAAAGACATGTAGTTTATTCATCTAATACCTTGACCTCTCAGTTTCATGACCCCCCATCTCCAGTGATCTTGTCCTTCTGCCTATTCCAGTCCTCCACTCTATAATTGTGCCATAGACCTTGTGACAAATAATTGCACACCCTCTACCATCTTGTTAGTTGGTATCCCACTCTATCTACCACCTCCCACATTTCCAGCTTGCTCCCTGACTCGAACTTAGCTTTGACTCCATGATTAACCACTTTATTCTTTCCTAGCCTTTTTCTTGTTGTCATACTTACCTTGGAAAAACTCCAACCTTGGTTAAATCCTCCTTTGAGCTCCTCCGCACCTGCACTCATGAGAAATAGATGAGGAAGCAGGAGAAAAAGAGTCATAGTTACTGGTCTCCCTTTAGACACATGATCACTAACCTTAAGTGAGTTCTCAGTGTGACAGCAATCCTACTGAGTTTCCATAGCCTTCCACTTTGCCTCTCTTCAGGGAAGGTATTTCACATCATATTACTGTCTCTTCTGAAAACTCCGATTCCCCCTTCTCTCTACTCCTTATTCAAAGCTGATGACTTTGTTTCACCTATCACTGATACTACTGAAGCAATCAAGAGAGAACTTACATTCTTCCATCTGCCAAATCTATAAGCCTGTCTGTATCTGTATGTTTATTTGCTGCTTTCCTTCCTTGGGAACTCTGCCTCATCTAAGGCCACCTTCTTGTGCACTGGATCCCATCTTCTGAACAACTTAGAAGTAAGCTCCTATGCATATCCCCTGCTCCTCACCATCAGTTTTTTTTTTTTTTATTGTTGTTTTTTTACTGCATCATTGCTACCAACGCAAAGCATGCTGAAATAACTCCCATTTGTACTGCCCCTTTTGACAGCTACCCTTTATAGAAAAGTTTTCTATATTCCTTACCTCCACTTCCTCTCCTCTTACTCTCTCTTGGACCGTTTCTGTTAACTTCCCTTCTAGGATCCACTTTTTTCCTCTACCTCTGACTGTTCCTCACCTGCCTCCTTTGTTCATTGCTCTTCAACTTGATCTCTAATGATGAAGTGTGTCTCATTTTTCAGCCCTTGGACTTCACTTGACTTTCTAACTTTAATTAAATTTCATTTATACACTGGTAACTCCCAAATTTAATTCTTCCATACTTTTTCTTTTCTTAACTCTAGATATTGTCCAGCTGCCTACCTTACAACCCATCTAGATATCTAGAACAATTTTAAACTTGACTCATCCACAACCAAATTCACATTTCCCATATCTATTCTTTTGTCAGCCTCACTGCAGTGTAATAACTATTCCATTTTTCTGGTTGCTTAGGCCAAAAGCCTTGGAGTTGTTTTCAGACCTTTTTTTTTTTTTTTTTTTCCACCTCCCATATCCACGTTGAGTCAGCGTCAAGAATATATCAAGAATCTTGCCTCTTCTCCCTAGCTCACCAGCTACCACCCTATTCCAGGTCTGCATCAGCTCTTTGACCTGCAGTCAGTTCAGCTGTGGAAGCTTTCTAGTCGATGTCCATTTTCACTCTTAACCCCTGTGGTCTGTTCTGCACATGGCAGCCAGAGGGATTGTTTAAAAATACAAGTCACATCATAGCGCATGCCTCTGCTCCAACCCACCATTTGTTCCCATCTCACTCACAAGAAAATCCATTTTCCTTAGTATGCCTCACAAAGCACTGCCATGTGCAGGGTCTGCCTCTTACTTACATTTGGGACATCTCTCCTTCTCCTACATCAGACTCTAGCCACACCGGGCTTGTGGTTTGTCACACACACCTAGCACGTCTCTCTCGCATCACTTCCCTGCTTGTTGACAATCACCTGTTCCTGAAGATAACACACTGCCTTAAAATGCCAGTAGGGAGCCTAGTCTTCTTTATTTTAAGTGAGAGAAGTTATAATGTAGTTCTGTAAAACTTATATATCAGGGACAAATTATCATGTTGAGATAAAACTTAATGCATTAGGCCCTCATCACCAGACAGTTAGTGATTATTAGTAGGCACTTTTTATATAATCATATTTGCTCTTCCATTATAATTGCTTTCTCAGTTGCTTTGACTTTTTTCTCCACAGTTTTCATTAATACTTTCTCAACTTTTTGCGGGGGGAAGGGACTCATTGTGTAACACTAGGGAAAAGTAAGAGCTAACTATGGAAGAGCTAACTATACAAACCCAGGCTAAGTGAGTAATAGCAGAGACTGGCCCACATTGAGTACGAGGCTGGTGCCTATTAGCTCTCACAACAGTGGAGATTTACTGGTGCTTAGTAAACTTTCCAGAAGTCTGCAGAGAAATCTGACATTATACCGTTGTATTCAGGATGTAGCTTGAAATTTAGTCATACATCACTTTGTTAAAAATTTTTTGTTGAGTTTTGGAAACAGAAACATAAATTTCCCTATATAAACACTGATAAAAGTCACTAGGTATTGAGAGATATCTCTAGTCCATGGTAGTTATATATTAAAAGGCAAGATAAATCAGAGCATCATGCTGTACTTATACAGTAAAGTATTTTCATTATTTCTCAATAAAACTGGAGAAAAAACAAACCAACAAGTGTTCTCCAAGGGAGTAACATTCTGTGGAGTATGCATTGCACACTTACTACATGTATACATACTTTTCTTTGTAGTAGAGATTCTAGTAAAGATTTAGTATGAGACAAAGGAGGTTTATGAAACATATCACTTGGCACAATTAATAAAAATTCCCATCAAACTTTTCCTTGTCTGTCTTCTCTGTCCATATTCCTGTCACATTTTAATATGCTTTCTAATGTTTTGAATGTTGAGGTTTTACTAATTTGGAAAATAAGTAAAACCAAGGAGAATTCTTGAAATAAAATCAAGATTATTAGCCCAGAAAATAGAATTATTATTATTATTATTATTTTTAAAGATTTATTTATTTATTTGACAGAGATCACAAGAAGGCAGAGAGGCAGGCAGAGACAGAGGAGGAAGCAGGCTCCCTGCTGAGCAGAGAGCCCGATGCAGGGCTCGATCCCAGGACCCTGGGATCATGACCTGAGCTGAAGGCAGAGGCTTTAACTCACTGAGCCACCCAGGCGCCCCAGAAAATAGAATTATTATTGAATGAAAATTCACTTTTTAATCACCACAGAGTACCAGGATATGAAATTTAACCTCAGAATTTTTAGATACTTTGGCAAGAGTGCTATTTTAACACAAGTAGCATAAAGGGGACTATCATAAAAAAAGTGGAATTAGTAATGAAGTCCTCCATTTTTCCATATGATGAATGTGAAAACTACAAATCTTTGAAGTTGATAAACCAGAAGAAGATTCATTCTTACTCCCAGGAAGTAATTATGAATCAGATCCCATCACTATCTTCTTATTAACTTTCTCCAGTGACTTCATCATGCTTGGAATCAAATCCACTCTTCCTCCAAGGTTTCTAGCAAAGTTCGAGGATCTAATTCCTGCCTTTATCTCTGACCTTGTGTCCTAAGGTGGTGTTTCCCACTTGTTCCCCATGCTCCAGCCACACTGCTCTTCTTTCAGCCTTCTCTATTTGGAATGTTTTCCCACATTCTTTGCTTGATTCCATCTTCTTATGAGAGTATCACCATTACCCCTTAGAGAGTCCTTTCCTGTTTCTCCTGCTTAACAGGTCCTCAGTTTTCTTATCCCCTTTGCTTCATAGAAAAGGTTGCATTATAACTTACAAATACCACTATTTAATTTATCCCTCTGCTTACCTTTTCCCCCTCCCCCTTAGGGGATATATACTGAGAATATAATACTGAGTCTTGTTTACCAAAATGCCCATCACCTTGCATAGAACTTGGCATATTTTAGGTGTTCTGTTAATATTTTTGAATGAATGGAGATCATTCAGAGAAACATGTGTGAGTTAAACCAAAGAACTTGCAGATTTTCTTAAGATAAAATAGCATAAAGAGATAAACATACTATTCCCCCTCTCTCTTTCTGCCTGCTTCTCTGCCTACTTGTGATCTCTGTCTGTCAAATAAATAAATAAAATCTTTAAAAAAAAAAAAAAGAGAGATAAACACCCTAGGTTGATAATACATTTATATTTATAATCTGTCATCTACAACATCTAAATGTGGTTTTTCTTCAAATTTTTTATTATGGTTAAATATATAAAATTTACAATTTTAACCATTTTTAAGTGTATAGTTCAGTGACATTTAGTACATTCACAGTATTGTGCAACTATCCTCATCACCCATCCTCAGAACTTTTTTATCTTTACAAACTGAAATTCTATGAAATTCTATGAAATTCTATGCCCAATAAACAATAACACCCTGCTCCCCTGCCACGTAGCCACTGGCAACCTTCAACTCGACTTTTTGTTTCTACGAATTAGACTACTTCACAGACTTTACACATGGAATCAAGCAGTATTTGTCCTTTCGTCATTGGTTTATTTCACTTAGTGTAAGGTCTTGAAGGTTAATTCATGTTGTAGCCTGTGTCAGAATTTCCTTCCCTTTTAAGGCTGAAGAATACTCCATTGTATGTATGTACCACATTTTATTTATCCTTTCATCCTTTGAATGGACAGTTGACCTTCTTCTGCTGTTTGGCTCTTGTGAGTTGTGAGTAATGCTGCTATTTATACAGGTGTACACATATCCATTTGAGTCACTACTTTAAATTCTTTTGGGTATATATCCAGAAGTGGAATTGCTGAATCATATGGTAATTCTATTTCTAATTTTTTGAGGAACCACTGTACATTTTCCATAGTGGCTGCAGCATTTTACTTTCTCATTAGCAATGCACAATGTTACAAATTTGTCCACAGTCTAGCCAACACTTATTTTCTGTTTTTTTTAATTAATAAAAGCCATCTTAATGGATGTGAAGTGGTGTCATTGTATTTTTTTATTTTAATGTTAAAATATTTATTTGTTTGAGAGAGAAAGAGCACACGTGCGCACATGAAGTGGGGAGAGGCAGAGGGAGAGCCAGAGAGAGAATCTCAAGCAGACTTTATGCTGAACACAGAGCTGAATGTGGGGCGCAATCTAACAATCCTGATAATGACCTGAGCTGAGGCTGGGAGTCAGATGTTCAACTGACTGAGACACCCAGGAGCCCCACTCGTGGTTTTGATTTGCATTTTCTGAATGATTCATGATCTTGAGCATTTTTCATGTTTTTATTGTCCATCTTTATATCTTCTTTGAAGAAATGTCTATTCAAGACCTTAGCCTGTTTTTTAATCAGGTTGTTTATTTTCTGTTATTGAACATCTAAATATTTTATGTAGTAGAAAATATACTAAAATACTCAAAGTATGTCTTATTTCTCCCTATTACTAGTGCTGCAAAGTATAATTTGCTAGCTCATACTACTTTGACCTTGGAAAGTGCTGAGGATAGCTTTAAGACCCATAATCTGTCTATTAATGGAAATGGTGAGTACAGTCTATATTTTACTTATTACATATGTTATGTTAATAGATAATGTGGAGACAATAATAATTTCTAATTTTAATATGCTCCTCTGAAGCGGATGTTGGCTTAAATAACGTAGGCATGCGTTCTTTCTATCCCTTTTCCCAAACTGAGAAAAAAAAATTTTCCTTTTTCCATGCCATTTGCCAGAGATTTGTTTGTGAGGCTAACTTTGTGAGGACAGAAAAGTTTTGTGTATTCTGAATCTTTGTCTTTGACTTGAAATTGATTACTTTACCACCCCTCTAGTTGGCAGTCAAAGACCTGTCTTATTTTTAAAGTTGAAATTGAGGAAGCCAAACCTCCTTTTGGTAGAAACAGAGGATGTAAGAGAAGGTAGGGCTGAAATAATCTGAACACTTTTCTTTCTGGATGATACTGGTAGTTGTAGTTTATCCAAAAAAATAATATAACAAGTTGAAGAAGGGAGCTAAGTAATTAAAAAGGTTCGTAAAATTTAACAGGAGCATTCTCCATTCTCCCAGATTATGTTACTTATGAGAAAAAGTACAGAGTGGTGATGGCAGAGTAGTTTAGAAATATAATTTGGGTCATTTATTCTTGTCCATTTTCTGAAGCAGAATATATAAAATTTTGTATAACCTTACTTTGTACTTATGGTTGTAAAGATGGGTGGCTCCACACTGATGAAATAGATGATTTTACAAAAATATTTTTAAAGTTTTGCTCTAAAAATTACATTAAAAGTACAGAAAAGTTCTTAAAATATAAATGTACAATGTAACAAATAATTTTGAGATGAATATATGCATAACTACCTTCATGTCAAGAAAGAACATTGCTAACATTACTTCTTAATTATTCTAGGTATAAATGGGTCCCAGTTTTTATGGTATTCACTTTCATGCATTTATTTTTGATTTTACCACCTATGTGTGCTTCTCTAAATAATTTTTTCTGGTTTGAACTTTGTATGGATAAAATCACATTATGTCTCTTTAGCAACTTGGTTTTTATTCATTCAGTATATGCAGTATCTATACTATATGGCTTATAGTATTTCATGGTATGGTTGTATCACTATTATTTATCTTTTATTCAATTATTTTTAATAGTTATAAGGTTCTTTGGGTAAAATTTGAGATTCATTAGGGAACGTGGGTGTCTCAGTCAGTTAAGCATCCAACTCTTGATTTTGGCTCAGGTCATGATCTCAGTGTTGTGAGATGGAGCCCCGTGTTGGCCTCCTTGCTGAGCGTGGAGCCTACTTAAAAGTCTCTCTCTCTCCATTCCCCCAAACACTTGGACATGTGCATGCTCTCTCTCTCTCTCTCTCTCAAAATAAATAAATAAAACATAAAATAAAAATTTGAGTTTCATAAGCATTAACTTCTTAATGATAGCTTTATTGAATTTCCTCAGCATCTATAGTGATGCCCCTCCTTTCTGTTTGATACTGGCTTTTTGTACATTCTCTTGTCTTTTTATTATCATTCTTGCAGTAGTTTTGTCAGTGTTTTTATTCAATGGTCTATTCTATATATTCCAATTATTTGTTAGAAATAATTATTATAGTCTATATACTCTATATTACTATGAGAGATGTGATAAAATCCACTGTGATTATAGAGTTTTCTAGTTCTCACAGTTACAGCTATTTTTGCTTTATATTATTTGAGCCTTTGCTATTTGATACACACAATGTTTCTTTAAGAGGCTGCCACATTGGAGCCCAACATCGGGCTTGAACTCACAACTCTGAGGTCAAGACCTGAGCTGAAATCAAGAATTGGACACTTAGGGGTGCCTGGGTGGCTCAGTGGGTTAAGCCTCTGCCTTCGGCTCAGATCATGATCTCAAGGTCCTGGGATCAAGCCCCGCATCAGGCTCTCTGCTCAGCAAGGAGCCTGCTTCCTCCTCTCTCTCTCTCTCCCTGCCTCTCTGCCTACTTGTGATCTCTGTCTGTCAAATAAATAAAATAAAATAAATCTTAAAAAAAAAAAAAAGAATTGGACACTTAACCAACTGAGCCACCCACGAGCTGCTGATACACAATTTTCTTCCACTCTTCTACCTCTCTTTTACCTTAAACTGTACATATTTTTATATTGTAGATATGCCTCTTCAAAGAGGATTATATACTGGATTTTAATTTTTATCGAGTTTGATAATCTTTGTGTTTTTAATGGAACATTTAATCATTTTACACTTGATACCAAAAGGTTTATAAGCTATATTATATGATATTAAATATTTGGGCTTAAATCTATCAGCATATCCTGTGTTTGCTATTGATCTTGCACATATGTGTTTTTCTGTTCTTTGTTGCCTTTTTAAGGATTGATAATTTTATCATTTTCACTTTTTCCTTGTTCAATGTAAAGTTATAATTCTTTTTCTCATCTTTAAGAAATTACTGCTAGAAATGTCATTAATCATACTTATTAAAGCCTAAAATTAAAAGATAGTTTTACTCTTTTCTTAGACAATGCAGGGACTTTCAAACAGTTAAACTCCATTTCTCTGACCTGTGTACTATTTAATTTTTAAATTTCACAAAATGTCTTATACAGTTTATATTTATTTAGATTTATCCATAAGTTTCTGTGTATCACTTGTACCTTATATCTTACATGTGATATCACTTTCCTTATGTTCGAAGTATAAGCCTTAGAATTTCTTTTAGTGTGTTCCACTGGTATCAGACGTTTTTGTTCTTGTGTTTGTCTGAAGATGACTCTATTTTGCTTCATTCTTGAAAGGCATCTTTTATAGGATATAGGATTTTGGCAGTTTCAATTTTTTTTCTTTTTTAATATTAAAGATATAATTGTACTGTCTTCTGGCTTCTTTTACTAGCTGTTGAAAATCGTTTGTCAGTGTGTTCCTTCTGGGAAGGAACTTTATTTTCTCTTTGTCTTTGGTTTTCTGAAATTTCATTATGATATAGGTATAGAATTTAATTTAATTTATGCTGCTTTTGGAACTCCTTTAACTTCTTAAAATTACTGATTGGTGTCTTTCATTAGTTCTGGACAAAAATCTCACTTTTCTATTCAGAGAGCCTCAGTTCCATTCTCTTGCTTTTCTCCTAGCATTCCTGTTAAACCGTTGTCCATCTTTCTGGCTTTATCCTCTATGTTTCTTACTCTTTGTGATGTATTTTTCGTCTTTTTGTCTGTCTTTAATGCTTTTCTGGGTTGTTTTATGACTATCTTCTATTTCCCTTATTCTCTCTGCAGCTCTGTCTGATCTGCTGTTAAACCTATATACCAAGAGTTCTTCACTTCTGTTCTTATATTTCCCAGCTCTAGAAGTTTCTATTTGACTTTTTCAGGTTTGCTTGGGAACTTTGTATTTCTTGCATGCATTGTCAGTATTATCGTTTAGGTTTTTAGTGAAAAGCCTGTTTTATAGTCTATGACTAATAATTCAGACATATAATGTCTTTCTGGGCCTATTTCTGTTGTCTTTTTCTAGTGGTTCTCATGATGTCTCAATTCCTTGAATATCTTCATATACTTGTCATTATAATCTAAAGTTTACATACAGGAATAAATTGATGCTTAATGTTTCTGTTTGCTTCTGGCAGGCTCCTGGGGGGACTATCAGTCTAGGCCCGCTTTATCCAAAGATCATGTCTGAGTTTCTCTGAACCCCTCCTATCCCCCACTTGTAGGCATTGAGAATCCTGGGCTTGGATTATTTCTTGTTCACTACTACCCTGTTGGTGATTCCTTCAGGATATCAGCCTAGCATGGGGAGGATCTCCCATTAACTACTTAAATTGTTCAGTCCCTAGAATTTGATTTCTGTTCTGCTTCCTTATCTTGCAGGATCATTAAATCATAAATTCAGACTTGCTGGGATTGGCAAATACTCTCAAGACAAACACAGCTTCTGTGCTCACTTAACTCACTCGTTCTCATTTATTAAATTTGTACTGGTAATTTCTTATGTCTTATTACCTCTTTGTTGCTCTGGGAAAAAATTTTAAGTATATTTGATTCAGCATTTTCAGTACTTTTCAGTGGGAAGATTGATCTGAACAATCTAGCCTCTCATCACCCAAAACTTGAAGTCTATAATGGTATTAGCATTATCAATTTTATCAGAAAATCTGGCAGATGGAGTTTATTGTCATTTCATTTGTGTCAGTTCTCTAGAATTATCAATATTGCCATCATATGTTGAGGGTCTATTTCGCAGCAGACACTGTTCTGTAAAATATTATTCAGCCTTAAAAAGGAATAAAATTCTGCAGTATGTGGCAACATGAATGCACCTTGAGGACATCATGCTAACTGAAATAGCCAGTCACAGAAGGACAGATACTGCCTGATTCCACTTATATGAGGTAGCTAAAATAGAGTCAAAGAAGCAGGAGTAGAATGGTAGCTACCAGGGGCAAGAAGGAGTTGCTAATTAACGGGTATAAAATTTCAGGTATGCAAGATGGATAAGCCCTAGAGATCTGTTGTACAGTGTACTACTGCCTATTGTTAAAAGTACTGTATTGTGCACTAGAAATCTGGTTAGAGGATAGATCTCCTGTTAGGTGTTCTTACCACAACAAAATGTAAATAAATAAACACTTTGCATCAGTTTTCATTCCTAGTCTCTGTGAGATGTATCTATCAAAAAACATTACAATGAAATGATTTATAGTCAGGACTGCGGAGCCATCAGCCTTGGACTCTTATTCTAGTCCTACCACTGGCTAGCTCTGTGACCTTCACAAGTTCCTCACTTTACTGTCATTTACATTTTACAGATGGGTGACTTGCAGTGTAGAGAACATAACATACTATATCATATAGCTAGCAAGTGAATGAGCCAGAGTTTAAATAATCCAGGACAGGCTGTGCTCTTCTTGCTCTGCTTTCTGGTCAGGGATGATGACTGCTAAAGCACCTATAGACTCAAAACACTGTGATGTGTGAATAATGGAATTGATGATGAAAAGCTCCATTCTTTCAACCAAATCATCTGAAAAGTGGAAAGGAATACAATTCATAAAGGAAGCATTAATTTAGCAGTGATTCCTCAGTTGTCTTCAGTGTTCTGTAAGATATTACTAGATTCTTATTTAATAAAATGCTCATAAGGCAGATCAGCGTGGGAACTGTGCAGCATGGCTCTGTTTTAGAGAAACACAATCCAGACCAACACATTAAAGACTGTGAAAAGACCTATGCTTAAAATAACAACACCCGAAAACTGTTGACTTTGAAACCTGTGGACTCCACAGAAAAAATTTTAAGGAATAGTAACCTATATGCCTCTTTATGTAATATGTATGTATATTCTTAGGAGTGTGTGTAAATTAAAATCTTGGAAATCAGTCATATTTTGAAAAAGAAGAAATATTGTAACTTAAAGGAAACAATTTTATACAGAAAAAAGCTATCCTCAAATTTATTCATTAGTTTAAATCTATGTTAATACAATGGGTTTTCCTAAATAAGGTTATGTCAGTGTCTATAAAATCAAGAGGAAATATGAGATTTTTAAAAATTTATAATTCAGTTTTTTTATTCTTGATCATTGAACGGAAAAGCTAAAATGATGTCTTTATCATCAAGAGATTTTTATGCTTTTTATAAAACAATGAAACCACATTGTGAAGATTGATTCACACGGAACTGAGATGTTATCTGGATTCTTTCCCTTGCCTGTGTTTTGTTTTTGTTGTTGCTGTCATTTTTAAACACCATTTTGTTCCCCGTTTGAAACTACAAATGAATTAGATAAAATCTTTAAATAGTGAAAAGTCAAATTGCTTTTTCACTTCCTGTTTCATCTTGTTCTAATGCCGCCCTTGGTTAGAAAAGAAGAATTAAGTAATTTGATTAGATATGTTGCACAAGGATGGAAACAGCTCTGAAAATGGAAAGGGTGTGGTTTTGAGAGTGAGACTGCCCTGGATTTGAAATTACGAGAAGCAGCTACTGTGTGACAGACATAATGATAGATGCCATTTACACTTTATCTTACTTGGTTTTCACAATAACCCTCCTACCTAAGACGGTAGTATTTTTAAAAATGAAGACTTGATACTCAGCTAAGTGAAGTGACTAGACTAGATGCCATATTTCTTTTCAGAAGTCAGGAGAAGCAGCTGTGACTCTGCTTCATTCCACAGGGGTCCTGAACTGTAAAGAAACCTAGGTTAGAAGGGACAGGTGATTGCGATGTGTTAAGAGGTCTGTAGAAAAAGGAATTCTACACCCAATACCTCCCCCCCCCTTTTTTTTTAAAGACATATCACAAGTAGGCGGAGAGGCAGGCAGAGAGAGAGGAGGAAGCAGGCTCCCTTCTGAGCAGAGAGCCCCATGCGGGGCTCGATCCCAGGACCCTGAGACCATGACCTGAGCGGAAGGCAGAGGCTTTAACCCACTGAGCCACTCAGGCGCCTTCCAATACCCCTCTTTAAGGACTGTAATCAGGAAGAAATTATTTTTCTCTGCATGCTATGAAACCTAAACTTATTTTACCAGAGAATCCCATTGTTACATGTGGTATTTAGGTTCCAGACACATTATTGATTGGATAAATTTTAAGAACTCATCTGAAAAACTAATCATCATTTACGATTCTATTTTTTTAGAAAGTACATCCTAACTTAAATACAACTAGCTTACAGATATTTGGAACATAAGCCATTCATAAATCTGGGATTGCTATATAAAGAAATTTACTTTCAAACTTTAAATTCACAAATCACAAAGTTGATTTCAGATGTATTACTCAGATGCCTGCTTTTATACAATTTTTATTTCATTTCCTGCCTATTTTAAGAAAGGAGATTCACATATTTATTTATTTATGCCTGTGTTTTGGAATCATTGTCTTTATTGTATTTATGCATTTATTTCTCTCAGGTCAAACCCTTTATTTCTGAATGATAGCAGCTTTACTAAGATATTAATAAAAAATATTTGAATAGTGCCAGGTAATTTGTTGTGCTCTATTCTATAGTAGAATGATGAGCAAGCAGGTTGTTAAAAACTTTTTTGTTTTACTTTGTATACTTCATTTAGGCTGGTCTTTTTCATATAACTGATGTACCAAACCTTGGCATGGCATCTATAGATATTATATAATAGTATTTTTACCTAAAAATGTTTTATTTTCCAGAGTTAAGACTTTTGGGTCAATAATAGTGAGAGCCATTGGCTAACCATTTTACAGTCATTACCAACAGGGATGCAGTAAAAACTTTGAAAATCATTTTTGTGTGGTTGAGGGTGGGCAAAGGGCCATATATTGAGTTTTTATTTATGCCCTAACACACAGAATTATGTAAATTTGAAGGCTCTATGCCTACCTACATACTACATTAAAAGGAATATCTTAATGTTCTTTGAAAGAACTTTTTTAAACAATTGCAAACTTACAGAAAAATTACAAGTCAAATGTCAAGATCTTCCCCCTCAAAATACATGAGAGCAAGTTGTTTACATGGTTCTCCATTACCCCAAATATATTAATATGTATTTCCTACTAACAGGACATCGACTACATCACTACCACTTATCAAGTCAGGAAATGAATATTACTACATTACCACCATTTAATCATGAGACCCTATTAAAGTGTTGATTATTGTCCCAATAATGTCTTTCATGACAAAAGGATCCAGTGCAGAACCATCCAAATCATACATTACATTTAATTATCACGTTTCTTTCAGTTTCTTTCAAACTGGACCAGTTTTTCTGTCTTTTTTTTTTTCTTTTGGCATTTATAACCTTGACATTTTTAAACATCATGGTCAGTTATTTTGTAGAAGGTCCCTAAATTTGGGTTTGTCTCTGATGTTTTCTTGAGATGAGATTTAGGATATACATCTTTGGCAGAAATTGATGCTAAGTTCTCATTGCATTCTGTCAAATGGCATATAATTTGATTATGATTTTCACTTTGAACATTTGATTAGTGTGGTGTCTACCCACCTTCTCTACTGTAAAGTTACTCTTGTTTCCCCTTTGCAATTAATACCTATTTTGTGTGGAAGAGGGGAGTGTCTTGAAACTCTGTAAGTGTATTTCTTACTGATCTTTCAGTTTACTCATTGATTTATTTATATCAGTATGGACTCATGTTTTCCTATTTTATTCAGTGCATCAAAATCTGTTGATATTGTTTATTATAAGGTTCAGGTTGTCTCCTGTTTGGCCAATGGGAGCACATTCAAGATGGGTTCTGATGTTTTTTTGACAGTATTCTCATCATTCACTGAGTAGTTCTTGCTTTATGGTGTAACAAGATATTTCAGGCTCGTCGGGTACTTTCTGAGCCCCAACCTTGGAACCACTCGTTTCTCCAAGGAATGCCAGTTCTTTTTTAAAGGAAATAATATTCAGAAGACATGGTCTGTGCTCTAGGTCCACTCATTGGTATTAGAGCATTACTATTGCTTTCCCCAGGCCCTCTCAGTGGACACAGCTACTCTTATGTGCATATGGTGTCTTGTATTTTTTAATCTGTATGTTGGAAACCATGAGTCCACACCAGTGCCTCCAGTTCTAATCCCAACAGTGCAGAGTTCATTCTACACATTTGTTAACTCCTCTTTCTGACAGAGAGAAAATGGTGTTCTATTACCTTTAATGCATTTTCTTTGATCAGTCTTCCTGAAAGTAACCATTCTATCTCTTCTGTATGGATGCTCTCTTCTCCTTGCTTGAGCTCTGACTCTTCATTCTAGGTTGTCCCTTGCCCCATGTGGACATTCCTTACCTTGCTGAGGCTTATACAGCCCACATAGGCCCGTTCTTCCTCAAGCTTTAAGTTCCCATGCCTGGCTGTCCTTTCCTAAGCCCCATGTGGACACCCCCCTCAGCCTGCCTGTGCTCTGACATCCCTGCCCTGTGCCTCTTCTCAGATGTCCTTCTCACTGGGCTCTGCCACACTGTTCTGGGTCACTGAATTATGGATTGTGTCCTCACTGCTCTTAAACTCTGACTTCCATGGCTGAGTCACCTGCCAAATGTGTACACTGTCCTTATCCTTTGGATTCTGATACCTCACGCTGGGCAGCCATACCGTGTAGATGCTCCTCATTCTGCTTGGGCCTTGACCCCCCACCCCAGGCAACACCTGAGGAGAGATTGTCCCGTGTCATCCACCTTCCTCAGCCCATTCAGGCTCTGACACCTCGTGCCTGGCAGCTCTCCTACTCACCCTCATCCTGCCTGGCTGTAGCCCCTTGCTCTGGTACACTGCAGCTCCTCCCACAACCCCAGACACAGATGCCCATCTTTGTGGGCTCCACCTAATGTTCAGTAAGGGAAGGGGAAGAAGAGCCAAAAGGCTTATTAAAGTATTATCATGAATTTGTGTTCTGAAATGTTTTATTTAGAGGATCACTTTGCTAGCTATTATAATGAAAATCAGAGCAAAAAGTAGAATTTGATGTACAAAAATCATTTTATTAGATTTTTTTTATATTAGATAAGTTTACTTATATGCCCTGAACTATCTTCATTGATTAAATACTTTAAGATCAAATGAGAGATCAAGAAACTAAAAGTTCTATGTCTATTCTAGGTGAAAGCATTTTATAAACTGTCAGTTTAATATCATCTTATCCTGTCTACTTTCTCATATTTGATTTTGTCATTAACTATGGCACTGGTATTTGAGTAGGATGAACCTTTACATATGTTTTTACGTAAAGCAAAAAAAAAAAATTGCAAAAAGAAAAAAGTAAAAATGTATAATGACCTTAAATAAATATGTTTATAACTTGATTTTTTTTTTCTATCTTGTTTAAATAGAGGAGTCTTCATTTTGGCTTCCCCTATATGGCAACATGTGCTGCCGCCTAGTCGCCCAGCCAGCTTGTATGGCTGAGGATGCATTTGCAGGATTTCTTAATCAGCAGGTTGGAGGACTTTACATATCCTACAATTATAGCTGCAATCTAGATTTTAATATACTGGCAGTTGTTTCGCCTTCTGATAATAAGTATTTTTTAAAGTCTTTTAAATGGTAGTTTTCTCCATGTTAGACATAGAATGGGGGTGGGGGGGTGAAGGGGCTGAGGGTGAAAAGGTGGGAAGGGGAGGGGTCCAGTGCAGTTTTGATGGCTAAGGAGCTACCTCTCCAGGTTCCTCGGCTTCATAACAGCAGGAGCAGGATAATCAGCCGCAGAGGACTCCTTGTGGAAGCTGAAGAGAACTGTCCCACACCTTTCACAGAAAGGCCTTTCTGGCAAACAGCTTTTGGCACAGTTTTAGGCCTCTGAGCTTCCAAAGCTGACTCTGTGCCACCTACTCCTGATTTATTTATAATCAGACTTATTTATAGTCAGTAAATAATTAATTATGGGCTTCAATGAATCAATAACTTTTTTTTTAAAGATTCCATTAAGAGGAAAGAAAATTTGCATTCCTAAAGGGTAGTCAACATTTTCTAGTGTTCTGAGAATAGTAAGGGAAAATTATATTTTGAATATTGAGTTATTTTTATAATTTTTGGCATCATTAGATGGATTGCTATGGAATTTTAAGCACTAATTTTGAATAGACTAACTTTTCTAAAACTGCATTGATTTATGATTTTATGTGTGTAAAAGTTATGTGGTAATCATTGCCTCCATTTTGCTTAATGTTTTTGAGAATTTCAAACCCTTCTGTGATATTAACTTACTCTGATTTTGGACTGTTGACTTATTGTACACTAAATTAATGGATTAACTCTATCACATCTAAAATTTTTTTTTAATTAATAACTTTAATAATTGAAGTATTTTGTTGAATTTAATGATGATAAATAATGATTAAGGTTAATGGCTTCTTGAATTTTTTTTTCAGCAAATGGAAGAAAGCCTAATTAGTTGGAGAAGGTTGTATTGTGTTTTAAGAGGGGGTAAACTCTATTGTTTTTATGCTCCAGAAGAAATTGAAGCTAAAGTGGAACCAGCTTTGGTAGTTTCCATTAACAAGGTAAATAAAATGTTATTTTAAAAATAAAGATACAACATTTTATAAAGTTCTTTTCTATACAATTCACATTGTTACCATTTCATGGACAAAAGAGAAGGACTGCTAAAATAGATTAGATCAGGAGTGCCTGGGTGGTTCAGTTGGTTAAGCATCTACTTTCATCTCAGGTCGTGATCCCAGGGTCCTGGAATTGAGCACTGAGTAGGGCTCCCTGCTTAGCGGCGGGCCTGCTTCTCTCTCTCCTTCCTGCTTGTGCTCTCTCTCTCTTGCTATCTCTGTCTCACTCTTCCAAATAAATAAGTAAAATCTTAAGAAAAATAAAAATAAAAAGTTAAAAAAATACGTCAGTTCAAGATAAATTAATCTTCTTATTTTTCTTCCATTACAGAGCTTATCTGGTAAAGGAAGTACTGTATATTTCCTAAGAAAACATAGTAATTGGAAATTTATACCAGTAAATAGGTTTTAAAACAGAGAATGCAACTTCACATTAATATTTAAATTTTTCATGAATTTATTTAAGAGATTATAAACATAAATTGTTAGCTCATGTTACAATGATGCTTTTTGTAGTTAATGTTCAAATGATCCCATAAAAAGACATTCCTGAGAATACTTCCTGATTTCTTATGGGATTATCGGGCAGTTGTCTATCCTTGTGTCAAAACGGGAAAGCCTGACCCCTCCCCCTCTGCCACACACACGTGCACACAAAAGTGCGCACGCGCGCGCACACACACACACACACACACACTTACCCCATCGTCTTAAATTTATCCTCATCTGCTATCCAAGCCTTGTTCCACCCCCCCCCACCCTTTTTGGCATTCCTACTCTGGAGTACTTTAATGGCATTTCTAGAGCAGAATATCATGTTTTCTATCCATAGCTTGTACTTAATTGTTTCTAGTTGTTTCACTTTGCTTGCTTTTGGAGTGGTTGAATTGAAGGCTATGGTAAAGTACAAGCCGTCACATCTGTTAACTACATGTTCTTTTCTTTTTGTAACTGTACATGTTCTACTTGACTTTAAATTATCTTTTGAAAAAACATAAAGTTGTATGTCCTGAGAAACATATGTATACTCGTTTGCTAATCTATAAGGATTTGAGTTAATTTCTCTGATCTTTTACAGTAATAACGTTTGGTCTGTTTCCATCCTGCTTTTAGAAATGATACTGCTTTTTCTTAAAGGAAATTCTTCAGTGAAACCTTTAAATTAAGTCCACTTAATTTATCTGTTCTGTATATTAGGAAGATTACTGTTACTCTTAAATAATAAATATCAAAGTTATAACATGATGAATTTGTTTAGGTTTAGATAATTAGGTTTATGAAAGTATATTTTTATTATTGAAAAAGTGATATAATTTTTTCATTACTTGCCAGTGTTTTGTTTTGTTTATACAGTGTCCACTTTTCCCCACCTTTTGAAAATTTCAGATGTGCAGAAAAGTTGAAAGAATAGAATAATGATCAGCAGTATACTTCTCACCTGGATTTTTCAGCTGTTGTTAATATTTTCCCATATTTGCTTTCTCTTTAAGTAGTTTGAGATTTTTTTTCAGAACCATTTGAAAGTAAGTAGCAAACAGCATAACGTTTCTTCCCTAAAATATTTCAACAATGTTTCTTCTAAAAGCAAGGACATTTCTTTTATAACCATAATATTATTACCACACTCAAAAAATCTATTTTTGATAAAATAATATCTAATATAAACAGCAAATTATCCCAATTGTCCTTATAGTGTTCTTTCTAATGTTTGTTTATTGTTTGATCCAAGACCCCCATCAGGGACCACAAATTGGCAGCTGGTCACCATGTATTTTGATTGTTTCCTTTTTATCTAAATTGGACCCATCACTCACTGCCTCTTTTTCTTTTTTTGTCTTTTATTATATTGACATTTTGGAAAAGTCCATGCCAGTCCCCACATCTGTTTTTGACTAATTGTTTCACTAGATTCAGGTAGATGTTTTTGACAAGAATTCTGCATAGATGATTCTGTCTAAACTGTTTTCACTAGGTACCTACGTAGTAAAAATGGAATTCGCTTACATGTTGCACAATAGAATAAAAATCATCCTGAAACTAATTAAAACGTAATCTAATAAAGGATATTTTAAAATTCATTTATTTTATTTGAAAACTCTTTTCAAGGTATTCATTTTACCATATCAGTCCTTTATGGCAGACAGAGCCGGTAAGTCAGCTCTGTTTTATAGGTATGTTATTTCTGTTTTATAAGTGAAAAAACAGACTCACAGATCAGATAGAACTTGTCTAGCTAGTAAGTAAAATTATATGGCTCACTGTTTTTCTATTTCCTCATAGACATACTGCTAGACTAGATCTGGAAGACAAAATTAGACTTTTTCCTATCTCCATACCCACTCTGAATAAGTTTTGAAAGTAAGAAGTATCTCTGAAATGAGGTTGTGAGCCTGAAGCCACGGTTTCTACCTCTAAGCAATGGTGTAGATATATGTTGAATCTTTAGCATTTAAATGTAAGAGGGCAGTTATAGTGGAACCCCACTGTTACTGTAGCCAGGGTATCTGTATTTTCTTGTCTGATGACAAGGGTGTAATTCCAGAAAAGCAGTTAACAGTGTTCACATGGCCCAGCTGAATTGACCTTTTTTCAGTTGACTCATTTTTCCTTGTGGTAATAAAAGCTGATGGCCTGGTGACTGATGCGATTTGGTAGTCAATCAGCTCCATTATTAAGATGACTGAAATCACCATACTTAGAAATCCCAGTGGTGGTTTCACAATTGACCATTACAAATTCACAGGAAAATGATTAATCTAGTAATTTGTATAGACTCGACCTTAGACTTGGGGACAACGTGGGCTGTATTTGACCCTGAGGACTGATGACATAAATTGTCATTGTGCATGACTTTTGTCTCAAATACAAAAGAGGATTTTAAGATTACACCATGAAATAAGGGTTAGGTTGAGAAGGTTAATAGAATTTAGTTGCTGATCTCGAAGATTGAACTGATACCAAGGTGTTCCATTCTCTTGTGTTGTGATGTTGCTATCTTCATTTTCTCTGGGGCTGATTCCTGCTCTCTCTCTGTAGCAGAGAGTTGGCAGTTCCTACTCCCACTTTGGGTTTCCCTTGAACGCTTCCATTCACCTGAAAACTGTTCTTTAGCAGCAAACACCCTGGTTTCCTTATTTAAATATGACTATTTCTATCAAGAAGTCTATTTGTTACTTCTGTAAGCCTGGCTGCTATGTAGTTATATCTTCTATTAAAGTCATTTTTACTTATTTTTTCTCAACTTAGCCAATGATTCAGATTTATGGAGAAGTTAAAACAATACTAGAGGGACACTCATGCCACCTGGATTCAGCAGTTACTATTGCTGTCCAGTTTGCTTTAATCTCTGGGCGTTCTTCTTGGGGGGAGTTGAAGCTCTTTGTATTTTGTTTTTAATTTGTTTTATGATGGTATAGCTTACATAAAATTTACCAATTGTAAGTGTACAATTTGGTAACTTCGACAAATAATATATGGTTGTGTAATCATTACTACAAGCTTTGAATTATAGGTTTTTTAAAGCATTTCTGTGAGAACATTTAAGTTCTGTTCTCTTCACAAATTTCAATTATACAGTAGAGTCATCAACAATAGTCACTTTCAGACCTTATTTATCTTATAGCTGTCAGTCTATAAAGCCTCTTACCTACATTTTTTGCTAACCCATTTGAGTATGTCTCCAACATTGACACTTCATCCCTGAATATTTCAACATGCAACTATAAAAAATAGGAAACTCTAAAATGAAAGTGTGTGAGTGTGTTTGTGTGTGTAAATGAAATTACAGTACCATTATCACAGCTAACCAAATGAACAGTAATTATCTTACATCATCTAATAACCCAGTCCATATTCACATTTCCCCATTTTCCCTAAGATGTCCTTTTAAAAGCTTTCGCTTTCAATCTAGGAATGTTCAAGGATTATGCATTCTTAAACTGTAAATTAGGTCTAGAGGCTTGATTAGATTCATTCTAAACACTATTTACAAGCATGTTTCATGCATGATGACAAATACTTTATAGGGCATTCTGTTCAGAGGCACATGATGTCAGGTTGTCTCATTATTGCCAATGTCACATTTAATGACTTGGTTAAGGTGGTGCCCCCATCTCTCTCCAGCATAAAGGTAAGTTTTCCTCTTTACTATTAGCAGGTAGTCAGTGAGGTGATAGTTTGGCACTGTGTGAATATCTTTGTTGTCCAATAGTCTTTCACATAATGGTTTTAGTGACCTGATTGCCCTTGTCTGAATTGCTTATTACACTGGAGATTGCATATGTTATTCTCATAATATCCCTCATTCTACATGTGTTAGCTGGCATTCTTTTGTAAAGAAGGACTTTTTTTCATCAAGTAGGAATGAATCCCAGTCCCTCCTGAAAAGGCAGGATGAAAGCTTACTGTTTTAATTACCAGTTTTCAGAGTAAGGAGTTGGTATTACATACTGGTCTTATACTGATATTGGCAGTAGGTATTGGAGCAGTATTACTCCCTCCAGAAGAAGCAAATGAGTGTTGTGTCTGTTATGTTCTTCCCGTATTAATGATAAACTCATAGATTTTCATTTATTCAATGTTTTAAATTACTTGGTTTTTAAATATAAGGTAGATGTTTTCATTGTTTGGCTTACTTTGGAAATTTCTAAGGATACATGTATTAGTATATTCTCAAATAAACAAGATCTTTGATAAATGCCAACTTGGTATTTTCTGATCTATAGAGCTGGTAAGCACCAAATAAAACTTAAAGAATAGTGGTTTTGTTTCAGTTTTTAGTATATTTTCGATTTTGGGTCTCTAAGATCTTTTTATGCTTAATAATGTTAAATATTAAAGAACAAATCAGAATTCTTTTCTTTTGGTTGTCTTCTCTCATGATTTAGAAAATAATAATTTTGTTTAATGCCACTTTAAAAATTATGTAAAAACATAAATTTTGCAGTTGCTAAGGTATATAAATAATAGTTTCTTTATTTTGATCACAGGATCTGTTCTCTAACTATAATTTTTGTTCTTCTAAATGGCATTTCCTACAAAGCTAAGTCAGTTTATTAATTTTCATAGGGAGCCATCTGTGGAAAGAGTCACATTAAGGAAAGAAAAGCCTAAGCTATTCCCCTCCTCTTTTCAATCCAAATTTGAAAGGATGGTTTACTTCAAAGTGATTGCTTCAACTTCAAAAAACTTCCCTATTAATGTTCTTGAGCAAGACATTCCCAATCAGGGGTATTTAACAGAGCCACTATAGAATCCTCTATACATTGCAGAAAACATTTTATTAGCTAAAGTTTTATCCATTGCCAGTGGAGTGGGGAGTGGGATGGAAAAGTGGTGTGGGTTTTTGTGATCAAAAGTCTTTTCTTGCTTTAAATACTATATATCACTTTAATAACTAGTAAAAGTTATGCTAAACAAATCAGTATCACTACTTGATGTTATAGACTTTTGTTGAATTGTCTTGGAACTGCTTTTAGCCATTATGTTTGTCACGGACCCTAGCAAGCAAGATTATTATGAAGTACATGGGATTTTTTTTCTGATTATGTTAGTCCTTTAATGTCCCAATCCTACCAATGATTTAGATTATCCTTTATTAAATATAGCAAAAATAATTATTTAAACAAGACTTTTCCTTTAGGAGTTTACATCTGATTTAATTGACATAAATTGAAAAGAATTATGTCGCACTAATACTAATCCTTCCTAATGCTTGGTTTAATTTATTGTTATGGTTTACGTATTTCAAACATTCCTTGCCATATATTGTGAAGGTATACTTTCTATGTCATTAGAGTATATATAAGGTCTAGAGCTAGTTTTTGGCCAGCAAAATTTTGTTTTCATTCCTGATTAACAAGACTTTAGACCAACTACCTTTCAAATAACTCATTTATTCTTACAACATGTTTATGAGGAAACAGTGAGTGAAATAGTGCTATCTCTGCATTATAGGTAGGAAAGCAGGTGCTTAGTTTTTTGTACTTGTATTTTATTTTCAACTTTTGAGGGGAAAAATTTAAAGATAATCTATATAGAGAAGGGTAGAAATAAACCTATCTCTGCCCTCACACATTGCCCCCACCATAGAATTATTTTGAAGCAAATCCTGGAGACTATATGATTTTACTTGTAAATTTAACAGTTATACTTTAGAAAAATATATAGTCATATTTTTTTCAATATATCATGAAGAATTCAGTGTTCAGATTTCCCAGTCTTGAAATTTTTAGATTAGTTTCTGAATCAGGATTTTGAAATAAGGGTTTATATTACAGTTAATTGATTTGGTATCATAAATCTCTAAATCTGTTGGAGTGCTCTAGCATTCTCTCTCTCTCTCTCTCTCTCTCTGTCTCTCATACACACACACATATACACACACATTCTCTCTCTCTCTCTCTCTTTTTCACACACAATTTATTGAAGAAATTGGGTCATTTATCCTACAGAGTTTTCCATAGTCTGAATTTTGTTACCTGCATCTTCGAGTTGTCTTTTTCCTTTTCCCTTCTGTTTTTGGCTAAGATTTAGGTTGGTTGGTTGGTTGGTTGGTTAATAACAATATGTCTTAGGAAATACTGTGTACTTTGTTGGGAGGCATTTAAAGTTGTTTTTTTTTGTTTTGTTTTTTGTTTTTTTTTTTGTTTTTGATAGAGAGAGAGAGGGAGAGTGAGTCTGAAGCAGACTGCACTGAGTGTGGAGCCTGACATGGGGCTGATCTCACAACCACAAGATCATGACCTGAGCAGATACCAAGAGTCCGATGCTTAACCAACAGAACCAGCCAGGCACCCCATATTGGGAAACATTTAATATGTCTGAGTCTTCTAGTCATATTAACATCCACAGATGAGCATTGTTTAGATCCTTTATTTCATTAGGGATTGCAAACTGGTGATATTTTAATATTCTTCGTTTATTAGCTGGGAAATTTCTACTTTGTCAGCTATTGGGTTGAGGTACAATTCTTATAGGAAAGACAGAATAAAGGCTTTAAATAGTTACCAAAATAGTGAGGTGGTTCCCTTAGCATCCTTCAAAAGTGACAAGTGAGTGCATTTTAAATATCATTATGAATTAATAGATTTAAAGACTTCATAGTCTTTAAATTCATGTAGACTTCATGCATCAATCCATTATCATTGTTATTGATGTTCAGATGGTCCCATCTTTGGCTACTGAAAGCCTCTTCAGTTTGACTCTTGAGTCCTTTTGATACAACCCTAGTAATCTTTGATTTCTGGTGGGAGAATATGTTCTGGGATTATCTTGTACATTTCCTCGCCCAGGCTGAAATCAGCCATCTCTGTAAAGAGCTCTGATTCCTTTTAGCAGTAAAGAGTGTTTAGAAACCATAATCTGGGTACATGGTAGACTTTTTAAAGATCATATAGTCAAAAGTAAGGTAAGAAATGGTTTGTAAATCTAGTTCTGACTTAGTAATTTCCCAGTATCACAGAAATTGACAGGTTGAAGTACAGTTTTAATTAAAAATAATGAACAACCAACCTAAAAGAAACTTTCCTTTGATTTCAGAGTTAACTGTATGTTGTCATAAAATTGACTTCTTAGATTTATTGACTTTACTTGGCTGTCTCTGAGTACCCACCATCTCATGCAGAGGAAGGTTGCAGTTCCGTATATGGTGACTGACAAAGGAGATCCAGCCAAAGATTAAAATTTCACAGTGAAAGTCTCAAATCTATCCACAAAGCAATAAAAGTTGACTTTAAAACCTTCCAAATAAACTAAATGGTTTGGGCAGAAAACTCTGTCTTTGGATAGAAAACTCATTTCAGAAAATCAGTGTCCTTATCTATAAAGAGTAGGATTAGGATCATCTGTGGGATCTGACTCTGTCAACCTGAAACTGTCATTATCTGAGTTTTCTCCTATCTCATTCATTTGTTCTCCAAATATATTTCAAATACAGTGAGTGACAGACAATATTTTAGGCAGTAGAAAGAGTGGGAGCAAAAATACCTAAGCTGCTTGCTTTCATACCCTAAAAAGCACCTTGTATTTTCTAATCCATTCCTCTTTTGAGAAGTGCAGTTTTAAGCACTCTTATTGGTACTTTGTCCACAATGAAAAACAACTTGCATAGACTTTCAGACATTATCAGAAACTTTGTTTAATGACTTTTTCTTTGACATGCAGTCTTTTGGTTGAAAAAATTCCCATTAGTTAAATTATTTTGGGTGATAAAATATAGTAAGTTAATTCAAATGATCTATTTTGTGTTTCATTTGCACCTTTTAAAAGCTTCTCATGTTTTAAAAATTTAGTGGTATTTATGGTTCTCAGAGTTAATGGAGTGTATAATGTATAGTATTTTTATATTATTGCATTATATTCTCTTAGAAGGATATAAATGATCCAGTTCATCAGATTTTTTACATAGCTATTTTCATTTGAAATGATATCTTGGTGTTATTAAAAATACACACATTCATCTATAAAAATCACTTTCCTTATTTAAAAGTTGAATTCATTTTAATCCTATATACAAAAGGTAGTTAGAAATTTGTATTAAGATAGACTAGGGTAGAAGGAAGCACAATTTCAACAACAAGAATACTTCATATTTCATTGTTTTTTTTTTTTAAATACTAATACCAATAGAGTGTTCTCTTGCCCTCCTCCGCCACTGAGTCAACCTTCAATAAATCTTATTGAGAGCATATTAAAGATTCTTCCTAGTGCTTAAGTCATTCTCTGCTGGTGATAATAAGCTTTCTATTTAAAGAGATGGATTATATGCATTTTCATGCCATTTAGGACACCATTTTGTTTTTATATTGTATAAATAATTACTTAAAAGAGTTCATTCACAAAGTTTATTACCATGGCACAGGAATGTAAAAAAACCCTGTTCTTTCAAATTACAGTGTTGACCATAAGTCCATTATAACCCTCTGAAGACACTCACATTCCCACATTTTAAAATTGACAGGGTAGGCTGTCTCTAAGATGGTTACTAAATCCTCACTTTTTGTGATACTCCAAACTTTCAAAGTTATGTTGCCACTTCATGCAGCATCCTTTTTTTTTCTCATGTGATTCTTGAATAAGAATTCCTTCCTTCAGGAAAGAACTTCTGTAGTACACAGTAGTCCCTTCCTATCTGCAAGGCACATGTTCCAAGACCCCAGTGGATGCTTGATACTGTGGATAGAACCGAACCCTGTCTATACTGTTTTTTCCTATACATACAGAGCTCTGATAAAGTTTAACTTATCCATTAGGCACAGTAAGAGATTAACAACAGTAACTAAGAGTAGAATAGAATAATGCTAACAATATACATAATAAAGGTTATATGAATGTAGTCTTTTCAGTCTCTCAGAGTACCTTGTACTGTGCTCACCCTTCTTGTGATGATATGAGATGGTAAAATGCCTGTGTGGGCCCTCCTGAACCTCGCACACACATAATCGAGGCCAACAAGAGGGCCCCTCTGACCCTGGAAGCTTGGATCGACCTTCTAGCCAACAAAGCGGACGGCAGGCCATTAGAATCAGGAGACTAAACTAGCCACAGCCAGACGATCCCAAAGGTCACATTCAGATGCATAGGAAGAAAACCTTAATTGTACCGTGGATTACAGAGACTCCACGGGAGACATCACTGAGAAGCGATGCTGTCCCCTTCTAACTTGGAACACACTCTGTCTAATCCTGGTCGGGCTCTAGACCTCATTGTTGAATGAATGAACGTGAAGTTACTGGAAATGGCTTAATAAATGAGGGTGAAGGTTTAGATAGCAGTAACACCTACCTGAAATAATACAACTTGGAGCTTTTAATCTAAATCACTTCTGCTTTTATTTTTTATTAAGTGCCACTTTTAAACATTTCTGTGACTAAAAAAAAAAAAAATGAAGTGAGATGAATGACGCAGGCGCTGTGATGTGGCGTTAGGCTACTACTGACCTTCGGACCATATGTCAGGAGGAGGATCATCTGCTTCTCAGACAGCAACAAACTGAGGATGGGGGAGCTGGTGTATCAGGGGTTCACCTCCCCGTATTTACCCATTCTTCAGGGAATGTACAGTGTTTCTTGGTTAACTCTTTGCTACTTCTGTAATGTCCACATAGACATCATTGTATGTGTATGTTGGTTTTGGGATGTGACTATACATAGAATCTCTCTTCACTCAAGGCTGCAAGCAGTGAGGAATTTCTTCTCACTCCTAATCAGCTTTTGCAATTGCCGGCTAAATATTCTTCTACACACACTACTGTAGGTTTAAACATATGAGTCTAGAACTGTTCTACCTGGTACAGGAGCCATTAGCCACCAGTGGCTGTTAACCACCTAAAATGTGCCTGGTCCAAATGTGATGTGCTGTAAGTATCAGAGACGGACTGGATTTTGGAGACTTAGTATGAAAAAGAATGTAAAATATCTCAAAAATGTTTTTTGCTCACATGTTAGAATAATATTTTGGATGTGTTGGGTTACAAAAAAAGACAATTTTAAAATAATGTAATTAATAAATACAAAATGATTTTCACCAGTTTCATTTTACCTTCTTAATGTAGTTGCTAGAAACTCTTAAAATTACCTATGTGGTTCACATATTTCTAATGGACAGCACTGCTCTAGAACATTATCAGTCATTATCCAAGCAGCCAAATCCTTATTGTTGCATAAATAGATAGTTGTATTTCAGACTTCTTTCCCCAAAACTTGGAAACTGCATGTAGATGCTAGTTGTCAAGTGGCGTGGTAGTGCTTGAATGACTTGGGAACAAGACTTTTCTACATATAGACAGGAGAAGCACCACAACGTCATACCTAGTACCACACAGAAAAAGTTTAAACTACCAACATGAAGGAAACCATTGCCTTTGTTGCTGATGGTTGCATTCAGCGTTTAAAAAAATAATTGGTACCATCAGGAAGGTTATATTACTTCATGGATCTTTAGCTATGAGCTTTGTAAATGAATGTTACATATGAAATAAATGTTAATGGCGAAAACCTAACTGCTTTGCTGCAGTAAACACTAAGTTATGGTTTTACTGCTTTAAGTGATAACACTGTGTATAATGCCTGAATATTAGAATAACAAACATACTTTACTGATTCTTTTATTTTATTACTGTTGGAAATGTAGTTAACATAATTCACATTACAGTTATGACATGCTGTACTTGTTTTATTGCAAATTTTAAGATGTATATAAAAGACAGCAAACTCCTACTTAAACAGATCAAAACAGGTTATGTTTTAATCTCATGTAATTTAAGTTCTCTATGTAGCATACTTTGAAACGTTATTCAGTATTTTTCATAAAAAGCAATTTTTATAGATTTAAGTCTGAATATTGAAAGTTCTCAAAATTACATCTTTTAAGTGATCGGCAATAAGATTTATAATTGCATCTGGTGTAAGTATAGTAGCTAAGCACTAAAACATTTATTTGAATATTACAAAAATATTCTCTTGTAAAATACCAATTTTGTCCTAATTTTTAGGAAACCAGAATTCGGGCAATGGATAAGGATACCAAGAAAAAAATTCATAATTTCTCTGTCATCAATCCTGTTGCTGGACAGGCTGTAACTCATATCTTTGTAGCAGACAATAGAGAAGATCTTCAGAAATGGATGGAAGCCTTCTGGCAACATTTTTTTGATCTTAGTAAGTTGATGTTTGGACTTACTAGTAATATATTCATGAAGCATGAAAGGATGCACAAAGCAATCTAAATATTAAAATTATAATCCTTTGGTTTATATCAAGATTTTTTTTATGCTCTTGAATAAAATGACAGGATATCATCAGTGCATTGATGCCTTTTTCTCTCAACCTTTTCCCAGTGCTGACTTACTGTAGTTTATTATACCTTTGAATACCTGTTATTTTTAAGTTTCTCTGTCCCTAAAAAAATTAGGCCACATTTTTTTCAAAATATTAGGTTTTAACTGGTTAAGGCAATGTGTTTGATCAAAGGAATAAGAAGCCATTTGAGTAGTAAAAAAACTTCTGTAGGTTAGTGATGATCCTAAACATTTGAAATATTCAGGAGACTCATGTAACCTTCTGTTAACTCCAGATTCATTATATCATCTTGGACATCATCCAAAGATTTTTTTTAAAACCATACATATGGTTTTTCAGTTTCAGTAATACAGCCCATGATTATAAAAACAATGTGATAGTAATATAATAGAGTTCTACTATGTAAAATATGTAAGGTTCTAATATTCTCAATTTAAGGAGGAATTTTATCAACAAGAAAATAATGAAGTCATATATTGAAAATGTAGATTATTGATAACAGCTATTTCTAGTCAAACTAAGCCTACTGTTAGAGTCAACCAGTATTTTATGTCTTCAGAATGCTTTTTTATAGAATTACGAAAGATAGGCATTTTCTAACGACAAAAAGTTGTTTCTGCAACTCCTAGAAGAAATTTTAGGATTTCTTTTTTTTTTTTTTTTTTTTTTAAAGATTTTATTTATTTATTTGACAGACAGATCACAAGTAGGCAGAGAGGCAGGCAGAGAGAGAAGGGAGGAAGCAGGCTCCCTGCTGAGCAGAAAGCCCGATGCGGGGCTCGATCTCAGGACCCTGGGATCATGACCTGAGCCGAAGGCAACGGCTTTAACCCACTGAGCCACCCAGGCGCCCCAGTTTTAGGATTTCTTAAGATCTGTTTTGGGAACTTTACAAAAGAGTTAATACCTGCTATCCTCAGATTAATTTTTATAAGCCTACTGTGGTTTATGGCCTGGTCAAGTTATTATAGTGATGATTGGGGTGGAGACAAAGAAGGGAACTAAATGTATTGATTACCTTCCACATACCATATGGCTTCCCTTATTTCCCACAACAGCCCAGCAAGGCAGAAATGATTTCCCTCTCCTCTAAAGTTGAGAAAATTGAGGCCTGAAGAGATTGCTGGTTTACTGCAGGAAACCAGAGGACTCCCTCTATAGCCTTCTGGAATTCTTTAGGACTTGTTTTCCTTAAATACTATCCCTAGGCACTGAATAGATGTTTAAATACACACTTATCAGCATGCGGTACATTTTTTTTTAAAATTTCAGCTGATCTTAGACATGTAACTTAAAAGACGAAAACTTCCTTTCCTTTGCTGATCACATCTGAAATTTTAACTGCTTTCTCAAATGCTCTGCTCTAGAGAGTCTTACAAAGACTATATTATTTTTAGGAGTGATTCTGCTATTTTACACTTTTTATGTGTATAAAAACAGGAACGAGGGGTGAAAGGAGGTAAAAATGCAGACTATTATGATCTGGATGTTAACTGCTAAATGGTCTCATGTTTTTATTTGCCAGATTAGGTAAAATAATTCATCATGCTAAAATGGGGGATTTGGAGGGATACAAATCTTGTGATATTACTGTCAAAATAAGAAAGTGATGACAACTAGGTTCTTACATCTGGCTACTTCTTTAGTATTTAATGATTTGTGGATAAAATCTGCCAATCTATGTGATCTTTAAAGTATAAATACTATTAGACTTACACTTTAGAATTCATTGTATATGATGATATGAAGCAAAGACTAAAATGTCAGTAAAGACTGACTTGTAAGTGGTAAGTGTAGCCTCTTATAATCTTAGATGAAATCTGATGTGTAGAACAAAGTAGAGCATAGATATTTAGGGCAGAATAAACTAAGAGCAATTTAATATTTAGAGTTAATTTCAATTACTTGACTCTGATTAAGAGTAGAAAATCAGGAGAATGAGAAAATTAAAAACCATGAGAAAACATTAATGGCACTAGGTCTGTTTGGCCTGCAGAAGGACAACCTGAAGAGTGGAGACTGGAGGCAAGGGGGATGTCATAGCTAATTTTTAATATTTGAGAGCTAACAAACATGTAAAAGAGGAATGACACTTGTTTTGGATGATCAAAAAGGTAGATCTAGAATGGTGGGTCAAAGATAAATTTTTTCAAGTATTTAATAATATAAATATTGAGTTACATAAGCAGCTTAGGATAACAGATCATTTTGACTGGGAACGTTATAGCAAATATTATTGTGGTAAACATCTTTAGGATACAGATTTTATGTGAATACAACAGCTGTTTAATATTTCGTATTGGTTAGCATGTTGAATCAGGTATAACTGTGCATACTAATTTAGTCACTGATAAAACAAATGTTCCCATTGTAAAATTCACCATTGAACATACCGCACTTGTACCTCTGACTTCAGTAACGCATGGGATATTATGGCTTTATATTCCAGTCTTCAGCATGATTAGTATTCTGCTACCAGTTTAACAATGAAAAGCTTTCATCTATCAATATAGAGAAAATGCTATACTTTATAATTTGCCTAAGATTTGATGGAGAAATGTTTGCTAGTTCAAAGTATTTCATTATTTTTCTATTAAATAAGACCTTATTTTTTCCTGCCCCCAAGAAGGAAAAGCTGGCTTTTATATATTTATCTAAAAAAGGAAGTGGAGGGGAGGAATAAGTTATGAGATCTCAGATCCTACTAGATTTAAATTCTGCAGAGCAACCTTTGAAGCCTCAAACTCAAGATATCATTCCCTTTATGAGATGCTATGTGGGCTATTTTGAAATTTTTATCATATTCTATACTTAGCATCGTAATAAAACATACTAAAAGGTTTTTTATGTTTCGTAGCTATTTAAAGTGATGGATTTAAAATTTATGCATATTACCATATAACCATGGCTATATATTAGATTTAAAACAACAAAAATGAATAGATAATTTGACCAAACATGAAATGTCTTTTATTTTTAAACTATGGAAAATAACTAAATTGGATATCGAGTATGGAGACTGAGAATATAATAAAAGGAAGAAAAATATACATCATAAATCATTCCAAAAAGGCACATGTGTATTACATTTATTTTTCTACAGATGTAAGATAGAGTATAAGAACAGTGAAGCTCAATAACCTACTTTTATAACATGAATATAGAGACACATAGTCTCTGGCACAGTTGTTATCCAGCATGCAGGCACGCAATAAACATGGAATGGTTAAAGTTTATATCCACTCAGAAGAAATAAGCCTGAGCGTTTTAAGATGAAAATAGTAAAACATAATTAAAAGAAAAATTAATGTTGTTCCTACTCTTAAATTTTAACTTAAAAATTGAAACAGCTTAAAGAGTATTTTTTATTTCAAATGACTAATGGCTTTATTTAAAGTGTCCTTCCTAAAATAAATTAGATCCAGTTAGAATTTTGATTGATGTGTCTTTATTATAATAGGCTCTTATATACCTTTTACTTGAATAAAGATGCAGCATTTTTCTAGAGTTATATGAATTTCGAAAAGCATAATCATTAGAAGAAATAATTGTTAAATAAACAATTCTTGTATCTTAATTAGAATTTTCAAAGTTAACACCATTTATGAGAAGCACTGTATCCTTCTAGATAACTATTTCAGTTGATTTTTACCTTTCAACTGTCTTAAGAACTGGGTATTTTTATTTAATATTAAAAGAAGAGAACTTATACAAATTTTTGTCATGAATAGAAATTTCAGTTACTAGAGCATTTAGTGAAATAGTATAGTATTTAATAGCCTAGAGATCTTAGCTTTTTATATCTGTGCACAGAACTTTATTTTTCAAATAGATTACTCTAGTGCTTAGACTTGGACTTCAAAATTACGGGTAGTACTGGGTTTTTGTGGTTTCCTTAAGGCAATGCTTTATAGATTCCCTCTTATTTTTCACAGCAAAAAATATGTTGATATCTACTGAAAATGAAGTATATGTCTTCACATTTATGTTTTAAACTAGCCTGCCTTTTTCTGTCTTTCTTAGGCCAATGGAAGCATTGTTGTGAAGAACTTATGAAAATTGAGATTATGTCACCACGGAAACCACCTTTGTTCTTGACAAAAGAGGCGACCTCAGTCTACCATGATATGAGTAAGTGGGGTTTTTCTTTTCTAAGCTGCAGGGTAACAAAAACAACATTGTCCATACTCAAGCAGCTTATTCTATTGACATTAAAATGCTAAAATTTTCAAGGCACAGTCAAAATGAATGAAAAAAGACTATGATTATAGACTAAGGAACTCATGTTTAATAGATGAATTAATACAAAATTAATGAATACACATTTTTCATAGTTTGAATGCTTAAGATCAAACAAAAATGTTAAAGCTTCAAAATGAATAAGGCTGCGCTGAAAATAAATATTAGCTGAGTAGCTGATGAAAATTCTGAAAATGTAAACTTGCAGATTCTAAAATATAATCATGTTCTGTAATTTTTTCTGTGTTTTATTAAATTTGTTTTAAAGTAATGTTGATAAATGAATATTAATAAATGGAAGCTTTCATCTCAGGTCAAAAAATTGGTTAAGTTTAATACTTTGGAAAATTTTAACTTTATAGACTCATTAATTAATATTCCATTTTCCCACACTTTGAAGGGTATTTATTTCTCTGTGGGATTGCCTGAACGAACAGTGTTGTGAACAAACACAGGTCAACACTAAATTCTATTCTATTTTTACCACCAATATATACTTTACACACACTTTAAAATGTTAGATTAAAAATGATACAACCAGTGATTCATTTAATATCAGTGATTCATTTAACAGACGTTTACCTCTGTTCTCTTATTTTTCCCCAAGGAAAAATTCATCCAGCATCCTTATCACCAAACTGGTATCAGGGCTTCACTCTGTTTCCTTGGGTTTCTGGTTTTGGAATTTTTCCCTATTAACAGAGACTTTGCTAGTCTACAGGAAAGGATGTTAATCCAGTTACACTTGTCCAAGTTTACATATCAGGCTTTTATAAAAAGGGGATCTCCTCTTACCTAGAAGTCAGAATAAATTTTAAATCTAAGAAAAGTTATTTAATAAATATTTAACCTATAGAATTGAAAAAGTTATGATGTGTCTATACTCCTTTGAAAACTGGCTTATATTCATTTATTTAGGAATGTATTTGTGTGTGTTTCTGTGTGTGTGTGCGTGCGCGCGTGTGTCTGTGTGTATGCAGTGCACAGTGAATGATCTTTTTTTTTGGTTCTTTTGGTAGGGTTATTTTTAAACTCAAACCAGTTGCTTCTCCATTGTGTTTTTGATGACCATTATAGATACTGATTTAGAAAACAATAACTCAAAGTGTACACAGCTTTTGAATTTTTCCCCCATGTACTTTTTCTCAAAATTATTACAGGCATTGATTCACCTGTAAAACTTGAAAGTTTAACTGATACAATACAAAAAAAACTTGAAGAGACAAATGGACAGTTTCTTATTGGTCAGCATGAAGACTCCTCACCACCTCTTTGGGCCAGCCTCTTTGATGGTAATCATCAAGTGGTTATCCAGAAAAAGGTATTATCTCCTGCAAGTAACCAGCTACATGATGGGAAGGGGAAAAAAAGACGTGCTCCCCTTCCTCCTTCTGATAAAGCTCCATTCAGCTTAAAAACACAGAGTAACCTAGATCAATTGGTTAAGGACAACTGGGAAAAAACAAGTGTATCTTGGACCTCGCCTTTGGATACCAAGTTATCAACCCTAATGCATCACTTACAGAAACCGATGGCTGCTCCTCGAAAACTCCTTCCTGCCAGGAAAAATAATTTAAATGATGATAGTGAACACATAGACACTAAAACCAATTTTGAAGCCAAGCCAGTGCCAGCTCCAAGGCAGAAGTCTATCAAGGACATTTTGGACCCTAGATCATGGTTGCAGGCACAAGTATAGAAAACTCTTAATGTATAAAACATTTAACAAAATCTATACTGCTAGGCTTAATTCAGAAGCACTAGAGATATAGTAATATGTAATTATGTTGGTAAATATGATAGTGACTTACATCAATAATTAATAAGCTATGAGGTCTAAAAAATGCTTTATTATGAAGAATTGGATTTCTCTTTTACTTCTGATCTTTGGAATATAAGTGATTTCCCTGGTAAAGTGCAAGAGGCAGTTTCAGACAATATCCTAATTGTTTGAAGGGTTAATTTATTCCTAAATTAGTGCCAGCAGTGAGCAAGCACTAGGCAGAAGAAGGCATTAAAATTTCTTTGGGGAGAGACTGTCTAGTAATTTAAAATGTGTTAAATATGAGCCATATTCTCATTGTGAGAGTTTTAATACTAATGGAATGTTTCAAAAGTTTTATTCAAACCACAAATTATAGAATCCACCCAAGAAAATTTCTTCTTAGCATTCTGGAATTCTCATCTAATGGTTCACTGGCTCTCATCTATTGTTTAACTCACTAGTTAACTCACTGACCTTTCAAATTCCTGGGATAAATTTTGGAATATTAAATTCTTCATCTTTAAAGGGAATGCATAATGTGTTATTCAAAGTTGTTTCCTTGATGAGCCCTGAAATCCTGTTGACATTAACTCTCATAAGTGAAGCATAACATTTATTAGTTTAGAGAAAAGGTAAATGAAATGTTCTCTATTTCCACTTTTCTATGCATGGTGCTAATTTCCATTATGACATTGGAATTTGGGGAAGTGAGTAGCTGATTAACACCTTAAAATTCATTTAATACTTATTTAAAAAGCAGATGGCTGATTCAAAAATATCAGAAAAGTTGGCCATGATAATAATTTTCAGAATTAATCCTTTTAAAACATTTTAATTAAATTTCCTTTTTCTAGTAAGGGTTGATGTCTGCTATTGATATTATTCATTAAAAGTCATATTCTTACAACAATGACATCGGAATCATTTCCATAGGAGGTAATTTCCATAGCAACTAATCATTGTGACCCAAACAGGATTATGAAATCAAGTGAGGAATAAATAGCGAGAGGATGAATACCTTAAAGGAACAAAAAAATCCTTTTTTTAAATAATAATGCTTCTTGTAAACAAGAGCTGAACAGTTTTAAAAATCAAATCAGAATTTCCAAATAAAACAGTTTCCATAAGGTGTCAGCAACGGCTCAAAAAATCTGAAATCACACTGAACCCTAAATGTCATTGCAAGAAATAAAAATATAAGAATTAAATTACTGCCCTGTGTATAATCTCTAGAGATCTTTTTAAAGCTCATGAGCACTCTATTTGGACCAGAACTACATTATTACAAAGTAAAATGAACACTTGACAAAAAAGTAACATTAATTTAAATGGAGCCTTTCATTATTTTTAGATAGCAGTCTTTCTTCATTTATATAGAATGATGTAACTGCCAGGTTACTTTTGTGTTTGCCGGGGACTCCTCGTAACAATTGCAACTCGGGAGAGTAATGATACAAAAGGTCTCTTGTGACCTTCGACACCATGATAGACATGTATAGTATTTGATGAGAAGGAAGCCCCATGTGCCTGCCTTTAGAGGACTGTAGAGACAATCACATGCATGAAAACCTGCAAAGGTACGATTGATTTGTTTTTTTCTAATGAGAAGACTCTCATAAATTCTGTTGTGGTTGCCAGTTCAGTAAATGACAATATTAAAATCTACAGGCTATTATTGTTTGAATCTTTGTTTATTTTTTAAACCTCAACTGCTGTTTTTGACAGCATTTGTGACTGTCATTGCCACTAAATTATTGAGCTAGAAGATGCTGCAGGCAAAATTGTTTCTGAAACTGGCATCTAAGCATTTTTTTTTTTAGTCGAAACCTTCCTTATAACAACCACTGTTAAAACTTCCAAATTATATTCTTGTCATTTCCTCATGCATATTATATCAAGAAGGATTTAAGGTGTACTGGAAAGAGAATTTATTCATAGAGAAACTACCTAGCAGTTGTGCCCTCAGTGGGACACTGAAACAAAGCTGAGGCCCTTCCTCCTAGAAATATTTATGTGACGCCTGACCAAGGACCACGGTTATTCAGGCTATTTCTGGGGGCCCACCTTCCTGTATGCTACAGAGCCTTTGGGAGCAGGCTGAAGGCTTCAGCTTCACTTCCTTTAACATGGTGTTCATTAAATGTTAGTTCACTTCCCCCAAAAGGTTTAATACAAAGTCGGGGCTCCCTCCCTTCCTTTTTTCCTTCTTACTCCCTTCCTTCCTTCCTTCCACAGTTAAAAAAAAATCTAAAAATACTTAGTTAAACACTTTGTCAAGGAGTTCGTCAAAGAAGTATTTGTTTTCTCATTTCCTAAACCGGAAGTTTATGACAGATAAAAATATGTCATGTAATAAAAGACATTTCAGCTTTTTATGAGCTGCCTTCTCACATTCCTGTTTGTCCTTTTAATTTGTTTCTTGATATATGAAGACTATAAACTTGAAAACAAAGAGTTAGCTGTCAGAGCTTGATAATAATAATATAATTAGAGAAACAGAAAGAATAGATATTTTATGATATTATGATAATGCTGATGATCTGAAGATAATGTCTTAGAAAATTACATTTACATTTTAAGCTCTGGGACATAAATTACTTACAACAGCATTAAGATAGTATTATTTTTACTTGCTACAAAGTGGTGAGCTTTTTATTTAAACATCTTGCCAAGGACAAAGAAGGCATTTTGTTATTATAAACACACACCTCCTAAGGTAAAGAGTCTTTCAGAATATCAGGCGTGCGGGGTGCCTGGGTGGCTCAGTGGGTTAAAGCCTCTGCCTTTGGCTCAGGTCATGATCTCAGGGTCCTGACATCGAGCCCCGCATCGGGCTCTCTGCTCAGCGGGGAGCCTGCTTCCTCCTCTCTCTCTGTCTGCCTACTTGTGATCTCTGTCAAATAAATAAATAAAATCTTTAAAAAAAAAAAAAAATCAGGCGTGCCAACTCTTGGTGAGTTTGGTTAAATCCTCCTTAACTGTCTGCAGTGCCCCCTGACTTCTTTAAATGGATGTGCATGTATGTGGAAAACTGATTTCATTTATTATAAGTGCCTTATCTTTACCCTTTAAGATCTTACTAAGTAAATTTTTCTGGTCCTGTTTATTAAAAATGGAAGCTGCCTTGCATTAGAGATGATTCATATAAGGTAGGTTAAGCAGTCAAGTATTTCCTTAGGCTTGTGTTCAGCACCTTAGTCACCTACTGAGAAGTTAATTAATTCAGTCCAAAATGAAATTATAGGGCAGTTTGGCGCAATTTATGTTAAATGCCATTTGAATGTAATCACCTGTGTTACCATGAATGAGGAGCAACTGAGTCAGAACGCTGTACCAGGAACAGAAAGAGCAGTGCTTTGGCAGGGAAAATCTCTCTCCCTGTGGTTAGAATTTATCAAAGTCCTTGTCTTCTTAAAGAGTGAATTATTGAATAGTAATTAAACTTTAACTGATGACCATTTATACAGTGTTCTGTTAGTCTTAAACTATAAAGTAGACAGAGTTGACTTTGTGCCCTTACATTTCAAAGGCATCGCTATTTTCAAATGTTTACATGTGTAATGTAACTGCTTCTCTAAGAATAGTTCTATGAAAAAACGGTTTATTTTGGATCATGCGTATTTTTAGTTAGCACTAAAAAGGTGTCATTACCTTTGAATTTTTAAAAGACAAGATTTCATTTAAAGAGATGCTAGGGGGTGTTATTTTTTTTATAACATGCTTGTATGAGTGACATTGTTTCTAATTTTTATTTTTTAATTAAATGTAGGTCGAACATCACCTAGATTAAAACATATTCATGGGATGCCTGGGTGGCTCAGGTGGTTAAGTATACAACTCCTGATTTTGGCTCAGGTCATGATTGCAAAGGTCCTGAGATAGAGCCCTGTGTCAGGCTCCATGCTGGGCAGGGCGTCTGCTTGGGATTCTCCCTCTCCCTTTGCCCCTCCCCCTGACTCTGCTGGCACTCTCTCTAAAAAAAAAAAAAAAGTATCCTATTATGGGTATGTATTTTTTTTTAAGTACCAAAGATTGGTAAGGAAGCCAATGTCGTGTGATTAAAATTTCTATACATTAAAGGAATTGGTTCATGAAGACATTTGCTGCCTTTTTCTTTAGGTACCCCCTTCTGTGCTAGACTGATAGAAGTAAACTGCTGTGAAATCAGCTCAATCAGAAAGACATACCCAAAGCTGGTGTTAGTTATTATAAGACTAATATTTGATAACCTTGCTATAACTAATAATCATCAGAATGTTTACATATAATCCTTCTTACAGTATACTCTTTTAAAAATTCACTGTATAACCTTAGTTTTATGTTATTGATGAATAATTCGCCCAGAGCTTAAGTCATTCTGATAATAAATTAGGAACCTAGGATACTCAGTTGCTGTTAGCCACAAGGAGACTCCTTATGCTAATGTACCTCCCTCAGTGCTTAATTTATTCCCATGGAGCTCTTCAGGGGAGGGGGAGAGAAATGAACAGTCCTGGCTCAATTATATTATTTCAACATTTTACTTCTGAATCTGAAACATGACCAGAAATATTTAACATTTTTTTAAAGCTTCCCTTTCTCTGAGGAGATTTATTACATAAATATTTTTGTTTATCTGAATATAGGAAAAATACCAGTCCTGACATGTTTGATAATTAGAAAACTAGGCAAAATCATTCCAAATCTTACTGAAAATTGTGTTTTATGTCACAGCAGTTTGCTTTCAGAGATATGGTAATCTCTTTATATATTACTGAAGGAGAGAGAGATTGAAAAGATCTTGTGTATACATAGTTATGTCATGTCATAAACATGTTCTAAGATATTGAAATAGAATGTTTCAAACAAAAAGCAGAATCAGACCTATAAATACAGAAGACAAACTGACGGTTCCCAGTGGGGAGGGGATGGACAAAATGGGCGAAGAGGGGTGGGAGATACAGGCTTCCAGTTATGGAATGAATAAGGCGTGGGAATAAAAGGCACAGCACAGGGAATACAGTCAATGGTATTGCCATGGTGTTGTATGAGGACAGATGGTGGCTACACTTGTGGTGAGCACAGCATAACCTAGAGACTTGGTCGAATCACTGTTTGTACACCTGAAACTAATTAACATTGTGCATCAACTATACTCAGAAAAAATTTTTTTAAATAGATGGTTTTGACGACAATGGGTACTTTTCTGAGTGCTATATTTTTGTTTGTCTACTCAAAAAACATTTTCTTTCTGTCTTTGTGAGTAGATACATTTTTGTTGAATTTAGCCATCTTAGTAAACATATCTTAATTTATTGTGGCAATTTTCATTTTATATTAAAGAGGAGAAAAAGTGTTAAAAGAGTTATCTATCCACTTACCTCAACTATTAAAACATGTGTTAATATACATAAAATATAAAATTATAGGGGCGCCTGGGTGGCTCAGTTGGTTGGGCGACTGCCTTCGGCTCAGGTCATGATCCTGGAGTCCCAGGATCGAGTCCCACGTAAGGCTCTCTGCTTGCCAGGGAGTCTGCTTCTCCCCCTGTCTCTTTCCTCTCATGCTCTCTCTCTCTCTCACTCAAATAAATGAATAAAATCTTTAAATATATATATATATATATACACATATATATATATAAAAAATTCTAGATATATAACATATACTCCATCAAGTCTTCAGATATTTTCAATTAATCTTAAAAGACTCTAGTAAGTGCTGCCAGTGTTGGCAGAACAGAAGTCCAAACCTCTCCACAGCTGACAGAAAGCATCACAGCCCCCTTCCAACCTACCACGCCCTGCTGGGCACATTCCTCTTGCTATTCTCAGCGTTTGGACCTTGCCTCAACAAGTTTCTGCTTGCTCATTATTTTCTCATGCTATCCTCTCAGCCTAGAATATCTTTCCTCCCTCTCTTCCCTACGTCCCTCAGCCTACAGGCAGCAAATTTTATTCATTCTTCAAAATGGTAGCACCTCTAAATTCCTCAAGACTTCATGCCCTCTTCAACCTCTCCACCAGGGTAATTACACTCCTTTCTTTGTACTTTATTTATAACCGCTATAGCCCAAGCCCTTGTTCACAGTTTTGTGTTCCCTTACATATTAGTTTTGTGAATTTGTCTCCTGCATAATATATTACCATAAACTTACCAACTTTAAAAAACATCCATTCATTATCTCACATTTGCAGGCTCCCCGCTGAGCAGAGAGCCCGATGCGGGGCTGGATCCCAGGACCCTGGAATCATGACCTGAGCCGAAGGCAGAGGCTTAACCCACTGAGCTACCCAGGTGCCCCATCTCACATTTCTTTAGATCAGCATTCTGCATGGATTCCAGTGGGTTCTCTGCTTTGGATCCCACAAGACTGACATGAAGGTGTCCGCCAGCCTTGGCTCTCTAATCTGGAGCCTCTGGGGAAAATCTACTTCTAAACTTATCTGTTATTCTGTTGTTGGCAGAATTCAGTTCCTGGTGCTTGTAGATGGACCAGGGGTCACTCTCAGCAACTGCAGGTTGTACTCCAGTTTTTACACATGGCTCCCTCTTCAAAGATAACAACAACTCATTAAATCTGGTGGATTAAATCCTCCTCATGAGGGAGTTGAATCTATCTGATTCATATTTATCTGACTTTTCCATCCACCACCAGCTAGGGAAAACTACTTTTTAAGGAGTTATGTGAGTAGATGTGGCCCATCAGGATAATTTTCCCTTTTCATTAATTCAAGATCCACTGATTAGTAACCTTAATTACATCAGGAAAAAATCTCTTTTGCATATAATGTAATCAGGGGCATGATATATTCAAGGGGCAGGACATCTTGGGGTGCCACTTTAGAATTCTACCTATCACAAATTAGGTTTTTCAGGACAGGGAGCATGTGTTACTAACCTTTTAATCCTGTCACAGTGAAATGCTGTTGGAGAAAGAGTATTGGGTGAGTATGTGTAGGGCATTGTGCTAAGCATATGAATTAACTCAGTAGCCCACTAAGTAAACATAGACTTGCCTGGGGTCACATTGCATTGTTAGTTAGGAGTGTGGATTCTGGAATTAGACCTGGATTAACTTCTAGCTCTGCGTGACCGGTTGGAACTTTTTTTTTTTTTTTTTAACATCATCTAAGTTTGGGGTTTTAGGGTTTTTCTATCTTTAAGGTAAAAATAGTACTTACCTCATAGGATAGCCATGATTATTAAATAAGATAATGCAGGAAACAAACATAAAGCCCAGGGCCTGGTATTTAAATTCTTACCTTGTTTCGCTAGTGTGATATATAACATTGTAACAAATGTATAAAGAAAGTCATGAGAAGATCTAGCTAACATATACACATGCATACATATATTCTTAAAAGAATTTTAGGGTGCCTGGGTGGCTCAGTGGGTTAAGCCTCTGCCTTCGGCTCAGGTCATGGTCTCAGGGTCCTGTAATCAAGCCCTGTATCGGGCTCTCTGCTCAGCAGGGAGCCTGCCTCCCCCTCTCTCTCTGCCTTCCTCTCTGCCTACTTGTGATCTCTCTCAAATAAATAAATAAAATCTTTAAAAAAAAAAATTTAACCCAGCTCCATTTTTTTTTTTTTTACTTCATGTGAAAATATCAGACTTTAAGAGATATCTAAAAATGTATCCGAATACTTATTGTGTAAGAATCCTATGTTAGGCACCATTGCGGTTTGGAAAATTAAAAAGAATACTTATTCTTGAAAAGTTCACGTGTTTGTAGGATCAACCATATTAGAGAATAGCAAGGTGACTTACTGCTTGAATTTGCATTCTGCATATCTAAAAGTAATATATCTACACAGACGTTTAAAGAAATCCCTATCTGGGACGCCTGGGTGGCTCAGTTGGTTAAGCAGCTGCCTTCGGCTCAGGTCATGATCCCAGCATCCTGGGATCGAGTCCCACACCGGGCTCCTTGCTTGGCAGGGAGCCTGCTTCTCCCTCTGGCCTCCATCTGCCAGTGCTTACTCTCTCTCTCTCTCTCTCTCTCTCTCTCTCTTCTGACAAATAAATAAATAAAATCTTAAAAAAAAAAATCCCTATCTACCACCAGTGTACCTGAGAAATTAATTGAAAAGATAATACATAAACAAGAGGTGATATAAAGGAGTATTCAGTATATCACAAACATCTAATTTTAAGAGGTACGAGAACTTCTGCAAAACAATTTTTCAACAAGTACAAAATGCCTTGTATGTTTTTACTACTCAAGTGAGTTAAGCAACGCAAAATTACATACTATGAGTATCTTGGGACAATGTGAGAACAAGTTGTAATAGGAAGATTTTTCAAATCGAGGAGAAATAAACAGAATAGAATAGTTTATCCAGTAGGTTCCTGGAGGAGTTTAAGGGGGAATGTAGTAGTGACAGTTGTGGAAAAGAATGGATTAAGTTAGGCATTGAGCCTATTTTGCAGGTAGGAACCCATAGAACGTGGTAAAGATTGGCATGGCTAAAGTATAATTGACAATAGGGGAAAGGTAGGATATATTGGACCACGTGCAGGACCTTAAATGCCAGTTCAAGAAAATAAGGCAAACTGAAGTAGGAATCGTTGACGTCAGCAATACAGTTGAGAGAGTTTGTGGAAAGAGTATTCAGTTTAAGAGTTGGGGGAATTGGATTCTAGTCGTCGTTTTACCATTAAATAGCCGTGTTGCCTGGGCAAACTATTTCCTCATATGTTCAACTTTCCTATTAGTAAAACCACTGGAATGGCTGTTGGTATTTGTCTCGAACTAATCTAGAGAGCCCTAGGCTCCTGAATTGATAGCTTTTGAGGTAGCAAATAGAGAGAGTGATGCCAAGAGAGTGAGCCTCTGGTTCTCCCTCTCCTAATTCAGCTAGAGTAACTCCAAGTTGATCTCTCTCGTTTTATCCCCTCAGGGTAGTATCATAACAATCACCATTTTACAAATGAGTGATTGAAGGCACAGAACAATTAAGTAACTTGCCTAAAGTCCCAAGGTGAGTGAGACACTATTTGAACATCATCATTCACAATCCAAAGTGAGTGCTCAACTTCCTCATCGCACTCCCAGACTTTAATAAATGTGAAATAGCAAAAAAAGATTAAGTGTAAATTTTGCCAGATTAGCTTCCAAACTTTTCTCCTAGTGATGTAGTCCCTTGGTATATCCCTTTGTATTAGAGCCCAAAGGAAAATCCATTTCATTAACAATAAGATCCAGTATATACTATTTTGAGCATAATGCTTGGCCCCAGAAGGCATTCAGGAGGGACCTGCATTGGGTATATGTAAACTTGAATTTACCACTAAACTATGGAAAGCATAACAACAGAAATAAGAAGGGGAAAAAAAGATAAATTGCATGTAAGGAAATCAGGGAGAACTGGAAGAAGTATTTGAGCCAGACCTTGAGAAAAAAAAAAAGGTGGGGGAGAGGCATGGGATAATTTATTGAGAGGCCACTGGAGTCAGGGGTGAAGGAAGCCCGGGAAAGGTCAGACAGGATAAGTGAGGGTCCTCAGCAGCACAAAGTTGAAAGAATAAAGTCACCTTCTAAGGTTTGTTAGAACAGTCTTAGAGTAGTGACTGCGCCAGCATATTAAAACTGTTTAGTACTGGGGTTACAAAAATAAATCACAGAACTTTTAACATCTAGAACTGTGGTTCTAAGCCAGGGGTGATTTGTGTTCACTATGGACTATTTGGCAGTATCTGGAGACAGTTTGGATCGCCATGCCTAGGGGTTTAGGGTGCTGCTCAGATCTGTTGGGAAAAGACCAGGGATGCTGTTAACTATGAAGGCATGTCATTTGGGGCCATGCCTATATAGGAAAGGGCATTCTGAGCAGAAAGAACAGAGCAAACGGTAGGGCAGGAGCATTATGGTGGTTTAAAATACATCTACAAATTCTCTGACACTTCTCTTCAAAGGTGGAGCCTCATTCCCCTCTCCTTGAATACAGACTTAGTGATTCACTCCTAGCTAACAGACCGGTGGAGGAGATGCTGTGCGGCAGCTCATGACGCTCGATCATTAGAAGGACGCTTACCCCCAAGCTCTCTCTCAGATCTCTTACTTTGAGGGAAGCCAGCAGCTACCCTCAAAACAGTCCTAGAAGAGACCCCACTGAGGAGGAACTGTACCCTCCTCCCAGCGACAAGCACCACCTTCTGAGTGAGCCATCTCAGGAGCAGATCCCAGGTGTGAGCAGCCTGAGAAATTCCAAGCCAGAACCATCCAGTTAAGTGCTTCCAAAATTCTTGACCCACAAAAACTTACAGTAAGATAATAAATGCTTATTGTTTTAACCAGTAACTTTGGGGGGGGGGTAATTTGTTTCCAAAGCAATAGATGGCCTTAAGAAACTTGAAAATATAAGGTATGCTGAGGGCCTAAAATGGTGTAATTGCACATAGCTGGGGATTAGAGAAATAAAATGGATGAGAGAGTGAAGTCAGATGAACTGCCTTGAAGGTCAGGCTGAGGTGTTTACCTTCCATTTAGTTTCTGAAGAATTCTTCCATGTGGGCTGAGCGTATCCTGATCACCTGTGACCCACTCTCTGTTAGACCAGGGAGGGCCGGAGTGGCGACGGTTGGTATTGGGGGAACACGCTTGCCATGTCTCTAGCAGAGGAAAAACAATAGCCTGTATATGTCACCGACTCCTTGGGAAGTCCATGGACGGCAGGGGCTAGTTTTGAGTCAGGCTTTATCAATACAAAGTGCTGGGGGGATCAAGTCTCCCCTGGCTTGATAAAAAAAAAAAAAAAAAAAAAAAAAAATTAAGGAGAGAAATAACTTCTCGCATGTATCCAGGCCACTAATGTGACCGCATTGACTTGATTCTTCTTACCTACCAGCCTCTTTGCTAGGAGAAGATGACACATTAAATTGCTTCCACCTGCAACATCTGAGCATGACTGAGTTTATCAAATTCTCTTTTCAGTAGGCAAGAGGGAAGGGGAGCCTGAAGGTTGTGAAGAGTGACCCAGAGCCGTGAACAGATTGCAGGGAGGAAACAGTCACGGGCCCAGGGCAAACCTCATGCGTCCACACCAAGCCCTTTGAATGGAGTTCATGATTCCTGCTCTCCTCTGTGGGAAATTCAGCTGTACTTCTTTTTTTTTTCTTCGTAATTTGTGATACCAAAAGTGCATTTTAAATAGTTCTGAGAGCAACACTGACATCATCCCCAAATGAGTCATTCAAAGTTTCTTCAGGAAATTAGAATAGTGTGCCCAGGATACTTCCACACCTTTGCTATTTCGTGCTGCAAAGCATCCCAAGAAATGAAACTCAATAAAAATGCAGAGATATGAAACCATTTTAGATTGATCTCAACCCAAATCAATTACTAAAATAAAACACTTAGAGTGGAGAGCCCTAAAAGTGTTGGACTAAATGTACCACAAGCCTGATCAACACCAGTGAAAATACTCCGTTGTTTTATTTTCTGCTGTGAACTTCATGGGAAGTAGTGGATAACTTGTATTGTTAATGTAATTGGGAGAACACGACATGCTTTCAGCCAACACTTTGCTAGTCCCCATCCTATGTAGGGCTCTGCCCGCTGCTGGGCAGGGGAAGATGAAGATGAAGGCTAGTCTCTGTTTCTTGGGGATTATGTATTAGTTGGACTGATACATGAGGTTCGGTTGCAGTGCCAGAAAAAAAAACAAGTACTTTTCTGATCAGTAACCAACATTAAAACAACACGTATACAATACTCTGCTTTTGTTTCAGCAGCAGGACCCCATTTCCAAGCAAAATCTTACGTGGGCCTTTTAATAATAAAAGAGGTCACAGTGCAACTACACTGGAGTGGAAAGGGAGTAGGAGCACATGGCCTCCCCATCCTGCTTCCTACCTAGGTCCTACCTAGGACCTTGGGGTTTCCCACAGCAATTTGGAAACCATTAGTCTAATGCATTCCTTGAGTCTTAGTGAGGTGCTGCTAGACATTCAATTTATAAACTGATGAGCTTTAGCCTAACTCCTCTTTCTCCTTTACGCAATTTGGTGGGGCCTTCTGGAAACTTATATGTGGAATGCTCAGTACTAGATTACTCAGTTTACAAAACTAAGCAAATCTCAATCCAACAGCACACACACACATGCACGCGTGTGCACGCAAGGCCAGAGTCTTCAATAAGAAAAAAAGAAACTATTAATTCCAGCAGACATATAAGATTTAAACTTAATGGGTTGTATTGTACTCCTGTTTTTTAATTCTATAAGGTGGAGGGAAGGGGGCACCCAAATCTTCCGTGTTCTCCCAAGGGTTTAAACAAGCCCTGAATGGATTCCTGGAACCACAAATTAAGGAGAGAACATATCTCTTTAAATGACACATGTCCTTTCCTCGTGGGCTGATAGACACATTCCTTGTTGTGCCAACTCGCATTCCAGTGAAGAGACAGAAGGATGCCAACAGGATCACTGCTCAGTTCCTCTGTGGCCACAAAGTCTCCATATTTGTCCTCTTCAGATCAGGAGAATGTTCCTTCATCAATCCTGTTTCTAGTAAATCACTCGCTTAACTCATTATTCTCATTGTTCTAAAGCAAAACTTTCCTGAGATACATAGAGGGAAACTCTTTTTGGAACTTCACAATATCTACATGCATTAGGTAGACGCTTCAGCTGAATTATAGATGATTTCCCGAGGTGAGACAAAACAAGGACAAGATACACACGTGCATGTCAAGAAGAAGCAAGAATGAGCAACCCTAGAAGGGGAGGCAGGCACGGAAAAGAGAAAGCGAAGGTGTAACGGCCCACCTCCCTCCCGCAGGGAGTTCCACCGCACAGTCTCCAGCCAGGCCATCGCAGTGAAGGCACCCAGTGGAGGGCTGAGGGAGGGGTGCCGCCTTCACCCACCAGCCTTGGGCCAGTCAGCGTCAGTCCACTAAGCCACAGGCTTATCATTACCCTGCAAAAGGGTAATGACAGGACCTTCTTCAGAAGGTCTTTGCGAGGTTTCAGTGAGCAACCACACATAAAGCCATCTGCAAAGTTCCAAGGAAATAGTCCCTGTCCAATAAATGTTAGCTGCTAAGACTGTTCTTTTTGTCCCAACGTCCAAAGTTGTTCAAAACACAAGAAACAGCTGATACACTGCATGGGAGACAACCCACCGTGGGGTGGCTGCAAGGTCAGGAGCCAGCGGTCGTGCGCAACAGTGTTACCGTGAATTCTGATGTCCGGCGGACCCCCTCATTGATGTCTCACCACCATTTGAAAGCAAGACAATGGCTTTGCCAGGAGCACTTTTTGAATCAGAGCCAGAGGAACTGTTGCAATCAAACGCTCATTAGCTTCGGATGAGCACCTAAGTGCCAGTCAACTTGGAGAAGCTGCCAATCAAAAATGTGAGTTTTTATTTTTACTATGGAGGTCTTTTTTAAGAATAATTACAGAAGCGAGGAATGGCAAGCTCAATTATAAGATGAAGCAAGAGTCATCTGAAGTTGGCACTGAAATCAGAAATGTGGGTGGAAAATTAATTAGAACAGGGAGGCAAAAGCGAGGGGAACGATGTTAGCAAGATTTCTGGGGAACTGGGGATGCTGGTGGCGGGGGGGGGGACCCTGGACTGACCGTTGGCCAGTTAGTGGTTTACCAATTAAATCTGACAGACATGTGGCCCGTGAAGAGTAGGATTTCTAATGAACTTAAGGCAAAAGAATATCTGGTAAAATCTATACTTTTATTTAACTCTCTTCAGTAATTAGCAACGTCTGTTTTCTTTAGCTCCATCTCTGGTTTGAAATCATTGTTAAATAATTATAAAATATAAATAGAATCTTAGCATCTTGGGTGTATTTGGCTGTTGAGAAATCTTTCTCTAGAGAAAATAGCACTTCACAATTGTACTTATTTAGGTTCCTTCAGGCTGGGAAGGAATCTCAAAGGCGATCTACTTCAACCACCTTCCAGAGGCAGGAGCCAGTCCGAGGAGACCATAATATCTGTGAATCTCCAGCCTGTGTTTGACATAAGTTTTGTTTGGGGGGTGTTGTTTTTTTTTTTAATCTTACATTGTTTTTAGAACATTCAGCCTAGATTTCTTGTAATTTCTAGTTCTAAGAAAGGTCTTACATATAAAGATGGCTCATCTTTCCTGAGACTTGCAACTTTTTCCACTGACTGTACTTTGTGATTCTGCTTGGTGGTGATTTTCTGGGTTTCTCCTTACCTTTGTGGGACTAAAGGTGATTTTTTTCAAAATAATAGTCATCAACTACATAATTTCCAGAAACGGATACAGCCGGCACCCTCCAAATTCCTCTTTGCCTAGCATCTCAAATACTTCATTAAAACGGCGATACCAGACTTAAAACACAACGTGACATTTCTCTGACAGAATATAAGCTTCATGAGGGAAAAGACATGTGTTTTCTTCTCGTATTCATAGCACCTAATACAGTACCTGACACATGATAATGGCCTTAGAAGAATACTTAAGAGGCACTGAATGAACATTTGTTAGAGCTGTCACTGTTTATGATTTTCCATTCACCGTGTACCAGTAACTTCTTCTAACGATGTCTACTATTTAGACAGTCACTTCATTGTTCATTAGTACATGACTTTGGTAAGTATATCTCCTGTGAAGAGAAATAATTTAACAAACTCTTATGGCATTCAACACTGATATTTCAGTTACTCAACTAATCCACCCACTGATAGAGTGAACTTTGAATTAAATGCTTTGAAGAATAAAGTCAAGTAAATCTTGATAAAAATCAAAGGCTGTGGAAATCTTGTTTGACAGAAGGCATGAACAAAAATGCTAAAATGAATACTGTTTGGGGTGAAACACTCATTCTACGGCAGACAAAATGAAGAGTAATAGTTCAAGAGTATCAAAATGCCTGTGTGATCAAAAGACAGAAACAGCTTCTTTTTACGATGTCTTAATATTCCAGGACTCATGATAACCTGCCTACACGAGCACCTGTCTTTGTGGTAACTCAAAGTATTTGAACACCTTATCTCATCCAACCTCAAATTTCCTGTGAGGTAGGTAAGCGTTGAGAGCTCTTGGTGCTGTTTTCAAGATGAGGCAAGTGAATGAGAGAGGCTGTTTACACACTCCAAATTTCACAGAGCTCTGAGGAGGAAGTGAAGGTAAGAATTAGCAGTTAATTCCCAGTCATAGAAATCAGTGTCAGAGCTTGAAAGGACATTGTCACGACCCTGGCCCAATGTGGGCTTTTCTGATAAAGATTTATTTGTGAGGACTTGATTCATTTCACCAACCACACAAATTGTATGTAATTTTCTAGTTATCAAAGTAATACAGGACACAGTAACACATACATCCATCTATGTAATACATGGTACAGAAGGGTATTAAATTTAAAAACAGCAGAAGACATATATTAGTCTGTCCTTTTATACCCCGGTGCCATTTTTGAAGATTCTCAATACCCAGTAGTAACCGCTGTTAACTGTTTTTAATGTATGTTTCCAAAAATTTCCTATGTATCTAAAAGTGTACACATGTATCAATTACAGCTTCCACTTCTTATTAAATAACTACACTTGGAAGTTCAATAATCATTCCAAATTTAACATGACCTTCTCCTCTTCTCTCCCGGTCCCAATCTTCTCAGTTCATCTGGAGAATACCAACTCCATGCCCCTAGCTGCAAGGGTCAAGAACCTTGAGATCATCCTTGGCTTCCCTGGTTCCTCCCTACTCTATGTCCAATTCATCAGTAAATCTTGTTGTCCAGGGATCCAACCACTTATCACCTCTCCATTGTTTCCACCTTCATTCAAGCCACCATCATCTCTTGTCTGAATTATTACAATCATCTTCTGACTGGTCTGCCTACTTCTATTTAGCTTCCTGTGGTGTGCTCAGTCCAGTAGATGGAGGGATCCCGTGAAAAGACAATTTCACATATAATGTGTATTTCTTCCCTACTCAGAAACCACCTTTGATGTCTGGAGTGCTTCCTCTTGGAAGCCAATGGACAAGTAAGAAGATCAACTACCCTCAGACCAGCAAGCCCAAAGGAAGCTCAAGCTAGCCAAATGATGTGAGGTCACATATGGGTAAGTACCAAGGCTCCAGACATGTAAATAACGCCTTTTTGACCTTCCTAGCCTATCATAGCCATGAGAAGAATGGAGTCAAGTGAATGACATGGCCATCGCTATATGAAACAGAGCTGCCAGGCTGGGCCCTGAATTCCTCACTCAGCATTCCTGACTCAGGAAATAAAAAGTTGTATTTGAAGATACCATGTTTTGGGACAGTTTATTAAACAGCAGTAGAGACACAAAGCATTCCCATACTAGAATGCTGAGTTCTGTGACAACAAGGATTTTTATTGGTTTTTGTTGACCGCTGTATCCCCGCTGCCTACAACAATGCCTGGAACAAGGTAGGAAGTCTCAGTTTGATTCCTCTGCTAACAGTTCCCTTGGTAGTTGGTCTAGAAAATAATGTGTAGGCACAGGTAAGCCCTTAAGATTCCTCCAATTTTGTTCATTGCTTTCCCTCTACACTGTATATTAAAGAGGGTTCCCAGAATGTGTCTAAAACAACATTTAGCTTCCTTGTACTGAATATTGTTATAGCTATGGCCCATTTAATCCTCACAACAATGCAGTAAGGTAGGCAGCATCATTATTCCCATTTTATACGTGAGGAAATTGAGGCTTGAATAAGCGTCATAACTTGTCCAAAGTCAACATTTTGGACATGATAAATTTGAACTCAACTTCCTCCCTCTATTGCCTCTGTCCCACATAGGAAACTCATTATCTTTAAGTGCTACATTCGTATATTTCATTGCAGTGTCAGGCCAGCGATTTAGGTTTCTACTGTTGAGTTGCAAGTCTGAGAAGGGGAAGAGTAGAATATATCCTTCATCACTGGATTGAAATTGGAAGTATTACGGTTAACTCCTTTTTCTTACAAATGTATATCTGTATCATAGCTCTATCCACTGCAAAGGCCTGGATATCATAACATACCAGTATCAGTGAGTATACCTGGTGCCCAGATGTTGGTTCTAAATACCCTTTCCACTAAAAGAAACCAGAGTTCCTTGTAGAAATGGCTGACACTATTGCTAGGTAAGGACAGCACAAAATGAGTCTGGAACACCTTGTGGCACCAGAAATATGGAAGTGTCCCAGCAGCAAAGCTGGAACCACATGAACAACAAAATCAAGTAGTATTAGATTATAATGCAAAATATAAAATAACTATTCATGAATCTATACCATTATGAACAAATGACTGAATAAATAACAAGAGAATTCCAATATATCTTCATTTATGTGATATATATTTATATATATTTATACAGAAACATATATATACATATTTATATATGTATATGTATACACAATTTATATATAAAAATATATTTATGTGTATACATATATGTGTGTGTACACACACACACACACACACACACACACAATTTATGCAGATACTCACTTCTCCAGGAGATGGAGCATAACCCTCCACTCCTTAAGGTTGAGGCTACACAGAGTGACTTTCTTCCAGAGAGAAGAGTATGGAGAGGAAGAGAGAAAGTAACTTCACAGTGGTAAGACTTGACAAACTCTACCTCAGCCATGTGAGTTCTTTCCCTTGGCCCCCGTGTTTCTATGACATGCCCCACTATGTTTTTGTATGAGTGCTTTCTTACTTTCTGGTACCACAGAATTCTCCAAACTATCTGTGTATTTCCTGCTCTAGTCCTAGAATCAGCTGTTTCTTCAAAGAACTCGGGTTTCTTTTACTCATTTTTACTGAGTATTCTTGCTTCTAGATCTCTCTGCTGACAGGGCAAGGAAATGGGAACACATGAATGTATCCATGTCTATAGACATTTCTATCTGTAGCCACATATTGATAGTAAGCTCAACATGAGTTTAAACTTGCATATCGAACTCGGAACAATTACCTCAGAGATCAGTCTAGTCACTTCCCCTTGATTATTTGTAACGTCCCACTCAAATAGGGAGAAACCTGGTTCCCACCTCCACATCAATTTACCTAATTGTTCATTTCCAGTGTATGCATATCGTGGCAGCCGATCTTTTCAATTTTAATCGTTGCAATGAGTAAGTAGTAGTATCTTACTGAGGTTTCAATTTCCATCTTCTTAATGATTAAAGATGTTGAGTATCTTTTCATGTGTTCGTTTACCATCAATGTTTTTTCTTTGATGACGTATCTGTTTAAGTGTTTTGCTCCTTTAAAAAACTGAATTGTTTGTTTTCTTCTTATTAGGTTTTGAAAGTTCTTCATATACCCTGGATACAGCCCTTTCCCACCTTTTTGGTTGGCAAGTATCGTCTCCCAGACTGTGTTTTGTTTCTTCATTCTCTGAACAGTGATTTTAATGTTGATGCTGTTGATTTATTAGGTTTTTAAAAAATTTTATGAATCAGATTTTTGGTGTCGTATTTACAAAGTCTGCCTAACCCAAGAGCATTGAGGTTTTCTCCTACATTTTCTTCTAAATGCATAATAGTTTTTAGGTTTCACATTTGGTCTCTGGTCCATTATAGTTTGTTTTGAATATGGTGTGACATATCAGTCAAAGTTCATTATTTCTACATGCATATCCTGTTTTCAAGCACCATTTATTGAAACTCTCCAATGAACTGCCTTTGCACATTTGTAGAGAATCAGCCCATGCATTTGTAAGTCATTTTGACTTGGATGCTTTCTATTTTGTTCCATTGATCTATTCAGTCTTTACGCTGATGCCACACTCCAGCTTTGTAATAAGTCTTGAAATCATTGTTAGTCCTACAGCTTTATTCTTTTTCCAAGTTGTTTTGACTGTTTGAGATCCTTTGCATTTCCAAATGATTTTTAGAATCAGCTTGCTAGTTTCTGCAAAATCCCTGCTGGCATTTTGATTGAGATTCCATTTAATCTATAGATTAATTTGAGACCTCAAACAATGAGTTAGGAAATATTACATTCTCTTCTCTTTTCTGGAAGAATTTGCATTATTTCTTCCTTGCATGTTTTATAAAATTCACTAATAAAAGCATCTGGGCCTGGATTTCTTTCCTTTGAAAGTTTCTTTGAAAAATTTAATTCCTTTAATAGATTCAGGGCTACTCAGGTTATCTATTTCTTCTTGAGAGAGCTTTCATAGTTTTAGTCCTTCTAAAAATTTAATGCATGTAATCTATGTTGTTAAATCTATAACATAATGTTGTTTGTAATATTCTTTAATTATCTTTTTACATCTGCAGACTCTACTGATGTCACTTCTCTCATTCCTGATATTGATTATTGGTTTCTTCTCTTATTTTTTCCTGATCAGCCTGGCCAGGGCTTTGTTAATTTTATTGATTATGAAAAACCAACTTTTATCTTATTGATTTTCCTTATTGATATTTGTTTTTAAGACAATTGATTTCCACTTAATTCTCTATTATTTCCCTGCTGCTTACTTTGAGTTTCATTTGCCCTTGATTTTCTAGTTTCTTAGGGTGGGAACTGAGTTCACTAATTTGAGACTGCTTTTGTTTTCTTTATAGGCAGTTAGTGCATGAATTTCCCTCTAGGCCTAGCTTTAGCAGCATCTTACAAATTTTGACATGTGTTTTCATTTCATTCAGTTCAAAATACTTTTAACTCTCCTATTTTATTTCTTGATTGATCATAAGTGATTTAGAAAAGTGTGATTTAATTTCCTAAACATTTGGAGATTTTCTATAACCTTTTGGTATTGATTTCTAATTAATAACACTGTGTCAGGAAACATACATTGTATAGTTTGAATACTTTTAAATGTATTGAGATTTGCTTTGTGGCCCAGAATGTTGTCATTCTTGATTAATTTTTCACATGTGTACACTTGAAAAGGACATCTATTCTTCTGTCATTGGATGGAATGTTCTATACATGTTAGTTAAATTCAGTGGTTGATTGTGTTGTTCAAGTGTTTTATATACCTGTCATCTTGTATTTACCTTTTTAGTCAATTAGGTAGAGATAGATCTTGAAATCCCTAAGTATAGTTGTGGATTTATTTATTCCTCTTCATAGTTTTGTCCATTTTGCTCATATATTTTGAAATTCTGTTAATAGATTCATAAAAGTTTAGTATTTTCATATCCTTCTGATCAACTGATCCCTTAAGCTTTGTGAAATGAACTTATTTCTCCCTGTCACTGTTTTTGCTCTGAAATCTACTTCATTTGATATTAACATAGCCACTCTGACTTTTTTTATAATTAATGTTAGCATAACACATCTCTTTTTAGTCTTTTACATCCTTGTACATTTAACACCATTTGTTCTTTATATTTAAAATGTGCTTTTTGTAGACATTATATAGTTAAGGTCTTACTTTTTAATCCAGTCTGACAATCTCTGCTTTTTTTTTTTAAGATTTTATTTATTTATTTGACAGACAGAGATCACAAGTAGGCAGAGAGGCAGGCAGAGAGAAGGAGGGGGAAGCGGGCTCCCTGTTGAACAGAGAGCCCTCTGCAGGACTCGATCCCAGGACCCTGGAATCATGACCTAAGCTGAAAGCAGAGGCTTACCCCACTGAACCACCCAGGCATCCCAATCTCTGCTTTTTAATTGGGTTGTTATTTAGGTAATATATGTTTAATGTGGTTATTGATATGATAAAGTTTAAGTCTGTCATCTTGCTGTTTGTTTTCTATTTGTTCTATTGGTTCATTGTTCCACTCTTCCTTCTTTTTTGTCCTTTTTTAGATTAGTTGAGTATTATAATAACAATTATTATTACATTTTATTATGCTTTTTGATTTATGAGCTGTAACTCTTATAACTCTTGTTACTCTTGTAATTCTTGTTTTAGTGATTCTTTTAGGCTGAATAGTAAAGACCATCCTTTTAGGTAAGCAATAGGATTTCTCTGCTATATAATGCTTAACTTTTTTTAAAGATTTTTTTAAAAAATTTACTTACTTGAGAGAAAGAGAGAGATAACGAGAGAGCAGGAACTGGGAGGAGAGGGAGAAGCAGGCACCCTGCCAAGCAGGGAACCTGACACGGGGCTCAATCCCAGGATCCTAGGATCATGACCTGAGCTGAAACCAGACACTTAACTGACTGAGCCACCCAGGTGTCCCTACAATGCCTATCTCTTAAAACTTTCACAGAAATAACATTTTTGGATATCTCCTATGTGCTACATAGTGTCCAACACTTTAAATACATTTATTCATATAATACAATAAAACTGTGAAAACAGTCCAAAGAATTTCACAGATATTTGCTTACAGTTACACAGCTAGAAAATTAAACCACTCCGTCCTTAGTCCTGGATCTCTGAATCTTAGTAATTCAAATTAGTGATCTCATTCAGTGCTATATATGGTAACTGCTTCATTTGAAAATTTAATTTGTTTCGTTTTTATTGTTATTATTTCAACTCACAAACCTGTTCTTGGATGCTTTAGCATCAAAGAGTTGCTTGAATTCTCTTTAATGTTTATTATAATTATATTGTTATAATGTGTTTTTATTACTTATACAGTTGTTTTTATTATTTCTATTTTAATTTTATTTTAATTCCAGTATAGTCAATGTACACTGTTTTATTTGTTTCAGGTGTATAATATATTGATTCAACAGTTCTGTATGTCATTCAGTGCTCATCAAGATAAGTGTACCCTTAATCCCCTTTACCTATTTAATCATCCCCCCTACCCAGCTCCCCTTTGGTAACTATCTGTTTGTTCTCTGTAGTTAAAAGTCTGTTTTTTGGTTTGTCTCTTTTTTCCCCTTTTTTCATTCCTTTTGTTTCTTAAATTCCACATATGAGTGAAATCATATGGTATATTTGTCTTTCTCTGACTAACTTATTTTGCTTAGCATTATACTGTCTAGATCTATCCATGTGGTTGCAAATGGCAAGAGTTCATTCTTTTTGATGGCTGAATAATATTCCATTTTATATGTGCCACATCTTCTTTATCCATTCATCTATCAATGGACACTTGGGCTGCTTCCATAATTTAGCTATTGGAAATAATGCTGCAATAAAATCCTTTTGAATTAGTGTTTTTGTATTCTTTGGGTAAATATTCAGTAGTGTGATTGCTGGATCATTCAGTAGTCTTATTTTTAATTTTTTGAGGAAACTCCATACTGTGGTTGCACCAGTCTGCACTCCTTCAAACAGTACATAAGGTTTCATTTTCTCTATATCCTCATCAACACTTGTTTCTTGTGTTTTTTATTTTAGCCATTCTGACAGGTGTGAGATTATAGCTCATTGTGGTTTTGATTTGCATTTCCCTGATGATGAGTGATGTTGAACATCTTTTCCTATGCCTGTTGGCCATCTGGATGTCTTCTTTGAATAAATAGCTGTTCATGTCTTCTGGCTATTTTTAAACTGAATTATTTTGTTTTGTTTTGTTTTGTTTGTTTGTTGGGTAGTGAGTTACAGAAGTTCTTTATATATTTTGGATACTAACCTTTATCTGATATGTCATTTGCAAATATCTTCTCCATTTTGCTGATTTTTTCCTTCTCTGTGCAGAAGCTTTTTATTTGATGAAATCCTAATTGTTTAATTTTGCTTTTATTTCCCTTACCTCAGGAGACAGATCTAGAAAAATGTATGTATGGCTGACATTAGAGAAATTATTGATGTGCTCTGTTCTAGGTGTTACATTTAGGTCCTTAACCCATTTTGATTTTATTTTTGTGTGTGGTGTAAGAAAGTGGTTCTTTGTATGTAGCTGTCCAGTTTTCCCAACACCATTTGTTGAAGAGACTTTTTCCCATTGGATATTCTTTCCTGCTTCATCAAAGATTAAATGACCATATAATCTTGGGTTTATTTCTGTGATTTCTATTCTGTTCCTTTGACCTATGTATCTATTTTTGTGCCAGTACCATACTGTTCTGGTTACTACAGCTTTGTAGTATAACTTGAAATCAGGAATTGTGATACCTTTAGCTTTGTTTTTCTATTTCACTTTTACTTTAGCTGTGTGGGGTCTTTTGTGATTCTACACAAATTTTAGGATTGTTCTAGTTCTGTAAAAATGCTGTTGGGATTGTGATAGGGATTGCATTAAATCTACAGATTACAAGGCACCTGGGTAGCTGAGTCAGTTAAGTGTCTGACTTTTGGTTTTGGCTCAGGTCATAATCTTAGGGTCATGGGATCAAGGCCTGCATCAGGCTTCATGTGCACACGTGGAGTCTGCTAGATTCTCTGCCTCTCCCTGTCTCTCTGCCCCCACACCAACTTGTGCACATGTATTCTCTCTCTAAAATAAATAAATAACAATCTTTTATAAAATCTTTAGAATGTTTTGAGTGGTGTGGACATTTTAACAATATTTCTTTTTCTTCCAATCCATGAGCGTAGAATATTTTTCCCCATGTGTCGTCTTCAATTTCTTTCATCAATGTTTTATAGTTTTCAGAGTACAGATCTTTCATTTCCTTGATTAAATTCATTTCTAGGCATTTTATTGTTTTTGGTGCAATTATAAATGGGAAGGTTTTTGAATTTCTCTTTCTGCGACTTCATTATTAGTGTATGGAAATGTAATGGATTTCTGTATATTGGTTTTGTACCATATGACCTTACTGAATTCATTTATCAGTTCTAGTAGCTTTTTGATGAAATCTTTAGGGTTTTGTATATATAGTATCATGTCATCTGCAAATAACAAAAGTTTGACTTCTTCCTTACCAATCTGGGTGCCTTTTATTCCTTTTTCCTGTCTGATTGTTGTGGTTAGGACTTCCAGCACTTCTTTGAATTTTTAATTTTATGTGATTTGGGAAATTATCATATCACATGTCTCCATGCATGAACTTCTCAGTTCCTGGAAAGTAATCCATCAAGCCAAAATCATGGTATGTATTGTTTTAAATATTATTCTGGATGTTATGTTGAACCCGCATCATTTCTATGGTTTTTATCAACCAGTTTTATCAGTCAAATTCTCCCCAAAATTGATTACTAAAATGTTATAATTTATAATTTTTAAATGTGGTGTTGTCCCATGCAATATGAATATACATTTTATTATTGCCAGGAAAATACTATACCAGAAGAATAAGATTCTCTTGCTCAATGACTTCAGCTGATATGAAAGTATGTTTAGCAGGTTGGTATATAACACTGATTATCTCAGTGTAATCCACAGATCCCTGGCTATGGAGGTAATGGGGGTATATCTGAGATCCTTTCAGTAAGATGAGAAAGGAAAATGGTTTTTACAATAACACTGAAAAGATAATTTGCCTTCTTCGCTATATTGATATTTGCATTGATGGGAAAAAAAAATAATAATGGATAAAACTGGCATCTTAGCAGGAACACCAGCTAGAAGTCATTAGATTTTTAACTGCCATGTGGAGGGAAAAAGAAGACAATTTTGTGTAATGCTCTTGATGGATCAGTTAAAAATTATCCCTTGTATTAAATATTGGCCCTCGATTACCTGTATTTTTAAATATTCTATCTGACAAAATAAGAAGTACGTATAGAGCACTGTATATCAAAGTATGATGGTTGTCTTCAGGAGTGTGGTTGCTTGAGTTGTGAGCCCAACTAGCCTCTCTCTCTTTCTTTTTTTAATGGAACATTTTTACTTAAAAGAATAACTGACAGACAAATTATGGTTATTTAGACTTGGTTATTTGGCAGACATTTTCTCAAAAATGAATGAAGTCAGCTTGTCACCACAGTCATGCATTTGACAGTACTTTTTGCCAATGCTAAAATTTAAGCTTTCAAGTGAAAATTAGAATTTTAGAAAACTTATATCTGTCACCATGAATGTGACAGTTTCTCGATACTTAAAATTCTTCAGATGAGATTGTTAGTGATATCTCCCAGCTCACATTGAGCCTGCCTCTCTGATGACTGCCCTTTCCTCTGTCCATGGGGTTTGATCGTTTACCAAGGCTGTGATCCTTCCCCTCCTCCCCATCAGTGTACTTGGGGAGAGAAGGGTTGGGAAGTGGAGTACTGAGTAGATACCCGTCTTACTCTCTTACAATTCAAGTGGGGCCTAAAAAGTGCTGGTGTCTTTCTAATGCCTGATCCCGTAATACATGATGTCTGTTACCATATCGGGCCCAACTTACCATCTAGTGGAGGGAGGTACTGGTTTACAGCCCAAGAAGAGAATGAAACAGATAAAGAGAATAGAGATGGGAGGCAGAGAGAAAATATAAATTCCCAGGGTTTTCCCACAGACCTCCTGCCCTTGGTTCATTTGTGCCTGAGCACAGGCATGGGTTCTATAGAAAAGCCCATATCAGAGTAAATAAAGAATATCTTTTCCTGAAGCTAGCTTGAGTGGGTGGGTGTTTCTTAACTTGAAATCACATGAATCATTTATAGCTAATAAAGTAGGACATATGTGATCTGTTATCAAACTTTGTAAAGTTTATGATGTGCTCTACATTTTCGTACATGAGTAGACTAGAAATAAAAAGCCAAGGTTTCCCGGAAATGCAAAGATACTATTTCTATATTGAAGTTAAGAAGAGGAATTACCAAAGGCTACACATGGATTAATTACTATCTTCAAAGAATTAGAACTCTATCAAACATCTTACCACAAAATTATGCTGAACAAAATTTAATCTTTCTATGACTGTTCAGAAGAATTTAGAATCTTTTAATGCTCCAGGGATATTACCATTTTATAAATTGCACACAAAAAATTCTCATTATTTCAGCTTTCTGGTAGTTTGGATTCAGAATAAATGGGAATTTACTGTAATACTTTGAATTATTAAGTTCTGGGGAGCTCAAAGTACTTAAAATATACATGAATTATATCACTTATCTTTCTCAATGGTAGAATGAAATTTACAAATGGAAACAGCAATGGTTGGATTCAGGATACAAAGTCATGTTTCTCAATGTTCTAGTGAATAATCCTTCTATTTGGCTATTCTGAACTGATACTAGTTTCCTTTTTCATTTAAAAATATGGTTTTTTTTTTTTTTCAGCTAAAGATCAAATAGGAGTAAGGCCAGCAGCAAAGAATGTGGACTATAATTTTATTTTATTATTAAGTACATAGTGATTTGATTATAGGTTTCAGCTCATAAATTTTCAGATGAACCTGGGTCCTGTAGTTTCCTTTAACAAAAGAGAAAAACTCAAACATAGTGGGAAAAAAATCAAATACATTTACACATAATCCTGGCATTTGTCAGAACTAAAAATATGCTTTAAAATGTATGGGAAATAAATAAAATATTTAATTAAAAAATTTTTTTACTCTAGTATTTAGACTAGAGCTCAGTATCTTATCATTTGACTTTCTATTTATGGATTTTCTGTGACCAAATATATTTAAAATCAAAACTACCCTCTTGCCATTAAACTCCCTCTGAACATGTCTCTCCCTTAAAATGTAATTAGTTTCTTTCTGCTACTAAAAAATTTAATGCTCTCTGAAGCCAAAGCTTATTTCTGTATCACCTGCTGTTTTGGAGTATCTGTACCTTTCCTGCTGCCAGTTAGCATGGATAATCAAAAGTGAACTGTAAGGAGAAATCTTCCATTTAGGAAACACCACTTTGTACTAAGTCTAATCTAAAAGATTAATATAGAGCATGTGGTACATTCAATAGAAAGATGGCATTTAAATATTAATACTAGATAAATACACTCTTGCTGCTATCTTTGATAATTTATAAGTCATACACTTCTGGAAGGAAGTAAATCACTTTTTTCCTTTATGCTGTTGCTCAGTAACATTACACAGCAACATGTCAAACAAGGCGCCATTTTCCTAGTCAGATCTGACAAGGGGAAGTGAAATATTGGGGTCCAATTTCAACCTCATTTCCTTACAGCCTGGATTTGTGTCACATGCCTGATCCTCACTGGTGCTTTCCAAATTAAATGTATATTTCTCAAACCAATATCTTAAGTGGTAATGTTCCAACAGTCCAAATGTCGATTACCAAAACAAACATTTGTTTCTCTAGCAAGTGTTTTCACACAAAAGCATTTGATTCACGTACTGCAGCAAACAAACATTTGCTTTAGGCAGTTAAGGCAGCCAAAAGTTCTTGCAGAAATATTTCACAGGCTGGCTGGCATCCCTCCCTGGAGCAGGGCTCGCTGAGGTCCGAGAATTGCTTGTGAAGCCAGTTGCTGACCAAGAGAATCCTTGCAAGAGATCGAGGCCATGAGGAGGCGCAAGCATCTTCCAAACACATCTATTGAGAAAATGTGCTTCTAATTATGATGTTTCCATTAGAAAATGTCTTCATGTCTTCACAAAGCTTCATTTGTTAATATGAATTCAGCCTTTGATGTAATCACAAAACCAAATTTTTATGAAAGTTCACAAAGGCACTTTTCACATAAAAACATTCATATAGTTCAGGAATCATTATTTATGCAACAGCCCATGAGAGTTCATTGCATAAATAGTCCTATTACTACATTAAAGTCTATTTTCTCTCTGAACTAAGATGTGGATTATATGTGTAAATACGTTTTCTTAAGCACATGTCTACTTTGCTGTCAAGATGCAGCTTTCACATAAAAATCCTCTTGTTTTCTCTATTATTTAAATGCTTTTGGAATGAATCAATATTTCTGAGAAAGTCATTTACTTAAATATAAGTTCTTTAAAGCATGGGGAAATTGATTCTTAACTTCTGCTCCAAAGACAGTGTTTCCTAGCAACCAGGTCAAGATTGATTCTTGGCTAGCTCTAAACCGAGAATAGTTACTCGCTCGCTTACATGCGAACTCAGAGGAGTTCTTCTTAGATAATTGAATGAGTGAATGAATGAATGCACATACACACATGCACATGCACAAAGTGTCACTTAGAAAGTATTTGATAGAACACATGACAATTTGGACCTCTAGCTAAGCAACTTACAAGAAGAGTTTCCTGACTGTTTTCCATGGGTTTGATTCTATTGTGGCCTTGATGGGGTGGGGTAAATATGATGCAGATTATGGTAAGCCACCATAATCATTATAGTAACAATCAATTTAGCATGTATTATTGGCTGGTGCATACAGGTGGAATAACTTGAAACCTGGGCAGAAAATGGCAGATCAAGGTCAAACCCAGGTCTGTCTTATACTAAACCCCTGTAAACTATACTGCCTTTACATGGGAAGCCCAAAGTATTTCTGGTCTTCCAGAAAATTCCAACCTCGCTGTAAAGAAAATATACCCCAAAGAGTTAAGGTGTCACCTAAGAGAGTAGATGTTTAAGGATTTATAATATTAAAGTAACAAAAGCTTGCATTTATTGAGCCCTTAGTGGGTGTCAGAAGCTGTGTTAAGGACCTGATTTCATGAAGGAGATGGAACTCAGGCTTGGCCTTGAAAGGGGTGGGGACAGGTGGAAGCCAGAAGGGAGGGGCCTTCGAGATGGAGCCGCATAAGCAAAGGCATAGGGGAGGTGGTGTTATTTGGTATCTGTCAGGCTTGGGGGTGGCGGGTTGGTGTGTGGGAGTGGCACTGAGTCAGTAGATGGGCCCAGACCATGGAGGGCCTCGAAAACCAGGCTGAGATGCAGAAACTTGACCCAGGAGGGAAACGTGGATTCGTTCTATGCACTTGAACATTGGAGACCTGGTAATTATCCCCTGTAATTACTAGAACAAAGGGAATATGCACTTCTTGTTGAAATAGCTGTTGCCAATATTCTCTCTGATGCCAACAGGATCTTAGAGTTTTCCATCTGCCATATTTTCAAACATTTTAATATTTGCTAATATTTTTCTCTAAAAACGATATCCCTTTTAAAAATTTTTGTACATCTTGGGCTTTTGATATGATTGTGCATCTATTTATAGGTTTACTAGCTATTTGCATTTATTTTTCTGTGAATTCACATTTGAATTTTTTTCTTTCCCCATCCTTATGTGTAGTTTGGGTTCCTTTCCCTTGTTGGTTTATAAAAGCTCTTTATATATTATGGTTTCTGTCTCTTTGTTTATCATATATTTGCAATATTTTCTCAGAGTATAGTTTTTCTTTCCACTTAGATTATAGTGTGTTGTTTTCCATATAGAAGTTTTTACTGTATGTTTAGCTAAAAGTACAAATCTTTTTAAAAATAGATACTGTGCTTCATATGCCTAGAAGGAAATGCCAACATTATAAAAAATTCCAATATTTTCTCCTAGAACTTGCATTTTGTGATATATTTACATTTCTATGCATTTGATACATTTGATCCATCTGGAATATAATTTGATTTAGGTGTGAACTGGAAATTTATTTTTATTTTTGCTACTGATTCGAAATACCTAAGTATCATATGTTAATTTTCTATATGTGGGTCTGTTTCTGATCTTTATTCTATTTCCTTATTCTATGATGAAATGGGACCCTATTGGCTTCATTACTATTGTTTTATTCAAAAAAGTCCTGATATAGCATAGTACAGTGGTTAAGAGCATAAATCCAGTATAACAGACAAGAGCACAAACTCTAGAGCCAGTTGGACACTTTGTTGCTAACTAGTACTGAGACAAGTTGCTTAATCTCCATTCCTCAATTTCCCCATTTTAGAAATGAGAATAATAATAGGATGATTATGAGGATTTCATGGTTTGTTTTTTTTTTTTCTTTTTTTTAGAGAGCATGCACACATATTCGTGAGGTGGGTGGGGGATGGAGGGACTCAGGAAGGGGACGAGAGAGAATTTTAAGCAGGCTCCATGCTCAGTGCAGAGCCCTGGGGCTCGATCTCACAACTCTAAGATCACGACCTGAGCCAAGATCAAGAGGCACTTAACCGACTGAGCCGTCCAGGTGCCTTGGATTTCATGAATTCCTACATATAAAATATGTTGAGCAGTATCTTGCATATAGTTAGCATTTATATAGGTGTTGGCTATTCTTGCTTGTTATAACTTTTCCCCCCAAATTTTCTTGCTGTCCTGTGCATCCTCTGGATGTAATCAGTTCCTAAAAGTGTTGTTGAAGAGATTCTGAAAAGGCAGTTCCCTTCCTGCAGTGAATCCGATGTCAGCTATTAAGATCATTCATTTTTCCACCTGACACATAGTAACCACTCAATAAACGGCAGCTATTATTATAGTTGTGGTTCTTAGCAACAGTGCAAAGTGAATCCATTTTCCTCAGATGTCGTGTTCGCCTCTGCCTGGGATGGAATCTATGTAAAGAAGGGAAAGAAAGGAAGCTCGGGGTGAGGGTCTTGGGCGGAGAGCCCGGAAGGAGAAGCTCGTCTTACATTTCTTTGGGGGACTTTGTAAGTCAGCCTCTGTTGCCCATCAGAGATTTCTTCTCAGTAGCCCCCACCTTTAAAGAGTTTTTGCCAGAATTAGGAAAAGCTGCCCTTCCTCTGTATCTCAGCCTCTGCCTCCCTGGCAGATACGTCAGTTCATCAGAGCTCTGGACGGGGAGAGGGGCTGATGCTCCCAGAAACTGCCCTTGGGGATTAAGACAGGCTGTAACATGAGGTGTTCTGCTCTTTAGCGAAGGCAGGAGTCAGAGACCAAACTGCCTGCAGGTACCAGCAGGCAGAGCAAATCGGTGGTTGTCATGAACTTGGCCCCAGTTTTTGGAAAACCATGTACCCCTTATCGGACGGTTAGGTTAACACCTAATTTTTTTTAGCCATATGCTTAATGGACATTTCTTAAAAGATAATTAGTAGAGTACTGTAAAGGGTAACACTTTAAAATAATTTATATCACTTCAAGAGAGTTTAGATCCCATACCAATTTGATAAACACCAACAACCATAAAAAGAATACACAAACAAGTTCTTTTAAGACAAATTTTACTTCCTTTTCCTTCCTGAATTCTTATTTTAATTACTCTTCCCTCACAAAATTTTATTCAACTATAACATTTGATTTAAAGTGTTTTGTTCATCATGCTTCCGTACTTCTCTGCAACATAAATAAAAATACAAATTAAAAGTTAATTTCCTGTTACCTTAAGGCCCTAGGTGTTAAACTATTTTTCTTCTGGGAAAATTGATGAAGATAACCTAAATATACTTGTAAATTTTTATGAATCATTATTAAACATAAAATTAAAAATTTTATTTAAAATGCCTACCTGTATGAGATAGATGGGGTTTTATTTCTTCCAGTTAGTTCACGTATGCATGGGTGAATATTACCTAGGATAAGGTAGGGTTCCGCACCAAACCTGTTCCTGTGTTTGGAGTTGACAGATACAAATACCGAGAAAACTGGTTTACATAAACGAGAAATGGGACTAGAAACTTTCTTGTTATAGCAACATCAACATCGATATTTCAAACTGTCTGATGGTCATCCGGACAGCGGTAACACCTGAGGCAATGCACCGTAGTAAGACCCGAGAGGGGCCAAAGGGGTGCATTTCTTTTGCATCGCAGGTTGAGTTCCTTGGAAGCAGATGCTGAGACAGAACGTAGGGAGCGGGACCTTTTCTCAGGATCCATACACATGCAAAGAAGAAAGAGGAAACAAGCCTGGATGATAGGAGATTGGTGAAGGCTCCCCAGGAGGCAGCTCTGAAGAGAATTCTGCCCGTCAGAGCTGTCTAGGAGACAAGTACCCCACATGCTCTGTCGCCAGATGTGGGCCGGCCTGGGGAGGCTGTGGCTGCAGTCAGGCCCCCTGCAGCGGAGGTCAGCCCTGGAAGAGCTCCCCAGAGAGAGGAGTAGATTCCTTTTTCTAGGTCCGCCACAAGCAAACATAGCAAACTTGGTGGCTTCAAGTCAAAGAAATGTATTCTCTCATAGTTCTGAAGGCCAGAAGTCCGAAATCAAGCTGTCAGCACAGGTGGGTCCTTCTGGAAGCTCTGGGAAGAATTGTTCCACACCTGTCTTGCAGCTCCCGCTGGCTCCCGGCACCCCTCGGTGCCTTTTGGCTTGTAGACCCATCCCTCTGCTCTCTGCCTCTGTCTTGACATGGCCTCCCCCTCTGTATCTATGTGGCTATTTCCTGCTTTTCAGCTTCTCGTGAGGACGTCTGCCATTGGATGGACGATCTACTGTAATCCAGGAACTCATAATCTACCAAGACCTTTATTCCATATAAGGTAACATTCTGAGGTTTTATTAAACGTATGGACATACGTTTCAGGGGTCATCTTTCAACTCACCATGGGCAGCAAGTGCTTTGTGGAAAGTATAGCTGGACAGCATTATTTCCACGTCTAGTCAGTTTGTGAGGTGGGAGAAGGGTGGTTGTAAAGGGGACCTGAGAGGGAGAGGACAAACGTGAAGGCTCGGAAGGCAAGCAGGTTGCCAAGCGGATCAGCCTCAGAAATGATAACATATGGAAGTTGAGTGTCTGGAAATTGATATTCCTTGGAAAACTTTTGTGTATCCCCAGGGTGACAAGTAACCCAGTTTGAGGATTTAGTTCAAGCTGATTATTCCCTCGAAGGAATACAGGCCTCAGGTGGCCCAATCTCCAATTATTTAAGAGAAAGAAAAAGTCACACTTAAGTGATATCTCCTTCTGTTTAAATGTTGCCAACCAATTCAAAAGAAAGAAACTGTGCAGGCCCGAGAAAAACATTTGTAGGCTGAATATCATCACTGAGGTAGTCTGTGCTCTGTGTTTCTGTCCCTCCTCCTACCACAGCAAGTAAAAGAAATATTAGCACGTCTTCCTTTGATGGCCCCAAATTTATCTATCACCCAGAGAGCTGTATCAGTCAGGGTTCCCCAGAGAAACAAAACCAATGAGATAAATGTGTACTTACATGTGTGTATACGAAGAGATTTATTTTAAGAAATCAGCTTATACAATAGTGGGGGCTAGAAAGTCTGAAATCCATAGGGCAGTCTGGAAAGATTGAAACTCAGGCAGGAGTTCAAGCTGCAGTCTTGGGACAGAACTTTTTCTTCTCCAGGAAACCTCTGTTTTTGCTCTTAAGAACTTCCAGTAGGTTGGACAAGACCCGTCCACAGGACGGAGCATAATCTCCTTCACTTCAGGTCACCTGAGTGTGGGTGTCAACCACATCTACCAAACACTCTTCACACTAGGATTCGTGGTTAGTTAAATAACTGGGTACTAGAGGCTCCCCAAGTCCGCACATAGAAGTAACCATAGCAGGTGCCATTGATTACCATGTGAACTGAAGAGACTGAAAAAGGGAAGGGATCATTCAGGCTATGGCCCCATAGCTCCCCATGATATAGAGGAGTAAGGGGGGACCCAGGAGTGTGAAGTGACTTCTCCAAGAGCACACAGCTGGCTGGGGAAGCGACCACTCAAAGCAGTGTTCTGGCCTACCAGTGCAATACCATTTTTCCATTATCTTACCCTCACACAACTCAATGTCTCAAGACCAAAACTGTGGGATTTAAGAGCGTAGAAGGCCCCTTAAGGGTTCTATGGGCCAAACCTTTCATTTTATAATGAGATCCAGAGGTATGATGCCGTAAGAATTTTGATTCCTAGAGAAGGGCATTTTCCCCGATACTACACAGCCTTCAAACATGGCAAAGTTGACGGCACTCAAAGTAAACTCATCTCATTAATTTTTCTGTTTCAGAACATCGTTTCTAATAGGAGCTAGTTTTCCTACCACTGATTTCTCATGAGTGTGTAATGGTCAACAAAACAAAACAAAAATGGCACCTGTCCAATTCATTGAAAGTTGAATGCCAACCAATATTTTTCCTGAAATTTTTGTGAATATTCACTAGTTATAATTCTAGAACAGCCACACCGAGAATTCAACAGCTCACTTATGGACAAACCTTTCTGCTACATTACTCACTCTCCCAGAAAACTATAGGAATGTCTCCATTAATTAGCTCATAACAAAGAGAATTCCAACTCTGATCAATTTATGTCACATTATAACAATTGCTTTGGCTCAATCAGATATCATAAGTCACACTTCTGAATCAGCTTTGAGGGGAATCAGGATATCCCCCCCAGCGTGTGCCCCCAGTATGCCACTTTGGAATAAGGATTATTTTGAGCTGAAGGCACTTGAGACTTGACAAACACAAGGGGAGGTCTCTGTATTCCACGGCTCTGCCTAAGAACAGAGCATAAAGCTTCCTTCGTGATGACACAGAGATTGGTCTGCTTAAATAACCCTTGTCTGCCATTAGTGTCCCTCATCAATTTACCTTCCCCCCATTTACCTCCCCTAGAAACTGAAACCCCTCTTTCTTAAAACCACAAAATCTCTTCTGCCTAGCTGCCTCTTCCCCACTCCTAATTAAAAAAAAAAAAAGGAAGAAAGAAAAATGAATATAATTTTATATGAAGTTCACTGTCTAGGCAGCAAGGGGTAGAATGAAGTCTATGGGTCCGCACATTCTCTGAAACAACAGCGAAGGAAAAATAATGTACCAAATTCTATTTATTTTCACAGCCAATTCTCTTCCCACAGAATCAAGGTCTGGAATCCTGATATCAAATTTAACAATACCAAATTCTTTATTTTCCAGGATAAAGAGGTTTGGGAAATGGCCAGTGGAATTTTCCAGTTCAGTTAGCCACAGTGGGGTGCGTACTTTGTTACACAATTGCCCTGAAGTTTAGTAATGAGCATCACCATGGAAAATTAATAAAAGCTCAGTATAGCCCAGCCCACTCAAGTAATTGTCAATTAAAGCTACAATCAATACCGAGGTAATAGCTCATGAACAAGGATAGTTGGGTACTTACTTCATTAATGTTGCAAATCGATGTCGACCGTTTGGGAGTAAGTGCAAAGAAATGAGCTCATATACTGGAGGTAATCATATTTGGAGAATTTGCTGGCTAGAACTGGACTTGGGGATCAGAATCAGCAAACAGACAAATGTCAAGGAACGGCCCAATCTGATTAGTAAAGTGTTCTGGTTCCTAGATGGTTCCTCGATGCTGAAATCTTGTGACAGGACCTGAGTCGCTTTTCTGATACCTGGAGCGCTGATTGATTTCCTGTTCACCTTGAGTCCATGATAGGTTATCCGTGTCCTTCTTCTGTTACTAAAATTGACTATAAAAATATATCTTCCATACTCCTTTGTAGCACCAGGCAACCCTCCCTGAGCTAGGTCTGTTTATTCAACGGGTGGACCATTAAGAAGTTTATGTCTCTAGAATAATCTCTTTAGGGTCTGCATCTGTTGGCACAGTGTCTTTGCCCTACCAGCCCCTCCTTCCCTTGCATTACAATAGCACTTAAAACAAATACGTACATAATAGGAAGTTAGAATGTATTCCTAATCCCAAAACAATTATTTTTTTTATTATTTTTTTAAAGATTTTTATTTATTTATTTGACAGACAGAGATCACAAGTATCAGAGAGGCAGAGAGAGAGGAGGAAGCAGGCTCCCCGCTGAGCAGAGAGCCCGATGCGGGGCTCGATCCCAGGACCCTGGGATCATGACCTGAGCCGAAGGCAGAGGCTTTAACCCACTGAGCCCAAGCGCCCCCCAAAACAATTATTAAATTATATGCCTAATGGAAGAAGCCCGATCACATGCAGAGTATCCCAAACTATGTATGGTTGTTGACTTTCCAATCTAAGCTGAACACCGTACAAATCTAGCACAATAATCGTACTGATAAATTCCACAACCCCCTCATTGTCACCCAAAGAATTTATTTTCTTGACCTTATTGCCTGAGAATTTATGGGTGTCTTTCTTGCCTCCTATTCGTCACCAGAATGTGCAGCCCGTGGCGTCGATGGTTCAGATGTGAGCCTCTCACAAAACCCTTGTAACTCTGTGTGAAAAAGAGAGACACGGTGACAGGGTTGGGGCACAGGGGTGGGAGGGGATTTTCATGCCAACCTTGTAGACTGGAGGCTCAACAATGTACCACCTTCCGCAACCCTTGTTGGCTTCTGAGGCATTTCACGAAGCTCCTGTGTTTCAACCACTTCCACTTGGGACTCGTGGCAAAGCAGATACATGGGCCAAGTGGAAATCGTAGGTTAAGACTATGGGAAGCAGCTGCCCTCGGAGCCCTCAATGTAAGAGCATCTCTTTAGTAGAAAAATGGAGAAGAGGGCAAGAACAGGTGGGGAATGAATGCTTATTGGGCTCCTACTCCTAGTGTCAGACACAGAGCTGGGTCCCCCAGGAACACCATCTCATGGAAAGAGCTCGCAGTGAGGAGAGGGGAGACAAGACCTTGTGTGGCCTTGGAGAAGTCATTTAACCTTCACCAAGCCTCCATTTTCCCATCTGCAAGCGATATCAGGATCCAGCAAGATAATATACACTCACAAAGAGACAAAGCCCTTTCCCTCCTCGATAGCATCAGAGCCCAGCACTGGTTATGTCTGCACACACAGATCTGGGTAGGAAATCCAATGACTTTAAACTGTGTTTACAATCATCCCAAAATGACGCCATTTAAAAAAGAGATGTTAATTTCTGTTTTCATTTCACCATGATTTTTTCTTTCCCAAACCAGGCGTTCTCCCCCAGGAAGGAGCTATTGGGAGTCTTGACTTGACGCCACAGCCCGGGAGGCGTCTGCCCTTGCTAATTCCAGGGCAGCTGTAGACGGGGCCCCAAACACACAGCCAGAGCAAACCATTCCTTAACCCGGCACCTCGTATGTCCGCCGTCAGTCGGGGGCACGTTTTTATGGCCCAGGAAGTGGGGAGCCCCCGTGGAGTCGCCAGTAGGCCCTGGATGACTCCACTGCAAGCCGCACACATTCCTGGGAGAGTGTCTTTCAGGAGACGGTTTCTTCACAGAGTTGAAATATGAGGTGTTTACTCTCGCCCCTCATGACCAATCCCTCCTCTCTGGAGGCTTCCCTCCCCCTCGTTTTGGTCTGGGAGGGCAGAACTTGCTGCACAAAGGGTGTGAAGGGGACGGTGCGCCCTGCATTCTGAGCGTCTCGTCTCCAGAGCTGTGTAGGATGTAGGCACACGCCTGCCTGCGCCAAACAGACACTATGGGGGCCCGGCCAGCTTCATCTTCCATTGCTCCCCAACCTCCCCCACCCCCTCCACTGTCCTACACGGTCGTCGCCACCAACTGGCAAATCAGAACTCCTCCCTGGCCCGGGTTCCTTGATGGGATTTTGTTCAGGTGTGCCTCGGTCATGCTCCCTGGGGGTGTTTCAAGAAACAGCTCTCTGAAACTCACGCTGTGTTGTCTTAGGGGCATTGTTATGTACTATCTCACAGACAATCTCTTTATGAAGACTCACAAAAAACATTTCCTTGACTCAGTGCTAGAAAGAGCTGGGCCTGTCCTGAGCCCCCGGCTTCTTGTTAGTGTCCTTAAGTTTGTTTCTGTGAATCTGGCAGCTGAACTCTGCGCTCTCTTCACTGGCTGCTGGAAGTAGTTCTATTCAAAACCACTCGCGCGGGGGTTTAACCATTCCCTTGAACCCTAATTTTATCTCGCTTCCCTTACCTTTGCATTTTCTTCTTCTGATTGCCTCATTTTTTTTTTCATTTTTTGAAAGATGTTTTATTCATTTGTTTGAGAGAGAGAGAGAGAGAGCGTGAGGTGTGGGGAAGGGTTAGAGGGAGAAGCAGACTCCCCGCTGAGCAGGGGGCCTGATGTGGGACTTGATCCCAGGACCCTGGAATATTGACCTGAGCCGAAGGCAGACGCTTAACAACGGAGCCACCCAGGTGCCCCTTTTTTTATGTTTTACTAAAACATTTTACATGTAGTTCTATGCGAATTTCAGAAGCAGTTTTTGAGTTGGATGGAATAGAAATATCTAAAAAGCAGACCTTCAGTTCTGACATCTGTGGAGCACCTGCTGGAGCCAGGTACCGTGCTGGGTCCCGAGGTACGTAGGTAAAAATCCCGGGGAGTCCCAGGCCTGGGTTCGGTGCAGGTCCCCACGCACCCTGGGGCCCGGACGCTGCCACCAGGCAAACCACACTTCTGCGGTACCCTAGGGATGTGGGAGCCAGAACTGCACCAAGGAAGACTCCCTCCTCTGCTTCTGTGTTTACTGGTCCTTGTTTCCTGCCCATAGTTCCTCCAATGTGAGGCTGTTGGTTTTTTCTTTTCTTTCTTTCTTTTTTTTTTTTTTAAGATTTTATTTATTTATTTGACAGAAAGAGAGAAAATACAAGCACGGGCGTGGGAGAGGGCAAAGCTGGCTCACCGCTGAGCAGGAAGCCTGATGCGAGGCTCGATCCCAGGACCCTGGGACCGTGACCTGAGCGGAAGGCAGGTGCTTAAGGACTGAGCCACCCAGGTGCCTGGGAATTGGTTTTCTGGGTCCTGGCTATTTGTATCTGTCTTTTCTCTAGAACACTAAATCTCCAGCATGGTTGGTACCCAACAACGCCAGGCAAGGGAAGGATTCGAAGTCATGTCCATTGACCAGACAAATGGATGCAGGAAGGCAGGTTTCCTGCTTAAACCCGCCAGTTTCGTTTTTTTTTTTTTTTTAAAGATTATTTATTTATTTATTTGACAGACAGAGATCACAAGTAGGCACAGAGGCAAAGGCAGAGAGAAAGACAGAGAGAGGAGGAAGCAGGCTCCCTGCCGAGCAGAGAGCCCAACGTGGGGCTGGAACCCAGGACCCTGGGATCATGACCTGAGCCAAAAGCGGAGGCTTTAACCCACTGAGCCATCCAGGTGTCCCTAAACCCGCCAGTTTTTAAAGTCACCTTAGCATAAGGTCCCACTCACGGGACCTGTAATAAGCTTCCTCATCTGGCATCCTTCTACCCCCACCTGCTGACCTCCTTGGCTCCACTGTCAACCTTCCTCCTTTTTACTGTTCCCAGTGCTTAGAAGGTTTGCCTCCAGGATAGGGCAAGGCCAGGTCCATCTCCTCCTTCAAGTGTCAGCTCGAACGTTACCATTCGAGAGGCTCCCCTCCCCATGAGGGAACCACCACTGACGGCCCCTCCTCCACCCCTGTAGATCGAATGGCCCTGCTTTCTTTTCCTTCCTGCCACTCGTGTTGAGTCCCGGTTCCCACACAGACTACTGCAATAGCCGGCTGATTGCACCAAGCCAAATTTACTGCTTTCGTGCCCTAAGAGATGCTATCACTTTGATGGAATCATAGAAGCTTCTCAGAAGGAAGAGGTCAAGAGTGGAATATTGATAGGATTTGGAGGGTCTAGTGTAAGATGGGTCTTTCAATGGGGAGTCCCGACTGGAGCTGTGCAAAGCGTGTGACATAATAGTCAAGGACTATCCCAGAGAGCTGAGGGCTTTGGAGGGGACCTTGAAGAATATGCAGCCCAGTTGGGTTGTTCAGGGAAGGGGGCCACTACCCTGATCTGTCTTTCTGTTAAATGGGTTTTCAGCAAATTCCTAACATGAACAGTAACACGGTTTGTGGCTTTGTCTTTTGGGGGCTGAAATTTTCCAGAACATTACAGTCATGTGAATGCTGAGTGCCAAATAGTTTAATTGCGTTAGCATGAACAGTAAGTTGTGTGGCTACAAGTTTTCATTCTCATTCATCACTATACGAAATTATTATGTTTATCTATTTACTCTTTTGTTGTCTGTCTTCCCACCACCACTGTACACACAAATACAATTTCATATGAATGTAAGTCTCTATCCTGCTCATTTCTGCACCCGCAGAACCTGCAAGTGGCCACCAACTGTAAAATTTAAAGAAAAATCAGGGTTTAGCACCAGAGGCCACAAGGCTGAGCTCTGGCTTGTCTGTTGCTGGCTGAAGTCTAAACCCTCCCCTTCTGTGCAGCAGAAGTCTCTACATGGCACTGTGGGGGTTGCGTTTGGGCTGAGGGTGCTCCCATGGCCGAAAGGGCTTCATTCATTTATTTATTTGCTTGATCAATAAGCATTTCTGGAATCCCTCCTAGGGGGCTGGCACGGTTCAGGGTGTTGGCACATCAAGCTTTGGACGGCTAACTGCTGTCTGCAAAACGGAGGGGTCTGAGAAGCTCTGTTCCTCTCACCCCCCTGTATGCTGGGAATGACAGTGAGCACTTTTCAGCCAATGAAAGACCTGCTAATGGATGATATTTAAAGACAGGGAAATAGAGAGTAGTAAGCATATATAGAGAGAGTAATATTTAAAATAAAGTGTTTTATATGCACACACACACATACACATTATACATGTAATGTTATAGGAGAAAAGCATAATAAAAACCGAATATTCGGATGTTTGGTATAATCCGACTTTCTAAGTATATGACTGACAATAAATCACACATTCAGCTGTACATGTGGGATAGACCCAAATGTTAACATGTGAGCATGGGTTAACAAATCTGGGTGGTAAAATTATGACTGGTTTTGATTTTATTTGTCATGTTTCTCTGCATTTTTAACAGTGAATGTATGCTTTTTAAAAATGGTATTTGAAAATGTCACTTTGCTGTTTGAGGGCGGGAAGGGTGGGAGAGTTGCCAAACACATGATGCCCAGTTAGATCTGAATTTCAGACAAACGCATTTTTTCTAGTAGAAGGACGAACCCAGTATGACACAGGACAGAGGAGCGCTAAAAGGTGCTCATTGTGCTTGTCTGAGAGTCCCATTTCGCTGGGCGCCCTGTGTTTTCATTTGTTAAATCTGGCAACCCCGGGGGCAGGGGCAGTTCCTCAGTATCATCTTGGGAGCCCGCACCAACTTGGTTCTCTGCTCCTCCCCACTCCCCTTACCCCATGCCCCTCCCCCACACAGCCAGATTCAGATGTGCCTGCTTACCGGCCTGTCAGCATTCAGAATCTGAGGTCTTCTCCTGAGGTTGTCCCAGAGCTGGTGGAAGAAAGCGGTATGGCAGGGGGCACTGAGGTCTGACAGAGCCCACAGGGTGTTTCAGTCACCTCTGTTTGTTCCCTCGGGTAGAATTTACTGCATTCCACATGGTGGGGACACTTTTGGAAGCTGCTGGGCCCTCCCGACCCTGCTGACTGGGCTGTTTTCATAACTTTCCTGCTCACAAGGGCACTGTTGGGGCGACTCTTCGGGAAAGGGCAGACTGGCTGGCAATGACGTTCTGGGGGTCCTCTGAATCCCTGGATCCCCAACAGACCCTGGGGTAGGGACAGAAGAAGTTTGCCCCCTCCTGCCTCCAGAGCACAGCTGTCTTGGCAAAGCCACCCATGAAAGGCCAGGAAGCCGACTGTACTGTCCCATCCTCTGGGAGAGTCTCCCCTCCATGGCCGTGGAAGAAGGCCTTTCTGCCAGCAGACAAATGTGTCCAGAGAGAAGAGCCCTCTCTCTTGGGAATGAAGCATCTCTCTGCGTCCCCGGGCTAGTGGCCATGCCCCAGCCTGGTGCTTCTGGAGAGCTGTGAGGAATCCACCGCACTGCCCTTTTGGGAGACTATTGTCAAAGACCTAAAATAACCCCATGTGGCAATACCTCACAAAATCATACTAGAGATGCAAACAATTAAACATTAGCTGGGATTTGTAAACACAGACTTCAAAGGGGTGATAATTAATGAGGTACAGGGCAAAGAGCAACAGAGAAGAAACAGCAGCCATTTAAACAAGGCCCCCAAACCCCGCAGGCCTCAGTTTCATCCCTGCAAAATGGGTGGGTTGAATAAGGTGAAAGAAAAGTGCCTTCTAATTTTGATGTTCTGGAACATTAATTTGGAGAATTAATTAGGGGGTTAATTTCTGAACCAGGGAAGCAGAAAAATGACTCAAATACACCCAATGTCATTTACGGACCCTTGCATTACAGAGGGAGTGGAGGGATTGATACTCCTCTGATGTTTCCTTGGTGCCAGCCAAGGACCTCTGTTTTATAACAGTGAGGACCTCTGCTTTATAACAGCTCGTGGGAGTCAATATTATTTTCTTCACTTTATATCCAGGGAAATGGAGTCACAAGGAGGTTAAGTGACTTTCTTAAGGTCACACAGCTGGCAAGTGCAAAGCCAGGATTTGAACCAAGTCTCTTCTCCTGAACTCACTGCCTCTCTACCACATTGTGTAGCCTGTCCCTGGTTGTCATGGTACCTGGGCTGGAGCCAAAGTGACCTGTTTCTGAGCTCTTACCAGCACCAGGTGAGGTACAGAGATGGAGGCAGAGGGAGGTCCATCCAGAGGGAGCTACTCCTCTGGCTACTGTGATTAACCATAAAACTCTGTAAGTAAGGAATTACCTACAAGCAATGGACAGTCACCAGGGACAGACACCAGGAAGTGCTTTTAAGGGCCCCATTTTCCAAATGTCTTCTCATACTTACTGTCTGACCCCTGAAATATCTTTAGTAACATCCAAAGCTTTTTATTGCGCAAGGAAAGAATATATTTTAAACACTCTGAGTCTTCCCTCCCCATCCCCTTACTAAGAGAAAAGAAGTAGCCTGAGCATTTCAGCCACTAATCATTTCTCATGAATAGGTTTTGACTGAGCAAGTGGGGAGCTATGTGGGTGGCCCTTTTGTCTGAATGAAGTCCCTGGGAGAGAAAAAGAGAAGGAGGAAAAGGAGGAGTCAGAAATTCTTGATTTCAGAGTAAATATTCAAGCAAACTTGAATGTGATCAATCAGAGGAATTATTTGGCGACTATGGGTCCTGATCTTTGAAGACCGCTAAAGGCTAGTCACAAGAAAAATATTAAATAAAAAGATTAGAAACAACCAATGGCAAAGAATTTGGTTGGGTAGGCATAGAAAACTTCCTTTATTTGTACGAGCAGCTGCCAATTAAATGGTGTCACCCTCTTCACTTGGGGGAGGCAGATCATTTTGAAGTAGATCAAGGGAAGAACACTTTTGGCGGTGAAAATGTGAGACCAGAAGGCCTTCACCATCTTGAACACTTTGAATGGTGTCCTAAGTTGATCTCCCCAGGGACAGACTCTGCAATGAGAGCCATGAGGAAGTGGCTGATTAGGTAAGTGCTTCCAAAGGAAATGAGTGAGTATGGGGCAGGAAGCTAGACAAGGAAAAGAGGGAAACCAAGAAAGGATATGAAGTAGCTTCACCCTGATCCCTAGGAGGAAACTTGGAATATTAATTTCATTTCACCTCCAACCTGAGGCAAGGGGCCTGGTGAAGGGCATGGTAGGACCTTAGGGAAGGGCAGATAGGGGAAGATGCTAGATATAAATTCCCAGATGCTTCTAGGTCTAATCAAAGGCAAGCCACATAGTTACACCCTCAGGGCAGTCATCTGTAGGTCCTCAGGTGCCTTAACCATACCTCTCCCTCTGGACTAGTTTCTGGATTGTGAGTGCATGCCCCCAGTGGACTTAGACCTAAAAACTTCCCTTTTGAAGATCTGATAAACTGAGAGGGGGTCTCAGTTTATTGGATCTTAGTGAAGCTTCCTTACAGGAAAGGAAGTTTAAATGGGAGGAAATTCACCATGAAGACAAGGTAGTATAGGTTTGTAGATGCCACAATTAAATTATCTACCTTGGCACCATGGGTTCACTTTGAGACATTAGCTGAATGTGTGAGTGGGACAGTTATAACCTTGGGAGTCCAAAAGTAGCATACACATACACATGCATAATATTGAGATCCTAAGATCACCCTCAAACATCTCCTATAGTCTCAGCTGCAAGGTAACATTATGGGAGGAGGAGGCAACATTGGGTTGGGAGAGCCACATCTTTTCAAAGATGATAGTCTAACATCATCATTGCAGCGATATGGGATAAAAAGGCAAATTTGTTAGTGGGCTGGTCAGATTTTGCAGTTCGTCTCTGTGGAATATCTCAAAGCTCAACTAACTAAACACTGGTATCTTGGGCAATACAGCCAGGAGGTTCCAACAAAAAGACATACTACTTCCTGCTGCTATGGACACACGGTGCCTCAATATGTTAATTTAAGTTTTAAAAACAGACCTGGTGAAATTCTGGTTTTTAGTCCAACAGGTAAAGAGCTTGGATTCGTTACTTGTGCCTTTGTGACAAGAAAAAAAGCTGAACCCACCGAAAATCAACATCTCTTCTTAGATCCAGCAGAGAATTGGGGTCACAGGGGAAAATGCTCCTCCAAAAACTGGACAGACAGATGAGTGTGTGAAGAGAAGCGTAGCTTCCATGGAGCAGAAACCCTTCACTGCAGCCAGTATTGGTAGGAATATTCTAAACTATAACTAGCAAGTTGCTGAGGATTTGGTGTGGAGAAGCCTGAGAGTCTGAAACTCTGAGAGGGTCCAGTTTGAGGGAGGACTCCCTACTTTTGTGAGTTTTGTCTCCGTGAGTTCTCCCAAGTTCTGAAAGTGAAGATTGAAGAAAAATCCCCTCATGCTTCCGACAGGGGGAGGGGAAAATAACCATTCTGAAATACACCCAGAGCTCACTCTTCCCCTTAACAAGACCTGCCCTCAAGGGAAACTAACTTACAGTGTCTAATCTACTGTGGTTTTACTGAAGCCTAACCACCCTGGGGAAAGGGAAAATACCCAACTCAGGTTTACTAAAAACCTAAAATCTAATTATAGGATGATAGAAAAATTCCCCTCCCCCCACACTTATTACCACATCAATCCAGCTCCTGTACCATAACAGAGGATTATAGCTACTAGAACTGCAGGCCTCAGACCCTATTTAAAATGTCTAGGAAAACCCAAAACAACAAGGGAGACAAAAACAAGGACACTAGGAGGCATTTCAGTTTTTAAAACCACAGCTACAGCAAACAATAAACACTACCTAGCTCTTAGTCAGATAAACATGTAACTTCACACTGAAGGCCTATCTAATTGAGCTCTTTTTATGCAATACATCATGTCTGGTTTTCAGCAAAAAAATGACAAGGTGAGCTAAAAGGCAAAAAAAAAAAAAAAAAAAAAAAAAAGGAAAAACAAAAACAAAAACCTACCCCTCACAGTCAGAAGAAATAAAATAAGCATCAGAACCAGACACAGACATGGCAGAGAATTTAGAATTAAAATAACTATGATTAATATGTTAAGGGCTTTAGTGGAAAAGTGGGCAACATGAAAGGACAGATGGGTAATGTAAACAGAGATATTGAAACTCTAAGAAGCAAAAGGAAATGCTGGATATCAAAAGCTCTGTAAAGTAAAGGAAGAATGTCTTTGGTGGGCTTATCAGCAGATTGGACACAGCCAGGGAAAGAATCAGGGAATTTTAAGACACATCAATAAAAACCACAAAAACTGAAATGCAAAGAGAAAAAAAAAACTATGGAACCAAAGCTCCAAATGGAGCTTTTGCAAAATGTATAACATGCATATAATGGGAATATTAGGAGAAAAGAGGGAGAAAAGGACAGAGAGCTGTTTGAATGGTAATAATGGCTGAGAACTTTCCAAATTAATGGCAGACACCAAACCACAAATCCAGAAAGCTCAGAGAACACTAAGCAGGATAAATACCAGGAAACGCTACACCAAGTATATCACATTTAAACTGCAGAAAATCAAAGATCAAGAGAAAATCTTGAAAGAAGCCAGAAAAGAAAAAGCAACTTACCAACAGAGGAATAAGGATAAGAAGTACATCAGACTTCTCTTCAGAAACCATACAAGTAAGAAAAGATTAGAGTGAAATACTTTAATTGTTGAAAAACAAAAACAAAAACAAAACCACCAGCCCAGAAATTATCAGTGAAATTATTCTTCAAAGGTGAAGGACAAATAAAGACTTCCTCAGACAAAAATTGAGGAAATATGTTGCCTTGCAAGAAATGTTAAAATTCTTCAGATGGAAGGAAAATAATATATGTGAGAAAAATCAGACCTACCTGAAGAAAGCAGCATGAGAAAAGGAGTAAATAACTGTAAAATGAAATATTTCTTCTTCTCTCTTTTTTTAAGATTTTACTTATTTATTTTAGAGAGAGAGAGAGAGAGTGCACAAATGAGAGTGGGAGAGGGAGAAAGAATCTCAAGCAGACTCCCCTCTGAGTGCAGAGTCTGACTTGGGTCTCAATCTCATGACCCTGAGATCAGGACCCTGAAGTCATGACCTGAGCCAAAACCAAGAGCTGGATACTCAACTGACTCTGGCACCCAGCCACCCCTATTTTTTCTAATTCTTAATTGTTCTAACAGATAATAGTTTCTTCAAAATGATAGCAACAGTGTATTGGGCAATTATAGCTTATGGACAACTGAAATAAATGACCATATATTGAAGGGGCCAGGAGAACAGAATTGGGAATATACTGTTTCAAGGTACTTATGCTACCTGTGAAGCAGTATGGTGTTATTTGAAAGTGGACTTGTTTTCCCTGAAAATGTATATTGCTAACTGTAAGGCAACCACTGAAAAAAAAATCATTATAAAGAAGTATAATCAATTTGTCAAGACAGGAGAGAAAAATGGAATCATATAAAATGCTCAATTAAAACCAGAGAAAAGGGTGCCTGGGTGGCTCAGTTGGTTAAGCAACTGCCTTCAGCTCAGGTCATGATCCCAGGGTCCTGGGATCGAGCCCCACGTCGGGCTCCCTGCTCAGCGGGAAGCCTGCTTCTCCCTCTCCCATTCCCCCTGCCTGTGTTCCCTCTCTGACAAATAAATAAAATCTTAAAAAAAAACACAAAAACCCAGAGAAGACAGAAAAAGAGTGGAAGAGAAATAAAGAAAAGAAGGGCAATGAATAAAAAAGAGTTACAAATATGGTAGTTATTACTCTGACTATATCGATGATCAGTTTAAATGTTAGTGGTCTAGGGTGCCTGGGTGCTCAGTTGGGTAAGCAGCTGCCTTCAGCTCAGGTCATGATCCTGGAGTCCCAGGATTGAGTCCCACATCAGGCTCCCTGTTCAGCGGGGAGTCTGCTTCTTCCTCTGACCCTCTCCCCTCTCATGCTCTCTCTCTCATTCTCTCTCTCAAATAAATAAATAAAATCTTAAAAAAATAAATGTTAGTGGTCTAAATACAGCAACTAAAAGACAGATTCTCAGAGAGGATTTAATGACACCCAGAGAAAACAATGCCCAACTAAATGTCGTCAGCAGGTAACCCACAGGTACAGATTAAAAGTTAAGCACTAGAGAAAGATAAGGGTTTGCTAACATAAATCAAAAGAAACCTATGGTAGCTGTATTAATTTCAGATAAAGCCAATGTCAGAACAAGGAAACTTACCAAAGATAAGAGGGGAATTGCATAACGGTAAAGGGGCTAATTCTCTGAAAAGATACAGCAAACCTTAATGTGCCTGCAGTTGTGATGCTGACCACCCAGAGTTAGTGCCAACCTCACGAACACCTCAGTTCTCCAGAAAGCTCCCCTCACTTTAGACTCCTGCAAGGTACAGGTTCCCAGAGTATGCACTCTTCCAATCAAATGACAAATTCGAGGGTTCCCGCTTGCCCCCTAGGTTTGATAACTTGGCAGAATGACACAACACTGAACCGAGTGCTTTACTTTTTATGATGGTTTCATTCTAAAGGACACAAGTCAGGACAAGCCAAATGAAGAGGTGCATTGAGTGAGGTGGGGTCAGGGAGGGTCTCAGACATGAAGTTTCTTTGCCCTTTGGACACATCACCCACCCAATATATCAATGTAAGATTGCCAACTGGGGAAGCTCACCCAAGTGCCAGTGTCCAGAGTTTTTAATTCAGATTTGATTACGTAGGCATGAAAGATCTAATCATTGGTCACATGACTGAACTCAAATCTTTAATTCCCCTCACTTCCTGGAATATCTATACGCGTTGCAGTAATTAAGATAATGTGATAGTGGGACAAGTATTGACAAATGAACTGTTAGAACAGAATAGAGAGGCCATAAATAGACCTACTTCATTTGATTTGCATTTGATTTACACAAATGTCATTTGTGTAAATGTCATTTGATTTACACAAAACATCCTTTTTCAATTCAATGAAGAATAGTCAGCCTTTTTCCATAAATGATTTTGAAACCCTCCTCTGTTAAAAAAAAAAAAAAAGACCCTTAATCATTATTCATACCATGGGTAAAAGTTAATGCAAGGTGGATATAGACTTAAAGCTGAAATTTTCTAAAAGAAAAATATGAGGGCTGTGTGTTCAGGTAATGATCTTAGGATAAAGATTTTTAAAGTAGGACCAAAAAGCACTAATTATAAGAAAGTCAATAAGTTGAAATTGATTAAAATTAAGAACTTCTGTTTATGAAAGGACTTTGTCATAGGTAAGGATTTAAAGCCAGAATATATTAAAAGTTCCTGCAAATAATGTTTGAAAGACAAAAAAATTCACAATTTAAACTTAGCAAAATACTTCAACAGGTGATTCACGGAAGAGGATATCTAAATGACTAATAAGCATATGAAAAAGTACTGAGAGCACTATTCATCAGGAAAATGAAAACTAAAACCACAGTAAAATAGTAGAATGTACCCATTAGTATGACTAAAATTGTACAAACTGGAAATGCCCAGTATTGTTGAGGATGTGGAGCAACTGAAACTTGTATACATTGCTTAGGAGAATATAAATTAATTTAAACATTTTATAAAACAATTTAGTAGTAAGTACTAAATATACACCTGCTCTTTGATTCAGAAATTCCACTCTTAGATATACACCCGAAAGAACTGAGTAAATATGTCCACAAACAATCACATACAAGAATGTAACTCTTTTACTCGTTGTCATAGACCAAACCTAGGAACCACGATCTACTGTCCATCCACAGGGGAATGAATACATCCCGTGTGATATATTCACACATGAAATATCTCAGCAGTAAGAAAAGAACAACTATGGATATATGCAACAACATGGATGAACATAACAAAATATGTGAATGAAAGAAGTAAGACACAAATTAGTATATACCTTTTGATTTCTTGTCTGAAACTCGACAACAGGCAAAACGAATCAATGACAATATGTCAGAACAGTGATCACCTCTGGGAAGAGGGAGATGACTGGCAAAGGACTGCAAGGAAGATTTTAGGTGATAGAAATGTTCAATATCTTGATTTGCATTATGTTTCAAGTGCACAGACATGTAAAAATTCATCAGTCTGTACACTTATGATTTGTTAAGTGTGCTGTCAATTATACCTCAATTTTAACAAAGACGAAGAAAATTAGACCTGAGTATTATAGTTCTAACTAGAGCTTTTCATGACAGTTATAAAGTCAAAGACAGATAATGAATGAAGCATTTAGTAAACTAAGAAACACACCTGGGCTAAAAAACATTACATACTTTTTATCTTCAAAGATCTTCAAAGAATTTTTAATGACATGGAGAAGCACTCAGGATATTACATTGAAAGTCAAAAAGAGGGGTGCCTGGGTGGCATTCCCATTCCCACTGCCCTGTCTAAATTCCAAAGAGTTTGTGAGCATGATACAATGGCTGTTGATGACATTAATTAGGGGGCAGTTTGTTACTCAGCCACACATAACTGGAAAAGAGATGATAGTAATTGTCTTTTTGAACTAATTAATAAACAAAAATTAAAAAAAAACTAAAACCAAACAAAAAAAGTACAGAGTCTCAACTACTTCCCTCAGTATATCTTTCATTAGATCAAGAAGGAAGAAGAAATTGCTCGTCTTACCCCAAATGGTCTTTCATAAAAAACATATCTAATGCCCCTCACCTGAGAGGTATCTGAGAGATACCTAAAGATGAAGATTCTCAGGTAGAAAATGTTTGCTGTGGTGGGGACATGATTCCCTGCTCTTTCTTCCTGGGGCTAGCCAAGGATATGATGAATTTTCCGGTTGGAGGGCTGCTTTAGAAAGCCTATTGGTTGGGAGTTAATTTCACAACACACTGATTGCATTCTGCACTGCCCTGTATGGTCATAGCTCCCTCCAATACAACCACTGTTAATCAGAATATCTGAAAAAGTCAGTTACACTTAATGAAAACTTATTAATCCAGAGTTAAGCCAAAACTCCCTTGGTGGAAATCTTTCTATATATATTATGGGTTTAATTGTTAGGGTAATGGTAGCTGCTACAACAAATAAATCCAAAAATCTATAGTGGTTTGAATTTAATAGAAGCGTCAAGCATTCTTGCTTGTGGAACAGTAACGGAAATGTGTTTAGGTTGTTGGGATATCCAGAGACCCATTTGAACCGAGGCTGTGCCATCATTAATGAGTGGCTTCCAAAGTCACTTTGGCAATTTTCTCCATTTCTCCCAGAGGAAAGCAAGAACACAAAAATGGGGGCTTAGGGCAGACTTTATGGACCAAGACTAACAATGGAACCCATTTCATTTCACTGACTAGTACTCAGTCACACGGCCTCTCCCAAGTGCAAGGAGACTTGGAAGGAAGGAAGGAGCCCAGGAAGAAGAGGCAACAAATTTTCATCAACATTTGGCAGTCTCTGCCATAATAGTCTCTATGTTCAAATGCAGATGAACAAAACTGAGTCTTCTTTAAAGAAAATCCAGCAGATGCCCTGCCTGGGTTCATTCTGAACATTGATGGTCATTGTTCAGGAGCCGCGTGAATCAAGAGTCACATGACTCCATTCCAACTTTGCAAGTATTATCTATACTCAGTGTATTGTTGTCATCCACATATTTTTAAGTAAAAGAAAAATAAAGAGCCTATTTATGTGGCATATAGCAAGAAGCATTCATATACATCATTTTATTTCATCCTCACAGCAATCCTGTGAGATGTGTGTTTTTATTGTCTCTCTCCCACATTTTGCAGATGAGGAAACGAGCCTTGGAAAGTAGAGGGGCTCATCGCGAGTGGTAAAGCTGACCCTCTAATTCAAGTCCTTTTATTTCAGAACCCATGATCCATCAGCATTGGTAGTGAGTTCTGATTAATAGATACAAACTGTCGGGATCTATCTGAAACTCCTTGGGTTTTTCCATTTCCATACAAGACTGCCTAGCTTCCAATTACCAGCAACTGCTTCATTTTGCTTGAGGGCTTTCTCTTGTTGCTGAAGGAGCTTTTACCAAGCTTTTCTTTTACCAGACTTGCCTTAACCAAACGTGAGTTAGGCTCCTCAGGTGTCTCTTTCTGATGAGGTTTCATTCTTGGGCTCTGTCCTTGTCCCATTTAGTCCAGGTTTAGCAAAATCCTGCCGGATCAGTTTAGTAAACTTGCTGTCTGATCAAAAAAATACAAAAACACTAATTCAAAAATATATATGTGCCCCTGTATGTATTGCAGCATTATTTCAGATAGCCAAACTATAAAAGCAGCCTAGGTGTTCATCAATAGATGTATGGGTAAAGAGGTGATATCACACACACACACACACACACACACACACACACACACACACACACACACACACAGAGGAATATTACTCAGCCATGAAAAAGAATGGAATATTGCCATTTGCGACAACATGGATAGATCTAGAGAGTATAATGCTAATCAAGGTAAGTCAGTCAAGACAAATAGCACACGATCTCACTCAAATGTGGAATTTAAGAAACAAAACAGAGCATCTGGGTGGCTCGGTCAGTTAAGCATCCAACTCTTGATTTTGGCTCAGGTCACGGTCTCAGGCTGTGGGATCGAGCCCTGTGTGGGACTCTGTTCTAAGTGGGCAGTCTGCTGGAGATTCTCTCTCTTCCTCTCCTTTTTGCCCACCCCCCCCCGCTTGTGCACGTGCTCTCTCTCTTTCAAATAATAAGTCTTTTTAAAGAAAGAAACAAAACAAAGCAGCAAAGAGAGAGAGAGAAAGAGAGAGAGAGAGAGAGAGAGACAAAGCAAGACACAGACTCCTAACTATAGAGAACAAACTGGGAATTACTAGAGGGGAGGTGGGTGGGTGATGGGGGAAATAGAGGCTGGGGGCTGAAGAGTATATTCATCATGATAAAACCATAATAAAATGGAAAAGCAAGGCAAAACCAAACCAAACCAAAAAACACAAAATTTTCATCCCCTACTCTGGCCTGCTTTATCAAAAATCCTATAAAAGTTGGTTCAACCAGAATTCTCCTTACCCCACGTCCCTTTGTTTGTTTGTTTGTTTGTTTTTTAAATTTTATTTATTTATTTGACACACAGAGAGAGAGAGAGAGAGAACAGGCAGGCGGAGTAACAGGCAGAGGGAGAGGGAGAAGCAGTCTCCCTGCTGAGTAAGGAGCCTGACACGGGGCTCGATCCCAGGACCCGGGGATCATGACCTGAGCCTAAGGCAGTTGCTTAACCAGCTGAGCCACCCAGGCGCCCCCTCCCCATGTCCCTTCTTAGTAATTCTGCATCTGGTAACCCCCACTCTACTTGTTGGCTCTAAACCTCCTCTTGTCTTTGTTGTATTCAGAATTGAGCCTGATCTCCCCCCTCCTGCTAAGTCCCATTGTAGTAGCCCCCTTGAATAAAGTCTGCCTTATCATCTTTAACAAGCATCATGAATAATATTTTTCATAAACAGAGATTTAAACCCAGTTCTCCTTGACTTCATAGCTAATGTTATGGTCTCTAAACTTTTGACAGAAGATTTCTAAAAAACTCAAACTTGAATCTCCAGCAAAACTATAAATAAATATGCTTAGAAGCCAATACACAAATTTTGTACACATTTTATGCACAACGTAATGGTTAAGAGAACAGACTCTGGCACCAGGCTGCTCGGCTCCAAGTCCTGCTCTGCCCCTCCTGAGTGGGGAAAGTCCACTTAACTCACTGTGCCTTTGTTTCTTCATCTGTAAAATGGAGACGGTATCAGCATGTACCTCATGGAGTTGTGAAGATTAAATGAGTTAACATATGTGAGCACCTTGAGCAATGTCTAAGTACATAGCAAGCACTATTAAGTGTTTGCTATTATTATCACAATAATATACCATATTCATTAGGAGGAATACCCCTCCAATGAAAAAGATGAAAAAGATGAGAGAAAAAATAGATAAAATGAAGGGTGGAATTTCCTGCCTGTCTTCCTGAATTGGCTGACATAGCCATCAGCCTTCCCCTCCTCTCCTCTGAACAGCACTAGGTTTGCCTACACCCACCCTGATGGACGATGAACCATGAAGACCCACAGTCTGGCCCTGTTAGGATGCCCTCAGATACTGGGGGCAGCCATCTTGGAAACATGCTCACAGTGAGGACAAGTGTGCATTCCTGGTCACAGAGCCAGGGTGTAGCCACTTCCTTATGGGGGCTAAGCACAAACTCGTACCTCAGAGGGGCTTTCCTGGACCCAGCCTCCTCACCCCCAGGATGCTCTAGCCCATTCCTAGTGATATTTTTTTGCAGCTCCTATCCCTTTCTGAAGTTATCTGACTTCTTCATGTTGTATTCACCATGGTATTTCCAGTGTTTAACACGTGCCCTGTACAGGGGAATTGCTCAACAGATATTTATGGAATAAGTGAGTGATGGAATGAACCCTCTGATGCCCCAAGGACCACAAGAAACCACAAATAGGAGAATGAACCCAAGAACTTCTCTAAGCAACTCCTCCCCTCCCTTCTCCCCGCTGTCCCACGTTCCTGTTTTATAGTGAAGAAACTGAAGCTCAGAAAGGTTAGGAGAAGATCCAAGAATGCACACAGGTCAGAATAGAGGCGTCCTGACTCTTTGACACACAGTGACGATACCATGGTGCTTTGCCTCATTGGGAGGAAATGGAAGAAGGCAGAAATTTTCTTTGTGGGTTCAACAGGTTGAAAGGTTGAGAAACCAACCTCATCCTCTTCTCATTGTGCATTTGAATAAGTCATGTCTACTGCACGTGGTTTTGAAATAGTTTTGACCTTGAAGGAGAGAGAGGAAGGGAGGAAGCATTCTCCTGGGTCACATCAATTCCATTTGGCCTAAGATTTTGATGGGAGACTAGATTCTAGGTCCATTTCAAGGGGCAAGATGGTATGCCCATTGTACCCTTCTGCATGTTTGGGCCACTGAGGCATACGGGCCCCATAAGAAGGTAGAATGGGTGAGAGCCATCTTAGTCTGTCCAACTAAGCCAAGGAGAAGAGAAGGCATGAGTTGAACCTGATCTGTTTTTGTCATCTAGTTCAATTTTATCCATAGGGAGGAAATGCTTACACAAATAGGAGCGACATTCTTTTTAAGCCTGATTTCCTTCTACTTATTTTAACTCTGTTGATGTTGCAGCCAAGTTCCCTGAAGGTTATGTGTGAGGGGACCATCATTATTGGAGGCAAGTGGGGAAGTCTGGGGGATGGTAGACGTTCCCCTCTTCTGGAAACACCTCCTCGTGCAGCTCCAGCCATTGCTTGGGCCCCCACTGAAAGGCCAAGACTTCACCTGCTGTGTTTTTCTTTATCACATCCCCCACTACTCAAACTATGTCTTAAAATCACGGACATCCAAAGAAGAAAAAAATCCATTATCCCACTCCCTAGGTAATCCATGTTCGTATTTTAATAAATGTAAGTAATCTATAAACTTAAAACCTGCCAATAGTAGAGCAAAGTATAAAACAAAAGGTAAAAGCCTCCTCACTCAAGCCTGTGTCTCTGCCCAGAGATAAATTATTTTTTATTGTTTTCAGAAAATTTGTTTATGTCTGTACTGGTGTACAAGTCTGTCAATCTACCTATCATCATCTGTTTATATGTATCTTTTCCTGTAAAATTGTGACAGAAAAGGGATGATGCTGGACGCATGGTCCTATACGTGTTTTTGCCCTGTCTCTGTGAACGAAACTATTTTGTTCTTCACAGATGCAGGAGAACCTGTCGCATGAGGACCCTGTACTTTAGCTTTGGGATTTGCGCTTATGAACAATGCCACAATGAATATGCCTCTACATGGTTTTTGTTTTGTTTTTGTTTTTTGTTTTTTTTTTTGCTTTGTTCTACTTTCATAACCAGTCATGAGTCCCTCTCCCTGCAAGAGGTATTTAAGTAATATAGGAATATATTTCTTATACATATTGATGACCAACTTCTGTAGGTATATTTATACAGGTAAATTCCTAGCAGAGTAGTTGCTGAGTTAAATGATACATACCTATCTTAGTCCACTCAGGCTATTATAAGAGAATACCACGGACTGAGATGCTTATAAATCACAGAAATTTGTTTCTGACAGTCCTGGAAGCTGGGAAGTCCAAAAGTTAAGGTGCCAGCAGATTGTGCATCTGGTAGGAACCCCTTCCTGGCTCACAGAAGGCTGTCTTTGCTCTGTGCCCTCACGTCGCGGGAGCGCTGAGGGAACTCTCTGGGGTCACTTTTATAAGGGCACTGATCCCATTCATGGGGCTCCCGCCTCATGACCAGATCACACCAAAGTCCCCAGCTCTTAATACCATCACATTAAGGGGTTAGGATTGAACGGGAATGTGGGGAAGACACAAACATTCGGTCTATAGTAGTAACTTTAAAAAATCAGACAGAATTTGCCACGTTTCCTTCCACCAGCGGACCAGCAGCTCACCCTCCCCAGGGCTCAGAGACGACCTGAGCTCGCCTCTCCAGTCTTCTCAGGATGGGCCTCCTCACTTTATTCTCTCACAATCTGAGTTCAAAAAGGTCTCTTGTTGCCGTTTCATGTGCATAACTTTACTTATGAGTAATGTTGAGCCTGTTTTCCTATTGACTGACTACTTTTTATTTCAGTTTTTGGTAATTGACTGCTGATACCATTGTTTGTCTTTTCTCTATTTTATTTGCATGAGCTTTTTAAAAATGAAAGAAATGAGCCTTTTTCCTATCACATGAGTTAAATATTTTCCCAGCTTGTCATTTGTCTTTTCTCTGGTTTATGGTATATTTTTGCCCCCCAAATTATAGCGCGTATAGAATCAAACATATCAGTTTTTTCCTGTATGGCTCCTGGGTTTTGAGCCCAACTTAGCAAGGTCTTCCAGAATTCTTATAGTTTCTTTTTCACATTTGAATCTCTGACCCATGTGGAATTGATATTAGTGTAATAAATAAGGTAGAGACCCAGCTTTATTTTTCTTTCCAGTTAGCCCATTGCCCCAATACCATTTATTGACTAATCACCTTCTCCTCGATATTTTTGAAGTGTTACCATTTCAAACGTCACGTTTCCACACAAATTTGGTTTCATTTATGGACCCTTCATTCTTATTCATTGATCTATTTTTGCCTCCTAATGCACAATTTTCGTTATTGCAGCTTTGAAATGATTTTGGCTGATATCAGCCTGGGCTGGTTCTTGTCTTTTGTTTTTAAGAAGTTTCAGGATTAATCTTAAACATCTGTTTCCAACAAAAAAAATTAAAATATCATTTTGTTAAGTTAAAAATTGCTATTTTAATTGAGATTTCATTACATTTTTAAATTAATGTAGAAAGAATTGGTATCTTCCCATCAGAGACAATACTTTGTTTTTCAATGTCTTAAGCCATCTTTGGGTCTGTTGATAGATTATTAAAGTTTTTAATAAAAGCCCTGCAAATTACATGTTAAATTCATGCCTAGGACTCTTGATGGTTGTTGTTTTAAATGAGATCTTTTCTTTTCCCACAATTTCTAATAAGCATTGGTTTTATATATCTACTTTGCTACTCATATATAAATTCTCTTATTGTTTCATGTTGTTTTCCAGTGATTTTCTCAGGTTTTCTGGGCCTGGTATTCTCTTTTAGAATGTACACCATCCCTGAAGCGGTAATATTTGTCAGATCACTTATTTGACTAATATTTGTTGTTCCCGTTGTATGGCAAGTCGTACTACGGTTGTGACACACTAAGTTAGTGCATTTGTACTTCCTTATTCAAGTACTCACCTCAAAAGTCTTGCTTTCCCACCCCAATCACTGATCCCTTTGCTCTTTCTCAATTGCTGGAACACCCCATGTTCTCCTGTTTGTGAGATTTCATGTATCTTATTTCCTTATTCATCACTTCCCAGATCTCTGCTTGAAAGTCACTTCCTCCAAGAAGCCTTCCCTGAACACTCCTTGAAGTTATCATTCCCCTTGCTCTATGACTGTGGTCTTTGACGGTGGTCACTTGTAATACTCAACAAACTTAGAAGTACTGCTTCCATAGCTGTTTTCCTTGCTAGATTTCAAGCTCCAGAAGAAACAGACGAGCGCTGCCTTACCCAGTGCTATAATTGGGAGTTCATCACTATGCCTGGCACAGGGAGCCACCCAATGAGTTTCTGTCGGATTGCAGCCTAAAGCAGCCTGCTGCAAATTTGGTATTTTTGATGTCTTTGGTTCTACTCTTAAGACTCAGAAGAATTTTGCCTTTGATTACATAACATATCTGCCTTATTTGCAGTATAAAAATCACGTTGCTTTTTAATGATGGAATAAATGAGGACCCAGGAGATGGCTACGGTTTTGCCTTGCCTTTGTGAACTGTGAGCGATTTAAACTCTTCATCTTTAACTTAAAAGATTCGTAATGGCTTTGCTTCCCAGGAAAGTGATTTTATGGGTCTTAGTTCGAGCTGGGTGGAGGAACTTGATCATTTGCGCTTTCAGTGGGTTCCTCCTCCTCATCCACGTGAGGCTGGACATAGAAGGCCGGGTTCTGGTAGAAGGTTGTGATGTGTGGCTGGACCACGGCCCGCAGAGCAAATGGCTAAGTACAAACATGCCACAGACGGTGTGTGGCAATAGAGTAAGAACATACAATAAATAAATAAAAGAACCTCCCAAAGATGTACTTCCCAAAGTTTGGGTGGTAGACCCAGAGAAGCTGGAGAACAGCAGTCACCAAGAGGCCAGAGAGAGAGATAAAGATGTTGGATAGAATCCATGCTGGGTCAGCTCAGGGCGGAGGCTGGGCCCTAGGACACGAACCATTCATCCTGTGCTCACAATCAGTGCTCACTCTAGTTGGGCAACTATAGGCCAATTACTTTTTCTGAGCCCCAGTTTCCTCCTCTAGAAAAAGTTTCAGTGGAAAAATGGAATAATGCGCATGAAGAACTCAGTGCCTTGTTTGCACTGCAACAAAGGATCGACAGACATTCGTCTCACAAGGTCACTAAATCAGAGCACGCAAGAAGTCTGTTTTTCCTCCACCGACACTGATATCCCCAGATCTAAGCTGCTTTCTTAAGAAGATGTTAAACCTGGTGAAGACCATTGACCCTTGGTTCCCTTCTAAACTAAAATAACTTCCCAAATTAGTGGAAGCTGTACTTACTTCCTGAATATGCCTTGGTTTAAACACGTGGGTAGAGCGGCCAGGCTTCAGAAATCAGGTGTTATGTAAGAAGTGAGGGAACATGCCCAGAACCTCAGGAATAAAGGAAGTCAGTAGGACATTCTTCTGCTAGACAGCAAAGCATCCTCCCTCTTTGAAGCCTCTGTGAGATAGAAGAGATGATGGGGTGCCTGGGTGGCTCAGTGGGTTAAAGCCTCTGCCTTCAGCTCAGGTCATGGTCTCAGGATCCTGGGATCGAGTCCTGCATCGGGCTCTCTGCTCGGCAGGGAGCCTGCTTCCTCTTCTCTCTCTCTGCCTGCCTCTCTGCCTACTTGTGATCTCTCTTTGTCAAATAAAGAAATAAAAATAAAATCTTACAAAAAAAAAGAGATGATGGTCTAAGATGTGCTCTTAGAGCAGAAGGTCTGGTCTTGAATTACAGCCTTGCCATAATTGCTCTAGATGACCTTTGGCAAGTTGTGTAACCTCTTTGAGCTTTAGTTTCCCTCTTTGTAAAGAAGGTGTAATCACATACCCCGGGAGGATTGTTATGAGATTATATATGTGGGAGCATTTCAGCAGAGTACCTGGGTTACACACACACACACACACACACACACACACACACAGAGGAGGACGAATTGTAAATGAATCCTCCTGGCTCATGGAAACTAGCCCATTACTCGGCAGCCTCCGTTTCTCAGGAGAGAGTCTGGACACCCACACCTGCCCTATTCTCATCCTCCTCCTCTGGGCAGGCCTGTTTGCTATTCCACGGCCCAGCAGTGTCCCACCCACACAGGGATTAGAAGCCTAACTGGAAATCATGCCCATTCTGTTCTTGAAATCTGCAAAGTTTTGCCCCAAAAGAAAAGCAGAAGGGTGTTCTTGTTCAGTCCATGGGCACCAGTCTAGCAATGGCTGGCCAGCCCCAGCTGGGTCCCACGCGAAGGGCAGTGCCCTTGAGGCCTGGGGCTGAGGAGCCCTGAAGGGCCGAGCTAGCTATGGGAGATCTGAGCCCTCGTGAGGAGACGCCAGGCCCTTATCCTTCTATTAGGCGACCAGGAAAAAATTCCCACCTTGCCTTGAAGGTAGGCGGGGTGGGTAGGAAGAGGAGAAGTAGGCAGGAGTCTTGGTCTCGCGGGCGCGCGTGGGGGGGTATCTCTGCGTGAGCGCGGACAGGCCCGGGCTGAGAAGCAGCCGCCCCGGGATCAGGAGCCGAGGCCCCGGAACGGATGGGCCTGGATCAGACCTTGCGTCTTCTACTCACTTCCCCAGGAGCCCTGGGGCAGGCACTTAGCCTTCCTAGTCCCTCATCTACTTGTCTCTCCGGGTTGTTAGGAGGGCACGTGGGCTCGAGGCATCTGAGGCTGTCAGCCAGGGGCTGAGGCCCGGGAGGGACCGGGTCCTCTCCACGTGAACGGTGCCCCTTGGAGGGGGCGGGCCCGCGCTGCCTCACGCCGGCTGCTCTGGACTTCACGGCTCATGGAGGGTTCTCGCATCATGACCCCAACACTGACAGGAGGCCGGGCACGGGTTATTTACGCCCCATTTACAGACGGGCTAACTGAGGCTCCGGGGCCGCAGATCTAAGTATCTTTACTTCACATGCAGCGTTAGGTGCCAGTTTATTTTATGAAGTAGGAATTATTTCAAATATACAGCATATATCATAAGACATCACTAATTCCTTTCCACTCGAATTCAATAAATGTTAACCTTTTGCCATTTTTACTCCAGATTTCAAAAAGAAGTGAATTTTATAGGCTGCTAAAGGACTCCTCCCCTGACAGATTCTCCATCCTCCCTCCCAGAAATAATGTGACATTGACACATTGCTGTTTATGACTTCATATAGTCCTTAAATATATTCACGAGCCGTATTACCCTATTGGCTTATGTTTTTAATTCTTACCATACTGTGTGAACTTTTTTGCAATTTTTTCACTCAGCATCAAGTTTTTGATTCCTTACATTGCTACATAGATACTCAAAATATTCATGGTAACTACCGTATATTAATCCATGCACTTCCTTATCCATTCTCCATTAATGGATTTTTATGCGGTTTGGGGTCTCCGGGTTCCTCTGTGTGTGATGGAAACCCCTGTTGCAATGAGCACCCCCTACTTACTTCTTTTAGTCCAAGATAGATCTCTCCAGATCTATCCAGTAGCGTGCTGGCTGAGTTTACAGTAAACATATCTACAACTTGACTAGATTTTGCCACATTGCTTTCCAAGTTATTTTGTGAGATTTCTTCTTAGGTAACTTTTGGTTTTATTGCTAATCTAAAAGAATTTTTTTTTTTTAAGTATCCTTCCCATTGTTGCTGGTAGATCAAAATATGAACTTGGGTATTTTAGTCTTAAATCTGGCGAATGTGCTATGCTCCCCCATTCATTATAATAATTTATCTGTAAATATTCTTAGATTTTCTGGGTAAGCAATCATATTGTTATGAAGTTTTTCAATTCTATTTCTTCCTTTCTAAAGTTTATACCTGTTATTTCCTTTCCCTGTCAGACCACGGTGCAAAGGACCTACAGTAGTGTGTTAAATAAAAGTAGTGACATGATGGTAAATACTTTCATGTTCTCAATTTTTTTTAAAGATTTTTAAAATTTATTTATTTGTCAGAGTGAGACACAGAGAGAGAGGGAACACAAGCAGGGGGAGTAGGAGAGGGAGAAGCAGGCCTCCCGCTAAGCAGGGAGCCCAATGCAGGGCTCGATTCCAGGATCCTGGGATCATGGCCTGAGCTGAAGACAGACGCTTAAAGATTGAGTCACCCAGGCGCTTGGTATTCTCAATTTTTTTTTTTAAGATTTTATTTATTTATTTGACAGAGAGAGAGATCACAAGTAGGCAGAGAGGCAGGCAGAGAGGGGGGAAGCAGGCTCCCGGCCGAGCAGAGAGCCCAATGTGGGGCTCGATCTCAGGACCCTGAGATCATGACCTGAGACGAAGGCAGAAGCCTGACCCACTGAGCCACCCAGGTGCCCCGGTGTTCTCAATTTTTAAGAGTACTGAAAACAAGTAAAGCAAATCTGTTGATAGAAATCAGGATAGTGGTTGCCTACAGGGTCAGAGTAGGTCAACTGACTGGATAGTGTCATGAGAAAACATTCCGCCAAAATAGAGGTGAACTATATTTTGTTCCTTGCTCACGCGGCTGGACACATTTATCAAAGTTCACTAAACAAAGACACATTTATCAAAGTTCAGTAAACTGTACACTTAAGACCTGGACATTTTGTTGTCATTTGCCCATGTTCTTCAAGATTTTTATGAATTGCAGTATTTATTACCAACATAAAATATGCATTTTGAACTTGCTAGTTTTTTGCATATAGAAATTTAATTTTTACATAGATAGAGAATCATCTTTTACAGTTTCTGAATTTTGAGTCATGGTTAGAATGGCTTTTCCCACTCCTGGATTATAAAATGGTGCTCTCATGTTTTCTTCTTTGAAATCCATCTGTGTATTGTATATTGTTTGAGGTATGTGCCCCCCTGAACTTTCTTCCAGTTGGCTTTTGCCTGTTATTACATTAATAGAATTATTAATATTTCACCAACTTTATATTTCTAAGATAAACTCTGCTTGGTAATGCTATAATACTGTTTTTAATACATTTCAAATATTCATGACATTTTAGTGTATTATGCATGTACATATACATAGAATACATATTTACATATTCTATGTATATATGTGTGTGTGTATATATATATATAAACATAAACTTTTACAATTTTCTGAAATTTTACTTAGGATTGCTGCATCTGGTGTATAAGTAAGACTGATCTATTTTTTTTTTTTTTTTTTCCCTTTCACTGTCCTTTTGAGTTTGGGTAACAAGGTCAAAATAAACCCATAAAAAGGATTGAGTAATTTGTCTCCTTTTCAAGTCTCTGATGAAGTTCTCAAAGCCATCTGGACTTAGTGCTTTTTTGTGGACAACTATCTGACTCCTGATGAAATTTTTCGTTGTCATTGGGGTTCCCCCCTACCACCTTGGGAAATTTTTGTTAATTTCTATTTTGGTAGAAAATCGCTCTTTCTTCTAACTTTTCCAATGTTGAGTCTTAAAGTTAATGCTATTCTCTAATAATTTAAAATGTCTACTTCTTTCTCTTTCCTAATACTCTTTTTTGGTGCCTTGTCTCTTTTTTGCCTCATTAATTGACAAACAACTTTAGGGTGTTATGCAACATTTCTGGCTGACCACTCAAATTTCTGAGTCAGGGTGGCGGGAAAAAGAAGAAGAGATGGATATAGTAAGAAAAACTCGGAAAGAGTCCTCTGGTAACGCAGGGCCAAACATCATGCAAACATCAAACGCTCAGTTACGGCCTTGTTTCACTCAACTATAAAGTAGGAATAAATATAGTATCTACCTCATGAGATGCTTGAGGATCAAATGAATCAATACCAAAACACAAACAAACAGACGAGGAGAACAAAACACATAAAGCAGTGTCCGTCACATACATATGGAGTTGTCACTCTGTGTCCTTAGTTGTCACTGTGTGTAAAAGAGAAATAAAGTGACACACCCAGGTTTGAAGTACGACTGGGACACTGAACATGTTGTGTCGTGGAGTCCTCCACACTTGGTCCCAGGGGACGCCTCTCCTCACTTGAGACCCTCCCTCATGCTGCTGAAGACTCTCCCTGTCTCCAGAGGTGAAGATCGAGTTCCCGTGGAGTGAAGCAGTGTGGCCTCACCAACATGGCAGACTTTCTGGAAGTCGCGGTCCAGCCTTACACAATCAGATTGAAGAGAAAAAGCAGGACTTGATGACCAAATGTCATAACTGGAGACTTCTTTCTTGATGTGTTCTCGATGATTTATTTGCTCATTTACTTGAGTGTTTAAATGCCTGTGATGTGTTAATAGTGAAAAATAGTGTTAAATAGTGTTAAATTTATAGCCACTCTCAACTGATGAATGGAATTTAGCCAAGAGACTCAATGTTGACTGCTTTAGGGATTTTTTTTTTTTAGATTATTTATTTGTTTGTTTGAGAGAGAGAGAGAGAGAGACAGAAATAATGACAAAGAGAGCTAGAGGGAGCACAAGTGGGGAGGAAAAGAAGAAGCAATCTTCCTGCTGAGGGAGCCTGATATGGGGCTCGATCCCAGGACCCCAGGATCATGACCTGAGCCAAAGGCAGACGCTTCACCGACTATGCCACCCAGGCGCCCCTGCTTTAGTGTTTGTATTAAAGTCTGCATGCAGATATTGACCTGGCTATAGCAGGGTCTATAACCACACTTGTACTCTGACCCATTGAACCTTCTGGGGCAGTGCTGTTCAATATAGGAACTATTAGCCACAGGAGGCTATTTGAATTTAAATAAATAAAAATAAAATAGAACTACAGTCAGTTCCTCCATCCCATGAGGCACATTTCAAGGGCTCAGTAGCCACATTGACCAGTAGCTAGAGCATTGGAAAACTCTGAATTATAAAACATTTCCACCATCCAGGAAGTTCCCCGGGACAGCTCTGTTCTGGAGAGAGTTTCGACAATAATTAAAATAGTAGTGGCTGTTGTATGGATGCCTCAGGGAACAGATCACCTTGTCCTTACTCAGTTGGCCAAATGCCTAGGGTTAGGGTTAGCTTGATTAAAAATAGTTTGTTCTTTTAAGCAGGTTAAACAAATACTTTGGAATTTTTTTTTTTATCCCAGGACTTAGCCTGGAGATTCCAAAATTCAGGAATTCTGAATTAGCAAAGCCCAAAATAATGTGATTTATTCTACTCCCTAGGCCAATCTTGAAGGCTCTGCTTTCTTTCACATTAGTCCTGGCCAGAGGTCGCCCCTCACCCCACTCCCTACCTCCTGCCACTATATACTTGTTGATGTAAACGATCACCTACTTCCTGGTCACTATCAGACCTAAAACATTTGTCAACTTTGGCCACTTTCCTAGAATAAATCATTGGACGTTTTCATTGCTTTTGCACTACGAGTGACATCTTTAGCAAAAGCACCCTCCTTCCCAACAGTATTTGCCAGCTAGGCTTGGTAAAAATAGATAACTTATCATGATGTTTCCTGTTGTGTATGATTCAAGTATCAGATCTATAAACGCTGAATGTGTCATAGATGGGAGAACATTTGTTTGATGTTCTCATAGCAGTTCACGTGATACGGTGAAATCCACGTGAACCAGAGCCAAGGCAAGGGGACCTCAGGGCTGGGGTCCTACCTGGGTCTGGAGTGTTTGGATTTACAAAGGGGGTGACAGCCGGCAAGAAGAGGGCAAAGCCCAGGACATGTTGCTGCAATTCTTGCTGGTCCTTTCCCTGATAAGAAAAAGTGTCTAGTGTCTTCTGTCAGAATAGCTGTTTCCTGCCCGCCCCCCCCCCCCCCGCCGGCCCCAGAGTTGTGGTGACATGCCTGCTAGCAGCTTACTCTCTCCTGCCTATTTCTAGTCCATCCTGACCAGATGGTGTGGGTTGTAAAACAAGACCCCCCACCAAAGTCTGTCCAACCTCTCCCCAGGCCTGATCTCTGGGACCCACTAAGAAGGGAGCACACAGAGTACTACTTTGTGAATGCCTCGTTTCAACTCATAGTAAGCTGAGCCAAACCAGGGGGGAGCCTGGAGGCAGAGGATGAAGGGGATGGATGGTCAGGACTCTGTCCATCTTCATCAGGTGTCAGAACATTCTGCTCTCCCAGCTGCTTGGTGCTGGGAGAAGCGCTGGTCATTTCATTGCATTTCATTTGGGGTGGTGGAGTGGAGAGTGTATTAGACTGCTCTCTGTCTGCCTTCCCACGGAAAGCGACACTGAAAGAAATCTGAACAAGTTACCACCCTGCTTCAACCTCTTAGGAAAAAGACCAAAATGTTCAGCTGGTCTACGCATGTGGCCCCTGTAATACTCTCTCACCTTACTTCAACCTCATTCCCTGGACCTTGTAAATCATGCTTCTTTCACACAGGTCTTTCTTTCTTTTTCATTCTTCTCTCTTTCTTTCCTTCCTTTTCTTTTCTTTCTTTCTTTCTCTCTCTCTCTCCTTTTTTTTTTTTTTTGATCCCTGATAAGCCAAACTTGTTTCTGCCACAGGGCCTTTGCACACATGGTGCCTTGTGTTTGGACTCCTCTTCTCCCAATTTCCTCTCACCTGGTCAACTCATATTCATCCTTCACATGTCAGTTGAGTCACTACTTCCTCTTCATTTATCATGTTAGTTACCACCCTCCTCTCCCCTGGAACTAGGTCAAGGTGAAGTTTTGTATTTATATGGGTGACTACTAGATTAACTCTTTCTCATAAAATATATAAGCTCCAGAGACAATATTTATCTTTTCCTCACCATTGTATTGCCAGCTCCTAACAGTATGCCTGGCAGTTGAGGTATGAGCAACTCTTTGCGGACTAAGTAGACAGACAGTGGACTTTTGTTATCTTCCAGGAGAGAACTATGGTGTACAAAGGAAGTCATAGACTTAAGAGCTCTGGGTTCAATTCCTAACTCTGCTGGTTTGTTAGTCAGGTGATCTGGGTGAGTTGATTTGCCCCTCTAAGCTATAGTTTTCTCATCAGTAAAATGGGCACACCTGTGTTCCCGTGGGGTTGTGAACACTAAAGATACTGGATGCCAGCCGGGCACCCAGCAGGCTGTCAACAAACTACAGACACCATCCTCAACATCACCGCCATCATCATCATCACTGCTGTGATACAATTTGGAGACAAGGGGGTGGAACCCTTGTGAGGCCCCGGGACGTCTCAGGAAGAAGTAACAGATTGCTCACACCCAAAAGGAAACAGATAGTAACATTTTTTATTAAATATTACAGTGGATCAAAAAGTACAAAATATCTCTTGCCTGCTATGTGATTGGGAAACTATTGGCACGTAATACAGTATCAAAAGCAGTAATAAGTACAATTTGGAAAACATACAAAATTGAGTGTTTATAGTTTGGCTCAGCATTCTTCTGGTAGTGTTTAAACTAATGCAAAGGTTACTCAATAACCTTTCCATTGGGAAACTATGTAATATCACTGGGCCATGTTGCTATATACAAATAATCACCTTACAGAGCATAGAGGTTACGTAGCTGGAATCACCAAAAGTATACAATATTTACAACACAGGAAAGTTTAAAAAAGTATAAACAGCCAAGAGATTATGCTGCTATTTTTCAGACATATTTCAACCATGGGGAGACAAGCAGAATATCAAATACATCAACAGCCAACACTGGAATTAAGTGCTCAAGATAATCATTGCAATGGTGTGGGTCTCACCAGGGCAAACTTGTTCCCATTTCTCTTTAAAACTGGGACAAGAGTAAAACTGGACCAGATGGGACTTGGCTGACCACCACCAAATGTGACTTTGTGGGACAACAAGTGAAGAGAAAGAAATGGTTCTCTTTGAAGGCACACTACATAAAATATTTTTGTGGGATCACCTTGAAATTTCCATCAGACACACCAACACACTGAAATACAGTACTTGAGAATTCATGCACCAGGTCAGAAAGTTGTAAAGTCAACATTGAGTTTTAATAAACCCTTCTGTATATGCCCTGATAAACAAGTGAACTTAAGAGCTTCTAGCTAGTAAATAAATAAGTCAGTCCTGTGGCAAATATTACAAGTTCCAATCACTTACTAGAAGAATACTAAATTCTGAAACTCAGCTGGGCTGGGGTGTGTTTTGTTGTTGTTGTTGTTTTGTTTTGTTTCTTTTTTGTTTGTTTGTTTTTTAGAGTTGCCAAAAGTTAAACCAGAAGTTGCACGGAGAGGTTTTTTGTTTTTTTTTTTTTTAATATTATTTAGAATCTCCAAATCTCCAGTAAATCACGGACTTAGTGCTATTTTGAATTGCAACATTTCTTGGAAGCCACGCTCAGTAAATAGATTTATGACTCCATTGCCAATTAGATTCCACAGTTTCCTTTACTAAACTACCAATAACAATGGTTTGATTGCACAAAGAAAGGCTTGTGCAATTCCATTCAATAATAAGGCCCCTTGAACTCAAACAATGCAAACAAAGCCCTATTTAAGACTTTTTAAAATGTAGTTCTCAGCCAATGAAGAATTCAATGGTCTTTTTGAAAGATTTCCAAGATCTCTGTTCGGAGTTTTAAAACAAATAACACACTGCTTCTGTTGGGAATGTATACCCCCATTTCTCTTTATTCGTCCTGATGTTTTGCCGAGGGTATGAGCTTCCTCAGACAGAAACAGTGAGTCTCCTCTCGGAAGAGATGAGAAAAACAAAAGCTGGACTATGTTAACATTGTTTGAAAAATGGTGTGATCGAATTCCAACATGATGAAACCAGACTGAAATCACCGTAGCGGGGAAAACAAATGCCCATATTCCAAATGGATAGGTGAGCTCCACCAGGGACAGACGGCCCCATTTCTTGGAGAAACAAACTCCTAGAGACCGTGCACGATCTAGCCCATGTCTGCTGCGGAAACCCTGGAGATTCCGTGTTCTTCCATGTCCTCTGAATCTGCGACCATTCAGTCTAGTGCAACTTTCTTCTAGGTGTCCTGGCTAGCGTTCTGCCAGCTGGAATTGAGATCTCTTTCCCCCTCTATCTTGTGCAATAGCAGGATAATCTGCACTCACACATTTATAATCTATATTCTACTAGTCTATCTATTGTTCTATTAAATATATATATATATGTAAATATATATATATATATATGTGAAATTCCACAGGAAGGTAAATAATTAATTGAAGCAAATGGAACTCTTAACACTAGATCTCTACATTCTTTTGTTTCCACCTTTGGATATTAAGTATGTTACATTGAATATTTGGCTTCATATCATGGAGACATTTCAATACAAATGCACGGCATGCATGGCTTTGTTTAAGAGCCGCAGTGTCCTTGTTTACCAGTTGTGATTATTTTGCAGTCGAGTTACCTACTTAGAAGTTGAAAATTGTCATCAATTTTCATAGAATTAAATATCTCAGAGGTAAAAGACTGGTTAACTATGGTTCTACTGTCTACTGGGAGTTTTGGGGGAGGGGAGGGTTGGCTGGGGAGTTCATCAAAGCAGTCTTATCAGCAGGGATGGGACTCGGAAAGAAAATCCACTCTGTATCGATGGACTTTTAACACGCTTAGAAAAACGCATCCACCTTGATGTTACAGCTCAGCAGCGAATGGAACAATGGGGCGAGAATGACAGTACACGCTCTGCACATCTGACTGCGTGAACAACTTGACCATTTCTTCCAGCGACAAAAGAAATCGTAAGGTGGACCGTATTGCCAGGTGGTTAAAGACATGACACACGCTACCAAGTGGGCACGTATACCCCCGAACCTAACGCCCCATAAACCCCAAGAAGATGACTTGCTTTTGAAATGGGTCATCCAGGATGCCAATTCTCCCCAAAGATGGGGCCTGGGAGGTTCTTCTTGGGAACAACAAGAAACCAATTCGATGAAGGCAACGTGACTACCTACTACTCAAAAGACCACGGCCCAGGGAAGGTATCTGGCGCCCAGGCCTCCAGCCGCTCGTTCTCTTCCGGATCGTCGAGCTCCATCTTCTTCCCAACCCCCTTTCCCACACTGTTTAAAGGGATCAGTGCCAACACCAATGTAAATCATTTTGGCTTCTGTTCTAATTTCTGAAATTCCTAAAATATCTGTGCAGCCCACAAATATGTCCTCTAGACTCTTGTAATTCAGCGACTTGCTGCCAGTGAGGTTTTTGTTTTTATGATTCCTCTGGTATGTAGGACAGTTTCACAGCCTAGATAAGGTAAGTACAATGCTCGATATTTTCACATAACCCAATACTTCAAAGCAAAGCATTTGGCCGGTGAGCAGTGTATAAGCTCTTTCAACTATGCCATTTATGAGGAACAAAATCCTTAAGTTGCGGATCTGCAAAGGAACATTCTTTGCACTATTGTGTGCTCAACTGTTTCTTTTTCGTTTGTTCCACTAGAATCAGTTGCTTCAATTTGTAAACAATAACTTTACCACCCAAAGCTGCTCAAAATGATAAGATGTGGAAAAATTACAAACACACATCAACAACTAGGACAGTCAGTCAGCCTTGAAAACAAAACAAAACAAAACAAAACAAAAACAAAAGACCTGCAAACAAAAGCGATACTGTTTAATTAAAAAAAGAAAAGGAAAAAAAAAAAGGGACAAGAAGTAACTGGGAGAAAATGGAACTACCTGTATATAAATTAGGTGAGCAAACAGTGATACGGGTAGTTTTAAGAAGCAAATATATACAGTCATTTGAACAGTGTTTACTTCTCTGGATTGTTTAATAGTGTCAAAATGAAAGATCTATTGAAGTTCCACTATACATTGCATTGATTGAACCTTGGAGAGTTTTAGGAAAGGAGGGGCGTCCCTTGGCAAACTCTTGCCAGTCTTCCTTGCCCCTTCCTGTGAAATGCCTGCCCCCCCCCAACTTTTTTTTTTTGCCCAGATTGTTCCTGACCATCGGAACTCAAGACGGGGTCTTCTAAATTCTTCCCGGGCACACATACGTCCCTTCACGAGACCCTCGTGCAAAGCGAACCATGTAGGTCCAAGGGCATCTGTGTTGGAAGGGGCTCGAGACTGACCAGCCAAGGCTGGAGTCATCCCAGAAAAATCAGGTATGTTCACCTCCCCTTGGCGGCTCCTTTGGCTGGGACTGATCTCACGCCCGGATTAGAAGAAATCCTGACTTCTAATTCTACAAGCCGTCACCCCCCAGGGTTGGGAGGGAAGCTCTGTGAGCCACACCGCCGCTCAGGGGACCGGGCAGAGCTGGGCTTACAGTTTTGTGCTGGGGTGTACGGACGACAGCTGGGAGGATGGGAAGGCAGCTTGAGGATTTATAGCAGCTAAAGGGTAAATGCTGTTGTGCAAAAGGTCCCCATACGAACTTCCTACGGGTGTGGCCGCGGCCAAGTGTCTGTAAAGCTGCTGAGAATTTGTCGGCGATGTAAAAATCCCCCTTTGCATCACAAGCGAGTGGAAAGCCAGGGGCTGCATGAGCGGAGAAAGCACGGTCTGGTTTTTCAAGTACTGCAGAGAATGGGAGTAGCCGGCCGGGAGCCGGGAGTTGAGGCCCGAGCCGCACAGGCTCCCGGAATACAGACCTGGGAAGATGGGGGAGGAGAGCGGGAGCTTGTGGCCTTCGGACGCGGCCCCCGCGTGGCCGCCGTGCGCCGCCTTGCCGCCCTCGCTCTCCGGCTCCGAGGAGGCCTTCTCCTTCCCGCAGGCCTCCTTGGCCGGGTCCAGGGGAGACACGGCCCGGGCCTTCTTCCCCGCGATCACCAGGTCCAAATCCTCCAGGCTGCGCTTGATGGGCCGCGCGGCCCCAATGTTCTGAGGGCTGGCCTTCCGCTGCAGGACGGGGTGCACCATGCCGTCGATCTTCCTGAAGTTCTCTAGTCTCACGTGGTGAGCTTTTCCCGAGCGGGAAAGCGACTCCGGGTACCTTTTCGGGGCCGACGTGGTCATGGGCGAAACCCGGCAGGCTTTGGGGTGACAGTCCCGACTCTGGCTGTTCATGACCTGGAACTGGGAGACGACTTTGTTCTCCTGGGGCCCCGGGGCCGCGTGCGCCAGGCCCAGGACCTTGCCCGTGGGTTTGTGCAGATTCTTGGGAAGGCTCAGATCCGTGGGCTGATCCTCCGTGGGGGCTTCCGCCGCCGCCGCCGCCTTCTTGTCCGGCAGGTGCAGCGACGCGAGATAATTCCCGTGGAGCTTCTCTTGGTGTTTGTGGGAAGGGAAAGAGCTGTTGTCCGATTCCCTGTACATGTCCCTGCAGGGGTACTTGGATGTCTGCTCGTTGTGAAGATGGTGTTCAGTGTGTCGGTAGAGGCTGTGCAGGTGAGGAGAGGAGTAGAAGTCGGCCAGGAAGCTGGGCATGTGGGAGTGGGGGAGCGCCCTTTTCTCCAAGAGCTTCTCCTTGCCCTCCTGAATGTCTTGCTTCAGGACGTAGGAGTCAGCAAGGGGGCTAAGGTGGTGCTTGGAGAAACTGCAGCGGTGGGGATCCGATCGACCCAGCTTGTCGTGCTTAAAAATGTCACTGATGCTCTTTCTCTCCTCTGATGGCTTGCTTCTGAAACTCTGGACGTGCTGAATCACCGAGGGCCGGCTGACCGCCATGTGGTCGGGACCCTGGCCGTGGTGGGCCTGGGACAGACCCGAACACAGGTCGTCCCTGGCCATCAGTTTCTTTTTGCTGATCAAAGGGGGTGGGGAGCCATAGGGGTAGCTGCTGGAGAGGCTGGCCCCACTCACTTGGGACAGAAGTTTCTTCTTGGCCAGCGGGGACATGATGCCGGGGTTGCCCCTTGAGTAGAGCAGAGGCGTGTAATTAAGTCCGTGGTTCTCATTCATGGGCCCGGTCAGGTCTTTGTCTTTGAACATGTCAAATGACTGGACCACGAGGACCTTCGGGGTCTGCTTGAGGGCGTTGTGGATGTCATCGCTGCCCAGCTGGTCCACCTTCACGGTGCAGTTGGCGATGTAGTCCGCCATCGCCGGCAGCTTGTCATCCTCCAGCTCGCTCTGGTTTGCCAGGGGGGGCTGTGTCGTGGGGAAGCCAGGGAAGGGGACTTCTTGGAGTTCACTGTCGGGGTTCTCTGTAAAACAGCAGGGCTGGGGGTCTTGTTTTGAGTCCACAAGAGCACTGGGGGAGGTGAGGGACTGTTTGCCAGCCCCGGAGCCCAGCACCGGAGCCCTCTCAGGGGCCGCGGGGGCACTCGGGAGTGGAGGAGCGGGCCCCTTCTCTCCCACCTCCTCTGCGGCCTTCTCACTGTTGGCACCTTGATCTGTGTCGCTGTCCTTTTCCGGGTCTGCTCTAGACCCCAGGGGCCTCGCTGCAAAATCCTGGTAGCCTTCCGTTTTCTTCTTCACGTCGGCTGCTGGGAGAGGCTCAGTGACGGTCTTCTGATTTAAAGTCTCTTGTTCCTTCTCTGGCTCTGATGAAACCTGATAAAATATTTCAGAAGGCAGTCAGAAGGAAGCCAAATGCACTGACACTTTTGCTATGAAACAAAATATTACACGCAGCAGTTTTTCTTGAAAACAGGCTTGTCAATCAGCTCAGGGAGTTTCTGTAAAGCTTTATTAACCCCCAATCACAGCTCTAAACAAAGAAATCTAAATTACCTAAACATTAGGGCAGAAATGCATATTTCACTCAAGTCCTTTGTGAGACACCTATCAAAAGAGCGAAGTGTTCTGTACCCATGGCATACCATCTTATCACTCCTTGATTCTAATATATAGTTTAATTCTGAGGTTGTTTTCTTGTCAAATCAGTCAATTATCCAAATGGGTTTTAAATTACATGTTGTGCTTTATGACACTTTGGAGAAAGATTTTTTTTTCTTTTAAGCATCTCTCTTTCAAAAACCAACTAACCCCATGTCAACAACAAGCAACAAACTTACTAGAACCCCTTGCCTTTCTCTGAGAGAGCAAATCCCAACCCAGGGCGTTCAGTACGATGCATAAAATTAGCAACGCATAAGTGTTAATTTCTACTCAGCACCATATGACATGTAGAAAATGCTAAAATACTGGAAAATTATGCAGATGCAACACCAGCCTGTCTACCTGAGGGACAGAAGGACTCCAAGTCCTTCTAGGCTGCAGCAAACTACATTTCTATTAAAGCTAAAAATGAAGTCATCAAAATTCAGGCAGTGAGCACCGCCCCAAATACAGCTTTTCTGCTCACTGGAATACACCGTAGTCAATGAGATGGATGCTCTTTATGTGTCCGTATTGACCGAGGTTGTGGGCACAATTTGACCCATTCGTTGCATTATGTAGCTGTGCAAAGTTTGACCTTAGAAGGTCATTTTAACTTTCCATCTGTGACCCAGCTGGCTGACAGGCCCTTTCAAAACTGTCACTCTGTCCTGACATGTCTTAGGGAACAGTCACAAAATAGTTGAATTGAGCTGGTCTTCTCTCCCAAGCCCCCCACCTCCCCCTCCAATGCATCTTATCCCTTAAATGTTGTTCTTTGTTAAAGAAAAGAAGTGTTGAACACATTAACATCTTTGGGTAAGATTGAGGATTCTGGTGTAGGGGTGCATAGAAATGAACATTTTAAGGAATCATACCCTTTCAGAGATGTTTCTCCTTAAATCCACTCGAAGATGTCCCTGTCTTTTAGGCATGTGTTAGACCCAAGAGCTTTTGCTCATCGTATTTCTTTTCTTCCCTCCCTCCCTCCCTTCCTTCCTCTCACTCTCTCTTTTGTACTAATAGCTGCCTTTTCCACGACAAATATCATTTCTTGTTCCACATTAACAATCATCACTGGTCTCTTGAGCTTATGCATTACATGAAAATACAGAAAAATGAGTACGTCAAGGGATAAAAGGCAAATTGCTTTTAAATGTTAGTTTCTGATGGGGCTGTGGTTTGAAGTGAAGCTACAGAGGATACTCAGTCTCACCGAAGTTTCTGTGACCCAGGCCTATGGTTACAGAGTTTTGTGGCTGTCATTGGAAAACAGGTTAGGGAATCTCTGAAAGCTAGGCAGAAAAAAGCAAAGGACCCCTTTTAGGCATTTTAGGATCTGCCTTGACATGCTACATGGTGCCTTCCCACCAGGCAACTTGCAATCCAATGACCTGAAGACAGTGGGTTTGGCTGGAAGGGCTTTATAAGCCCTCCTATCTCCATTGTGTTCACTGCTGCGTATTGAAAACATCAAAAATTAAAGACAATAAAAACACTAATGGCAATAACAAAATCCAAACCCCCAACACACAGTCAACAAGAAGAAATATACCTGGTCAAACACATGGGTCTATGTTGGAAGCGGGGACCTTACCATAAGGTCAACTTGGAGAGGGTGTAAGATTCCAGGTCGATCAGATGACCTGATCATGATACCCTTTGACCTGCCAGACACTTACAATGCCCCAAGGCACTGGGGCCTATAAGAAACAGGGAGCCTGATGGTTTTCAGGGTTTCTGTGAGCCAGAGGGAGCCGGGCCCTCCTCTTGCTGACAGGCATCTCCCAGGCTGATGGGCTTCAGGGCAATGGGCTGAGGACCCCTCCCCCACCTGACAAAAACAACCATTTCAAACTCCAACCCCACAGTGGAGCCACTCAAAGGTCAGCTGGCCTCTGGCCTCAGTTTGTCCTCTGGTGCTTTGGCAATGCTGTACATATGGTATCTAATAGAACTCACTGATCCAAAACCCTGTAATAAATCAGCAGGCCAACAGGATAAAGGAAGAATGGAATGTGAGCCTTAACTTGGAATTTCCTTGCTTTTGGCCATTTATGTTGCAAGCTTGCAGATGTTTAGAAATCTCTCTGCATCATCTTTTTCCCCCATTTTTTTAATAGCTAAAGCTTAGAATAATTATGAAACAAAAATGAAGGCAACACAAAAGTCTTTTCTTGGTATTCATAATATCTTCTTACTCAGGAGTCAGTTGGGTAGATTAATTTCTAGTTAGGAGGCTGGTGTGTGTGTGTGTGTGTGTGTGTGTGTGTGTTTTGAGCCAGTGTTTAATTAGAGAGTCTCTTATGTGTTCATTATAAACCTGATTTTTAGGGGGTGTTTAATATCAGCACCAAAATTCCCTCTGGGGTTGGATCCTAGAACATGCTGTCTCCAAATGTGGCTGCTAAGTTTTTTTTTTTTTGTTTTTTTTTTTTTTATGGGCAGCAGGATTTTTTATTATTCATGTTGAAACAGAGCCCAGATCAGCCTCCATGCCTGGCTATACACTGACGAGTAATGGCTTCTACCAAAGAGCTGTGGGGGCTGTGGGTAATGGGGCTGGTTTAAAAAGGTTCAGAAACTACCTGTTAACATGAGAGATAATAATGGTTTCAGAGGAACAATTTCAAAATTCTCCTATAAATAATATGTACTTAAGATATTTCTAAGTTGGTCTCAACCCAAGGCTGTTGCACAGAGGTCAGTTATAGGAGGTAAAGGAATCTCTGAAGGCTCCAGGACAGTCCTGCAGAGACACGGCCCCTCGTTTCAACACCCCTCCTTGCTAGAAGCCACAAAACGTGTTTCCGAGTCCCACCAGCTCCTCAGAGAGACTGGCTGTGAAATGGCAAAGAAGCCACATCGTTCACACCAGAGTCCCGTGGCTTCACAGAGATGAAGCTCTGGTTCCTTCTCTCTCAAAGCGGTGTTTGCTTTCAGTTTTCCACAGGATGTTCCCATCTTTCTAGATCCTATTCTTGGCCTATCCCATGTAATATCATGCACTGCCTTCCAGTGCCCCAGTGGACCTACAGATCCACTCTCTGAGGAACTGGGAAGCTAGGGGAGAGGGGGTGCTCTCAGTCTGGGGCCGCAGGGGCGCAGGGACCTGGCTGCGGACTCTGGAAGACCTGGGACAGGACGGGTCTCACAGAGGTATTTCTACGGAGGACGACGACTCACCTCTGACGATTCCTGGGGCTTTGGGGCATTCTCTTTTTCTTTCTTGCTCTTAGGGATTTCATGTTTGATGCGTTTGGTTCCTGATACTTTTGTTTTATTCTCATGTTCCTGGGAACTGTTCTCCTGTTTCCGAGGTTTGATTGGAGGCAGGGGCTTATCTTCCTCTCCTTTAATAAACCTCTCATACGGTAGGATTAATCTGGAAGGATAGCAGAAGAGATGATCAATCATGGGAGGCAATTCCAGGAGCATCGAAGCCGCTGGGTTTTAGTTTCTTTTCGCAATGCAAGCGGATTATTGAATGACTCCATCTCCAGTAACACCAGTGTATTTCTAGAAACTTACTCCACAGCTCTGGGCTCTACTTCCTCGGTCAAAAACCGGTACCTCACAACTTACAAACACTCCTTTGCAAGACATCTTTCTGGTTTTGTGACTCTATATCCCAAAGATACCAACGGAAGCATCCAAAGTTAACATCGTTATCACAGCTCATGGAACCTGGCTAAGGGCCAACAACAACAACACAGCAGTAATAGCCACATTCGCGATGGCTGCCATTCGTTTGTTGTTCTGCCAGCAGTGATTTATGGAGCACCTACTGTGTGCGCCACGTTCACGGCACTGAGGTACAGCAGTGAACAAAATATCCAAAGCCCGTGACTTCATGATGATGATATCCTGGGAGGTACTGGTATGCCCCAGGTTAATGTCCTCGATACACTATGTGGATCACTCCATATAATCTTCACATCTTTGTGGAGCATTATTGTAATTGTTATTACTACTACTATGACCATGACTACCATTATCAACTCCCTTTTTAGAAAAAGATTTTATTTATTTATTTGACAGAGATCACAAGTAGGCAGAGAGAGAGAGAGGGAAGCACGTTCCCCACTGAGCAGAGAGCCCGATGCGGGGCTCGATCCCAGGACCCTGAGACCATGACCTGAGCCAAAGGCAGAGGCTTAACCCACTGAGCCACCCAGGTGCCCATATCACTCCCTTTTGAACAGATGAGGCCCCAGAAAGGCTGAATAATTTGCCCAAGTATCACACCTTTTGTTAGAGATGGAATAGGAACCTTGTTCTGCCTGCCTCTGAAGTTTATATTTTCATCCACGTCAAAGTATAGACCAGACACTGAAGATAAAGAGGCTTATGGGAGGCAAGCACAGTGGGGCTGAGAGAGCTAGCCATCTTCTCCAGAGCTCTGAGGCGGGTAAGGGAGTCCAGTATGAGCTCCTTTTTTGGGGTGCCAAACAAAAGAGGTCCCCGGGGAGGAGAAGGGCGGACAGACCACTCAAGCCACAAAAATCAGAGGGCTGAAAAATTCAAGCACTTCAATTATATAACTTTTAAAACAAAGTACATAAAATTGTTCTAAAAAGAGAAACATCAAACAGCTCTAGTTTTAATCTGTTTTCCCTTTGCGACATAGCTCTTGATCTGAAAGGGAAAAATAGCTGATGTAATTAAAAGGGATGGATTGCATTACAATCTCAGTTTCAACTTCAGTGATTAAAGTTTTTATAATGCATTTGGTATGATTAATGACTCACTGTGGGATTAATACAAGACTCAGCCTTAAAAATATGAACTTTAATACAGCAAACATAATTTGTTTTAAATAAGACAAGTTGACTCAATGAAGAAAATGTACTTGGCTTATAAACAACATAAATCTGTTCAAATATTGGGAACCCTAATTATTTTTAAACTAAGACTTCCAGGCAGAAACTTCTTTGGTTTGGCTATCTGTTAGCGATCCACTGAAAGTGGTTTCTAACCATGAGATCCGCACCTCCGCTCCTTCAACACACATAACTGTCCAGGTTCCCGAGTACAGATGTGGGGGCCTTTGTGATAATATTTCACCGTTTAATAAAATACCAAGTAAATTATGGGAAAACGAAATCCCAATTTACAACGTATTAGAAACAAAATTCATTTACTGAGCATGCTCGGACAAGGTATGTGCAAGGAGGCGTGAATAATAGTTTCGAGCCCTCCATCTGGCAGGGGGCCAGCCATGAAGATCAACACAGCCCATGGGGAATAGTTATCTTCAGATCCCATTACAAACTGAGTTTAAACATGTTACAGCTGCTAAAACTGGGAACTGTTCTCTCTGTGTAGACTTACTAAAATAATATATGGCTTCCCACTGTAATATTACAGTTAATGTTTATATAATAAAAAGCATAACTAAGCAGAAGAAGAGAGAAAAAAGCAATCTTGTTCATACTTGAATTTATCCCGTCTCGTCTGTAAAGTCCCCAACGTTACCCCAGTCCCTTTTATCTGCACAGTTCTGCCGGGGACTTGATGCCCTTTCAACATCGGCAGGTTGGAGATTTCTGTCTGGGAGTGAAAGGCATCGAGTATTTTACATTGGAAAAAAAAATATTTTAAATAGACTTTAATGAAAACATTTTTTTTTTTATTGTTGGGACAGATAGGTTTGTTTTACTTGTGTTTGGTTGCCATGGGAACCTGAGCAGCACGGAAGTCTGGGTATTCCGACGGTGGCTATTTGTCGGGACCACCCTTGCCCTCGACTTCATTCCCTCATTGACACGGCGACACCTTGAGGAGACCTCCTCGCAGGGAAGCACGGCCCCGTTACCTCCGAGTGTGGGGAGAGGGTTCGAGGAGGCAGAGAACTGGGTGGGAGACACCCAGCATGAGCCCCAGAGGACCCCTCCCTCACCTCCAGCTCTGACGGCTGGGGTCCGGCCCAGCAGGCCCTCCAGAGGGGTGGGTGCTAAGGGGATTTGAATTTCCTCACACAGCTTTGCAGATTCAAGAAGCAGGGCAACATTTCCATTTCATCCCCCACCCCACCCCCCAACACTTTTTCTTGCCTTTTCTTTTTCTTTCTTTTTTTTCTTCTTTACTCAACTCAGCAGCTGGCTGGCCGACAGCAGTTAAAAAATACATTTCACTTTGCTGGTCAAAGGCCTAAAGCCAGAAGCAGGAAATGTGGAATTAAATGTTTCTTGTATCTGGAAAGAGGCATGACTAAGGTAAAACTGAATCCAAACACAAGCCTTGCTTGTTCAAGGTTTCCAGAGGGAGAGTCTATGTGAGCAAGTGAGTGAGTGTGTGTGTGTGTGTGTGTGTGTGTAAAGGTCAATTGAGTGGCTCCCCCCTCCCTTCTAAATCACTGAAAGATAATTATAGTGGCCCGGGAAAAAAGGTTCCCAAAATAAAACAAGAAAGGCAGCAGCTAAAAGGAAACAAGTAGAAATATGACCAGCTAAGCCCTGAAGAACAGGGCACGGTCTCGCCCAGCACACAAACAATCACCGTTCATATAGTGATTTCCGTTCGGTGCGATTTTCACTGAATGTTTTTTCAGTTATCCTGTCACGGTACAACACAATTACCCCACAGGATATGATCTTATCATTTGATTATTGGAAGTTTTCACAGCGCAAGAGGACGAAAGCTATTATGGGTTTCTGAACATTTAAACGTTTAACGTACATGTGATACCATTACAAACAGGTTAGCCAATATTAAGGTCAACATTGCCCAATGCAGGAAGCTGAGGCGGTCCGTATTGTATCAAGAATCTAGTATAATGCAACATGCCTGTGCCTTGCGGATGATTATTCCTCAAATATTTGTAGTACAACAAAGATTTAATCAGGTTCCAAACTATACAGATAAAAGCAAAAATGCACCCCAGCCCCCAAGAACTCATTACACAGGAGAAATATTTTCAATGGGCTGCAACTCTAAGAATGTGGGTTGGGTTTTAGGTGGGCGGAAGTAATGGAGAAGAGAAGCAATATATTCATTAGAAAATCCAGAGAGATTTTTACCCCTGATCTACATCTACTCTGGGAATTGAAAGCTAGGCAGATAAATGGGCCTTTATTATTATCCAGATTTCACATTTCAGATTAGCAAAATGCTTATTTACGATGCCATTAATGGCCCTGAAATAGGTAAGCCATCATGTATTAAAAAATAACATCTTTCCATAGGCATAAGATTTGTAGCAGCATGAGATTTTATTTTTCCCTAGGAATAATACAAGAATAACATTTTCCACCCCAAAGCAGAAACAGTAGGGGAGCCTTTTGCTATCACCAAGATTCTTATTAAATTCAGTCACTGTGAAAGCAAGATTTTTTTTCTCCTTCTTTTTTCTTTTTTTCCCCCGTTTTAAAATAGAGACGACTCAAAATCAACCCAAGTTAAAATTAACAAATCAATAGCATTATAACCTTGATTTATTAGCATCTGAGCCACTAAATTATCATCATACAAGAAATTGCTGGTTTGAAAAGATTTCGGCTTTGTTAAATCTCAAGTTAAATAATGGTGCGCCGTCTACTCGGTTTTTAGATCTGCCTCATCTGATATTATGAAAAATTCAATACATTTCTCTACAGCAGAAGTCAGGGGTCAGCAAATCTATTACTGTAATGTAAGTAATCTGGCAACCTGCCAACTCTTTCTCCCTTTTATTATTTTTTTTTTAAACACCAAGGCAGATAATTTTATATTTACAAATTCTAAAATCCTCCGGGGTCTTGCCTCTCTTTCTCAACAAAAACGAGCAGCCTCACGCTCCAGAACTGTATATGGCACATGTCCTCATCATTTGCATTTCATACAAAAGAAGAAAAGACTCTTCATCTTTATTAGGCGGCCTTCTCCCTTCTCTCCCCATAGGCAGAGGGAAAATAATGTCAAATCGCATCTGAACGAGTAACCACTAATAATCTTCTGTATTGATTCATGCTTGCATGGAATGACGGAAGTTTGGAACCCAAACACTGAGCCAACAGCGCTCAGGAAGAGAAATGAGAATCCGTCTGTTGATAGAGCTCTGCAAAACGATATTATGATACTGTCTAAAACTGATTCAATTTGGAGAGTTGGGGAAAGAAGGCAGAAAATTTTTAGGGTAGTAGTTGATCCTCAAACTCACCCGAGTTACTCTGTAGATGCTTTAAAGGCATCAGACCTGTGAAAAAGTCTAGGCCCAAAGACCTGGTGCCCTCGGAATAGAATATCTTAGGGGCAGAGGGAGAAAAAGCTGGTATTCGTGTCAGGGCAAAAAATGCTACTGCTATTCTTACATGTATTGGGTTTTTTTCACAGTCGTAGAAAAGAAATAACATATTGGTTCCACTGGGGCTTCGGACCTGATCTGATCCCAAATGAAGTCATTATACCTCCAAGTTGATTCCAGGGTTGATAAATTCTAAGGCTTGGCCAGACATTTCCCTTCTCAGCCAGAAACTGAAAATATAACTTCACTGTGAAGTGTGGGAAGCAATCTTTCACCAAATATGGAGCCAATAGAAGGTATATTTTTCTTTTTTGAAGGTGATGTATGCACACTGGTTAAGGATCCAAGAAGAAGAGAAAGTTTCTACTCCCACATATGGTTCACCTCTCAGGGTTCCAGACCATGACCAAAATGGTGGAAGATCCTTTGGGTGACAGGCACCAAAACCAAGGTCAAGTACACAAATGTACTATGGCAGTGTACACAGAAGTGGGATGTTTCCTCAGTGGTCACAACACTCATTGAGTACAAAAGAAACTTTGTTCCTGTTCTTTTTAAAAGCCAACCTCCATCTGAGAAAGATGTGGGTTCTGGGTAACGATCTCCTTGGTTTTATGGTGTGAGTTTCTCTAAAGCAGAAAAAATAGTGTGCAGAGTATGAGAAGCAAAATATCAGTAACCAAGAGAGCTGAGAAATAGGTGTCCAGTACCCTCCTTGAACAGCTGAAGAGGTGAACTGAAGGCTTTGAGCATCAAACCACGGAGACAGAGTCCATGCTGACATACAGGCCACAGAGAATGAGCCTACGGCAGGACTCATGTAAGCCAAGAACGTGGTGGGAGAATGCAGCACAGATTCTGTATAAAAGACTTAGCTTAGCCCATGAGCTCACCAAGGGTAAACTGTACCGAGCTCTTTAATAAGGAAGTGGGCATAAATCGCATCATTTATATTCTGTGTGAGATATCCAAAAGGTATGTGGCCCATTATTATCAATAATATATGGACACTTGTGTTCAGAAGAGCTCTTTCTTGGGAAAATTACCTGCCTACCACTACCTATTTGAGAGGCAGTAGAAGATGAATGAGAAACTTTTTTGAAGGCACTAATTCTGAATCTTTGCCCCTGGAAGTGGTGGGAGTGTTGTTTCTTGGGCGTAATGACTGACAGCTTCCTTGATGGTCCTGGAGTGCCTGTAACCCTAAGCAAAGAAAGGAGGGGCGAGAAAAAGGGTACCTGGAGCTTGGCTCCAGCAAGATGGCGGCTTGACTCCTATAAAGGATTGTCAATGTGAGAGAGGTCGCTTGAGGATGGTGGGCCCCTTGAACTGGAGTTACACTGATCTATGGGGATCTTGGTGAAAAGGTGAGGAGGGAGGGTGGGGTGGGCAAATTCTGGTGGTTCTTCTGTATTGATTAGACATTATGACATTAATAGCAGCTGCCACATATGAAGTACCTATTAATACAAGGCATTTTGTATGTCTTACATTCAACCATTACAAAAAAAGTATATACAGGTACGTTATTTTATCCTCATCTCATGGATGAGGAAATTGAGGTTCAGAGTTAAATAGTTCAATAACTAGTAAAAGGCATGCAGCTATTAGGTGCCAGCATTTGAGTTCAAACACAGATCTGCCGGCCTCTTGGAGCTGCCTGCCTTCGTTATCAGCAGGGCAGCGGTGCATTTTCATACCTTGTCTAAATAGCACCACCAACAAGGAGATATTGAACCGATGACCCCTGGCTTCAAGGAACCCTAAGTTCTTAAAGCACTAAAAAAATCAGGGTGAGCATTCTCCTTTTCTCGGAAGCCATTCTGCAAAGAGTCAATCCAGTACAAGGGAAGCAGCCCTATGGCTCAGGCACTGGGCACAGTGTTCCTCTTACAAAACGCCAGGATCACTAGGCCAAGATTCTCTAAAAGGGGCAGCTCTGGTCGGATCAGGTCCAACTTGCTGGTGGATGGTAAGAGAAGCTCAAGCATCTATCCTCCATGAATTCCAGCCTGTAGCACTTAATCTACACACACAGCTGAGGTTCTCATGGCCTCCCCAGCTAGAACAAAACTCCTCAGGGGTTTTGCTTCTATGATGTCTCCTTGCCACTTCTAAGAGGGTCTAGACTGATGTTAGCCCCATTGTCTTTCAACTGAAGACCACAATGAAGAAAGTTGGGATGAATTTAAGGAAGGCTGACTTTGTGCCCCAGGGATTAAAATACATGCACAAAACAGAGAACGCAGACCATCAACAGCACCCAGCCCCCCACGATGCCAGCAGCAACTCTTCTTCTCAATGAGAAAACAATGACTAGCTCCAAATGAAGTTGCATGGATCCATTTCAAGGGCAGATGAACATTATTATTTCAAGAATAATGGACAAATGTAACTACAGTGTTTTCAACTTAATGAGCACCCCACAAATGAAGGCGGGCAGTGCCCATTATGTAAAAACAGGCAAATAACTATTGCATTTAACTCCCATGGAGGTGAGATCCCACAGGTTACAGAGCTTCTGAAATGTTCAACAATTCCCCCAAACATTTATTACTTTGATCAAACTTTGTAATAACTTGTATAAAACCAAAATGTTCCAAGAGGTTTTCAGTGGAAGAGTTAAGGATATATTTTAATGGTAAACAATTACATTCTTCTATCATCTGATCCTTTTTTTCTTTCTTTTTTGGAGAGAGGCTCTCTGAATTTTCAATAGTGCCTTTGTGAAGGCATCTGCTACTCACGTAATTGAAAAGATGTTTGTGCAGTGGCATGCTTGCGAGTACAGTTATTTAATCTTAATGATAAAGCCCCGAGGACAGAAAATCATAAGTAGAAACCTCTTGTTATTTATCAAAAAGAAAAGGGGCTAAGACACCTAATCTATTCTCAAATTTAAATTCATGCTTGATGAAAACTATCAATAAAACATCGGACCTGCAAAGGTTCTTAAATACTATAGCCAGGTTCAAAGGCATGAGTAGAGGGGAGGTAGGGAGAAAACAAAAATGAGACAATAAAGGAGCCTGACAAAGAAAAACTGTTTGGCAAGCCTTTTTTTTTTTTTTTTTTTTTTTTTGGGTCAAACAAAGAACTTGCTGTAGTTTACAGCATGACACACACACTTGATCAGTTTGTGCCCGAGGGTGTTTTTACACTCTAGAGTGTAAACTCTAACTTCTATTAATTACAACTTGCATTCAGAGGCAAATTTAAGAATTTTAAAATAGAGACTTTTTCAAAGGCTGTTGTTTATTTATTTATTTTTTTTAAACAGAAACCAGTTTTTCTACTCCAGGGCCTGGCGAGGGCTTTGTTTTCCTTTTTAAAAGTTTCTAGAACTCTCCAGGCTTTGGAAAGTATCTGAGCATTTTAAGCATGCTGAGTGATAGAGAGGGAGGCTTTTGCTTATGAAGTTATCGGACTGTGCTTTTGGGAGAGATTCTGGACGTCTTTCTCAGCCCGCCTGAGTCTCGGCACCTTGCTCGATTTCCCCAGGGTGCTGGCTGTGGATAAGAGCCAGGAGGCCTTCTGTGGGCTTGGGCAAAAGGTTGATGAGAGGGCGTGCGTGACAGTGGTGGTGAAGTGTTACTTGCTGTCCCCATTGGCCAGAGCCCCTCTCACCAAGCCAGTGGTCAGAAAGGAGCTGAGTCCATAGATGGGCAACCCCACGTGCTCATGGGTGAAGATGGGGCATGGTCCACCCGCTGGACTTTGGGGCAAGACAGCTGATAGAGCCTGAGAATATAAACTGTAATACCTGCCTTGGGTGTATCCAGTTTGGAAATTCGGCCTTCGTATTCACCAGACAGCTTCTTCCACCACCTCATTCCCTACCTCTTGACACACATTTTCTAGAGGAAACTGTCCTTTTTGTTTGGATTTAATGTAATTCATTCAACCCCTAATTTCTGAGTCCCCGATATGTTCATGATGCTGTCCTGGGTGCACTGGGAAGACTTTGGGAAAGCAAGAGTCCACGAGCCTTGCCCTCAAAATTAGTATCTTTATGGTCTTGATTTCTACAGCGGAACAATTTAGGCAATGTACAATGACCTCTGAAGTTAAAACTGAACTCTTTAAGATCCAGTTCAAATTCTAGATCCTCCTGGAAGACTTTGCTTATCCTAGCTGAAAAGTCTTTCTTTGTTTTTGATCGCTGTTGAACTTATTTGTATCAATTACTTACTTCCCTGAGATTTTTTATAGCCTGAAGTATCTAACCCTCCTTCACGTATGTATGGACTATGAATCAGATCATGTGATAAGTTAGGTAAGCCAAGGATCACAGCACCTTCTGATTCTAATGAACAGTAATGGCCCGGGGTGTCATACTAAGAGGAGTTCTGAAGCTGAGCTTGGGCTCACGGAGATCAGTATGGGGTTCCCTTCACAACCTCTGCCGTGAATGTAGTAGCATGGGCCCCTCCTCACTGTCTGCCAGCCCGATTCCAGACCCTGTGGTTTATAGGTTTTCATCATCTCAGAGGGTGCTGTGCACATGGTAGACGTTCAAAAAACACCCAGTGGCTCTCGAGGGCAGCAGCAAAGGAAAAAGGCAGTCACTCAAATGGCAAAACTATCCTACCCCAGAAAAAGAAACCAGCCACTGGGAGAGGGCTTCTTACCAATTTCAAACGTAATCTTGGGCTATGTCGATAGACTGATACCGCCACCTCCCAAGACATATGATATGCCACATCTGGAATTGCTTTGGGTATTCTGAGTGACACAAATTGGAGGCATCTACGTGATGGCAGGCCAAGCTGGTGAAAATCCATAAATCGTGCTCTGAGGCTTGGCTGAATGGAATAGGAGGACTTGAAGTGAGAGAGGAGCCAGGCTCACAGAGGCTCATCACCAAGGAAATGGCATGCGCAGAAACAGTCAACCTCAGAAGGCAAGGTTGGGTCAACGGGAAGCCACAGAAGGTGTCTTGCTCAGCATGTGGCAAAGTGTTTAGATGAAAAGCACGGTCAATGGTGGCTCTTTTTTCTTGCCCCCCAACCACAGGGCATTTGCACGGAGACTGGAATAGCCCAGTGCCAAAGATGGTTCAGTCCTCACAGAACTTGGCAGCCTATAGGCTACCTCCACCCTGAGGTATGTTTATTTTAACTTGTATAAAATATTTTCAGAAATATTGGATCTAGTGTTTGTAAGTCAGGTAACTTCACATAAAAGTTATCAAGAAATCATGGAAGGTATGACAGTACTGAGACTCCATCTGCCTAAGGCAGTGGTGTTGGCTGATCCCACCGGGCCTCTCTGGCCTGGCAGTGTGTGCCAGCTTCCTACCCTCCTACCTGGCCACCTCCCCCATAAACATCTGAGGTTGTGATCCGTGGAGCCACCTTCAGCGATCTGCCGGGAAGGACTACATTTCTAAATTTCCTGTCCGTTGTCGACTGACACTTTCATAAAATTCCTAATTCATGAAAATGAATTAGTAGAAAAAAGAAATTTAAAGCAAGGTACATAAAATATAAGCCCCAATGTTTTATTAGTTTCAATGGACATAAAATTATTCTGGCAAATCACCATGTAAGTATAACAACGCTCATCTGTAACTGTTCTGTTCGCAAGAGCCCAGACAGGTCAGAAAGCCTCACTTGGGGAGCTCTCGTCTAGAGACTGACTAACAGACTTCTCAGATCTCAAATGCTGATAACTTGCCCATGTCTTTCTCAACTGGGTATTGATTAACTTCAAGAGTAACAAAATGAGCAAGAAGACATCATGTCGTGTCCTAGACATAAAGAGCTGTATGTAACTCACCTTACTTGCCCTCTTGACTTTTTCCTCACAACATGATTAGCTGAGTTCCTTAGAACTTGGTATCTTTTTGGTATTTACCTTAATGCACATATTTAACTTACTCAAAATGTGACCCTCCCACGCTCTGCCTTCTACCTTCAGAAAAGAAAGGCAAGGGGTTCAGCTGACCGTCATTTGGGTTCTGCCCAGATGTATCCGGTCTGGGTCTGGCTCACCCCAGGTCACAGCAAAAGAAAGCACCCCAACCCTGTGGCAGGACAGTCTTGCCTGGGGAATGCTCGTGGGAAAAGCGAAAGGTGAAAATTTGAAACTGGGCATTACGTATGTAAGAAGATGAAGCGTCATTGGTCATTTCCCGCATAAACAAATAGTTTGTTTATGACCTTGATTTTCTAAATACTCAGTAAAGCACATCATGAAGGCCTTTTGCCTTCATGCTCCCTTTTCTGTCCTTAATAAAACTTCATGTGCTCCTCAGATGTACACCATGCAATTTGTTTAGGAAAATTCAAACCAATAATCTGGTATTCTGTGTGAAGATTTTTTTTTTGCCTCTTGCACATGCTTGAAAAATATTTTTCTAAAAAAGAAAACAAATCTGCACGTGACAACGAAGTCTTTAAAGTGAATCGCTATTCCAGAAAATCAAGCCAAGAGAATTCCATAGAGATAACCCTTTTCGTTTTTTTATTCCTTTCCTCAGAAAGGTGACTTGGGACACCTTAAATGGAGAGTCAGACCAGAAAGAAAATGTCCTACTTAGAAGGGTCCTGCCCAGCTGGAGGTGGGTATTTTTTCTTTGCGTTATGACCTATAGTAACTTTACTATCAATCCTGAGGAAGAAGTTTCCAGAATAACCACACTTCATGAGCCCTGCTGAATTTGAGGTATCCACGTAGCAACAGTCTCACGATGGGGAAACATTAATGCTTTTTATATTGGTGATCAGCTGTAACATGAGCAATTAAGTACAGTACTAATGGACTATGGCCAGGAGCCTGGTACTAATATTAAAAACTGACAGAGATGAATAGGTTTGGAAGCAAAACCAGGCTGACAAAGACATTTTTATGAAGTGCTTGGGCCTATTTGATTTAAACCAATCAGAGGCACGTTTGGACGAGTCAGGCCTTCCACGACAATGATGCATTCACAGGCATTGTACCGTTTCTGCTATGCCTTAAATAAAAACACCCATTGATTCTTTTCAACAACCCACACTTTCATTATTACACTCATTAATAAACCAAAAGCGCCCAACTAATCTACAAGTAATATTTACTGAGGAACCGGCTACTTTTTTCTTGTTGGAAAATGAAAACATTTACTGGAAACACGAACCGCACCCCATGAAAAATAAATCAGTGGATAATGTACAGTCGATCGCTCATTTCTTCTTCATCTTCTACAGAAGCAAAGCTGGTAGGAGGGAAAAAAGAAAAGGATCACGTCGGCGTATCGGGGTGAAAAGAAGGAGACGAGAAGGCTGCGCGCACAGGACGAACGCAGTCACTCTGATGGGATGGGAAAGGTTGGAAACACGTCCACGGGCATCTCCAGACTAGATGTTTGCCCACAACATCCTGATCTTTTTCAGCTTCTTGAACCTTCTTGAAAACAGTGGCCCTTCCCCAGTCTAGTCCTGTCTGTTTTGTGTTAGCGTAGCCTATAACTAGCGAGAAGGAAAGAAATCTGCCAAGTCCCTTGGCATGGTTTTAGCCAAGAGCTTCAGCCTCTTCTTTGACCAAAGCAGAACTGTTTCTCGTCCCTGGGATGGATCTGAGGTCCTCTGTCCTTCTCTGGTAGAACCATTAAAGAGAAGTAAGACTTAAGACAGCTAGAGCAGCTGCCCCCAGACTCTTCTCCAGACCACAACACACAGGAACATGGCTGATTCCTTTCAGATCCTGATCAGCTCAAAATGAGTGAGACTGGTATAATTGTAAGTGGTTCTCATTTTTAAAAAAGATTTTACTTATTTACTTGGAGAGAGAGAGAGTGAGCGAGAGTGCGCATGAGCTGGGGAGGGGGAAGGTGAGGGAGACTGGGGGCTCCATCCCAGGGTCCTGGGATCATGACCTGAGCTGAAAGCAGAAGTCTCACTAACTGAGCCACGCAGGCGCCCCCTGGAGTCTCATTTTTTTAAAAAGTCAATTATCTGCAAATTTTAGTACTTCACTATTATTAACTACTCACCCCTCGAGACACCCCTTGCATCTGATCACAGCAATGTGGACGAGCGAAAGGATATCCAAGGAAGGTGAAGACCCTTGCTGATCGCCCTGGGACAGCTGTGTTCTAACCTGGGTTTCTGGCTCTGTGCAGGGATTTCCATATTGGGGTCCCACTTGGCGGTTGACTGTTGTCTCAGCCCCAGATTACTCTTCTGTGCCCTGCTTGGTGTTGCTGGGACCGAGATTCTGCAGGTTACATGTCTCTTTTGTCAGCTGTCTTCCTTTTTGGGGTCCTGCAAATGGGGCTCTAGCAGGCCAGGGGAAGGGAGGAAGGGCTCCTTCTTTCTGTTTTGCCTGCTGTGAATTTCAGGGCCAACCCAACAGTAACTTAGCAGCAGCAGTTGGTTCCAGCCTGTAGCTTCTGTCAACAGTCCCAGAAGAGTTTTATGGCATTTGCCCTGAGGTCCAGCATTAGCCAGGGAGCACTGCCTCCTCAAGTCTGAGCCTAGCTTCACAGTGCTCCACCTCTGAGCTTAATAACGACCGGCACTGGATGGGATCCTCTCCCCAGGAGGGATCTGAACCCCAGCTCTGTGACGCATACTCTAAACTTCCGGGTGGCAACACTATAACTCCCTTTCTCCTATTCTCTTAACCCTAGGGAGCCTGTGGTTGTTACCTCCATATTAACATTGTGCTTTACAATGTTTGTTTCAGTAATTCCCTACAGTAGATTCTCTTTGTTGAATACCTGGTGTGGTTTTTCTTTCCCCTACTGGAGCCTGACTGATACACACTGGCCCAACAAATTCTAGATTTAGCAAGAGTGGGTGACATAGCTTTTCAAAAAAATTTAATCCAGTGGGAGACAAAACCTTTTTGAAATACTCCTTTACTCCCAAGAATGAGGAGAGAAGAGACATTTTTAAAGAATCTTAAATGATGTTTCCTAGTAGCTAAATTTGAGCTATCTCGACTAGAATTTTCCAATTTGACGGACTGAAGGCATTTGGGATTCTACTACTCCAGATGAGGTAAATCATGAAACTAAGTACACAGACTTCAAAAGAATATATCCTGGTATTTCATTTAAGATCGAGGCTATTTTTATCCACATAACTGCTTGACTTAATTACACATACATTCACTCTACTATTAGATCCTATCCTTTTCCCATCCCAAACCTAATCTGTTTTTTTGACCATGCGATACTCCGTAATATGTTTGATTAATTTTCATTCTTTAACTGGGTGAGTGAGCTAACAGTTGACATACATACTTTTTTTTGCAAATTTTAACTCTCTGGTCCTTGAAGTTTGATGGTTCAGATGTTGGGAACATTTGCAGATGGAGGTATGGTGGGGAAGGGGGGTTCACTATCAGAATAGAAGTCCTTTGAAAATACAGATGGAGTTTATAATGAAAATGCTCCGATTAAAGCCTTGACTCATAAGTCAACACCAAACTGAATGTGTTCCCTTAAGTGCTGTTTACTTAACACTCACCTGAGATACCAATGCTATTTTGTACTAGGATTTCAGTGGTGCCCCTGTTATGCCCATAGGTTTTTGTATTAAATACTGAGAGAAGTAACTCTCACATTTGAAAAACTGATGTAGTACACTGACAGAAAGGCTAAGCCCTATCACCAATTTTTAAAAATCCTTGTGGGTCGTCACTCAACAAGTAAGGCAATCTCTTGCTACTACTCTGTGGGGATTTTTCATGGGGTACAAAACCCAACCTAGTTTCCTATGACTATACCTACAAAAACTTTCTAAGTTTCACTGAATGGCTATACGAACAGAGGCTCTACGCTAAATGCAACACAGATAAAAATACAACTGAGGTCAACAAAATATGACTAAGAGGAAATCCGCTAGGTAACATTATGTGGAGGATCCAGAGGTGGGTGATCTGGGTCGAAGTCGGCAGGCTAATGGACTTGTAAAGAACAGCCATCACACTTAGCGGTTCTGCTCTACCTTTCAAACTGGCAAGCTAACTGGCCTGTTTGTTCAGCTGGGTCTTGACTTCATTCCACCCATGACCGTTATTAAAACATACAGAGACACAGACACACACACACACACACACACACCCCCTTCTGCGTGGATCTTACAAGCTCTGAATTTGAAACCAGGTTGCTGAGTCAGTCACCATGTCAGCGGGGAAATGAAATGCCAGGGATGAAGAAGATGGCGCAACCCTAACAAATTAAGAATGGACTGGAAGCTGAGAGCAAGGATAATGCGTCAGTTTACTAACAGACCCGCACTGCTGTGGGCAACGATGGTCCTAATGCAAAGAGGGAACATTCCTGTGGAGACGACCTTCATAGCGCATTACCTCTTATTTGCATGATCATCACCTTCTGAGAGAAGCTGCCAAGTGTTAGAAAACTGAACCATGCAAAGCTTGGCAAGAAAGGATTTTCTTGGTCAAAAGCATAGCCGTAGAAGAAAGAAATACCAAGATGGGGAGAGAAACCAATGGATCTTATCTGGGGCCAATTTTCTTATTAAAGCAGTGCTTACTTTTCAATATTAGTACATTCAACATTAAACCATTTCAATGTCAATACGGTTTCATGGCAACCCCATGGTAACAGTGCAGAATTAGGATTTCCAGAAGCGGAAGGTTCTCACAGCAAATGAACCTACGGAGAATGTATTGAGTAATCTAGGCTTGTGGGGAAAAAAATAAAAAGGCATTGTCAAATAGGTGGCCACAGGATAAAATCAAACCAGAAGAACATCTAATTTTAGCCCCAGTAACCCGAGAAAGCCATGTCCCCTAAAAAATCACAAGGCGGTATGCAAGCTAAAATGCCAGAGGATATTTTCTATTTCCAGAAAGGTCCTTCAGACTTCCCCTTATCTTATCCTTCACCAGAAGCTTCTTCCATTGAACGCACTTTTAATTAGGCAAGGACTTTCCAGGAGAGGGGTTCTTACCTTTCGTAATGCCTGCGGGTGCACGTGGCAGCGCTGGTGCTCCCAGGATTACCGCCTAATTCATCATAAATATGTTTCCATTGTCGGCGGGCTGTTATCTGAAAAGATGGCAATGGGAAATTCAATCTTGCATCATAAGAGATTCACAGTGCCAGGATTCAGTACATATGCAACAGGCCGAAGAGGACAGTCTGTTCTGGAAACCCAGACACAGAGAAGTCCAAACGAGCATGTGGGGAGACTCGGGGTTTCACAGGGGGATCTCACTCGTGGTACTTTTCTTTTCAATAAACGTGTAATTCTGCTTTGGGTTCTGTATTATGTCACTCTTAGAGCATTTCCTCCAAGGCATCTCCCTGGCTAGTTTACGTAGTTATCCCCCAACCCCCACCCCAGGGAACAAACTCTTACTCTGATCCTTTAGGTCGTGTTGATAAAGCATCCAAATAAAATAAGATTTCAGTTTAAATGAATCAGAATGAACACTGGTTGCTTAACGGGAATGGATGGCCAAGGGTATACGAAAAGAGAGAGGCTTTTCACCAAACCTGCTTTTGTATCTTCTGATTTTTGACCTGTGTGCTGTGTTGACCACTTCAAACACTAAATAAAATTACTACATAGACTAATTCAATTGATCCAATTGCTTATGGAATTTGCAGTCATCTCCGGCTATATTTTTATGCCAGCCAGCTCCTCTAACCACCAAAACAAAACCCAAATCTGAAACTGTATATGTTGCAACCTGTTTATTTTTATTCCCTTAGGTCAGGAAAACGGGCGATCCATTCAGTACCAGGAAAATGAACAAATTCCAAAGTGAAAATGCAAGCTACGTCTACTGGGGAGCTGGGTGACTAGAACCCGGGCAGCTTACAGTCTACAGAACAGCATACTACGGCCCTGTTTAATCACTTTCTGTAATTTTATTTTTATACATAAATTAAGATTTTACAAAATAACAGATGCATGATCTGGCAAATGATTAATCTGGGGAAACCACGTCATTTACTACATCCGAGTAAGTCTAGTATTTCCTTGCAAGGAGGAGATAGAGCCCATTCTGAGGTCCTTGTGAATGCTTCTAAACAGAGTTACAGGAAAACTCTGTTATTGGAATGTGCGGGGGGGGGGGGCGGGGGGGACAGGGTGTGGCAGAAGTGCCCATGGCAGTGGCAGTGGCAGTGGCTACAATCGCCCCGGGGCTTCTTTTGAAATATACCGGCAGAGCTGCAAGAGGCAGCAAGCCCCGGGGAGGTGGGGAGGGATCTCAACCCGCAAACAGGGGCTCTGTCCCTGTAATCTAAGGAGGAGGGGAGGGGTGGTTAAACACTACAGGGTAAATGGTACCTTTTCCATTTTATATAAAAACCCCTTTATTTCTATAAACCCTTCTCGACCCCGAGACAATGGGAGGTTTGCATTGTTCAATTTCCCAGGAAGCATTCTTGAACCAATGAGTTTCAATAGTTCTCTCTCGACAGAACCACCTCTTGCATCTCCTGGCAGATATGACTAAAAATAGATACCCTCGGGGCACCTGGGTGGCTCAGTGGGCTAAAGCCTCTGCCTTCAGCTCAGGTCATGATCCCAGAGTCCTGGGATCGAGTCCCGCATCGGGCTCTCTGCTCAGTGGAAAGCCTGCTTCCCTTCCTCTCTCTCTGCCTGCCTCTCTGCCTACTTGTGATCTCTGTCTGTCAAATAAATAAATAAAAATCTTTAAAAAAAAAAAAAATAAAAAAAAATAAAAATAAAAATAGATACCCTCCTTCATTTATAGCTTGGTTTAGATGGTAATAAATGGTTTCAAGCCCCTTTCAAAAACACTCAAAATATACATTTCAGTAATTATTTTATATTTAATTACGATCTCCCTCTAATCTTTGAAATAATACACTTTCAGGCGATCTAGTCAGGATCTACGTAAAGGAAGGAGTGAACCTGGATCCCCTCCCACGTGTTTCTGTTATTCCTCAAAGCCCTTAGCACACCAAGGCCCCTTGAAACACACCTCCATAGTTCTCTCCCTCAGATGAGGTGTGTGGGCCCTGGGGAGTCCAGCAGGGCCAGAAAGCAGCCTAGGTCTGTCCCTGCATGCACTTCAGAGGAAACCATCCCTTTTGTCATCCTTCTATCTCTTCTGTGCACTGTTTCATATTTTATGAAGTACTATCACAAGCGTGATACCATTTCATTCTCCCTTCAGCCTGTGAGGTAGATTAGAGGAATCTCATCACAGATGAAGAAGAAAGACACAGAGAGGTTGCCCAACTTGCCCAAGGACACACAGCAGTGGAATGGTCACACTAGGTCTCATACAAATGTCTTATGATCCCAAGAGCAGGCTTCCTTTTCACTACATCGAAACAGCCTCCCCATCAGAATGAGCTGGTGAACAGCCCATGGGTGTAGCAGGGTGTTAATGCAGAATCTAGGGACCTTATGCTTCCCGTGAGTAGAGGGCTGTGGAAATCACAGCTTCTGCTACAAGGTCTCGACTTCGAGCTGTGGGTCTCTTACTAGTGGAGAAATAGCACAGCCACAAGGTCAGCAAAAATCCAAGGGGATGGGTTAGGCATAGTGCTCTGAGATTTTACTTCCACCCAGTAAAACTATGCTCCTTTTACCCTGACCACGTGTGTATCTAGTTAGAACAGAGGTTCGCTATTATGTTCACCACTGAATCACAGATAAGTCTCAGTTATACTGGAATCCATCCATTCACTCAGCCATTCATTCACCAAATATTTCTTGAACATCTCCCACTTGTTGGGTGCTGTGCTAGCATTTGGGATGCAACAATGAAAACTAGATCCAACACCCAACATGACCACATCCTAATGTGTGTGTGTGTTTGTGTGTGTGTGTGTGTGTGTGTGTATGTGTGTGTTGGGGGGGATTACCAAACATAAACAAGGGACTACACAGATAAACAAAATAATACAGGTTGTGAAAAATGTAATGAACAAAAGATCACTGATGATGGGATATTTAATGTATAGAAACAGACCATGCCCCCCTCCTACACCTATCATCTAGACTTGGGGGTAGTACCCTGTTCAACACTTGCCTATCACAGAAATGACAAACTTCTTTAAGAATAAATAATGAATTACCAAAAGGAGGAAAACAATCTTCTTCATGCTAGGACTGAAACTGTGGCAGCAGGGGCCAGCCTCCAGAGCCACTTGGCATTAGTAAGCCATGCACAGCTGGTTAGTGGTCTGTGTTAGCCCCTGCTAGCAAGTTCTGGGTTTAAATACAGTTTTTACCAGTAAGAGTTGATCTGGAGCAAAGACAAGGGCTGGGCCTTCCAGGAAGTGGTCCCTGTTTACCGAGCTTCCACTGGCCGGCCTGGATGAATCAGGCCATTTTGAGATATTTTCTTTCCACAGGAAAGTCATAAAATGTGCTCTTTCCAACTGCTCAATGCTTTTATGTTTTTAAGTACACAGTCCTCCTGGGTATGCATCCCCATTTTTTGTGTCCAGATGTGCTCTTAATTCAAATGCTGTCCACGGGCTTTAAAGTGAGAAATATCTAATCCCCCCGTTGTCCAAACCCACTGTGGGTCCCAGAGCCCTATAAGGAGAAAGGAAAGAATGCGAGAACTCCTCCTGACCAAGCTACCGGGCATTGTGCTCCCACCTGTGTAAATGTGCCTCCTGCACTAATATGCTTTCCCCATGCCAAAGTATGCATTTGCTTCGGGTTTTATTCTGTTGCCCCGAATGTGTGTTATCTCTAAAACCCACTGGGGCAAAACTAGTGTCTGCCTCATAGTGTCTAGCCCCCAGTTCCACTCAGCTGATCCAGCCATGGGGTGACTCTGACTAGCTCTTGGGTTAAGCTGGAGCCTCTCGGTCATGGTCCCATTTCTACCTGACCTTCTATTATTTTAGGTTTTTAAGGATACAAAGAATTTCTGGCTCTTTGTTTCCTGAAGAAAATGGCCAAATTCCTACAAGCAATGATTTTTCTTGAATTGTGCTTCCCTTGTCATCTCCTGCAAGACCCTCACCTAAATGATAGGGATTCCTGACCTCAATCCATCTTCTACTGGCTACCACTGAGGGCACTGGGCCAGGTACAGAGGTGTGGAGGGGGAAGGTAGAGAGGATGGAGGGTTGGGGGTGGAGAGATATCATGAAAAGAAAGAGAAGTTACTACCTTCAAGGGTTCGTAACTTAGCAAGAAGCATAACCTCATATGATCAACCATAAAGCAAGATGAAAACCTGAGCAGATGGCACCCAAGAGAAGCAAACCAGCGTAGGTGTGTGGAGACTTCATCTCACTTTGAAGACACTTGACAGTTACTCCCTTCCCTGGTGTGGGCAAGACCCAAGAAACTGTGAAGAGCATTGCACACCTATTATGTTCAGGAATGTTCATTTCTTCCAAATGTAGTGTTTTCCAAACTGCTCTTTAGGACCCAAGGTGGCCTGAAACTAACCCTCCACACCTCTGCCAAGAAAATGGGTCCAGGGGGTGGGAAAGGAATCTGTCCCATCTATAGCTTATTTGATGAAAATATCCTGCTATTTAAAAAAAAAAAAAAAAAAGGGTAACAATTTTAACCTAAGACATGGCCTTGGAGCCTTGGTTTCTTTACCTTCGAGGTTGCAGGGATGAAATAATGTTGGAATTTTTGTGGCCTGGTTAGGAAACAGCAATCAGAAATCTTGCAGGACAGTGTGTCCATGGCTTAAGAATGTAGCAGATGTGAAGTCAAAAGGAACATTTGCCTGCATGCAACGTTGCCCAGGCTGCTCAGAGAAACAGCCTCTTTCTCGGGACACCTTGAGGGCGGACTGAATTCAAGGAAGATGACTTTTTTTTCCTGGTAGTACTCCAGGAACTGGAGCCTTTCAAAACTACATGACATCATCTTTGGCCTCAAGAGTTCTGAATTAAGCAAGAGGCCTTGTCCATCCAGAGTACTAGGGTTAGATTCAGAGGATGTCTTGAAATGATGTCAAAGCCAGAATCTGGTATCAAAAGCCTAATCCTTCCAGCAAGAAGAATGTGACTTCTTCCCCCAAATGAGAAATAATGGTCCTGTCTCAGCCACGGGGACAGACGGAGCTGCTAAAATGGCATTCTTGGAAGGTACTGCTTGCATGGTCCTCTGTCCCTAGAATATGATTTTCTCAAGACCCATTTCCCTACTCTACCTTCTCTCCAAATACTGCCTCTGGCTCACCATCACATGGTTAGCCAAATGGAAATCACTTTAGCAAACCACCCTCCACACACTGCATCCTGGTAATACCCCAAGCTACTCTTCATGCTTTAATTGCTTCACCAGACACTGAAGTGAAGACCTCTTTCGCTCATCAGCGCAACCATATCCAGCTCTGCTTCCTCAACTGTAGGTGACCCCGCTCTAAAATGTTTGGGAGGAGAAGCTGGATATACGATTGTAAAGGAAGGAGCCTCACTGCCAACCAGTCAAAAGCAGGGATATTGTTTTTTAGGGAATCAAATCCACTCAATACATTTACGATCTCTAAACCTAAGGATGCAGAGACACAAAATTCATTTCCAGCAAAGGCAGAGGAGGCCAAGGGAACTGAATATAGCCATTAGTCAAATGCTTCTAAAAGCTTAAAATAAAACTTCTGCTCCTCTTTTTTTTTTTTTAATTCAATTTGAGGGTTGTGAAGGACTGCAATGAAATAATCCATAATCCGCAATTCAAACCAGAAGGTTTGGAATAGTTTATAACCACAAACAAAAACAAGCCAATTAAGATGGCCTCTTTTTAAAACCAGAAGGAATTCCAGAGAGATGTCTCTATCCAGTCACAAGTTAACAGCAGAAGAGATATATCTACAAATTTTAAACTTGCAACTTTTTATTATTACTGAATGTTTACATCACACAGACCTCTTGACCCATCTCCTAACTCCATGCATTTTTCTCAAGAATCAGATAAAAATCTCAGCTGGGGGGCGCCTGGGTGGCTCAGTGGGTTAAAGCCTCTGCCTTCGGCTCAGGTCATGATCCCAGGGTCCTGGGATCGAGCCCCGCATCGGGCTCTCTGCTCAGCAGGGAGCCTGCTTCCTCCCCTCTCTCTCTCTGCCTGCCTCTCTGCCTACTTGTGATCTATGTCTGTCAAATAAAGAAATAAAATCTTTATTGAAAAAAAAAAAAAAAAAATCTCAGCTGGTAGTTCGTGTGTCAGGTAAGGCTCAGGCCAGGTACAAAGACCCGACTGAAAGATGCTACTAAGGATGGTAGGCTGTTAGGGGCTTTTCCCAAAATATCACTCAAACTAGGGAGAAAGCATTGTAGGCACAAAGAATGGTCATTTATGCACCCCTTCCCTTCCAGTGATGCGATGGAGGCTGTGACAGCTGCACGGAAAGCTCTCAGCAAGTCAGAATCTGAAGAAGTTGGCGATGTCCCCTCGAACTCATTTTGCCTCACTGTGCCTCAGTTTCCTCACTTGTAAAATGAGGGTCTGGATCGAAGCAGGACAAGTATCTTTCTCTGCACCAAGGCCAATTTGCAAAACATAAAAAAGGTTCGGACACTATGCTTTCCCTCATTCAAAATGAAAATGGCTTATCACGGATGGAAAAACCTTCACTGGAAACTTTGTGTTGCTTTGGGGCCAAAGGGATGGTAATATTCTGGCAGGCTTCTTTAGTAATAGTGTGAAGACAACTTTCTAACCTTGGGTGCTTGACTTAGAAGGGGCCACACTGTGCAGCAAGGAGCCATAAGAGCCAGTAGGAGAAGTGGGAACAGTCACCATTACCATTAGCTTTGAATTAGCATCACCCGGAGTGCTTGTAAAAAAAGGATTCTCGGGTTCTTAGGCCGAGGGCCCACTGCAGTTAATGTCTCAGTGTGGAGGTCTAGACAGATCCATATACTTGAAAGGTCCCCCTTTGAAAATCTGAGCCCTAGTTCTCGAGTGGCCTCTGGGAACCACAGGTCTAGAAGATTCCGAGATCTCTTTTGAGCTCTAATGACAAGTCTACATGTGCTTCTGCTATCAGATAATCTCACAGATAAATGTCTTTCAATAATACAATGATGACAACTTAAGTCCTCAGATGGGATCTTATGCATACATCTGCTGGAGCGGCTTCAAAACTGAATCCTCGCTGAACATCTCATTTCATTTATTGGTCAACATATACCAATCGAAAAATGTATTCTGTACCTGGGGGATTCAAAAGCTGCGACATAATGTGGAGCAGCCAACCGCAGTGCCTACAGGGACAGCAAGGTAGTATGAAGCATTAAAAAAAAATAATAATAAAAAGAAAAGGAAGGAGAGAAGAAAGAGAGGGAGCAAGAAGGAAGGGAAAATCCTACCAACCGGCTTCATCTAGTTTATGACCCCGGATGTAGATTTTATAGCTAACAAGGCTAAGTAGATTCACTGTCTCAGAGGAGATGAAAAAATTGGGGGTGAAGAACGGCAGGGACCCAATGAACAACGAGGGAGTTGATGGGTAAATAGAGAAGGAGGGAAGGAGCAGTTCCAGAGGTTGCCAGTCCTCTTTGTGGCTTGGCTGAAGAGGCTTGCTACTCGTATAACCAGATGGGAAGCAGATGCCGATCTGGTGTCCCAGATGCCCCCCCCATCCCAGCCTCTCTCTACTTGACTCCACCTACCCTACAGTGACGGCAGAATGAGAGGCAAAACATAACACTTCGCTTCTTATCGATCTTCTCTGCGTCACTGACCCCACCCCCACCCTGCCCCCAGCCAGCCTACAGAATTCCAGGGGCTACCACCCAAAAGCCTTTCTCACAGGGCTCCGTCCTCTCTGGACTGGCCTTTGAGGTCGCGCATCCCAGCCAACTGGTCACCTGACTTTACGTTACTCCAACTCTCTACGCCCAACATCATTCTACCTCCACATTTTTATTTCTCTGTCTGGCTTTCTCTTCCTGGAAGGCTGTGATCATTCACATCTAAATTCCGAATATTCTCTAAAATCCTGCTCAGAAGGTAGGAGAGCCACAAGTCTTCTTCCCTTGTTTCTAAATGAAATCGTCCTTAACCTGAATGGCGAATGGATCTTTTTCCACCTTGTCTCTTCATTATAATCACCGTCTCTCCTGGACGGCAAGCAACTAGAACCACTAGCCTAGATATCTGTGCATGCTCCAGAGTGTCCCACACAATGCCATGAACACATAAGACTTATTAAATACGTGTTCCAGTGATTTGCTGATTGCGCGGTCATTTGTTATTTTGCTCATTCAGCAAGAGAAAAAATACTATGTGTTCAGAATACTGCGAGTGCCCTGAAATTTATCAGAAGTTTCTTTTGTGTATTCCACACCCACTTGCTGCTGCGTGGAGAAAAACAGATCTTTGGGAGGATACAGAAGATACAAAAGCAGGAAAAACGGATTCTGTGGAATTTGTTGGCACTCTCCCTATCAGTAAACAACAATACATTTCTGGGTTTAAAAAGAGATTTCATAATATTGTGCAGTATCACGTAACTTATCTGCAGTTCATATAAATGTGTATTCCTGTTCTTAACATCCAGCATTAGACTCAAAAATCTAGGCTATGGGGTAGGCTCCTAAATCCACGAGACTAGCTCCGAATAAGTTATCTTTTTCACATGGACAAAAGCTATAATTAACTTAAGATTTTGCAAAACTACGAGCCACCTTGGCAAGAAGTCAATCTCTTTGTCCTATCCACAAAACCAACCAAGTGAAAAATCGTAATATTTATTTTTACAGAGGGTGCTTGGTCAAACAAATATTTAAGTAAATTTGTGTCTACGAAACACACATTTTATAATACTTCATATGAGCATTGTATTGCTTTATAAATGGATATGTAGATCCCAGATCTTAAATAAACATTTTACACACACATTTACTCCCATCTTAGAGTTCTGAGTCAGAATTCATAGCAGGTATCTCTGCAGTAAATACCAGATTATCCGAATCACATCATGCTTGCCATCTTTCCCCATTCCAAATCCCTGACATCAAACCATTATATTCGTTTGTGAAAGAATACGCTATACCTGGCAAGAAACACTGGTGATTATGGTGGGACTAAAAATGAATTTCATTTTCTTGACTCTGTGTCTCTTACTGTCGTTTTACTATGATACAGAGATATTCCAGGTTACTTCATAAAGAAAGAAAAAAATAATTTCTTATTCAATTGCAGAATAAACTGCACAACTTAATCTGATCATTGTGTGGAGGAGAAAATATTTCCAATGACGCCATCTTCCTCTGTCAATTGATTTTATTACAGATTTCATCTCTGCGTGCTATATTAATACAGCTCTTTCTTCCTCTTTCAAGATTTTAATCTTAGTTTGTTGCTCTAACGTTTTATTGGTTCAAAATACATGTTGTAAAATCCGTGGCCATCAAATTTTCCTGTGGGCTAAAAATAACCCGTTCCTGTCAGTTAGAATTAGCTGATAAAGAGTGTCAGAGCCTGTTCTGAATAAGTTTGATAACTTCCTGTTTATGCGGCACTGACCCTTGTCTAATAAAGCTCCTTTGCCCTAGAATAAGAGAAGATTCTGCTGCATTCTATTCCTTAATGGCCAATACTGATTACTCTTGAAAGCCTTTAATACATTTCCCATATTAGACATGAACAGATGTCAGGTATGTTGCCAAGGGAAATTTCTTTTATGCAATCTTGGCTTGTTGTACAATAATAGCCCTTTCTCAACATGGGAAAAAATTACAGACCCAACTAATTTCCCTGACAGGGGAGAGTTACATATGTTTTCCACTTGTAGTTTTTACGACAAGTTTACAATTTTGCCAAACCTGGAACTAATTGGGATCATTTCCAAAAGCGGCCCAATAAACCCCCAAAAAGTGTGGAGCCATTTGAGGAGGCAGTCAGGGACGGTTAGCTTTTTATTTTCTCCGTTTTGGTTAGAGAAGGGGTGGGGGAGTTAGATTGCAAAATTATTTCATTTAAGTTGCTTAAACACTTACTGTTTCATATCCTCCCAGTTTTTGAGCAGCTTGAAACATAGTCCAAAGGTTAACTGTTAGAGGGACAATAAGTATTTAGATAAGCATTGCATTAACATACTTCCGAGAAATGTCAATCAAAACATTTTGTTTTGTTTTGTTTTCAATGAGAAAGAGAAAAAAAAAAAAAACAAACCAAAAAAACAAACCCAAAACACTAGTACCCCAGAGAGCTAAGTTCTTAGGAAACAATTTGCCAAAGGGCAATCAACAACAGGATATATTATTACCACTTAAAATATTTCTTAAGAAACAGTCACAAATAGGAAATGGTTCTACTCTGGGGATAAAGGACAACACAGTTTTAATCCTATTGCCATCAGCACACCCAGGGAAGCTAAGTTAACAGCATCCTTGGGGACAAGTGTGAGATTTCAAAATTAGGGTTGGTCTTGTTCAACCCTTAGAAAGAAGCTACTGATTAAAGGGTACTACATCTCGCTTCCTTCAGATAAGAACTTATCATAATCAAGAAATACCAGCCACTTTTATACACGATTACCTTTTTAACAGAATGTCTGAAGGCAGCACTATATTAAGAACTCATACCATATTTCACTAACACGTGGTGCCTTGTAATGAGTAAGACACACCATTTTACCCTTGAAGTTGCAGTGACATAACAGATCAAAGGGAAGGAAGAACTCATTCACAGAAGACTCAAGTCCTGAGTCCACTTAGTCCCCTAACTTGCCTGTGTGATGTTTTGAATATATACTCTTCTAGGACACATCTCCCTTTGCAGGGTTTGCGTACGTTGATGCTCTTAAACAATTATGCCAAATTGCTGGCAACCTTCTTCATTTGTCCCAAACATCACGGAATGGGACTGCTATGGATTTGACTCTTTTACAAGAGGGGAAAATTGAATTTCAAGTAATGCCTTGGTAAGGGAAATGAAGAATAAAATTAAAAAAAAAAAAAAAAAAAAAAGCTCTTTGACACAACATATTGGAAAAGCCTCGTTGAACCTTGCACTATTTCAAAGCTATCAGGAGCCCGGCCTCGGCCTTGATTTAATCTGAACCAATGCATAATGCAACAAAGCTGTTCACAGTACATTAATTTTACTTCTATTTCAAGCAACCAGTTTTCAGACAAACATTGTAATCATTCGTAGTTATATAAGTTTATAATGGCTGCGAGTGTTCTCTTGCAATCAGTGCCAATTGCTATTAGGTATGTAAATTGTTATGTAAAACATACAGGTTTGACATTCTTCATCAAAATGACACATGGTTTTAATCTAGGAAGATACATTTGGAGAAAATACTATTTCAAGCCAGGGGCTCATTGCTTTGTGTGCTACAAATCCAGAGAGAGGCAAAATATATATTCGGTTGTGAAATCAGGACCGGATCTGGGTTTCTTCTCTCTTTTTTTTCTATGGAATTCTGCTCAGCTGCGAGTTTCCTTTTCTACTTAAAAATGTATTATGATGCTTAAGTGTAATCCAAAATTGGGCTTTCGGTTCAAATCTGGGTATTTTGTGTTTCCTCTGAAGTGAGGTTTTTGTTCTCTCTTAACAAATTTGGGGCTTAGGAAATACATTTTCTCTTTCTGGTTGTTTTGTCCACCTTTCAATGTCCTCCTCTTTAAAGCTGCCTTTTTGCAGGCAACATCTGGGCCTGATAAAGTGACGTCATATTATTATCTCAGAAGAAAGGCGTTACAGACTCTCAAGATTGACAAAACAGAAAATGAGAAACTTTCAACATGTCTATTTCCAGTCATAATCAGTGGATTCAAGCCTATAAATATCTCACTGCAACTGCCCCAGAAGGGAACAGTGTAGCGGAAAGGGGCAGGGAGAAAAATTCCTGGGCTGGATGATTTGTAGATTTAGTATAAACAGAGAGAAAGCATCATCCCCAGATTAGGATTGCGACATAACCTTGAGTCAAAATTTTTTTCCCAATTTAAAGAACAGGGGCAGTTTTGATCTTTCAGAAATGAAAACAAGCATACTTACTCTGTTTAAAACCTAAATAGGGGATCCGTTCTATCGGAGTCTTCCTTTCTTTCATGTATTTATAAAGTGCCACCAAGAAAGCCTGCTCATCTGCTCTGCACTCTTCACCGATGGTAACCTTTGGTTTCTCTTCATTGGAGACTTTTTTACAGTTATTATGGTTATTCTTCGGCTTGGACAAGGCTGACCTGGCCTCACATTTCACCTGGAAAAGGGGAAAAAAATACGCCACGTCAAGTCAAGTACCACCTTGGAGCACTCACAGAGGCACAGCCAGTGACAGCTTTCACTGTGTGGGAGGGGGGAGCCAGTAAATTAACTTTGCCCTGAAGTAGCTTTGTAGAGGCAACACTGAGTATGAATTGTCTCAGATCACCAGGTGGAAACTTTCTGTAAAGGGCCGGGTGGTAAATATTGCAGGCTGCGGGGCCAGATCGTCTCTGTTGCAACTACTCAACTAGCGCAGAAGCAGTCACAGACGTAGAAGTGAATGGGTATGGCTGTGTTCCAATAAAACTTTATTTATAGAAACAGGTGGTGAGGGGCCGTAGTTGGCCAAACTACGCCAGCCTTCGAGTCCTTGCAAGTATGTTGATAGGAAACCAGAAACAGTGTCCCCGTCTGGTGGAACCATTCTTTTGCCTCTTTACACACTTTTATTTTCCCAAGGGGCACCATCTGTTAATGTCATTGAACAAAATCGTGTCTTCTTAATAAATAGTCCCATATTGCGCACTTTGAATCAACATGGAAGAAAGTTTATTTCTTCACAGTAAACGTTTCTTGCCGCTACTATTTCCCGCCACCTGAAAAAAACATGTCAATGCCAGCAGATGTTGGCATCAGGAACACCAGCAAGGTGGGTTCTGTCACTTGAGGGGGATGCCCAGATACATCCTCAGTAGGAAACAAAAGATTCCACTCTTTAATGGCTTTTTGGTCAGCTCTGAGAATGTAATAGGAGATATTAACTTGCCACAAGGGAAAGAGTAGAGGTCAGCTAAAAACCGAAGACGAGTAATGGAAAGCGCCATAATTAAAAAATTAATGGCGGCCAACGTGCCAGATGTGGTTCCTTCCACACTCTAGGCGAATATGGATCTCGGCGAACTGAGTGGCTAACCTAACGTTCCCTGTTCACTGCCATGTTCTACAAGAGGCCTTTGATGGTTGTTAAATATAACGCTAAGTTGCTGAGCTATTTTAATTGTAAAAGGGGGAAGTACAAAGGGTCAGACTTGGAGTTCAAGTGCGCCCATGGGGAATGTGTACATTCCGATATTCTTTATATCTCCGTATCTAACATCGGAGAGAATAGGGCAAGTGCTGGGGAAACGTTATGAATAAAAATGTCCCACATATTCAACATTGTTTTCCATTTCAGATTTTTGACCCCTCTTTCTCTTTCCCTTCAGCATCTCCTTTCCAGGCCTTAAGAATATAAAAGGCTGTGCTTATTTATACAAGGGAACTGTATCCTCCTGCCAGGGTTTTCTTTAACTTATTCTCTCAAGCGAACGTGCGAGGTTAATATCTTTAGGCTGGTTCTGGAAAAAAATAAAACTTCCTGTACAACTCATTCAACTGGGCCTCCAGATAAGATTTTAATTTTTAAGGGGCTGTGCAAATGGGACTAAAACACTTTTCCATGTAGAATTTTAACTTACAATATTTTCAAACTTGAGTACTTTGTCACATTACATTAAGGTGAACATCCTGTGAAACTTTATGTTGTCATCATTTCTCACTGCCAAATTTTAGACTGAGTCTCAAGTTCTGATGAAATCTCTAATTTAATGGCTTTTGAAATCAGAAAATCATTCCAGTTTTAATCTGCATTGCCCTGGCCTTTTGTGAGTGCTTACGATGTAGCCAGGCTCTGTTCTAAGCACTTTTTAAGGTATTATCTCATTTTATGTCCGCGACCCTAGCAAGGCACGTGATTATTCTTGCGTGAGAGATGAGGAAACTGAGGCACAGAGGGGATGAATGACAGCCACAGGGTCATGTCCAAGTTAGTATGCGGTGAGCTTGGGATCTGAATCCAGGTGGTCTCATTCTAGGGCTTGCGGTAATCAACACCATAATTTACTGACACTCATAAAAAAATGGAATCCAGAGTCAAAATACACTTCCAATTAAAAGCATATCTTATCCCTAGGCATTACAAAACCTTAGAAACATGATCTATCAAATGAGGAATACAAGATAAAACTAGGTGGTTTCCAAAGCATAGAAAGCCTCCATGCCTTCTATTGTATATTGAGCAAAGGGAAGGAAACCAGTATCAATTGAGGCCCAGCAATGAGCTGGATACAGTGCTGTGGACTTCCTATAGTCCACCAAATGTTCACAACAATCATCAGGGGGAGGCCTCTAGCTCCATTTTATAGTTGAGGAAAATGAAGCTCGGCGAGGTTATGTATTTTGTAGTTGGCTCATGGGGTCAGAACTCTGCCTTTGGACTCAGGTGGGCCTCACTCCAAATCCTGGTTTTGCACAAACAGGAGCAGATATAAGATTTGCATATAAAACAGCCCGAGTCTTAAACTTGCAGTGATCATGGCCATTATTTATATTATGAGGTCAGAAGCACCACCGTTAAGGAAGTATGAGGCTTCCCTTAAGGTCTAGAAGGCTGCCTAACCTTCTGCTTCAAACTGTGCAGAAGCATCCAGAAATAGAAGGAAAGCATAGACCAGGTGCACAAACCAGGTCCAAAGTCATTCAGACTCCTTGCTTTGTAGAGAAGGCTCCTGGGAAAGCCAGGCTACCACCTACTGAACTCCATCTTGAACCCTGGTGGGTGAGCCAGCAGGTTTCTCCTCTTCGGGGCTGGGGGGGTGGGGACAAGCAGATGCCTTGTAAGAAGTGAGCAGTGGTTTCCTTTCTCCGGCTAGCTCCATACATTTCTTGATTTAACATAAAAGAGCCCTTTAGGCTATTACTGTATTTCTGGATAGGACCTGGCCAACTTCCTTTCTACATATTTTCACATTTACCCCAAATATTCTCTTTTTCCGTTAACATTTTAATCTCCTGCAATTTTAAAAACAGGAGGTGGTCTTCATGTTGATCTTGAGAATGCCCAACCTTTTGATGGTGACAGTTAATTCCTAGATCTGTTTTTCCCAACCTGAACCCCTTCTACTTGTTGAATTCACTAAGAGCTTTGGGGTTTCTAAAGTGATTGAGGAAGTGCTAATTAAAGAATCCACGTTTAATGTTTTCAGTGAACCACCACCTATTTGATATTAACCACATCCCTTCACTGGACTGAGTTATAACTAATCCAGCCTCAATGGGGGCAGCAAGATGTGATGAACCAGCAAGAAAGAAGAAGCTACAGTCTAATTCTGATGTGGTCATTAACTCGCTAGGAGACCCTCATCTTCCCCCCGGTGAAGCAGGAAGGATAATTCCTGGGAGTGGCTCTGAGGACCAAACTGGAGGAAACATAGTGAAAATAAGGAAAGTATCGCATTTGTGAAATATCAAAGGGATATTTGTGATTTAAGGGAAAGAACGTACGGCACACCGTGGTTTCCCTCTTTTTGTTCCTTTTTGAGTATAAAGCGCCTGTAATACACTTCTGGCCTTTCAAAAGTGCCTACAGAATGTGAAAAGTCATTTGCCCTCTATCTGTGGGGCCTTCCCATTAGAGGACTGGACTGAGAAGATTTTTCTTGTACAGATCACCATATGAATGGGCTTGGGTCCACATCAGCTGCCATAAGATGGTCCCAGGGAAACAGCAGGATTTGATTGGACACTTTCAAGACACCTTCAGAGAACTGGTAGCCTCTTTCCCGTGTGACTTTGGAAAGCCACGAAATCCTCCGTCCCTTGAAAAACAGAGTCTGGCAAAGCTGGCTTTTACATTTTCATTGAGAGAGTGCAACCTTTTGATGGCAACAGGCAAATTACTTGAAATGCTCTCCAGCCATGCAGACCACAAACCCAGGAGGTTCTCACTCTAGAGAGCTTTGCTGTGTGGAGCTGGTATGTATCCATGGTTAGAAATAGTCTGTTTGAGACACTTTTGCAAAACACAGTCACACAGGTGTTGGTCATAAAGCCCAACTGTCCCTTGAAATATTGCTTCCAGTTCAGCAAGTGATCAGATGGTCACAGGCTTGTAATCTCTATGACAGTGTTTCACGAGAAAAGACCTCTTTAAGACATAAATGCCTTTCTAGTGGTTGTCCTGGTCCCAGAGATGGCCTGTTCACTTTGTAGAGATTTCCCATCTGTGTGCTGGTGTCCACACATAAGCCCGCCATACTCCATGCCTACTAGTCTCTTTCTTTTAGTTGAAGTGGTCTTGCCAGACCCCTTGGAAGCGACCAAGGCAGAACTGTAATCCAAGACTTTGAGAAGAGCTGGTGCCCAGGGGCTGACTGAGGCTGGTGCCTCATCCGCTCACCACTGAAACCAATGATGGAAGGATGATGAACCTCTTTGTGAAGATTCTGAACGGCAGCGTTGATGGGGGTAGGGGAAGAAGGTCTCCTAGAAAACCCAGGTTTTTACGATCCTGCCTAAGAATCCAGTGAACATGAAATACAGAACAGGCTCCTGTTCTCTTCAGTTTTGTGGGTCCTACTGTGAGTGTTGAGCAGCCTTCCATGGTGAGAAATATTAGAGGTGCTGTCTTTCAGATCAATTTGTATGAGTTTTGTAAAATTCCCAGAGGCATACTTCATTAGTAACTCCAGATGACATGGGAAGGAGCTTCATTCATCCCGTTGGGCTCAGGTACAAACATACTGGGGTAAACACATGATGTCACCTTGGAGGTATGGGGCAGGGGGCCAACCTAAGATATCAGCAGGGCAAGCTCGGTTGAAGGCTAAGATCCTAAAACTTTCTCACTCCATCCTACAGTATCTTGCAAATCACAGCACAGGGAATAAACTGTTCCTGCTGACATCCTTCGAGGCCATGCAAGCTGATAGGTAGTTCCAGGGCTGAGATGTCCAAATTACTAGAAAATGTCATTCTTGGTACCCATGTGCACTCATTTGCAGAAGGTCAAAAGGGCAGGACAAAAATAACTTTAAGGAAAGACAGATCGGTGTGTAGCCAGAAAATACACATTTCTACTGGTTGATCTCTTCTTAACCCTTTGCATTCTTGGAAGCACGAAGCAATCCTATCCAAAAAGTCCTCAGCACTTCCTGATAAAACAATCATCCGCTAAAAATAAGATTTATAAACTGTGGCTGTCTAGGGCTGGCTTCATTACACTGGGAAGAGGAGTGACATATAAGGGAGAGTAACAGTAGATTGCCAACACAGAACCAAATTCTTATTTTCCTACATCAGAATCTTCCAAATTCACCACTAGTGAAAATGTTCCCATTTTTGTTAAGTTTAGTCCTTGGATCTGGAAACATAGGATCAGTTGAAATCTGGTCTTTAATTTGGGTCCTAAAGGGGTTATTGCTACCTTTGGCACAGATTCAACACCTAAGCGCAAACACCCGGTAAACAGAACCATGCAAATCTGACCAACCCCACAAAAGTCAAAAAGATAAGTCTAAAAACATGAAGTGACCCTTCACCCTTCATGGCGCTAAATACCTCAGGGGTGCACTTTCAGGACTCCGAGGAATGCCTGGGCAAAATGGGCCTGGGCTCTGAGAAATAGTTTAGAATTTGGATTTTCATTCTGTGTTAATAGAGATCCTTCAGGAGATACAATTGCATATATGGGTACCTGTATCCATGTAACTGTTTTTCCATACAGGTAAACATCTTCAGTTTTAGTCTACGATAAATTAGAGGTGACTTTGGAAAAACAGAACTAAAAAACGCAATTCTAGCCATTTCTAATTTCATCCTCTGTTAATCTCTGCAACATATTTAGATGAACACGTTCAGAAAGAGGATGGTTCAGCTTGGTCTATTTTTGATACAAGCAGAGTAAACTATGTCATTGTGTCACCATCTATGAAATCTCAGCTTCAGTGACGTGGGCGCTTAATCATCTGTCCTTTACCCAACAGGCCAGACTGGGAGGTGGGAAGTCTTTCTGTTGACTAATCAAAATGCCTACGCTCTCCCCTCCCCCAGCCACCCAGGGGAGGGGAGGTGGCGGGAACAGACCCAGAGAGCTGTGAATACCAAAGCCAGATTCTGAATTGAAAACTGCCACCAAGACACCAGAGCAGAGAGATAAAGAGAAAAAGTGGGGGGGGGGGGGGGGGAGATGCAGCCAAACCGAGAGCAGGAAGCGAACGATCATACCTTGGCCACAGCCTTGCCATCGGAGTTGTTGTTGGAATCTTTAACACCACTGAAGGAATCTCTTCTCTGTGGGCATGGCTTCTTTTTGCGTGGTCTGCCTTTAAGATTTGGCGCTGAAAACAAACGAAGAACAACTCATGTACATTTTCACTGGCATGGGTTCCCTTATGAAGAGAGACCAAGTGTGTTTAATAGAGAGGTGCCCTCTAACCTGTTCGGAGGGCACGCAGGTGTGCAAGCCCACCCTCACGTTATGCTCCCTTCTCTGAAGGCTTGCGTCTTAGTAGACTCTACGGTTCTGTACACACTTCCCAAAGCTAATCTAGCACACTCTAACCTGGCTGATTAGCATACATAAAACGAAGCTCTCGGCTCCCAAGGACAATAATAAGGAAAATGCACTTCCCTATTGTTAGAAAAGAAACATGTTGAGCTGAAGGACAACCCTAAGCCAGGCTCCCAGATGTTTCTTTTTTGTTTTGTATCTTGTTTTCAGAAACCTAGGTGACTTGCCAGCCCATTACGGTCTCCTAGTAATGCAGCGTTCGAAAACTTCTGTCCTCAAAAGTGGAGACATGAGCGTTTTCTGAAACTGTGGTCCATACAAGTGGATAGGATACAAATAAGTAGGGAGAGAGCACAGAAAGCGCATTCATGATAACAATCGGAAAGCTAGTCTTACACGTATTTACAATAATATTGCGACCAGTGTGTCTCAGATCTTAGCAAATCTGGCATCTACATTCAAATCAGCATGCTCTCTTTTCTCTTCCAGTGGAGTTTTTATGACAATCTCGAGGGTTATTTAAAATAACTTGCAAAGATCACACTGGGGTTGGCCTGATTCCATGAAGGGTATACTTTTTTAAAGCCACAGACAAGATGCAAAATCAAAGTTCTAGTTCATCCTTGATGCTGAGCTCGAACCCCTTTAAGATCCACACAGAAAGCAGCAAAAAGAGAGTCGCTGTTTATCTAGTGCTCCGAGTGTCCGGCATCAGCTTTCACACCGAGCTCCATCAGTCACCCAAGCTGAGCAAAATTAAAACAAAGCACTAACCTAGAAGCCCTTGAACAGTTCCAAACAAATGAATTACACCCCAAGCAGTGTTCTTCCAGCCTTTTCGAGACACCCACACTTTTTAATTGCTTTAAGGTAGGATGACGACAGTGCCAATTCCGAACAACTCGGGACGCTTTTAATTGCTGTTCATCTTCCTGACATCACACAGTGAACCAGGCGTTTTGGGACATCTGATACTGTACTCCTCTCACTCACAGAACAAGTCCCGCTCCTTCGATTTTTCTACTGTGGATAACAGCTCTGCTGCTAGGAAAGCTCGGGAAAGCGGAGCTGCATTTCCAGTCGGACAAAAGTTTAAAAAGTGGCTTGTGGGGATCAGGCTCCCCCTCCCAAACCCCCTGTCCTCTCCTCCCCCCAACCCACCCCCCCCACCGGCGGACGAGTGTCCAGAAGTCCATCCCCCAAAGCCAGCCTGGAATTATCACGAGGAAACAAACTCCCAGACAAAAATCAAAGCAAAGAGAAAGTCGCGATTACCCATTCCAGTCGACAAACATCTGTCTGAGGATGTCTGTGCTCCCGAAAGCTACAGCATGTGACCGCTTCCCGGCCACGTCCCTGGAAGTCTCGACTTGACTTGGTGTGGCTGTCAGCTTCCCTCCCAAGGCGAACGCGATTGCGAATGCGAGCTGCCAGGCTCCGCGCTCTGCTTACAACTCCCCTCCCCCCGCAGCTCCATTACTCATGTAAACACACAGCAGTGACTAGCACGGAGTGTGTGGGATGAGCTCTGAGGACTTTGCCGGAGTTGCCAGACGGGCAGGCAGGGAGGGCTCTGCTCTCTCCCCCGCCCTGCGCGGGGCTGGTGATTTCATCGGGCCTGTTTTGTGGATCCTGACCTCCTGCTCCCCTGTCCCAGCCTCCTGCCACCACCTTCCATGAACCGGCCCCAGCCTCAGCCCCGAGCCAGGGCGTGGACTATTTTGGTTTGAGACTCCGTGTGGCACAGAAGTGTTTCCACAACGGACCCAAGTGCTAAGACTTTAATGAGCGTGAGGGAAGGATGTCCTTTCGTGTCCCTTATCAAAATAATAGCTGAGCGGAAAGAGCTGACAGAAAGGGAGCAGAACGTGGGGTAGGTCTGAGACATTTCACGAAAAGAAACAAAACAGGATTGCCTCTGTTCTCAGACTTGTTAACTACGATCTCTCCTTCCTCACATTTTGGCAAAAAACCCACTTAAAAAGCATTTCTTTCCAGAAAGCTTTCAAATCCCAAAGGCCTTTTAGATAGAACTTGTACTGAACAGGCTGTTTTAAATACAGGCAGAGGTTCCGGGAACTGACAATAGGTCATCCTCAAATTGGGTCTATTTTCTCCATTCTTTGAGCTGTTTTCAGAACCCAGAGAAGCACATGCCCTTCTCCAGCAAATTCTGAGAATCATAAATTTAGAACAGGCTAGCACCTAATATTCTGCTCACACACACTTAACTCTAAACGGGATCTGATCAAGAGAAAAAGCCTTTTGTTCCTAATGAGGCAAGTCGCTGACACTGCAGGTAGGCTAGGCAGATCCCACCGATGGCTCAAGCCTCAAACTCACAGACCTCGCTTCTCCTTTCCCTTCTCCCCTCCTGGTCTGGCTTTCTCTTCTGGAAGGTACCACTGTATTCGTGGTATTTTAGCTGTGGTTTAGGGGTTATTTTAGCCTTGGTTGGAGAGTCCTGAAGGGCAGGACCATGTGGATTCATCTGTCACCTGCCCAGCACACACCCAGGAGATGGCATTACATAGTATCAATTTGGTGAATGAAAAAGTGACGGATGGAACTAAAGATGCCCACAGGTACCTCCTTCAAGTCTTCACGAGCCAAACCCACCATCCTGGCCATGTGTGTACCTGTCGTACTAGGCACCTGTAAAACTGTATTCCCTTCACTATTTACACTTGAGCTCTGGGAACATCACCCAGAGACTTGCAAGCTTGCTCCGTGAACTGAGACAGAAAACCCAAGGCCCTTGGTTCCTGATGACCATTAAGCCCCTGTGTCTGGCATCTTGGAAGGACTGTGATCTTGTCCCCCAATGCCCCAGTGCCCCAAAGAGCAGATGTTCAAAGTCCCAGGGAGAATGGAGCATGCAGGACTGTGGGGGGCAGAGGGGGGGGGACCATAATATATTCTGAAACCTCTGGGATCTATAAGACCCCAGGGGAAGCTTTGGAATTGAGGGGCTGGCTATGTGGGGGGAGTAAAAGTTCTGGTTACTCCAGGCTACTTTTTTTTTTTTCTCACAGAGTCAAGAGAACAAATCATTTGCTAGGCGGGCGAGTGAAAACAAATGCTTTATGGTGTGGTGGTGGTCAGGAGTGTGGGGAGCCAGCAGTAAAGCTGTTGAGAGCACAACTGGCTCTAGTCAGTCCCACTACAAAATAAATAAGTAAGTAACTAAGTAAGCAAGTAAATAAATAAATAAATAATAGTGAGAAGCCATAAATGCATGGCGACTTTCACATGTGTATATAATCCACAGCCCAGCTCTGGCCGGGCTTATTCACAGCATTCAGTCAATGCTCTTCACATGAATGTTTTCAATACTACACACAAACAGTAAGAATAGCTGCTCTTTACTGAGCACTTTCTCTGTGCCCGTCAGCCCTTTGCCTATAATAACTTATGTAAAACTTGCAGCAAACCAGCAGGAAGAGGAGATTATTATCCCCATTTTCCAGACCAGGAAACTGAGACACAGAAGAAATTACTTGTCTTAGGTCTTGCAACTGGTTACAGGTAGCAGAAGGAGTCCAACCCAGGCCACTGGATTTTATCCAGAGTCCCTGATTTAAGGAACTTCTAACAGACAGAGGCATTCATTCTGTCTCAGAATGAGATAGCTATATGGTTAACGTAGGCTGGTAGTCACCAGGGAGCTTTCCCCGAACAAAAACACCCAAATGCCACAAAGCACATGGGTGCTAGGGCCCATCTCAGGCAGCCAACAGCTGCCTACAGGCTTGACATGGAGCGAGGTCCCCGCCGACCTGACTCAGCAGTAGGTGAAAGGCTTCCCCGAAGGCCGCACAGGTCTGTAACACCGAGAGAGCCATCCACATTCCCCCTTTGCAGGAGGCCACCGACGCTTCTGCCTAAACAGTGAAAGATCTCTGTGGTTTTTAAAAAATCTTTCCTCTCTGACTGCCCATCTGTTCCTCTTACTCAGCGTCATGAAATTAACAAGTATGCGCCTTTGTGAAGTCACTACTATTTCCACTGGTGTTGATCCCAGGAGCATCGGTGACCACGGGTGCTCCGGGCGGCTTCGACATCTGACCCGCATGTTTTGTTTTTTCCTCTTCTTAACTCCGTCAAATATTAATAAAATAGAACCTTTTTTTTTTTTTAAAGACAACATAGCAAAACAAGGTTTTTGGGTTTGTTTGTTTTCTTAACGCGTCTCGAAGCTCAGAATTTCCAGGCATTCTTTTATATGTTCACTTCACTATGGGTTCTGACAAGTTACGTGTCAGGGCAGCGCCAGGTGTGGGAAACTTTCAGCTCAACCCCAACTCTTGAAATAATAATAATAAAACAAAGGAAATGTAACCAGTTACTGGCAAAGTAAATTGCTTTTGGCTTAAACGTTCCTGTTTTTTTCTACTGTGTTCTTCCTGTCATGACCGTCTCTCTTTTTTTATAACATTTATGCTCTTGGAAATACCACGAAGATAAACTGCTATAAAAGCGGGATTGACTCATCAGTTAACAACTCTTTCTTCTCATTTTGCAGAGAGCATTTTGTTGCCAAAGCAGCTCCATATTCTCTCGAGAAATTCTTTGTGAGCTCCCTCTTAGAGATAGGACTTGCTTGTTGGTGGGGACTGCAATTAGGGGGATGGAAAACCAGGCATCATTTTCCTAAGAGTTTGACCCCCAGGGTCAATATCTAGAGGAAGTTGGCAGAGCGTTAGCTCACTTGATTTGCAAGTTTTGCGTGTGTGCGCATGTGCCTGTGTGTGTGTGTGTGTGTGTGTGTGTGTTTTAAACACTAAACACAAGCCAGAAAACTAAACTCCTCTGACTGATGTATTAGGGACTGACAAACATCGTTCCATGTATAGTATGCATTACTGATAATACTTTGCATTTCTGTAATGCCTTTCCTCTGAGCATCTCAATTCTCTGGTATATTTGCTTTATAGACAATAATCTTAAAATACTCTGGCAAGTTTCAGCATGGAGCATTGCTCTTGCTGGAAAAAAAATTACCCTAATTTAGTTATCATTTACTGTGTTCTATTTTCAATGTTTCCCTTTTGACTATTTAGAAACTTCCTCTTTCACTACAACAAAAATAGGATGAGTGTTTTTAAAGTTATTAATGTATGAGTAAAAGATTTAGAAACCATGCATGGCAGAAGGCTTGATCAAAGCCACTCCTGAAATTTATGGGTGTAATAAAAGAAAGGCATTTCACAGATAATCTCTTACAGAATTTCAGTTTTCAAATACTTGGGAAAAAAGAAAAGAAAAACAGAAGCTCTCAGCCCTCATTTTGGCTTTAACTTAAAGCCAACATTTTTAGTTTAAAAATTCATAAATGATTCCCTGAAACGTTCATTTCAAATCCGCAGCTAGATTCCCTATACTCACTGCTCCACACCTAAGAGAATGATGCCAGGAAGCGGCGGCGGCTGCTGGTGCTACTCAAAGTCTGTTAACTGGTTGAATCTTTCCCTGAATGCGCAGAGCATTCATGACACACAGATTTAACAATTTTCAAGTTTACTTTTATTCTGTTTTCCCATAAACAACCTTCTACACCCAACAGGAATGTCTGGGAAGCAACCATGTTGTCTGAGACACGAGCCCCTGGGGCCGTTGACGTGCCTGACTCCATCTTGTGGGACGTTCCCACCGAACGGATGACGTGACTGCAAGAGGCGAGAGGTAAGACAAACAGCAAACAAAACCCACCGGAAGACTGTTATCATTTTCCACAACTGTTCTGACTGTTCCCTTTTCCAGGGTAATTTTTTTTCTTAAACCAAGGCATGAGAGAGAATAGTTCAGAGGTGTGAACCAAGGCAGGAGCCGCCCTCACCATGCCCTCACTCTCTACTGCCCTGAGCGATGACCGCTGCGTGTGCCCCTGAGGGCCCATCACACTGCCACCCTGGATGTCGTGGCCGCTGCAAGTGTCCACGTCTGCCTTGGCTCCAGCCCTCCCCGGGCGCTGTCTGGACCACTGGGCCCATAACCACGATTTAGCATTTCCACTGAACGACCCTCTCTCAGAACCCAGGGCCGTTTCCACCTCCTGTGAGGGGTGAGCAGTTGTGTTGTTAGAAGGAGGGCAGGGGGCAAAAAAGAAAGGAAGCAGGCTTCCCACGAGGTCCTGCCACTTTGGCTGCTTGTCAGCCTCGCTGAGATCCCCACAAGTCACTAATGAGAGTGGAATGTCTTAGTACGTTTGTCATACCTGGACGGCCTGGGCAGCTGAAGTCCAAAACAGCCTCGGACTTCATTGACTGCTCAACAAACCACGTAAGTCAACACTCTTGTAATCCCTTCCAAAACATGCCCAGTCTTACTCACTCTTTGTTTCATACTTGTGAATGCTGGAGCACTTGTTAATGCCCCTGATCAAAGTTTTAGTAATTTCATAGGCATGTGATTTGCATAGCTATTTCCTGATCCGCCTTCTCTCTGCCCCGGAGGTCTTCATTTCTCAGAAACACTTAAAAACACAGATTATTTGACTTCTCCCCTTCCCCCACCCTATAAATGGAACTCGATTTGCTAGCTCATCTGTATTGCTAATTGGTTTGAAAGCATGTGACTCCACGCGATCTTGCCATTAAAACACAAGCAAACCTCTTTTTCAGTCAGGTTTTACCAGCAGTGACAGGCAGATTTCTATCTTGATTTCCCCTCTGTGTCTCGAGGAGGGAGAGAAATTTAAATGACCAAATGTTATCTATATATTCTTCTGAAACAATGTAGTGAATTCCAAAGGAATGCAGAAATGTTCTAGAAGTGTATAACAGGCTTGTCTACAAGGGCGCTGGCAAAGACGAAGGGGATTAGAGACACTTTCCACTACCACTTAGGGAATAAGGGGAAAATCTGGGAGCTAAATCTGGGTGTAGAGTGAGGCGGGACTCTGGGTTTTCAGGAGACTGACTCTGGAAATAGGGATTGAAATCCATGCCCGACCTGTCAAACCCTCAGCTTCCCTTTGGTTTGCTCTGGCCCTCACAGTATCCGCCAGGGGCCCCATTCTCAGGTAAAGGTCCCCTTCAGGACCCGTGAGAGGCCCCGAGGTGGCGGCCCGCAGCTCTTTCACAAGTGCTCATTTGTCTTTGAGGTGATGAGGTGTCTGCACTACGGCATCAGGAGCCGATGGAAGTTCAAATTTTACAATTCTGTGAAGAAACATCAGGGCCGAGTGTACACCTGAGGACACAGCTCGGTGCACAGAGTACATTCTGATGGCAGTTTGGTCCTGGTGTTACCGCTCTACACAAAGGGTCAGATTTCCCTCGACAGCCGCAAGGTCCTGTCATGAAGCTGCAAACCCGGCAAAACCAAAAATGGTCTCTAAAAATGCCACTGGGTGGCTCAGTGGGTTAAAGCCTCTGCCTTCAGCTCAGGTCATGATCTCAGGGTCCCGGGATCGAGCTCCGCGTCGGGCTCTCTGCTCAGCGGGGAACCTGCTTCTCCCTCTCTCTGTCTCTGCCCGCCTCTCTGCCCACTTGTGATCTCTATCAAATAAATAAATAAAATCTTTAAAAAAATTAAAAACAAAATGCCAAAGGGGCTCAACCTTCTCCCCGGCAGCTCATCTCTCCTGCCATTCTTCTCCCTGGATGCCTGGTACCCAGGGTCCATTTCCAGACCCTGGGGCTCGGGCTCCACTCTTAATGGAGAAGATCATGCTGGACATGGAGGGAAAAGAAAAAAAAAACCCTGCGTGAAAGCTATTAACAATTAGATTAAGTGAATTGTTTCCATGTTTACTGGGTATTTCTTAAGGTTCTGAAATAACTTATGTTTCCATTTTTTGAAAACTATTCAATAAACACAGATTTAGTCTCTCTTAGTATGACTGTCTGGAATAAGAATAGAATATTAATTTAAGATACTTGTTTTTGTGGTTTTTTTAAAATTTAGGTTATTTTAAGGATCCAGTCTGAAAATGTTTTTTAAAGATATTTTGATGTCTCTAATTTATGAAGTTTATAAAGATAGGACCTCTTAAACAGAGAGGGTTTTTGTCTCTCTTTTTCTTTTTTGTTACAATCAAAAATGCTGCTCATTCTAGTCCATGATTGATATGTTCTGTGGTGTTACAATTGAACATGACAGCACAGAAGTGAAAGTTACATTTTTGGGGGCTGACTAGCCTTGCAAGGAGCAGCAAATATCAGAACAGTTTTTAGACTCATATAAACAGAACATTCTTGTTCAGCCATTTCTCCAGGTTTGGAAATGAGATATTCCATTTTCAACATGAGGATAATTGATTTGCTACATCTCTAAAGAAAACATTCCCTACTTGGAAATAAGTAAAAGAGACATTTGTGTGTGTGTGTGTGTGTGTGTGTGTGCGTGAGTGTGTGTGTATTAACATGGAGATATTTAACTTCTCACAGACTTGGACTAATATGAGAGACATTTCAGTTTTTCAAACACATAAGAAAAAGTAAAAGGTCATCCAATAAGTAATAAGTAATAAGCTTCCAATCTCTTTTTTAAGAGATCCCAAAAGGAATTTGTACTTAAAAGGGATTTTTCACACTCTATGCTTTTCTACCTTTCAGAAAGAGTAACTGAAGAAGTTGGATAAGTCCCTTACTTATAAGTAAATAGATGACTATTCTCGTTTGTTTGAGGCTCCCAGACATTTTTCTCTGCTCAGGTAAAGCCCTCCCAGCCCTTTTCCCTTCCGTGAACCACAGCATCAGCTCTGAACTTCACTTGTTTGTGGCTACCTACGAGCCACAATACTGGAAAATGTGTTGAAGCGGAGTGGAGCGAGGGTCCAGAATGAAAAGAGCAAGAGTCTGGGGTTGTGAGGAAGAGGCAGGGCCAGCCAGAGTGCTCAGGTAGGGGGAGGGAGTGTGTGCACATTGTGGAGAAACGTGGACAGATAACCATCAGATGAACAAAAAGAATACACAGAAGAGGTTAGAACTTCCTCCCATTTTTTTTTTCGGTGTAAGATAAAACGTTTCTATGACTGTTAAGAGCTGCTCTGTCTCACGTGGTCACCACTAGCCACGTGGGGCTAATGGGCACTTGAAATATGTCGGGTCCAAAACGGAGATGTACCATAAGCATAAAACACATACAGGATTTCCAGGACAAGATATAAAATGTAAAATATCTCATTAATAACATTTTATATTGATTCCATATTGAAATGATATTTTGAATATACTGGATTAATTAAAATTAATTCTGCCTTTTCTTTTTACCTTTTAAAATGCGGTTGCTAGAAAATGGGAGGTTACATGTGGCTTGCATTATCTTTCTCTTGGGGGATGCTGGTTTAGTCAACAATCCAATGTTATGATTACAGATAGGTCTTTGAAAATGTGTAGACAGAACAAGATTAACATCTGAAGCTAGAATCATCAGCAAAAGTGATGATTCAAAGTTTCACTGAAATTTAGGATTTTATTTACTGTTACATGGAAGGGTAGTCATGCATCGATGTTAGCATCTGAGAATTTTGCCGAAGCTAAGGTGTTTCCTTTGCAAAATTCAGGTCTGGTAATCATTGACTCCAGGTTATTCAATGGCTCCAGTGAAGATATTATTTTATTAACTTCCTTAACTAAGATGTCAAAGTAAATGTTAAGCCTTGACCGGGCACTTGGGGGGAAAGAGTAGAAGAGACAGTGAAAAAGAGGCTAATTATTAATTTTACTAACTATTCTCTCCAGTTACCAACGTGGGTTGGGTATAATGTTAGCCATTTGCAAACTGAGTAAGAGAAAATAGACCTTGAGTGATTTGGGCCGGTTGGAAGATAGAAGCTTCTTCACTGTAAATTGTTGAATAAATTCATGGTCTGGCTGTGTTTTCCTTGCTGGAGATTTCATTTGCAAGTAAGCAGAGAGATCAGATAGAGTCAGTCCTAAAAGCACCCAAGGGCATGGCCTTCTTGGCTTTATCAAGGTGCTTCAAGTCCCCCAGTTCTATAAAAGGAAAAGGGAGATTATTTATTGAAGACAAAGCACTCGGATAAGCCCCGAAGAGTCAATAGAACAAAAAGGGTTGAACTCTAGGGGGCAGAGGAGGAGACACATTCTTTCCCCATTCATTCTTAGCACCAAAAGCCATTTGGGGTGTCAGTCTAAGAAGACAGCAGCTGCTCGGTGGCCACCTGGCCCAATGTCCCAGCCACCCAAATAACTGGTCACAGTAGCTGAAATCCAAGCCTATTCCCTCCACTGCCTCACCTTTTGATTCCGGCGGCAGCAACAACGGGGAAACAGAACCAGACGTTAACAGGCCTCCAAATACAACAGGCCAATCAAACGGCCACACATCCACCTGGATTCTCTTATGGAAACCCTCCCCCACCCCTCCGGTTAGGGCTCCCATTGTAAAAATAAAAGAACAGCAATGGTAGCAATGGAAATAAGCTTAGGAAATATTTTCTTTTCTTAGAAGGCAGGAGTTGCTATAGCACTGAAGGCAGGAACACGCAGAGAGATTAAGAGCAAATCCCTACAACACCAATGAATTGTGCAGTGAATATTACACATTCTACTGTGTAGTACTTATAACATTTTTTAAATGAAATTACTTGGCAGGTTCCACCTACAACCAGGGACACAGTCTGCACACCTCTCGTATGTTTCTGATATCTCCTTTACCAGTATTTGTCTTTGTCCTCCAAACTTTTTTATAGCAACATGGTATGCATATTTCAGCATCCAACATTATTAACTCATGACCAACTGTCAGTTGATGGTTATCTAACACATGGGGTCTCCAAAAAGGGATCCTTATTTGGGCAAAAGCTCTTGTCTGCACCAGTCTGTCTAGATTTCCCCTCAGAAGAACTTTATTTGGATTATTATTCGCTGTTCGTTGGAACTCGGAGGCTGCATGTGTGGCAATCAGAAGGCGGGGAAATAAATCCTTAGCAAGTGAAAACACTTAGCTGATATTAAAACCCTTTCTAGCTTTGTTAGCTTGAAAGTCAACTCTTGGTTGCCCTCTCGTGGTGAATCTATGTGATGTGGTGGGAAGACCATAAAAACCCAGAAACTAACAAGAGTTTAATCAAATACAGGTAAGCACATTCATCCTTGACAGACACAGTCACAAATCACAACCTTATGTTGTTGTATGTGTTTCAGAATTTACATTTAGTGGCCCTCCCATGCGGAGTGGGATTGGAGGGGGAGGAAATGGCAGGGGCAGGGGTGGGAGTGGGGGGGGGGAGGGCTGTAATATGGAAGTTAGAACTTTGTCTTTCTGGACTATGATAACTTCACTATGTTTACTCCCATAACTGTGATATATGTAGCAAACTGATTTTTATGAGATTCAGAAACTTCGAAAAAATCATGCCCACATTTTAAAAGTTCCTTCATAACCAAAAATAGACTGATGTTCCAACTGGTTTGGAATTATAGGAACCAAGGAAAGAAATCTCTGAATAATTCCCTAATATGGAAGAAAATCACTTAAAAAAAATAGGGAACAGCTTATTTGTTTTTGACAATAGGCAACATATGGAAACTTGGAGTTTATAGAGCTAAGTGTAGGTACACAATTCATTCATGGCCTCTAAAAACACAATTTTATAAAAATCTGAACTCCAAATTTAATAATTGGTTACTCCATTTGGTATTTAATTTTAATTTTAAAACACCATTTAAAATTTCTGCTGTACGCCTTTCTACAATTTCCTGCCTGACAGGCCCATCCCCAAAAAGCAAACAAACCTGGTATTAAAACAGACTGAGCAGCTTAAGAAAAAGCTGGGGGCAAAGTACATGAGAACGTAAACTATTTTTCATCATATTACCAGCAAATGCACCATTTCCTTCTTTATGTGCCTTCTCTTTAGATAAAAGCCGCTCCTCTAACCTACATTCACAAACACGCTCTGTATTTTTAATTTGAGTTTAATACGAGTTTAGGGGCAGATTCATCTTAACTTGGCTTTTCCACTCACACGTGGAAGTTCAGTTTTGCAACAATAGTTGTTTGGTTTTGTCTCTGAATTAGCAAAGTTCTTAAAGTAATTTTACTATAAAATTAAACAGCTGTGAGTTCTTTAGCAAACATGATGATTCTTGTTCTTCTTTGTACTATTGTGCAAGCTGAAATACCCTTTCTTTCATGTCTTTTTATTCCAAAATGAATTCCCTAGTTAGCCTTGTTTAGCTTTAAAAAAAAAATAATAAAGAAGGGGGTGGGGATTTGCTGACCTCTGAGATTCATCAGAATTTAAGCATGGGGCGTTTACACAAGGTGCACACTCAAAAGGGCTTTTGTTTCGTTCCTATTATGGAATGGAAAATTATATTCTGCCCTGATATAAAGCTAATCCAGGGGTACAACGGAGTTGTTTGCAAACACTTCCGTGGACCAAGGCATCTTATGCCTATTTTGCAGATGAGGAAACTGAAACATCGATAAATGGTAAGGAGGCAAGAACCCGAGACGTTCATAGAGGCTGGAATTAAATTTAGAATTTGACTCCTAGCCCAGGCCTCTAGCCACGTGAGGGCTCTGACTTTGGAATCAACAGAAGAGCAATTTTAAAACATTCTTTTGACATTATTAACCACAGCCTCAGGCCTCAGGGGAAGTGGGGGTGGGGGGCGGGGCCTGGAAACAATACGGAGCTGCTAGGTGACAGCGTCTTGCAGCAGGACTCATAAAACGGGTTACTGGATCCATACTGCCATATATTCTAGGAATGTTCAGAGGCTTAATGATTCCCTTTGTATCTTAAAAAATGAAAATCGAGACTGGAGGGCTCTTGAAGACGACCCCCTCTTCAAATACAGAGCCAGAGAATGGCTACAAGGCATGCAGCGGGAAAAGCTGTTCTTGGTTTTTCCGAGGAATTTGGAACCAAAGATCACGGCTAGGTGCCGGTGAATCCCGCGATTATGACCGTAGGATTCTTCATCTGAGTAACTTAGAAAAGGCTGGAATGCCAGAGTTGAAGAAGAACCTTAGATCCCACTAGTCCAAACTCTTATTTGACGCATCAGAGAAGGGGGGCCCAGAGAGTTCGCAATTCTGCCTGCGGTCACACAGCTCCGCGGTGGAGCTGCCGGAGACACGGGGGTGTGTGTGGACTGCAATCGGCGGCAGATGGCTTTTCCATGGGCCCTGAACACCTCCTCTTGGGTCTCTGCAGGGCGGGCTCTGTCATCCTAAGACCACATTACTAAAACACACTTTCCAAGGAACTGCAATTAATAAAGTCAAATGGGAGCTGACAAGGACATTCCCACTGTGTTCAAATGCCAAAACATACAACTGCGAAAGCTTGCTTGGAGCGCACGGCCTGTGGGTCCTCCTGGCGAAACTTCTGTGTACCACGGAGCAGCTGCGCAGACCCGAATGGGCGGGGCCGGGAGGCGAGCACGTGGGACGCCGTGGGGCGACCTTCCAGCGCTGGCGTCAGCGCCGGCCACCTGCTTGACGTCGTAGGGCCGTGCTGAAAAACGAAGGGGCCCTCCTTGGATGAGGGGAGGCCTTGGGAATTCAGGACCTCTGGGGGCCAGGAGAACAGGCCACAGCGGACCTTGCTGGGGAGTGGCCTCGCCATCCTCCAACGATAACTGACGCCTTAGAGGTCGCAAGCACCACTCCCGGCTTCACCCCCGTGTCCCCATGCCCACAGACTTCCCTCTGACAATACCCTTCCTTTTTCACCTTTGTCCCTCCTGTTCAGCTCTTACGTTTTTGCCCTGGAGTGGCGCTGGGCATCACACCCCCTCCAAAGCTTCCTTATTCCCGTCACCTCCACCTGGAGGAGGGACACTTTGTCCTCTCCATCACGCATGTTTCTATCCTAGCTCCTATCATCCCATACTGAAATTGTAGGTCTCTCTCCCTCACCAGACTCTGTCTTGGTTAGAGTGAGTGCTCAATAAACATTTACTGAACAAGTGACTCTCTCCATACCATATTTTGAAAGCACTGCCTGGCCATTAGTGAGATTCTAATAAATGTTTATTAAACTGCAGAAACTTCTGATCCCACTGGAGTCCGTAAATACCTCGGCAGAGGGCAAGGGGGCTGGGCTGTCCTTGGCAGCTCACCTTCCTGTAGCTGTCTGTAGCACCTCCCATTGGTCACAATGACAATCAATAAAGAGAAAGAGTATATCCTCATTTTAGTTCCCACTCTGTAACTCTGAGGCCCGGCTCCTGTCAATTACTTAAATGCTTTACGGAAATCTGCCCCGTCTGTGCATCTATAGGTCTGACCTGGTTTGCCAAGACCTTCCCACTCACAGAGATGCTGTCTCTCCTGGAGAACCATCAACAGGGATAAAGTCAGTGACACCGGAGAGAAACTAAGTTCCCTGGGGAAGATAAGATGGCAGACTGCCGGAGAATTACTTTTTAAGGAACCCCATCCCTGCAAAGCTGCCTTAAAAAAAGTGCCTGTAGACAAAAGTCTGGGCAAGTCTATAACATAGAGATTAAATTTAAATTCCAATAAAGATTTTTAACAAAGGGATCAATAAAATAGGAGATTGATCTTCAGTTAAAGGTTCCCAGTAATGGGATAGTCTACAAATTTCATAAATAATGCTTTTATCTTGATTGCAAAATAATCCCCTGCCACAAAAACAAGGCGAATCAAGGTAGGAAATTGTTCAGCGCGAATTAAAATGTCACACTTTACACAGAATAAAGCATTGCAATCACCAGGAAAACACACATTGCAAATGTGTTAACACAAAATTACATACATCACTTAATTATATAAGCGCACAGCTCCGAGTAACCCATTAGCTAAACATGTCGGGCTGTGGTTGAATATATACATGCAATATTTTTAGCACAGAGGGGATGTAACTATGTCAGGCCTGGCACCATAAAGCCTGAGATGGCAAGTGCTATTAAACTGAGATGCAATCATGTTGAAAAGGAAACATGAACAAACAGCAGACAATTGAGAAGAAAATACAGTGAGCTTGTGTTCTACTACATGTGCTTCCAAAACCTTATATAACTACTCATTGTCTATTTCATCTGGCTTGCATCCCGGGTTTGTTCTATGCTATACTAATTTTATAATAATAAACTGCTACACCAGTTTTATGAAATCACGCATGCGGAGAGGTTGCAGATGACATTACATCTGATTATCTTCGCCAGCAAAGGACACTGTTCTGAAATTAAACACAGTCTCATGCAAAATCCGTCCACTGTGTTTAAAATGTCCCCTAGAGCTGGCTTCTGAAAAAGCCATCCAAGCATCTTTGCTTTCGTCTCCAAAACACTGGTGAAGGTGGTAAAATTGTTTTGGATCCCCAAGTTTCACAAGGACGTAAAGAGGGTGTAGACTTTGAAAAACAGGTAGCTGTTCATTGACTTCAGGACCACGCAACCAATATGACCCCAGACAAGTCATCATCTCTCTCTGGGGTTGAGTTTGCCCATTTATCAAAATGGGATTATATCTCTCTCTTGAAAGACTATAAATGGTGGAGAAAGACTACGAATGAGATAAAATGAGACAATATGCCTGGCACATTATTTGGTACCCAGAAGACACTGATAAATGGTGGATGCCGTTATTATTACTATTATGGGCACAGACACAAGGGAAGAGTATATCACTTTAAGCATTTCAAGAGGCCAGTGGTCCTCTGGTGGGAGAATTATGGTCACCCAGGAAACCCCTGAACGTTCAGCACAGAGATAAGTACCTATAGAACCCAGCAAGAATAAGTACAATGAAAGCTAGAGGATCATTTGACAATAACACCTGGTATACCTCCTTGGAGGCTGACTGTTGTCTATTCTGGCAGTGCCTTTCAACAGAGAGGCAATAAGTAGGTTGTTAAAAGGGGAGAACAGGGTGCCTGCTCTCAGGTGGCTCAGTGGTTTAAGCCTCTGCCTTCTGCTCAGGTCATGATCTCAGGGTCCTGGGATTGAGTCCTGTATCTGGCTCTCTGCTCTGCAGGGAGACTCTCCCCGCCGTCTGCCTCTCTGTCTACTTGTGATCTCTCTCTGTCAAAAAAATAAATAAAATATTTTAAAAAAAAGGGGGGGAGAACATGTCTTGGTAATAATTGATTCTATGTTTTAGACCACTTTAAATCTCAACACAAAAAGTGAAGAAACAAAATTGCCACACAGTAAAGTGTTGCCAAAACAGGATCAAAAAACATTAAAATGAAAATAAAAAAGAGACTATGCTAAGTGTCTTCATTCTCTAAATGAATTGTTGAACATTTCTGAGGTCCCCAGGCTCATTGGAATCCCCTCTACCTTAAAGTCACCATACAGAGGACTTTGCACACAGTAGGAGCTCAATAAATAGACAATCAATGGAATGGAATTGCATATAGTAGGCCAAGAAGAAAAGCAACCTTATGTTCATTGCTGACCCAGTACAGAGAGATCTATGGGAAGGTTGAAACCCAGACAGGGCACATAAAGCTTTCCCTCTGGGTTTTTATAAGAACATTTCTACAAATAAAATCACTATAAACAAGGCCATGATGTGGCAAAAGAGAAGAGCAAATTCTATCCATATGAAAGTCAGGGAAGGTCGCTTAGGAGGCAAAAAGAAGAAGAAGCATTTAAGGTCCTGATTTCTTACTGGCCAAACCAAGTCCTGGTTTTGTTTCTCACAACTACTATTTGTTTACTCAATAAATATTTGTTGCGGGGCGCCTGGGTGGCTCAGTGGGCTAAAGCCTCTGCCTTCGGCTCGGGTCATGATCTCAGGGTCCTGGGATCGAGTCCCACATCGGGCTCTCTGCTCAGCAGGGATCCTGCTTCCTCCTCTCTCTCTCTGCCTGCCTCTCTGCCTACTTGTGATCTCTATCTGTCAAATAAATAAATAAAATCTTTAAAAATAAATAAATAAATAAATAAATAAATAAATAAATATTTGTTGCATTTGCCATCGCAAGCCTGATCCTGTGCTAGTGCAGCTGGGGATAAAACAGAGAAGGTAACACAGATCCTGACTTTAACGAGTTCACATGTTCACGGAATCGAATAATAGCAGGCCTGTTTCCTCATTTCTAACATTAGGGGTTTATTAGACAAGACTAGTACATGGACCAAATCTGCCCGGAGCCAGAGTTTATTTAGCTTGTACAGTATTTGTCAATCATTGTCATCAATCTAAAATCATGAGATTATCACATAAAAATCAATATGTCTGGCTTTTCTTAACGAGTTGAGAGATCTGACAAGACTGGGCTCATACTCCCACAGCACAGCAAAAGACTGGAGCCGAACAGCAGCCGCTCCTTTACACAGAGCCTGGGTACCCACTGGTTCCTGATTTCTTACAGGCTTCACCGGCCCCGCTCCCCCTGAGCTCCCTGCTGACGCCAGAGTACCTGAGTTCGTGACCTCTGATCTGGAAGCTCATTTAGATTTTCATTTCAAATAAGGTCTGATGGGAGACAGAGCCAATGGTATAAATCAGTAACCTGCTGGGAACAGGTAGTTCCTCGATTAATCTGTATCCTTTACCCAGGGGTCTCAGTCCAAAGGTTACAAGTTCCTAACGTGGGTTACCAGAAGAGGTGCTGTCGTCCTTCTTCTTAAGGCTTCCCACAACTTCATTATCTCCACATGCATTTGGGGTTGGGTAGAAAACAGTCCTTCCTGAAGGCAGAAAAGCATATCAAGCCTCACTTAGAGGTCTCTCTTGTTTTTTACATATTCCCCCTTTCCGTGTGTCCAAGATGAATAGGACATTTCAGTGGGCCTCCAAGGATGCCAGACCAGATCTCATTACTCTTAAAGATGCATGGCCTGATTCCTGGGGGATCTACTTTGAAATACAGTCATCTCAGCTGCAACTCGAACTGTATTCGCTCTTCATTCATTTTTAGACCCTTTGCGCTCCAAAAATGCTTCTTGATGGTTGCTAGGCAACTATTGTTGAATACATGCAAGAGGCATTAATTGTGTGAACACTTTCAAAAACAGGGGGAAAATTGTTTAAAACCGAGGACACTGCCATACCTAAAATAAAACATTTCCTCCTCAGGCAGCTGTCCTGGCTTCTGTATGTCAGGGGGTAAGATGATTCGCCATAAATTACTCCCCTACTCTCTGTCTCTCCCATCAGCCCTCTTCAGCCCCCCACTCAAAGATGTAAATCGCCTCCTCTTCAAGTCTCATTCCCAGGATAACCGGGACTTGTCTTATTAAATATTCTCTGCTTTCCTGTTGTGTGGTTCCTCACTGACCACATTTTTCCTGACATGTGTATTTCATCCTTGCGTATCCTCAGGGCAGGACAACTTGTGGCTTGTCACTTATTACATCTAGATTTGGAACCCACTAAACTTATCATATAGCGATCGTCTCTTTCTCTGACCCAAATGGAAACAGCAAGAACTCTTCTATTTTCCACATCAAAGACTATGCTTTCCGCTGATGCCAAATGCTCTGTGCTTCTTACCAGTAAATGTAGACTTCATTTTATAGTGTATTTTCCTGCACTTTTTTTTTGACATTCCAATGTCATGATCAAGCTACAAAGACACAGACTTCCATAAATTGAGTCAAACGTCTAAACTAAACAAAGGTAGAACTCATGGCAATGGGAATCTCCTTCTTTTGTTGGATATTAAGGGAAGAAAAATAATTTTCCATCAGAATCCTAGGGGCAAACTCAGCTAATAACATACTCTTTCCACTATATGGTTCACATGGGTAGCTTAGTTTCATCATCTGTAAAATGGAGAAAATGATTCAGGGTTTAGAATGATGGCTGGCACATGGTGAATGGCATATAAGCAGCATCCATAGCAGTATTACTACTACTACTACTACTACTACTACTACTACTATTATTATTATTTCTGGGTCTTAGATTCATCTTCCCACCATTTCTTGCCCATATATTCTCACCTTGGTTAATTCCATCCAAGGATTATGTCTTTCCTATGAAATCAATTTTTTTAAAAGATTTATTTATTTTTGGGGGGGGGCGGGCAGAAAGAGAGCGAGCGAGCATGGGCACATGCACTTGAGCAAGTGGATCAAGGAGAAAAGGGGAGGGAGAGGGAGAGCCTGGAGCCTGAGGAGGGGCTTGATCAGGACCCTGAGAGCATGACCTGAGCTGAAAGCAAATGCTGGGACACTTAACTGACTGAGTCACCCAGGTTCCCCCTGCTATGAAGCCAATTTTGAAAAAAAAATTAGGAATAATAGACTTAAACACAGAAAAAAAAGAGACTCTGATCAGTGATAAAATCACATGAAATAAAAAATATGATACAAAACTTTCGAGTTAACTTCTGGAATCCACCGAGAGAAGAGAGGGCATGGTGTGTCTGGAACCAGCGCTTCTGCACAGTGTGCGTGAGCGTTAGGGGGCCGGAAGTGGAGGAAGAGAATGAAAGCAGACACAAGAACGTCATGGCTCTGGAATATTCTGGACAGATCAGTCCTAGGCGTCTGTGTCCCTACTGCCACCTCAAACCGTCGCACAAGCATATCTCGAGAGCAGATAGAGCTAGCAGATCTCCGTGGACTCGGGTGAGTTGTGGTACACACTGTCGACTCCAACAAGCGTCCCAGGTTCTGCACTGTGCTAAGAGCCTGATGTGCACTACTTCATGGAATCCTGATATGGACTTCCCCTTGAGGTGAGTAATATCACTAACGCCAGTTTATTTTAAAGATTTTATTTATTTGAGTGAGTGAGCAAGAGAGAGAGAGAGAGGGAGAGAGAGCGAGAGGGAAGGAGGGGGGTAGGGGCAGAGGGAGACAGAGAAGCATGTTCCCTGCTGAGCAGGGAGCCCGACCTAGGGCTCGATCCTAGGACTCTGGGATCATGACCTGAGGCGAAGGCAGACGCTTATCCCACTGAGCCACCCAGGCGCCCCTCACTAATGCCCATTTAAGGGTGGGAAAACTAAAGGTTAGAGAGGTAAAGGAATTGCCCTGGAGCACAAGGCTGGTATGTAGGAGTGAGTGCGGACTGAGACCCGGACCCCTGTGCGGTCAGAGCTCCCCTCACTGGCGCCCCGCTCCCCGCCCCGGCCCCCCGGCGTGCGCCCCAGGCCCCGACTGGGGGGCAGGCGGTTCCCTCAGACGGGAGCTCCGGGGGAGACGCTGCTCCGCAGTCGCACGGACAACCAGCGTGCCCTCGACACGCGCTTGCTCGCCCCCTCCTGTAAGCCGGCGCGTCCGTGCTTATGTAACTCCTTCAAACCAAGAAAAAAGCAAGCCCGAGCTCGTTCCTCTCTGTCCGGTCCCACACGCTCTGCTCGGAAAGGAAACTGCTCTCCTTCCCAGCCGAGGTACGGCTACCACCACCAGGAAGAACTTTCCGAGGTGAAGATTTCTGGAGCACCCGTTAGCCTCACGAGGGTCACCGGACAAACACGAGACCCGTTCCTTGCTTCCTAGGGAAGCAGAACCGAGCCTGTTTGTTGGGAGTTCTGGCATATTCCTTCAACAGCCACTGGTCACCTAGGATTATGTGGGCTACGTACCGGGGACACAGGGGTCTCCAAGACTTCCCTTGGCCTTACTCTCACAAAGCTGAAGTTCCAGGAAAGTGGAGGGGTGGGCGCTGCCAGCGAGTGAGAGGAGCAGTGCTGGGAGCATCGCAGGGGGGCTCACGTTCTGGAAGCCCGCGAAGACCTCTTTGAGGAAGTGATGGGAAAGCTGAGGTCGGCAGGACCCAAGACATTTGCCAGTTTGAGGTGACAGTGAGATTTCTCTTCCAGATTTTCTCTTCCAGAAAAGACATATACCAAGACAGAGACATAGTCCAAGGAAAGCAAGTCGGAGGAACTGAGAAAGTCCTAGGTTGCTGCCTGCCCAGAGCACCGGGGGTGAGGGAGGGGAAATAGGGGGGCAGGTTTGCTGTCCTCTGACCAGACCCCATGGGACCCATGCATCCCTGTGCTGAAGATTCTTTATGCGGCAGGTTTTTGAGAGACACGCAAAGAGATTTGAGGAGGTGGGCCTAGGACTCCTGGCTGGATGGCCTGACGGCTGGGCAGGATCAGGAGAGGTGGAGGGAGGAAGAGAGGAAGCACACACTCCATTTTGTGCCTTGCCCCTTCCTTCTGTATCAGGAACACAGGGGGACGCTAACCGGGCGGCCTGCCCTTCCCAGAGCCTTCTGTCCCCACACCCCCATCTCCGTGACAGGGCACCACATTTCTATGTGTCATGCTCGGTGATAAAGGGCCCACAATTACTCCATTCACCCCCCACCAGCCTGCGTTGGGCTCCTTCTGTGGGCTGAGGAGGGCTGTTTTAATATCTGATTCTTAATTTATTCATTTTCAGCTAGCAAACAATTTTTAATTAGCCTGCTCTTCATTAAGGACATGGAGCACGTTATTAACTAGGTGCATCTTTGGGTCTTTAAAAAAGTGAAAAAGGCGTAATCAATCTGTGTGTGATGTTCAGGGGTTTAATTGGTATTAGTCAACATCTTTAGAGCAAATCTCATCAAGTTCCATTTTTAAGCCCTGACTCAACTGACAATCCCACAATGCAGCAGGGAAGAGTGGGATTAATATATTAGTCACTTGTAAAACTTGCCAGTCCCTCAATTACATTAGTTCCAGTAAAATATTCTAGGGAATAATCAAAATTTTAAAAAAGAATAAGTATCTTCCTCTCTGCCTACTGAATCTGAGAAGAAGGATTCACTTCACTCTGTCACAGCACTTAAATGCTATTTAAATCCTTAAAGACAGTACTTAGACACTAAGTGTCTGTTTAATTCCAGGGTGCCCCCACTAGCACAGGAGCACGAACGCCTCAGAGGTTAGCTCTGTGTTGGGCTCTTGATTGTACTAGGCCTGTGTCCTCACCCAGGGCAGCACACAGTTACATAGCTGATTATCAGAGCAAGTTGGTTGGACACACGAATAAATGAACAAACTGTTCACAGCCCAAGTGTCTGCTAACAAGTAATGAGGGAAAGTGGGGATCCAAACAACCATGTGCGCTCCCAGGCAGGTGGAGGAGAAAGCCTCTGGATCACCCCATTGGGCTGTCCCGCCCTGGCCAGTTGTTCTGTATGGTTCCATTTCCTGCAGCAAGGATTGGGTATAATTACGCAGCATGAGAGACTGACGTCGCTTATGGAAAAGCCATTCCGCGTCTGAAAGTGGGGAGGAGGAGGGAAAGGAGTGGCATCACCACCTTATTAGAAACCCAGACCTTAAACAGTTTCTCAGTTATGTCCTCGTTGCCTGTTCTGAGGCACATGTTAGAATTTGCACGACTAGGGTCTCTGGTGTAGCCTCAGGGGACACAGACACCTCTCGAGCATCCACTTAACGAACGCCATTATAGGCTACATCCAAATTTTTTAGAAGTCCTTCCAAGTTGCCAAAGTTAAAAATGCAAATATGCTTTTCCTCAGCTGCTATCCCACTGGCCCTGGGTTAGCCTGCTTGGAATGATCTGCTTGATTATACATAGAAAACTTAAGGGACTTCTGCTAATACAGACACCACAACGTGGTCACAAGTTACACTTAGCTTCTCGACGCGCAGTGACTCGATCAGGAAGATTTGTATTCAGTGTCTTGTTCTAATTACACCTCTGTGGTCATATCTAGCAGCTATTGCAGACATAAACAAACAAACATAGGTCATCTAGTTAATTTCAAGGCCACAGACAGACTGTGGATACGGCGGCAAGACAGCAAGTGCAAATGCCCACACCTGCTATAGGGAAATGTGTATATAACACGTAAAGGCAGAGAGACAAATTCACATCAGCCTTCCCAAAAGCCATTAGTGATGACCCAAAATCATGCCCCCCCCAAACTCTCTGTAAAGATACCTATGTACGTCTGCTCAAAATAATGTCACTACATTCTACAGCCAAGATAAAGACGTTCCTTCCCTGTGAGCTTCGTGGCAGCAAGAAAGAAGGCACAAATGAATCACAAAGATGTATGATAAGAACTGTGTGGAAAACACTGTGATAGATGACACATCTCATTAAATATAATTTTATGTGATCGGTTACTGTATTGCCCTGTTTAATTGATTTATATACACTTTAGGAAGCTTTTTACTGTTCAGAATGTAATTATATACTTTATAATTGAGTACATAGTTGATTAATTACAATGTTTATGGTCATTTCAATTAAAAGCTGGTTATCAGGCCCACGGTCAGAAATCTACCCTCCCCACCTTTAAAACGTTGCTTCTACAAATAATGTTCTATGTAAGTGAATTATATTTAACCTATAAGACTTGCTTACAGCTCTGTTTCTAGTAGGGCATTTATATATAGTCATCAAGGGGATATCTTTTCTTGGGATAATTGTCTACTCCTAAATATCTGTGGTGTAGGGTCATTCTCAGTATGTTGAAAGTTCTTTCCAAACCATTTCAGAACAAGAAAAGAACATTGGTACAGGTGATCATTTGTATTCAGTGGGAACTCAGTCAGTATCTATCCATGAAAACTTTTCTAGATTTTCTTCAATTCAGTGGTTTGGTAGCTTTTGTACTTTTTTAGAGGAACAATGAGAAGTTAATCTCTCTTCTTAAAGAAAAAAAAATCAGAAAACATAATTTTGTCAAATCTCCTTCAAAGGAATTTCTTTTCTAGCTTCTTATCTGTTCAAAGCTGCTTAAGATATGGTAGTCAATATCAATCAGGAAACATTTGACCCAAAGAGATAAAGTCCGGAGGTATGATCGTTTGATGAATGGTCTACCCTTATCAGCCCATAATTGCTATTATAAACTCAACAGAAAGGTTCCCTTCCACTCTTTTTTCTTAAATAAGCCTCAAAGAAAAAGCAGTGGTGGTGTCACCATTAAACCTCACATGCTGAGCATGTGCAGTAGCCACTGGCTGCTATAAAGACAGCAGGTGTTACGTTAGTCAAAATTAAGAGTCTCTGAATCACAGGCTACATTTTATAGCCTGTGATGCATTTTCACACACAGTATTTCATTTAACCCAGACAGCAATCTTTTTGGGTTTGTTGATTATCATGGCCTGTAATTCTCTCTCTGTGTGATTATATATAAAATATAATATATATAATATATAAAATATAAAATATAATATATATTACCTTTATATATTATACATAGTATCATATGTAATAATATATATAGTTATATATATATATATATATACACACACACACACACACACACACACATATATATATATATTCCTTGCTTGCTACTCACATCCCTAGACTCTAGCCTTCATGAGGACCAGGGACTTACATCTGTTTAATTCACTAAGGTTGACTCAGGGTCTAATGCAATGTCTGATATATGATAAGTTATCCCTAAACTTATTTATTGAATTGATGAATGGTGGCCTCAACAGAAAGAAAAAGAGATGGAAGAATGAATCAGGAACCCTGTGTTGAGGGGATCATCTTGTTTATTTTATTTTATTTTAAAAATTTTACTTATTTATTTAAGAGAGAGAGAGAGAGAAAGAGAGAGAGAATGTATGAGCCAGGGGGAGGGGCAGAGGGAGAGAGAGAAGCAGGCTCTCCACTGAGCAGGGAGCCCGATGGGCGCTCGATCCCATGATCCTGAGATCATGACCTGAGCCGAAAGTCTTAACTGACAGGCATCCCTGTCTTGCTCATTTTAAAGCTAAGAAAACTGAGGGTTGAATGGGAAGCTGTTTATGCAGAGGGGACAGGCACATAAATCAACATCTGCCATGTCTTTGTGTGCATATTGCTGAGGAGCTGGCTCTTATCTTTATCTGGGACACAAAATGGGTGAAGCAGCAGAGGGCACACCACCAGCTCAATCTCTGTGTGACCTTGATCATGACTACTATTGCTATTATTTTAAGACTACAAAAGCAGGAGCACAGTGCAAAACATTTCCCATATATTGTCTTGGCCAATCCTCATGAGAACCATGGGAAACAGATATTGTCGTTCTTATATTCGAGATGAGAAAGTTCAGTCAAGTTAACTAAATAAACAGCAACAACAGAACAAACAAGAAAGCAGACCAAGCATTATGCATAATGGGAGTAAATTTCCTCAATACCTATTATCTATTATACAGAGGTGAGCAGACAGCAGTGATGGTGGAATGGTGGCTTCGTTTCTCAGGCCACAGGTAGCTTCTAGCTCAACATCCCATCACTGAAACAGAGAGCAGCGACAGGAGGTGAACCAAGTTTATTCCAGACTCTTCCACTAACACATTTATGCTCCGAGTCCCAATAACACTATTTCCACATCTGTAATAATGGGCTTGTGTTATTTCCCTCCAGCCACTCAAAGGACTCTTGGAGGAACAAGAAGAATCACACTTACCAGCAAAATGCTACTGTGCAATTGGGGAAGGATGTGGGGCACTGGTGTGAAAGATGACCCATAAAACCTTCATAATCTCCAACCAAAGGCTGCATCTCCATGGATTAGTGGCTTTGTGTTCTGTAGGCTATTTTACCAGCAAATCCATCAAATCCAGTAGGCTGTAGAATGAGCTGCTCTGAATGCTAGCCTTCAACGTCTCATCGAGTTCAAACAACACCAGTGTGGCAAACAGTGTGGACATGCTTAAGCCTTCTCTACCCTCCTCCAAGTTAAAGACCATCCAGGAAGCTGTCCTGAGCACCCTGGACATAATTACTAACTTTTTTCAGCTGCATATTGTCTTCATAACACAGCTAGCTCCATATTCTTCTAGTCATAATTTGTTTCATGAATTGGTTCATGTATATTTACTAACTCTCCCAAAGAGGCTGGGTTCCTCAGTGTGCCTAGGGCATAGTTCAAGGCAGAACAGCTATCACTTAAAATAAATATTTGTGGCTTGACTGGCAGATCAGAAATAGACCTCTTGACTTTGTACAAAAGTACCATGCTTCTTAATTTTGTGAGTGAGGCTTCCCTTCCCTTGATTACTGTGACATCTCACTATCTGTCTCTATTTTTAGAGTCACAACTATCTTATCCTTCTTTCTCTGTCCCCTTTTCCTGAACAAGAGTTCACTGTTTCTGACGTGATGCTCTAGCCTCTCCCCACCTCGTAAGCAACTGACCAATCCCGTTGGCACTTCAGTATTTCATTCTTCTGGTATTAGAATACGTCTCGAAATGTGGCAATGGCCTGCCCACATGGGTATAAATATGCCATTTGCTCAAGCTGGGTGTGAGTAGACTGAAGAGGACTCCATGTTACGTATACATGGAACCCTAAAGGCAGCATCCTTATGCCAGGGCTGTCAATTGTATACTGTGAATTGTATACTGTGATGGCTGAAGGAGGCACTGTGGGAGAAGGTCCCTCACTGAAATTTAAGGAGCAAACCTGTGGACAGTCTGAACTGATGAATAGTCTAATAAGTATCTCGTTACTTGCAAACATTCGACTATCTAGTAGCAAAGCATGTCCAAAGGGCAGTGTTACTTTAATGAACAGATAAATGTTACCCATAGCAACAGGCTGAAATTCTCAAAACAAGTCTTCTCTGACTCATCCACCACCATGTTTCTGCTACCATGTATTGGGGAAGGGGTGGGAGATTGCCCCAATGTATCAGAAGTCCAGGCAGAAGAAAGAGATAAACACAGAGGCATGTCTCTGGCTTATTCCCAGTATTTCCTTGATCTAGAGACCTCACCTAAACTCTTAAGAGAATAGATGGTTTTCAATGCTGGCTCAGTGGGTTCTGCTGCTGATTTGGTCAATGAACAAATTTAACCTTGTACTCCAGTGACAGGAGAGTTGTGTGGATTGTTCACATTGAGGGGTTTTTGCCTGTTTGTTTTTAGTTTAAATTTTAAGTCAACTTCCTTGCCAGAAAGTATGCTCCCTATTCCTTTCCATCATTTTAGTCCTTTATAAGACCCAGGGAATTGTTGTCCTAGGAAAATACATTGATTTTAATGTTCCTTTGATGATGGCCCTCAAATCATAGCAAGTCTAGAGCCAAAACCACAGATGAGGGATCATGGTGGCTGAGGCGACACAGGGAAAGCAGGAAGGTTTTCGAAGGCCCTCGGACCCTAGCGGGTTAAAATAAAGCTGGAGTGCCCCTTAGCTGGAGAGTCATATGCTGTCTAGAGCATCTCATCCACAGAATGGGTTTGAGAAACCCCAGAAAGCGGTGTTCGGAGGAGGCTGGAGCTCATCTAGTGCAGTCTGCTGGACTATACCAACCAACTTCATTATATAAGCTCTGCTCATATCACAAAGAACAAATTCCATTTCAGGGGGAAAAAAAAGAGGATTAAAGAGCCTGGGGCAGAGGGAATTTGCTCTGGGGTTTCAGAGCTACCAGAATCGTTAGAGAATGTGAAATTTACAAGAACTGAAAAGAGCTATGTGATATTGGGTTTTATTTCTACTTTTCCCAAAAGGAGAAAATTACAAATCATTAATAACTTCCCTTCCTGACTCCTCTCTCTATGTTGTGTCATCTTCCCAATTACTGTGATTGTGCTGATGGCGCCAGTTCCTTGAAGGCCCAGCTATAAAATATATGGACTAATTGTCGAACAAAACCCGGGAGCTATTAACACCCCAGCGGTGCAGCCCTTCTGGTCGGACTCTATTATATCTACACCACTGGGTTTGTACAGCTCCATCGCGGGCCTTGAAATGCTGAAATAAATTAACTCCTTTATTTAGACATAAACATCACATCACACCCCAGAAGGAGCCAGAATGGACATTTCTGGTTCGCACATTCAGTCCAGGGCAAAGAGAGACACTTCCCTGTAAATATCGCTAACCACAATCTGAATTTTCTAATTTCAGAAACCCCTTCCTCCAACAGAGTAATATTTATAGAAAATGAAATTTGGGTTTTCAGTTATGCCAACTTTCTCTTTCATATTCAAATGCTACATATATTCCAGAACATGTTTACAGAATTTTCCCATATTTCTAAATAAATACACAAAAGAAGTTCTGAAATATACACATTTTAAAGATGACTTTGCACACAGCAGCTTACTCCCAGATGTTTTACATTTTGAATTTCTCAATAAATGAATAACATGCTAGGAAAGCAAACACGGGCTGACAGTATTTAGTCTAAGTTTTTTAAACGGTGTAACATATGTAGCTAAAAACAATTGTCAATAACTATATTTCACTCTGAGCAGTTATTAAAGAATTTGAAATGAGCATTTGCTGGGTTCAGCACTGAGTTCTTACAAATGCAGTTTTTAGGCTGATTTTCATTGTTTTGAGTTTCTCGCAGCCACACGGCAGCAACAGTTCTTGTCTTCTATCTTCTGAGTTATATATATGTGTGTATCTATATTCATGTGACAAGCCCATGATCCCAGTTCACTGCCACAAGTGCTCATTAACAAGCCTCACAGCCCACAGTCAGTGCTGCAAGCTTTGAACCAGTTCCAGAACGAGGGCTACAGCAAATGGCAGCCTGGCCTTTTCACTTCTTCCCGTTTATATATATATATATATATATATATATATATATATATATATATAATGTACACACACATATAAAAAAATGCAGAAAACTCCCAATAACTGCTCCTTTCACACCTTTATATCTCCTTTATAAATTCGTAATATTCACTCATTAAATCTCAAACTTTGCTACATTCTTATGTAATGCTTAATTCTCTTCTCTGGGGTTGGCTTGTGAAATGTCTTTAATTAAAAAAGCTAAAAGCACTCTAAATCTGGATGGCAGACTCATTTCCAGGGCATTCAGGCATGTTGTCTAATTTTAAAACTCTGACAGGATACATGTAAATTTATGCAAGTTTCATAAAAGTCACAATTTCCTCCTTGAATTCAAGCTAAAGAAAATGCCCCCGAGCTCTTTGCAAAGCTGTTTGTTTTACTGGAAAGCTCATTTTGCCCATTGTGTTGGAGGTGATTATTGTAAAGAATATCCAGTGTCAGAATCCCATCAATCCACCAAGAATTAAGGAGTTAAGTTTCCCTCCTATTGATCAAACAGGCTCTTTGATCACTATTTTATGGCTCTTTAAACACAGATGGGGGTGGGGAGGGGGGAAAATATTATCATGCAAATTATTTTGGTTGACAGTAATTAAGAAATTATATGTTAAGAAAATCAGTAATTGTTCACATGAGTCACTAATGTGTTTTCATTCTTTGTCAAACTTTCTGGCACGCCCTTCCTTTCTTGCTTTAAATAAGCAAGGACTGGAAAATATGCACAGTATTTGGAACCCAGGGGAGTGACATATTAATTCAAAGTTTGCTTGGACGTGGAGCTTTGTGGAAACTCAGACGAGTTCCCATCCTTCTTGTTTCTACCACCCTTCACCCAAGACTTATCTCCAGAATGTTGGGGTAGCCCCTGCGGCTGTGGGAGGCGGGGTCTCCTACAGGCTGGGACTCTCCTCCCTTCTTCAGAAGGCCATAACTGGAAGACCCAGGGGTTATGAAATCTATAAGAATAACCACAAAATGGGGGAATGAAAACCAGCTCAGCCATGGGCAATTAACTAGTCCTTGCTAATTCTGTGGCTCCCCAGAAGCAAATCTTCACTCTGAATTAAACCTTTGCCAAAGTTTGTTTTGGAAAGGCCTTAAATCCACGGAAAAGGGACTAACCCGGTGTGATGGAAGGCTCCCTCCCGAACAGGGCTGGGACACCTTCACATGAACTCAGGTTAGCTTACAAATCACCCATCCCTAAAAGAGCACACACTAAAATTACATTTGTTTTTATTGAAAGACAGCCTCAAGTGCTGACATGTAGTGTATGACATGTGATACATAGTAATACTCTTAAACCAGTTCTGACATAATATCTCCGGCGGCCTAATAACCACAAATGATTGCTTTAGTTAAGAACTAGCCAGAAGCAAAATAGATCCGTGTAAAAGTAGCTTGAACCATAAATACCTCAACAATATTTTATGTCACTTTGTAAAAGTTAAAGGAGTCCTATAATAATTAACAACAAAAACGCCATGTTCTTTACTATTGTGTGTTGGTTGTGAAAGGTTATTTCACAGTCCCGAGGCTGCCAGTGCCGTAAATTATGCAGGCACCAAGAAGCATTAAGGAGAAATAATAGCAATTTAAACGAAGGCTGACGTAATTCATGATAAACAGTCATTGGAAAATATTACAATGTTGTCTTTTTTGAGTGGGTTTAATCAGAAGAATGTGACCATATTCTAACATAAACCACTTCTCTTTTCCATTGTGCTAGCACTTGGAATGTTGGCACTCACCCTGGCTGCAAGGTTCTTATTCACAATAATTGCTGAATCCAGGGCTCTAACACCTCCAGGGAACCTAACAATGTAAATTTGGTATTCTGATTGATGGAAGGAGCTTCCAAGACAAAGCTCAAAAGCTCTGGGCTGCATGGTGGTCCAAAAGGGGGACTGAAATTGGAGATGCATGTAGCCAGGATAACTTAAAGAATATATATCAAAAAGATGGCTAAGTAATGGGAACGCTGAAGAATCTCTTTATGGTCACGTCCAATAGAACCTGGAGAGGTGGTCTAAAGCCGGCAGCTGTTATGATAAAAGCAAACCTTTGTCACAAATTGTTCTGGCTGAACTGTAAATACAGCAGAACATTAAGAAGCAAATATGATGAGAAAGACCAAACCTGCCAACTTTCATTAATGCAAAGTATCGCCAGGTCAGTATCACAGACGTGATCACGGGGTATGGCGGCCAAGCAGATGTTTAGATCTGAACACACACAAATAATTGTTAAATTTAATATGGGGTAGGGGGGAGGGGAATTCTGTGCAATAAAAAAACTGACTGGGAGGAGGTTATTTGTTTATTTTTTTAACCAAAAAAAAAATAAATAAATAAATAAAATAAAAGGCAGCAATCTCAGAAACACGCCAACGTGGAGACTGGGCAATATTTACCTCTCTGGAATTCACCCAGCCTTTGGGAGCGTAAAGGGAATAATATTGCTATTACAACTGCAAAGCCTTCCAATGTACAGTTCATTTAAAAGTCTTTAAGCCAACTATTGATTATTCGTGTCAACGGAGGAAGGTAAGGATAAAAGAAAACACTGAAAATCCAATAGCTTATTTTTCCCAGTAGTTTCTATTTCATTCATGATCCATTCTTTCCAAAGGCCATTAAGAGCAGCAGAAGTGATTTCATTTTTTCTTCCTCCCCTTTCCTCTGCCAACCTTCGGGTGGAGGTGCTAATGAGCGGGAATAGACTCAAATGAAGGCAGAGGAGGTCTGCCTGGGAAGTCAGGGACTTGGATGATCGGCGTGGTGGGGCCCCCTGTCCCTTATAATCAGAAATTAATTGCCACCTTCCAAAGATCATTTAAAATATCCATTCTATATCAAAAAAGACTATTTTTGACTCTGGATCGCTTTTTCCAACTGAATCTATTTAAATAGTCCCCGAGGTCAAATATCTAGCCACTCCTTTAAAAATATTCTTTCAAAATATGATAAATGGCTTTCTTTGGCATTTATACTAATCAAAACGTATTTTATCTCCTCTTACCACACAAACCTTACTTTCTCTAAATAGCCCATTGCGAACATTATCAGTGAATTTTGCTCAGTGTACAAATATTTTATGTATTACAATGAGTAGCAGAACGCAAAACTTGCAAATATTTATTTTTAGACATATGGGAAAAAAAGCAATTAGAGCTAAAAATGTGAAGAATGAAGAACTCACTTAGAAGCAATTACATTGGACATGCAAACTGTTCTGCCATCAAACTTTTATTCAGATGCCGTAGAGCATATTAAGAAATATCACTTGCGCGCACACACACACACACACACACACACACACAAGAAAATATTACTTCACAACTGAAAATATCCAATCACTATAAACAACATCTGGGGGTCATTAATAACTTACTCTGCAGCTGAATTAGCCAAATAATAAGTGGCCTGACTCAGAATTCCTAAATTTCTATTTTTGAAGGAAAAACAAAACATCATACCATGACTTATATTTGTTCCCTGGATCTACACACACGAGTCCGCATGGCGATCAATTTGCATACCCAAGCAGGGCACACGTCGTTGATGCCATTTAATCGCTATCTCGCCCGAAGTGGTGTCCTGTTTTTGTTTGGAGGAAGTTTAAAATCGTAATATTGAGTTCACTCTTTGCTCAGAGCCTTGTGTGTAATTAGCATATTTTTCAGACTGGTAAGAATCTGACCATAAGCAGCATCAGAGAAGCTTCCCATTCCAAACTACTACAAAGCCTTTCGTACGCAGCCTCATAACCCATTTCAGGAACAAGAGTACTGTTCAAATATTCCAGCCCTAAGATAAAAGAACTAACAATTTTATTGCCACACAAGCCGCTGTACTGAGACACCCTAAATATTTATACTAATGGGAGTTGAAAATAGTATCGGAGAACAAAGCCAAAATATTTCTTCCACTCATTAATAGCAAGTCTTTGGCAAGACAGATGCCAAAAAGCCAGCACTTTTCTGATTCACTGGGTCCCATCACATGGTCTGTTATTATAGGTTTCACGGGGAGTCAACAGCTTGGTCGATTTATGGGCAAGGGAAAACAGTCTTCCTGACAATTCCTATTTACATTTTTTAAAAATGTCTCTAAAACATCTCTCTGGAAAGGATCAAATTTCCATCATAATGTATGCAATCCTTATCACGTTTCTATGTCTCCAAGATCGGCGGTCTCCCCACTGACGGGATCTGACAATGATAATGTTTTTTATTGTTTAGTGGTACATATGAAAACAATGTGTGTTATGCATGATGTTGTCTTGGATTTGGGGAAATCTAGTACCTTGTCGTTTGGTCTGCATGAGGGTCAGCTAACGTTTCTGTGAAGGGTCAGAGTGGAAATACTTTCAGCCTTGAGGGGCATACTCAACTTTGCACAACAGTGGTTGTGGATGAGATGGAAGAGTGTGAGTGTGGCCTGGCTGTGTTCCAATAAAAACTCTAGAGGACGGTGATGGGCCAGATGTGACCCATGGGCCATACTATGTCCTATTCAGCATACAGTGAGAGAGGACCCAATGCACACCTGAGGAGACACTGCGCTTGACGAGGTGCCCCCGATAGGCACCAACTCACTCTCGGTCTTCCTCACGGTCGCACCTCACCTACAGCAGGGGCTCAGTCTACCTCAGGGAAGGCTGAGGTGACTGACCATGTTTAAACTCACAGGACTCGGGGCTCCGGGGTGGCTCAGTAGGTTAAGAGTCTGCCTTTGGCTCAGGTCATGATCCTGGAGTTCCAGGATCGAGCCCCGCGTCGGGTTCCCTGCTTAGTGAAGAGCCTGTTTGCCTTCTGCCCCTCACCCCACTTGTGCTCTCTCTTGCTTGCTTTCTCTCTCTCTCAAATAAATAAAATAAAATCTTAAAAAAAAAAACAAAAAAAAACCTCACAGGAATCATCACATGGCGACTGCCCAGGGGTGGGAAAACACAGACCATGCAGGTGAGCGTGAAGAATGTACTCAGCTACTATTTCTGTGGGATTTTTTTTTTTTTTTTTTTTTTTTTGTCCCTTGTGTCAAAAATTTTGAGCACAGGCTGGATTCTTGTAATCATTATGTAAGTGAATCAGAGGAGTTAACAGTTTACCAAAAAGAGAAGCACAGCACACCCTATCAGAGCACTAGCTGTAAAGTATAGAGCTGGGTTTGAATCCCAGCTCTGCCCTTGAATACTGTTGGATGACTTCCTCTTCAAGAGCTCTGAACCTCAATTTTTTTAATCCGCATAACAGGGACACCACCCACTTTAAAGTACTGTGAGAATTTAAGGAGTTGATGTATGTATAAAGTGCTTGATACATGTGAAAGTTGGCCCCACTAAACTTTCCACAGAAGTGATTAATCATCTAAAATATACACAATTCATTACATAGATAGCATTTAGGGACACAGACGATATTTAGGCACCTAACACAATGCCTGACACACAGTACGCTTTCAATAAAAGGTGTGAGTTACGGTTATTTTATTTTTTAATTAACCAGAATTCTCAGGAAATGAGCTGTCCTGCTTAGTGAATCAGGGAATAGTTACAAATTGCTATTTGTTTCCCAGACAGAACGCCAAGTATGTGAGAACAGAAAGGATCTGAAAGATCACCTGGTCTAGGGGTTCATAACCTAAGGTTGCAAAAAGTGGACAAATTCCGAAAAATACATGCAGATTTCCTATATTTGTTTGATATGTTAATTTTTGCTAACATAGTTCAAAGTCATGATGATAATGATGATAGTGATGATGTAGTCATGCACATTTGTGTTAGAAGAAAATTCATGGCTTTCTTCACATTCTCGAATGGGGCCAAGATTCTAAAAACATCTAGTCCAACCTTCCATTTCGCATATAGGACTGGAAGCCTGGAATTAACTGAGCCGCTAAAGCTTCCTATTTGGTGAGAGGATCAGATCCTGAACCCTGTTCTCTAGACTGCCAGTCAAGTGCCCTTTCAAGTACATTGTGCTTTTTCTTAATTGCTAGGTAATTAATAGCACTGGAGTGTATGCCTCCAAAATCACAGCTTTGCACCTTTTTTTTTTTTTTTTTTTGTAAGTAGGTTCTGCACTCAGCGGGGACCCCAATGTGGGGCTTGAACTCACAACCCTGGGCTGAGATCAAGAGTTGGACGCTTAACTGACTGAGCCACCCAGGCAACCCAATGGCTCTGCACTTTTACTTAAGGGAAGACTTTTTACCTGAGCTGGTGACTGCCCAGGGAACATACCCCACCTTCTGCTGCGACTTGTCACCACCCTCTAGCACATCAGCACAATCCTGGCTCAGGCATCCCGCCATCACACCTGGATGGAAGCAATTAAGGAAGGAGGAGCTGGCTGGCAGTAATCATTACACTATTGACTTCCATACCTCATTACCCCTGCCACCGACTACAGCTACAGGCATTCCTACAGCACTGAGTCCCAAACTTCAGTGTGCATCAAGTACGATTAAAATATTGGTGATAGGATGTTACAGTCCATCCAAATTCAGGAGGCTGGAGACTAAAAATCAAAATTTTAGTAAGTTCTGCAGGAGACTGAAAATCTTTGCCTGAGCTCATTCTTGCCCAAGCCCCCCAGTGTTCACTGAAGAAATTTTTTCCTGTTTGCTTTAGAGCCACACAGAAACTCTGGATCTTCATTCTGGACCCTGGGTTCTCAGCATCCTCAGACTTAGCTCTAGAAGGTCCAGCTGGAAGGCCTGATTGTGGGTAAGCACAGAGCTGGCTCTAATTAGCCCACAGCTCTGCTATTGCTTAGAAGGGAAATAATTCTGGCAATAAGAGATTCTTGGAATTTATCCGAAAGAAACCATCAAAATGCTGATTTTTTATATATGAAGATGTTCATTACAAAAAAAAAAGATGTTCATTACAGTGTTAATTATACATCTTACATTTAAGCAACAAAACTAAAAACCCTGGAAGAAATGAAAACAAACTTCTACTAGAAAGGGATTATGTAAACTCTGATAAAGTCATTTGATGCAGTAGTATGCAACTGTTAAAATGCTGCTTGTAAAACTGTTTGTAATAATATAGGGAAATGTTCATTTTACAATGACTAAAATTTTATGATATAGCAATCGCATATATAAAATATTCTCAAGTAAATAAAAATGCTTTGGAAAAAGTCTGAAAGGAATTGATAAACCCTGATGAGATTACGGGTGGTATTTAGGCAGGCAATATCAAAGAGTGGATAAGCATACCAGCTTTGAAGCTAGACAGACCTGATCTGGAATCAAGCCTGACCACTTACTGGCTGTGTGACTTTGGGCTGATGTGACCTTTCTTAGCTTCTGCTTCTTGCCCTGCGAAGTGACGGTTAATATGAGATTTCGTACAGGGGCGCTCTAAGGAGTAAGTGAGATCACGTATGGACAGGACTTAGCATAAGGTCTGACATATGGTACACGTTCACAGAAGAGTGGCAATTATTATTATTATTATACTTGTCCTTTCCATAATGGAAATAATTGCATAATGAGAAAAATATTTTGAAAAACATATGGGCTGTTTTTTACTAATTTTTCCCCTCCTTGAAACACAGTAAAAGGGGATGAAGGACTGGGAGCATCTGGTTGGCTGAAAATCACTGTTGACTAGGGTTTGTTGCACAGGATCTCATGGCTGTGAGGCCATGCCCTTCAGGACCGGGCCCCATTTTGGGGGGATGGCCTCAAGAGCACAGATCTGGAAGCTGATGTCCATGTCCCATCATGGTCTTACCACTCCTGCACTCAGGAGGAGTGCTGACTTTCCCCATCAGTTCTTCAACTTCCCAAGGGGGTCATGGACACCAGTCCTTGAGGTTCTACACGGTTGTTTAGGAGAAAGACACTGAAGATGGGCTGATGGCCATTTGAAAAGTAGGAGAACACCTGTCCATGGAAAGGACATTCCTCTCGTGAGTTGTAAATGGCGGGGCTGAGGGTGGGCTGAGCGGTTGCTGGGTTGGGACCAGTGAGGCCACACTCTCTCTGCTCTCTGAAGCTACCTCCTGATCTCAGCTCCAGCAGATGACACTGGTACCAATGGTCAGCAAGAAATGTAATGGGGGCTCCCAATAGCCCTTTTGTTCTGGTCCTGACATACTTCAACTTCCTTTCGTTCGACAACTATGGGATAGAATGCATTCTCAATAGCATGGGACCTGTGATCTGCTCTGTGATAAAGACAGACCTCAAAAGAACCCACTTCCACCAACATCCTTTCTCTTTTGGAAGGTATCTGTGCTGGGGGATGGGACAGTATAGTTTCTGGCACTCTGTGTGATATTTTTCTTAAAATATCTCCTATTTCAAAGACCTAATGTTCATGTCTGGAACTGTGAGGAAGAAAGTGTGACATGTTCAACCCTGTATGTTGTGAACGGGCTTCATCCAAAGATGGAGCTCTCCTCCACGGAGCTCTCCTGGAAGCCAGAAGGCCTCATCCTCATCGACATATGCCATGGAGCAGGCCAGTGATCCACAAATGATCCTCTGGGTGTAAGTGCCACCCACCCAGTAATCTTCCTAATGATGAACATGAAACTGGTTAAGCCTTTTCTTTCCCAACATTTTCTGGTATGATTTCAACCTGAACCATGATCTACATTATGTTCCAGGTCCATATAGCCCACATGTCACTGGAACTTGTCAATGTCCTATATGCTAATGACTCTGCCACTGTTTCTTGGTTTTCACATTGAATTCTGAGATCTGTAGGTTAGAGACTGGAAAGATCAGTGTGGTGACTTCTGGATACCACTTGCCTTAATTTACAGATACTGCTTGTCTTCCTCAGGGAACACCCTTCTAGGTTGTGTAGACCCCAAGCTCTATTAAACATCATAACAAATGAACAATCTTCAACCAAAGACCTTGGCCAGTTGATGAGTAACATTCCTCTGGTTCGAAGGGGTGAGTAGATGTTGAGAAGAAAACCATGTCCTTTGAGCTAGATACTCTTCCTTGAGAATTAAATCAATTGGCAATGAGCTAAACCTTAAAGATTGAGGTCAAGAAACACTTGACACTAAGAAAGGAGAGAAAACGATGATTTGAAACCTTCTGGATTTTAGCAGGATTTTTATATCAGGGTTTCTATATCATTTCCACAAACATACGTTGATACAGAGGTGAGTAAGGCATGATTCTTACCCCCTCTAGGAGCTTAGAGTCTAGGGAAGAGAAATGCAATAGAATCCATTAACTTTAATACCAAGCAGAAGAAAAAAGCAACTTTAGAAATGTACTGAGAAACTCCAGATGACACGGAGTGAAGATGATTCTTTAGAAGCTACAATTTCAACCTAGAAGCAGCCCCTTAAACACCCAGGAAACCAACCAGGCACCTCACTCCTTTACCCCCTGCTGCAAAGTTGATGCATCCCTCCTTTTCCTTCTTATAGGCCCAAGGGGAAATTTCCAATTTAATAAGAGACAAGTCGATTTTTTCGCCCAAGAGGCTTCCCCCGGGTCCTAACCACAATGGGGCCTCTGGGAGAAGGACTCAGGAGCACCTGGTCCCTCAGGGGAAGGTGACATCTTCTAGGAAGAAAAAAATTTTGCTTGTGGAGGCTGTTTTGTTTTGGGGTGTGTGTGTGTGTGTGTGTGTGTGTGTGTGTGTGTTAAATGTCTATGCTGATAGCTAAAAAAGGCAAAGGAAACAACCTCTTTCCTTGAGCTTCAAAGTCTGGAGTATTTTCCACCTCCTCACCTGAAATAACTTCCTTCTTTTTGAATCCCTCAAGGTCCGGTTGAAGATCTACTTCCTCCCAGAGGCCTCCCCTGACATCCCAGCTCTCTTTTACATCTTTTAACTCCAGGGGCACCTACAGTTGGACCTCCTCTAGTCATTCCCTAGTGGACTGCCTTGCAGGGGCCAGTATGTGGCAAAGCTTTCCCACTTAGGAAGCCCGGCAGATATCGTCTCCTCGGAACATCAAAATTTCAGAGTAAGTCCAGAACCTTAGCCCCGTGCTCCTCTCACTTTGGGGTGGAAAAGTATGTCCCTGGGGTCAGGGGACTGGGGTGGGGGGTGCTAACTCCCACTTTGGCAACATACTGGACCTGTGACTCTGCAGAAACTATGTTATCCGGTCACTCATGGCAAGATTCAGAATTGTTAAGAAGATCACAATAATATTTGTAGTGGCCCATTACTCTACGTCTTATCTCAGCCAACTTGAATTTTTGAGTGTCTTGACAGCAGAGACCGATATTGCAACAATGCCTGGAGTTCTGCCTTCAACCGAGTCGGTTTTCAGTGAATGAATGGAAGCACCCACCAGCATTAGAACATATCAGTCTTTTTCTGCCCAAATCCCATCTGTTCTCCAGTCCTTCATGATGGCAACTGGAGAGCCAAAAAGGCCGTTCAGAAAAGAGATTCTAAGGGAGAGAATTTCTAGGCAACTTCCAAAGGGAGCATAAAGCCCAGATGATGGAATCAAGGCCCACGCCAGCCAGCGATGAGAAGATTTCCTGAGCAGGCAGCACAGTCCACTCCTGTGCCAAGAGCCTGGCTGCTTTGCCTCCTTCGAAAAGCTCATTACCCATTACCAAACCATGGCAAGCGAAATTTAATTTTAAAAAGGGAAATGATTAATGTGCTACAGGCATAAAGAAGTGACAGAAGCAGGAAAGCTTGCATACATTTCATTTTTTGAAATTAGACCTATAATTTTTTCATTAAGGGAGGATGCCAAGTTGGGAAAGCCAATGCGTTCTAAGCAGAAAATTAGAGAGAGGTGTACAGTCAGAGTCCTGTGAGCGTCGCAACCCCACACCTTAGGAAAAGCCCATACGAACGTGGGGCAGTTTACCATCTGCTCCTTTCAACCTGTGGCTCGTACAGGACTCTAGACTGATATCTGCTTCTGTGATGAGATGGGAAGCATCACTCTGGGTGTGTGTGGAAGACCACAGGGCAGCAAACGCTCCATCAGGGAGGCTGGTATAATCGGACAAGCGAGGACCATGGTTCGCCTGAAAGTCTCCTGATCCCATCCCAGTTTTCAGACTTTGAATCTTCTCCACCATTCCTTTCCTAACCCCTCCCCCACACACCGATCTCTCTAAATCCTACAGAACCCCTTGCACCTTCAATATCTAGAGAGCTGGTGATCAGTTATCTGTTCCTAGGACACTGGATCTCAGGAAGCCGGAAAGACCTTCCTGAGCCAGGTCGAAGCTGAGAGGCAATCTCGTGTGACTGTTAAGAGCATGGATACTGAGCCAGACTGTCTAGGTTCAAAAACTGGTTTTGCCACTTGATAGCGAGGTCACTTGGCTGGGCTGAATTGTCCTTATCTGGAAAATGGGGGAGAGCAAGGATACTGACACACGGCATGCACATATCCATTCCCTCGTGTAACCGGTATTTATTACACACCTTCCGTGTGGCCAGTCTTGGTCTGGTCCCTGGGTACATGGCTGTGGACATGCTCTGAAAGAGCCTGCATTGTAGCCCAGGTGGGGACAGACCATAAATGTGTAAAGAAACGAATACGAGAGTTAATTTCAGATAGTGATAAGTTCCAGGAAGATAATTATAGGTTGGGTGATGGAGTGGAACAAGACTCGTGCAAAGGAGAAAGTCAGAGAAGACTTCTCTGGGGAGCAGACATTTGAGCTGAGACTGGAATGATGAGAGGGAGCCAGACCCAAGATATCTGGGGAAACACATTCCATGCAGAAGGACAAACAAACAAGTATTTCTGGAATGAGCGGATGTTGAATGATTTTTTAGTAGCAAATGATACCTCATGTCCCTAGGAGTCTGTGTAGGTATGAAATAATTCTGTAAATGTGTTTTGAGGAGCCACTATGGACTTGATGCGTGGTTAAGGTTGTGTTGGGTCGTACAAGAGGTACAAGGAGATTTAGTTAACGAGGAGTACTTAACAGTACTTGCCATCTACCGTCTAAGTGTTTGATCCCCACAGCTCTGTGAGGTATGGTCTATACCCACGACATATGGTCCATGGCCATCCCATATTTTCTCCCCACACACGATATTGTAAGATCATTAGGAGTGTAAATTTTTCTGTCTTGTTCACAACTGTGTGCACAGGGACCAGAACAGCACTTGGCACACAGCAGGTATGTGATAGATGTTGGTGGACCCCAGATAGCCTCTCCTATAGTCCAGGGAACTTTAATCAATTCAATTCCCTTGACACGACAGAATGAAGGGGCTTAGAGGGTATCTTTGGCAACAAGAGGATTTTAAAAATCAAGCGAATACAGGCTTATTCTGAACTTCATTCTACCATTCCTATCCCTAACTAGCATTTTTGCCTGTGATTTTTCAATTCTTTCCTGTAGTATGTGTGTGTGTGTACGTGTGAATTGATAAAAATATCTGTTTCACCCTAGAGAGGAATATGTTGATCTTGCTAATGTAATGGGATCTAACTTTCTTGCTTTTCTAAATGAAATGCTAGGTGAGATATTAGCCAATATAGACACAAATCCTTTCTTCTGGAGTGAACAAGGGTTTATTGTACCCATGAGTCCAAACAGTTTTTAATAGCCCATTGAGTCCCCTCCCCTCAGCTACAGAAAGAGTCCAGAGTTATAGAAAAGAAAAGAAATAGAAGTAGAAAAGAAATTATTTTGGAATTATTTGGAAAAGAAATTTCCAAAAATAGAAAAGAAATTCATGAATCCTAGCCATTCCATATATCCTGACTGAAAATTAGTTTAGAGTAACAACATAAAAATTCTGTTTGTTAACACTCAAGAGAGATAGTACCCTAGCTTCCAACGCCTCTGTCCAAGGAGGTCTGCCCCCCAGCCCTCTTTGGGTCTCCGTGTCCTGGAAGCCAAGGCCATATGTTAATCATCAGGTCCTATCAAGCACATCCCATATACCACTACCAGCAGATTTATCTGGGTTCAGTTGACTGCACTGCATGATGAACTTAAGCATTCCTCTGTCCCTCCTTGGGCAGCACATGCAACAAAGAGAAGGTACCAAGCATGGTTTTGGTTAGACCATTCTCTAGCGATAAACAGAATCCCTAGAAAATGTCCAAGACAAAGCAGTCCTCTAAGAGAGACCTCTGGAGGTTAAGGACTTCTGCATAAACAGCAATATACAGGAAGCCCGACTCCTTTCCCACTCAGCTTCAATTAAAGAGAAACATCTGCCTTGTTATCATCTGGGAGATCGGTGGGCACCGCAGGCAGGCAGGCAGAGAAAGTCTGAATGTGGACAGGGGCCAGGAACAAGGCCATTTGATCATCGAAATCCACTGTGACCATGAAACCTACTTAGGCAAGGAAAAAAAAATGTTTACTCACTTACAAATTCCCATGATCCTTAACAAAACAACTGCCTTTCCTTTCATTTCCAGCAAAACATGTGATGTTTAGAGGGGAAGAGGCAGAGTCCAGCTTGTCCTCTAGGCTTCAAAATAATTTTACACATCCTGAATCTTCCTTCATAAATAGTCAAGGTTTCATCTCCTCTTCTGTTTCCTTCTCTCCCTTGGCTTTTTTCTTCTTTTGTCTATAACATCATTATTTCACTCAACAGGAAAACAGAAAGGGAAAGTTCAGTGCAGAGTCAGAAAAGCTTCTTAAAAACGTAATGTAAAAGTAGAAAACTTTTCTTTTCCATTAAGGTTCTAGGAAGAGTCCCAGAGCCTTAGAGAAATGGTTCCTTTATTATTTACAGAGTGAGATCGGTTTGGATGATTGTAAGCTGTCCAAGGCCTAAGATTGTAATAGAAACGAGTAGAGAATCTTCATTGATCATGAGGACTGTTTTTTTCATCAAGCGAATACAGACTTAGTCTAAGCTTGGTGATGAGCCATTTCTACCCAGTTTGAAAGACGGGATAAGTGAGGGGCCTTATGTCACTTGCCCGGAGGAACATCAAATCAGACACGTGAGCCTTGATTCATATCAGGCGATTTGCAAGCCCAGCACTTGCGCTCCCAGCCCCCACCCCCCGCCCAGACTGTGCTATCCTACCTGGGCTTCAGCAAGACACATGTTTCAGTACTGATGTAGCCACTGTCTCCCTAAGGGTCATCAGAGCTCTTGGTTTCTTGCACGTGGACCAAATGCCAAGACGGCAGCCCATCTCATCTCCGCTCTTTTCAGGTGAATTACCACATCCTTCCTTGAACCCCATACCATTCCTTTGTCAAGGAACATCCCCACCACCACACACACACACCCTGACTCCAAAGAACTCAGAAGCATGACTTTTGTCTCTTCGCAACTCAAAACTCAGACTAAAATAAGCCATATCTTTTATTACTTCTTTAATCAACCATGTCTTCATTCACTTAGTTCAACTCACATTTAAGGACTGATTTTGTCTCATTTATATGTATTGGGTCGATCTTATATCTCTCTGGTAAAAGCTAGTACCTTAAAGTTGTCCATTCATCTACGGTACTGCACACGCCTGTTTGGATTCAGCTGTCAACGCTTCGCACATGTGAAATCAGCCCGTGTGTTATTAAGGTAAACATTGTGCATTACAAACTGGTGGACATTTTATTGTTCTAACAGGGAAAACAGACAAAATGTTTGCATGTGTGTCTGTTTTCTCTGCAGAGCACAGACAATAACACAATATACATGACGGTATCTGTTTTATAAAAGAGGAATCAAATTATAAGAAGCGGTAAAAGCGAGGTGGGGGGTGGTGGAAGAATGCCTCATGTTTGAAGATTCTAACAGGACAGTGGGGGCAGGAATTACGTGTAGGGTAAAGATTCCTACGAGAAAAACTGTCATTCCTGATGTCACTTTCCCCTCATTATTATTATAATCTCATTTCCTAATTGCATGCGCTACACAGCCAGTCTTCACAATGCTTTCATGGGGGAGTCTGTTGCTTTAGGTTTAAGAACAGTCAATTCTCTTGCGCTGAGAAAAGAGCACACGGCCTTTAAGAGCATTGTAACTGACAAGACGGAAGGATTCAGGCAGGATGTCGAGGCTGAGGCTTTTCAATCACCTGTCATTAATATGATTCAATTTATGCTTATGTCATAGGTTTAGACATTGCACAGTGCTGTAAAGCAGGGAAGGGACTTGAATAAAATACAGGGAAGAAAGCAGATGGTACGCTATCAAAACCCTTCAAGCCTAAAATAACCTTTCCCAAGTAAGGAGGATAGTTAATTAAAACCAGGATATATTTACTCTATTCTGAATATCTCAATGTAAATAAAAATCAAAATGACACCACTGTAATGTGGGACTAAATGATGAAATTTCATCTATTCTATTTTTCTTTAATAGTTTCTAATCAAACTTTTCATTAAACAGCTTCATAAAATTCCACAGAGAATTTATTTATAGGGATTCGCTGTAGATTTAAAAGCCTTACTTTTATTATTCAATTAAACTTGTTATTCAGTGGACAACATTGAAACAATGGGGGGGAGCGGGAAGGGGGGAGGTGTCTGAGCCGTTGGGAAAGGTGGTCACACGGAGAAAATGTGGCTCATCCTTGCCCAGGAAAGCCCAGTTCCAGTTCCAGAGGCACTGCCTGGGATTGTCCCAGCCTTGGTCCACAGACTGAAACTCATGTTCCCCAGGTAGAGAGGGCACCAGACCATTTATTAAGGGTAAACAAACCTAGGGGAGGCCAACAGTTGACCCACGGTGAAGGCAGCCGTTCCCAACATGGAGAGTCAGGACATGAATTATAAGTGATCCAAAACTTTTCTATTAGCCTTTCTCCCTGACTTTTTTAAAAACCAGACCCAGTCCTGCCTTTTTCATGAAGCTCTCCCTGACCCCTCCCATGATCACCCCCCCCACCCCGCGCCCCCACCCCCACCAGCCCCACTGCTAAATTCCTCCTGTGCTTGCTTTCTACAACACTCACCGAATACTTAATCATTGACTTTCTTGCAACATTAGTTAACCTTTCAGGTGCGTTAATCCTGTCTTCCCCAATTAGATTTTTAAATCCTCCAAACAAGCAAGAACTGTGTTTTATTTATCTTTTGAACACCCTCTCCCGCCCCCCTTCCATAATCCCATTTAATAGAAGAAAGCAAAAAATATATTAGTTAATAAAATAAACATTATTTAATCATAGGAAAGCAGACACTGTCCTTTTGCGAAGGGCCTTGCAGGTACTTTATGGCAATTTATGAATTTCATGTGTCAAAAGTGTAGCTGCTAAATGCTATAAACTCTTTGCCATCAGGTCCACCATTCATCCACCTGGTGATATGGTTAATAAAATTTGATTTTTACAGCCTAGGCATACTGTTACCTAAATTACATTTGACCAATTACTGAGTCGCCAAAAGTGTGGTACAGAATATATACTGTGTAGAAAATTCATCTGTGGGCCCCCTGGCACCCGCGGTAATCTGACAGAAGTGTTTTGGTCATCTGGCAGTGTTTCATATTAGGAACATTTGTTTAATGCTAGTCACTAATTAAATTTATGTTCTTCTACCAAATGTTAGTTGGTTGGAGAAATCCAACCCCACGTTTTAACAAACCCTTTCACCCATGTTGATTTCAAATACAACCAGTTGGAGGTTTAAAAGGGTGTTCTCCGGAAATTTAGTTGGAGGACCAAGAGTGGAAGGTGGGGGAGGAATGTTGGCGAAGGTGTTCAAATCAGGTCAAAAATAAGATTTGGGGGGGGGGGGGTTCAGTTACTAAAACGAAATACTACATGAAGTGCAAACTATCTGAAGTACAGACTCCACGAAAAGAAAAACTAATATTCTAATTATTAAACTAACCATCTAAAAGCTCTTTAAAGGTACCTTTATTCCAAAAGAAAGTTTCCACTTTAAGAGGCTGGAGAAGAAAAACAGCATTAAAATTAGCTTTACCAGAAGAAAAGTTCAGGAAAACATTCAAAAGTCAGATGCCCATGTTTGTGGAGAACATTTAAAACTAATTTAGTAACTCTTAACAACCATTGTGATCATTGTTAAATTGGAACTTCTTTCTATTACCAATTCCAGACGCAACAGCTTTGAAGCTCAATGACTAATAACTCTTAAATTAGCCAAAAAGGTTAAAACATTTTTCATTATGTTACATTATGATACCCTAACTCTGACTACTCTTAAATGAGGGAAAGCATTCTTTCAGTTTTATTTTGTGTCAGGAATTTACAGACCTCTTGAGTGGCAAGCAGGACAGAGGGTTTGGGAGTAGGGGATATGAGAGAAAAACAAAACAAAACACAAAAATACCCTGAAAACAGAAATTAAACACCCTGAAATTAAAAAGGGATGATTTGTAAATGCAGATCCAGAAAGAGAGGGCATTTTTTGAAAAGGTGTATTGGATACATTCACCTACATGACTACAATAGTTGAGTATTAAAAATATGACACTAAATTCTTCTTGGAAGTAGGAATAAATAACTTGTATAAAGGCTACTGTTCTCTTCTAGACTGACAGTCATCTGGTAAGGCAGAGTTGGGAAAGGCATCCGAAAAAAAGTTTATAAGGAAAAAGATGCCATGTCTGATGAACCGAGGTCCCCTTCCTCTTTCCCCCTCTTCCTTCTTGGATCATCTCTTCATGACACTCTTACTTACAAGCCCTCTGCAGCCCGTAAGGGGCTGCTGGGTCACAAATAATCAGAGTACGGAGGCCACGGTGGATTTCCTAAACCGTGCTGAGGCCTGTGACAATTGAGCAGAAAAATCTGAACCTGAATAATCCACAAACTGGGGAGGCTTGGGAAAACCTTAACCGACAGAATCAAGGACTGTTCCGATATTCTGACTCAAAGTGACCCCATCAATGCTCTCTCTGGGCCATGGGTCTCAGCCTCTTGTCCTCCCAGATCCCCAAGAAAGATTTCAGCATGGGTCAGCCATCACAGTGGTCACACCAGGGTGGCCAATCCCAAAGCAGGGGGTAGGGTGAGGTGGGGGGGGGGGTCTCATGCCTCTGTAAGTACAGGAATTTCCAAGGAATATGTCTAGCTGGGTAAAGCACCCCCAGGGTATTCTGATATCCCTGCCCAGCCTGTTGAGAACCACTGATATGATCCAATCTCTTCAACAAACAGATGAGAAACTGAAGATGTGAGAGATGTGAGCCTGGCTTGCCTCCAGCCATTCACTGCGTCATGCAAAGTCTCCCAAACCTATGATATATCTTCGCCTGTGCGTCTATCTATAGAGACACATGACCGATCAGCTAGGAGAGATGCAGACAAAATTATGTGTGCATATATCCATCTCTGGGAGTATAAAGATATATATATAGATAGATATCTGAATATAGATAGATATATAAATATCTATACATATTTTTATACACTGTGCCCACCAAAGATGGATATATATGTGTATCCATACATGTACATGAAAAAATCAAGGGGCGTAGGGATCTATCATCAATCTTTTTGTTCACCTTATAGTACTGAAGTGGCTACAATGGGTGCATTTTTATAGTTCCTTATCACACTGAAAAGAGAAAGATCAGTTTAAAAAAAAAAAAACAAAACAAAAAAAAACAAGCCAGTATCTGAATAGTTGAAGCCTTTTAAGAAAGAACGAACATGAAAGCTTCCTGTCCTAAAGTCCAATTTCAAGGTCGACCAAGCAACTTCAGACCCTATACTGAACAACAAATTCTAAATAATCTCCCTTGACCCTAGCAAACAGAGGCCGCCCAGGAGGCAATGGTGCTTTATGCCATGACAATTTGGGGGAGGGGAAGGAGCGGGTGAAAATAAGCCTTGCTCCCCATCGCGGCTCTGCACAAGAACCCAAAACAAGGAAACACACACACACACACACAAGTTTCATGTAGGAAAACAAACAAAAGACTCACCAAACTCATCGCATATACTCTCATTTTCAATGAGAGTTGGGTGGTCGAAGGTGTCCCGACAGTACAGGATCTGAGGGTTCTTGCTGACCACGGCGATGCCCCCCAGGGCTAGCGCGAACTGGTCCGTTAGAATGGAAGATGGTTTATCCTGGATGCGCTTTAGCATCGATCGGTACCGGCAGTACTGAGGGTAGCTGAGCACGATCACGTTTGTTTCTTCCTCATCCTCCCCTAGACAAGAGAAAACACTTCCGTTACCCTCTTGCCTCCCACAGAGCCGTCATGACCGTGGCCTAATTGCGGTGGTCACTCTGTTTTGTCATGAAAACGTGTCTTCCGTGAGACCCTGACACCGGTTAGTCTTTCTCCCAGTCTGGGGACACCAGCATTCTCCCAGCCCCATCTCACCACCCCGGTTCCACTAAAGGGACCTCTGGTTACCGGCAGGGAAGAGGAAAGGTGGAGAGAAGAAAGAGTCGGGGCGACCCCCAGAGACAGACGAAGCAAGGTTTGGGTCATCAGCAAGCAGCAGAACCAAAAAACTGTTTTTCCAAGGGTCTGATATATATATTTCAAGCATTAAAGTCATCATCACAGGAAAAATTGGAATTTTGTTGAGCTGCTTTCTACATATTTCCAGTCTGCTCTTTCTTTAGACTGTCTAATCTTTCAGTGCTAGAAGGCCCTGGAAGGGTCATCTGGCCCCAGAGAGGCGACCATAAGTTCAGATAGCAGCATCAACTAATCTGGTGGTGGTTAGGGCTGTCGACAAATATTTCTGGTTCTTTACGGTCTTGTGGAAAGACCATGCATGCCTCCTGTCCCATGGCAGTCAAGTGGCCCTGTGACTTGTTGGGGCCAATAAAATAGGACAGAAGTGAGTGGTGACTTTAGGGGCCAGTGTCTGACTGACAACATTCTCTCTTTCTCTTTGTCCTGCACACCTGTAATGACTCAGAGAGCGGCTGAGCTGCCACTCGGGGTCTTGGAGCAAGAATCACACGGAGCAGAGCCCCTTGTTGGTCGGAAATGGACACAGAACACAAGCACAAAAGAAACCTTCATTGTTTTAAGTGAGGCTGTGATCTGGGGGTTATTCGTTTTTGCAGCATGATCTAACCCTGCTTGATTGATCCATCCACTCCCCTGCCCTCCCCCCTTCCCATGCTCCCTATCTTCTAATGTGCCTCAAACCCATCTGGTAACTTGGCACAACTCCGAGAACCATGCTGAGAGGACTCCCCAAGCGTCCTGTGACAGCTCCATCAGAACCAGCTTAGCTCAGAACGTTTCAGCAACTTTCACGTAGCTCCCTTTTACAATGATCTTACCGCTTATCTACACCTCTCGATATTAAGCACTTATTTATAAAAACCAGATTCGGCCTAGAGGACCCCTTCCTTCATCTTGAGCTTGAGGAATGGCAAAAGCTCCCCTCTGATAGCCTGCCACCTGGATCACGTCAAGCCGAATCTCGGCTCCATGACCTAGTCTGCCATCACTCCCTATAACCACACCATCGGGGCGTTTGTGAGCAATTCCCAGATATGTCACTGGCTTATCCAAAGGGAAAACGCTCAATATTTTGAGTCCTTACCATGCTGCAGGGAATTGCACAAGACAGTTGTTAAGGATACCAACATTATCGTGGCCATCTGGTAACCAGTGGGAGACAAATGAGTAAGGACAGAATAAATGATGGAATATAACCAGGACCCGCGGAAGGTGTGCATGTGACCTTCTCAGATAGGAGGCCAATACCCAGATGTATCTCTAATTATGTTCACTTAGTTCCTCCGGCTGGAGGCTTCTCCAAGAATGGAGATGTTTCGCTGCTTTCAAGAGGACATCTTTTAACAGTTTACGTTTCTTAGACGCCTGCCTGGTCTACGGGCAGCCACTTTGTCAGCTGGCGTATTTAATTACAAGGAAATATATTTATATTGAATGCAAGTCCCCAGATGAAGTTCAGTTTTTAAATGCTGATATATGTCCCAAGACATTTCGGGTTGAGATTTTTACTGCAGACCAAGACACAAGTTGACACTTCGGGTTCAAATCTGTGCTTTCTGGAGAGTTAAAGCACAAAAGGTTTGACTGGAAATATTCACCAAACCTCATCATTAGAGTATCTCAGTCCTATTCGAAGAAGCAGCCCCCGAATGTGTCAATGGTATTATTATCCTCTACTTGTCCAAGACATCGTGGATGAGGGGGAGGGGCGTAACCACGAACCCCCAGGACCCGTACTGGCGGCTCAGCACCTGAGACCATCTCCTGCAAAGAGTAAATACTGGGCACATCTGCACACAGCTCCCAGAAGTCTATCTTGCTTGTGCTATCGGCTTTCTGTACTGGGGGGAGCGCTGCGCTAGTGTCTCCAAGTTCTTGAAATGAGATGGGGGAAGTTCTGCTTTTCAGGTTGAATGACAGCAAAAGAATGGAGGCTTCAGAGTTCATTTTCTGGCAGAAGGTGTCACCTGGATTCTTGGGAGCTTTTCACTTTCTTCTCGTCCCCTCATTCTCCTCCCGTTTTCCTCCGACCATTTTTCATGATGACACCATATCTAACCTCTTCTTAGTTCTCTGTTCTGGATGCAGTCAGCTCCCTGGCTCTTTGGTGCTTAGAAATGACGTGGGATTTTTGTTTGTTGTTGGGCGGGTTTTGGTTTTTGTTTTCTCTTCAACTCCCCCCAGCTCGAAGCGCTTGTGCTTATCCTTCTTTCTTCATGCAGTTCCCAAAACACAGGCCAAGCCAGGAATCCACTTTTATTTGGAAGAAAAACCAGCAAGTTCTCTCTGATCCACGTCTTGGAAATGTGTCCTATGATCGCTCAGAGCGATCCCGGGCCTACCCGCCCTGGGATCACATAGGGTAACTGGGAGAAGGGAGACTCCAGGGGCCCATCCACAACCACTAACTCAGAACCTCTAAAGTTGGGGCCCAGGAATTTACATTTTTAATAAGCTTCTAGGTAACTCACCCACACTAACCTTTGAAACCATTACCTCTGAGTCAGAGTTTAACTTCTTGCACAGACTTAATTTATTGAGTTTGGGTTTTGCTATCTCTCTCTCTCTCTGTATGTATGTGTGTACACACACACACAGATCTTCCTCCACTTTTGATGGTCTTAGGTCCTGACCACCCCTTGACAGTTGAAAATATCCTCAGTTGCAAATGCATTGAATACATCTGACCTACCAAACACTGTAGCTTAGCCTAGCCCACCTTAAATGCACTCAGAACACTTCCGTTGGGCAAAATCATCTAACACAAAGCTTATTTTATAATAAAGTATTGAATATCTCATGTGATTTATTGACTTCTATCCTGAAAGTGAAAAGCAGGATGGTTGCATGGGCTCAAGACGGTTGTGTGTTGGACGTTCATCCTCGTGAGTGCACAGTCGCCTGGGAGCTGCGGCTGGTCGCGGATGCCCAGCACCACAATGTGATCGAGCCACACAAATCGCCAGCTTGGGAAAAGATCCAAATTCACAACTCAACGTACACTTCCTACTGAACGCATGTCACTTTTAGACCATTGTAAAGTCAAAAATTGTTACGTTGAAACATCACAAGTTGAGGTTCCTGAGTATATATATACTTATAATGTGTTTTCAGGTATATGCTTCTAGCTCCCTGCCCCCCTGTATGCAGAACAGAATCTAGGACCAAATTCTCTTCTCCTCGCCACCCTCCCAGGATTGCTGCAGGTAGCACAGAACACAGCAAATGAAAAAAGACTTCATAACCAAAAATAAGAGGGACAGACGGACTGTTGGTTTAGAAATACTACCATAATTTCCGGTACTGATAGGAAAGCAAAAAATTTACACAGGTCTTTCACAAAATACAGCTCTTTTGCTCTTCACAACAACCCTATTCGTAGGATTCCTGCTCCTGAATATCCCCCAGTTCAGAGGTGAGATAACAGGTTCATACACCCAAGTGACTAGTCCGGGCTCTCAAGAAAGCAGAAAGTGACAGATGTGAGACTGTCACCCAGTCTTTTAATTGCAAGTTTGATGGGCTTTTCCTTAGGACAAAAATGTCACAAATACGAATAACAACATTATTATGATCATTAAGGTAATACTTTGATTTCTCTTCCTACGTGGGTGTGGTTGAAAGAAAATCTTTGTTTATTTGACATCTCATTATTATTAGAGACTTAATTAAGGTACAGTACTGGGGATGAGGATGACGGCCTTTGGTCACGGAAAAATATGAAACTTCTGTGTCATCACAAACTGCACAATTCAGCAAGTTATAGGTCAGAATTCCACTCCAGTTAAGTTAGCTTGTTGTGATTTTGGAAAACTGCAATTCACACTGCCATGATTTAACAGTAGGGACACATCTTTTATGCACAGTGGTCCCCCCCTTACCAGAGGTTTTGCTTTCTGCGGTCTGTAGTCAGCAGTGACCTGAAAGCAGACAGCTCTCCTCCCGACACATCACCAGAAAGTCAGTAGTAGCCTAACGTTATATCACAGCACCTAGGTCATTCGTCACACTTCCTCTCACCGCTCAGGCATTTTATCATCTCACGTCACAGGAAGAAAGGTGAGTATAGTACAATAAGGTATTTTGAGAGAGAGAGAGACTACTTTAGTGTTCAGTTTTACTATTAGTTATTGTTATTAATCTCTTACTGTGTCTAATTGATAAATTAGACTTTTTCTTAGGTTGTATGATTAGGAAAAAACAGGGTAGATAGGGTTTGATGTGATCTGTAGTATCAGGCAACCGCTGGGAGTCTCAGCATGTACCTCCCATGGATGGAGGGTACTACGTATATCTCCTTCCTACTTTCTACCCACATAATAGGAAATGAAGCCAACTTTAGGTTGTGCAAGCCCAGAAGCCCTGTGCCTCCTGAACCTCTCCCATACTAAGAGGCTAGAAGCCCAGTTGGGACCTGGTTTAATGTGGCGATGTTTAATAATACCAAAACAAAAATTATGATAATTGTGTTCCTTATGAAAGGAACCCTCCATTTGGACCAGAATTTTGGCATTGTTTAGACAGAGGCAAATTTCCAACCTTACAATTAGACATGCCCAGAGGAATTGCCTTTAATATTTACAGGAGAAAAAAAAAAAAAAAGAAACTCCCCAAAAAGCAGACAAAGCCCATGAGACTCTCAGGACTGCTAAGAAAATTAACAAAGCATTCTGGGTGAGAGTAAAGAGAAGATCCAGAGTAAAGGTGACATCTGGAAGAACCAACAATTCATCTAGGGTAAAGTTTCTCTGAGGTGTCTTCAGAGAAACTTTACCCTAGATGCAGTTAACTAGTGCTTAGTTAACTGGAGAAATATTTTTTTCCTCAAGACAAAGCGTGGTCACCTTCACATGAAAAGTGTGTATAACAGAGAATAAAATTATGAGTTTGGAAGAGCTTTCCAGATCTAAAATTCTATGATCCTATAAACTTTCCCCTAAGCCTTTGCATTAAATTAACTTCTTCCTCATACAGCTACAAAACTATTAAATTGTTCAACAGCTGTCATATTTTATTTTGCCCTAGTACACTAAGAAACAAATAAAGCCAAACAACCCTTTCAAGAATTCTTATTTACATTCCTTAGCTACTTCTTTCCTCCTTATGCATTTCATGTACATATAAACAAACACGCGTATGCAGCTACCCATGAAACAGAAGCTGCCAATAAATGCTGCATAGGACATTTCCCCCTTTCCAGTTCATAATAGGTCTAGCAGATAAATCTAAGAATGAATAAAGAATGAATAAATTGCACATTTGTTTAGCAAAAGACAAACAAAGTGTTCCTGGAACAAAGATTTTCTTTTAACCACACCCACATAGGAAAAAAATCAAAGAATTACCCCAAGGACTCTTACTCTAACACACTTGAGTCAGTGGTAGTTGGTTGGGTTATGTAGGCACTACTCGATTTCTGTCCACAAAAAATGATCAGCAATAAATTGTTGGTCCTAAAGACTGAAATTTTCAACCATATTGTGATATTCTATTAAAATGTCATCCCATTCCTCAATTCCCCCCTCCACCAATTAAAAAAAAAAAGTGAATATGCCTATTTTTAAATGAAATATTCAAAGGGAATAAGAGACCCAAAATTACTAAACCTCATTTCAACTTCAATGAGAAGAATTTTGCCCATTAAAAGTTAATACCTAAAGTACACTGCTTGTAATGCTCAACCAAAATTACTCTAATCCTGTGCTTATATCATAATTACACGTTTTGTTAACCTCTCTCAATGTCAATTTTTCACTTATTTATATATTTTCAAAGTCCAAAACAGAATTCCACAGAGAAACTGTAATTATAACATGAGACTCCACCCAAGCTTTTCAAACAGTAACTGTATACCATTGCTTTAATCCTCAGAGTTGGGCTGGGAATGGGGAAGGGGTGGGGGGGAGAGGGTAAGAGCAGGCATTCATTCTGAATAGCACGTTGCTCAAGTTGTCTTTATACAAAGAGAGATGCATGAAATAGCAAACACAATGAATTAATGGAGCATTGACTTTCAAATATCCATAATGCTATTTTTTTTTTAAATAGATAATGGTGGCCAAATGCACAGGAGACGGAAAACATAAATTCCGGAGGAGGAATCTGCTTTTATCTTTTACACAACATTTAGAAATGTAACTTTCTTTTTCATTCTGGGGTGGTGGGGAGAAGGGAAGGCTTGTTTCGGAAACATCACACTATTATGCTTACTGAAAACCACTATAATCTACTTCTAAAATCAGTAAGCTTAAAAAAAAATCTTAAAAAAAAAAATCTTTGCACCAGGATTTTATAGAGCCTGGTGGAAAAAGTATGCATGTTCCTTCCTGCACCTAATTACCTCAACTGAAAAATCTGCCAAGTATTTTGCCCTTTAGTTCTCTTAATCGTATTAGGGCAAATGCATTTGGATGCCAGTAGAAACAAACATTTAAAGATTTTCACTTAAAAGATTCCAAATATGTATGAAGGCTACGCTTGAGACACAAAGTCCCCAGTCCTTCAAAGACAACATAGCATGTTCTTTTTTTTCCCCAAGCAAATATGAATTTGCTCATGTTATAAAACTTGATGTCTAGTTTTGAGACAATTTAAGTAAAATAATGTCAATATGAGAGGCTCTTACAATGATTTATGCTTCTTTCTGTTACTTTATTACATTAGGCATTCCTTTCTCAAAGCTTTATACTTTTCAACTTGCTCCTAGCAACCAACCAACGGCGAAGCATCAACTTTATGTACCTGGCACCAGTCCAATTCTTACTGCTATTGACAATTATACTGAAGTTTCCATTTAATTGCTGCTCTGTTGTGACACTGAATATTTGTCATAATTAGGCATTTCCTATTTTCTGTCCATTCATTTTTGATTATTACCAAAAAGGAACATTTTTTTTTAAATTCCAGAAAACCTAGGCATGAAAATTCTACAGATAAGAGCAGCTACAGCTGTTACTATCATTACTAACATTGTAACATGCAGCAAGAAAAAAAAAAAAAGAAAAAAGAAAAGAAAAAAATAGAGAGAGAGAATATAATTTCTCGGAAGGTAATTTTCCTTTCAGTCTAAGTGCTCTTATTCATCTTACAGTTACTCAATGATTTCCTGTTCTAATTACAGGACATTATACAGAAAGACATTTGTAAAAGCAAAATGCAGCAGTGCGTATGACTACATAGCTTGGATTGGTTGAAAGTGTTTAAAATTCCAAAGTTGTACATCAACTTTATCAATTCCTGAATGCAAGTCCGAGTCCGTGTGTAACGCGTCCCGCCGTATTTCTACATCTCTCCTAAGGCAGTAAGCTTAGTACCCGAAGTAAGTACACATCAAAGGGGAAAATACATTTGCAGTTAAACTGATGTTGAAGAGTTGGGGTGGGGGAAGATGGGTTGTTGGTGGTTGTTCCCCCCCCCCCATCAAAGCTGTTCAACTGGAGGCATGCCAAGACAAGGAGTGGAAAGTATTAATAATAAAAATAAATTAAATGCCTGATTAAAAGGGAGAGAGCACAAGATTCCATCCGGAATAGAAATGAAAATGCCACAAACTATTTCATAAAAACAGACTGTGACGTAAATTACACATCAGGATTGCACTGTTGTGGTTATTTTGAGAAATGGTTTGTACTGTCAGTCAGCTGCTGCTGCCCTACCCTTGCTGATTTTGTAATTCTCTACCCAGTAAGCAAGTGGGGCAGCCCTGAGATTGCTAAGACAGAAAACAGACCTAGCCATAGAGAGCTGGCAATAAAAAGATAATGTACTTTTAACATAACAGAACAAGAAGATTGGCTTTATTAACTAAAAAAAACGACTTTAAATGGTCCCCAGCTTGCCATTTGTTCTGATAAATGGAAAGACAGATCTTCCCAGGATAGGCCACGAAAACATCACTGGAGAACTTATAAAAAAGAAAATGTGGGAAAATATCTCCATGCATGGTTGTAAACAAAGAATATTTCAAATGCAAAACCCGGGGCTTTTAACTCGCTGTTTCCCAAAGCCAGCCACTTTAAATACATGGACGCACACACACAAAAATACATATTAGAACGTTCATATTGGCTTTTACCCTGACTGTTGCTTCCTCACTCCGAAAAGAAAACAATACCAGGCTGAACTAAAACCAAACACTGCCATCGCTATGAGTAACAAACGAACCCACTGGGAAGCCAGCCAGCTGCACCTCCAAGGTTCTCCCAAGTGGTCACTGAATTCTAAGCCACACTCAGGAGCCACTCTGGATTTCCTTCTGAGAATTCTGCATCTTATTTCCATACGGCTCACGTCAGCTGAAGGCGAGTGTCACACGTGACGGTGGTTATGCAGTAAGTGTCTCTACTCTTGAAACCACGTGGCCAGATTCTCAAGTAGGGAAAGTGATGACCACATTTGGAGTGGGATTCTAAGGGGTCCGACCTACCTAACTCGCCTCCCCTTCACACGCTGTTAGGCTACAGTTAGTCATTCTCTTTCAGCATAAATGAATTTCAGTATCTGAAGAAGAAAATATAAAGGACCCACGAGAACCCCAGGGAACCAGGGCTTAGACAAAACTTTCCCTACTCTAAAAATTGTGCCAAACGTTTTCTCAGTGATGAACGTACACATTTATTTATTCACTAGTGGTCCAGTAAGACTTATACTGGATTTGAACTTCGTTAAACTCAACCTTTTCCGGGGTGATGAGGAACTACAACCGAGATCCAGTCAGCCCTGTGGCGACCATGACAAAGTTGTTGGAAGAGAAGGAAACCTGACCTCATTAGTCCAACTGGTTTTAAAAACTGTAATAACTTCTGCCATCTTTCCCCTTGTAAATCTATACGGATTTTCATTTTCAAGTTGTATCTTACACTTGCCGCCACTGCAAGAACCATAATCCCACGATGCAGCAGCTGTATAAACCCTTTACGTTTGAGAGACCCTCCTGAGCTCCCACAACTCATGAATAACCCTCATTAACGTGTGATACAGGATAGATCAATAGCAACATAATTAACTTCCACACATCACTCTCTCAGCGTGTAAGACCCAAATGCGTGCCTTAGCAAAATGACCAATCGCTATTTGCTATGACTTTCATGGACAAGTAGTCAACACCGATCGGGCTAAACCTCGTAAATTCCAACATGGTTGATAGGGAAACAACAACAACAAAAAATACACAAGTGTGTGGAGAACTAAACACCAAATAGTGTAGGACAGACTAATATTGATTACTTAATGCCTAGCATTTTGAAGACATTTTATACATATGTCATATGTGTATTTTATACACATTTTATATGTACACATGTGTGTGTGTGTGTATAAAAAGGATGGTTCGTCTACTTTCATTAAAACTCCGTGGCCCTTAAAAATAGCAAAATCAAATAACTTTCAGGGCATGCAAAGATTCTGTTACATTGAGTGAGAAAAAAGTAAGGTATGAAACAGTACATTCAAACCTATGTCTTTTGTTTAATAGCGTTACTGAGATATAAGTCACACACCAGACAATTTATTTGTTTGAAGTGTATGAGCTTTTAGTATATTCACAGAGTTGTACATCCACCACTACAACCAAATTTAGAACACCTTCATCCTCCCAAAAAGAACATTCTGAACCCTCTTGCTCCCTCATCTCCCTGCCCCTCACCAGTCGTAGGAACTGCTTAATCTACTTTATGTCTCTATTGATTTGCTTATTCTGAACATTAAATATAAACAGTATCATACAGTATGTGGTTCTTTGTCACTGGCTTCTTTCGCTTGGCATGCTGTTTTCGAGGTTCATCTATATTGTCAAGTGTTATCAGTATTTCATTTATTTTTATTGCTGAATAATATTCCATTGTATTGATATGCCCCATTTTATTTACCTGTTCCATCAGGTGATGAGATATTATTGTTGTTCATACTTTTTGGCTACTATGAATAATATTGCTATGAACATTCATTTAAAGGTTTTCGTGTAGACGTAGGTTTTTATTTCTCTTGTGTATATACTCAGAAAAGAAATTGCCGGGTCATATGATAATTCTATATTTACCTGCTGAGGAATTGCCGGATTGGTTTTCCAAGGGGCTGTGCCATTTTACGTTCTCTCCAGCAGTGTGTGAGGGTTCTGGCATCTCTATATCCTCTCCATCATTTGCTATTATTTGTCTTTTGATAGCCATGCTAGAGGATGTGAAGTGGTATCTCACGTTGTTTTGTTTAATGTTGCAAAAGCATTCTTAGTAGATGAATGCCTCTAGGTTTGAGATTATATGTGATTTTTTTCTCCTTTGTTTGCCTGCATTTTAACCGTGTGATTTTTAAAAGATGGGAACATCTGGCAAAGGGATATAAATTTCAAGGGATCTCAAATAGTCAAAACAATATTGGAAAAGAACAAAGCTGGAGGACTCATACGTCCCTATTTAAAAACATATTACAGGGGCACCTGGGTGGCTCAGTGGGTTAAGCCTCTGCCTTCGGCTCAGGTTATGATCCTGGGGTCCTGGGATCGAGCCCCGCATCGGGCTCTCTGCTCGGCGGGGAGCCTGTTTCTCCCTTTCTATCTGCCTGCCTCTCTGCCTACTTGTGATTTCTCTCTGTCAAATAAAAAAATAAATAATCTTTAAAAACAAACAAACAAACAAACAAACAAAAAACATATTACAAAGCTATAGTAACCAAAACAGTGTGGCACCAGCATAAGGATAAAATGTGATTGAACAGGAAAAAGAATCCAGAAGTAAACTTTCAAACGTATGGTCAACTTATTTTTGACAAGGGAGCCAAGACCATTCAATGGGGAGGGGATAGTCTTTCCAACAAATGATGTGAGGGAAAACTAGATATTCACAGGAAAAGAATGAACTGGACCTTTAGAGCACACTACGTACAAACATGAACTCAAAATGGATCAAAGACTCAGATTTAAGAGCCAAAGCTATAAAGATAGCAGGAAACTGTTATGACTTTGGATTTCACAAAAACACAGGCAAGAAGAATTAAAAAATAGATAAACTGGATATCATCAAAATAAAAAAACTTTGTGCATCAAAGGACGCTGTCAAAAAAGTAAAGAGACAACCCAAAGAATGGGGGAAAGTATTTCCAAATCACATATCCAGAATATATAAAGAGCCCCTACAACAGTAAAAAGACAAACAATCCAATTTAAAATTGGGCAAAGGTCTTGAATAGATATTTCTCCAAGGAAGTTATACAAAGGATACATGAAAAAGTGCTCCACATTATTAATCATCAGGGAAATGCAAATCATAACTACAATGCGATAACCACTTCACACACACCAGGGTGGCTATTATTTAAAAAACAAATACAAAAGCAAAAAACTCCAAGTGTTGGTGAGGATGTGGAGAAGTTAAAACCCTCATTCTTTGCTAATGAGAATGTAAAATGGTGTAGCTGTGGGGCAAAGCAGTCTGGAAGTTCCTTAAAAGTTACATAGAAAATTACTATATGACCCAATCATTCCACTTTTAGGTATATACCCCAAAGAATTGAAAACAAGAACTCAAACTGATACTTGCACATCAATGTTGATAGCAGTATTATTCATAAGAGTCAAAAAGGGGAAACAACCCAACCGTCCACCAATAGATGAATAGCTTAACAAAAGGTGGATACACAAACGAAGGACTCTCGTTCAGCCATAAAGAGGCACGAAGTTCTGACACATGCTACATAATGAAAACATTATGAGAGGTGAAATAAGCCAGACACCAAGGGACCAATATTGTATGATTCTACTCATATGCGGCTTCTAGAATAGGCCAGTTCTTACAGACGGAGTAGACTAGAGGTTGCCAGGAGCTGCTTGTGGGAGGAGGGGACAGGGAATGGGGAGTTGTTGCTTAATGGGTACAGAGCTTCTGTTTGGGGGATGGGAAAGTTCGGGAAACAGTGGTGACGTTTACGCAATATCACAGGAATATTTAATACTACCATACATTAAAAAATAATTAAATGTTCAATGCGATGCATATTTTAAACAATATAAAAGCAAATGTCTCACAGGGGTTGTTGTCTGTTTGAAGGCGCTCTTAGTAGTCCTTGGGAGGAGGACAGGTGTCCGTCCAACCAACAACTAGAATACGAACTCCTGGAGGGCACAGAAGTGGTGCCCTCATTTCTTATGGCCGGCCCAGACCCCCGCATGTGTGCTCGCAAGTGTAGCTGCCTGCAGTCAAGCACCTGACCTTCCGTCCAGGAGCGACAGCAGCTGTGTCCTGGGCTCTCCCAAGGCTCTGGACCAGGAGTACTTCCTAAAGGCTGAAGGAAACTGGAGAAAGTTGTCCAGCAAACAGCACTGCTGTCAGGGACTGCTAGGCCTTTTCAGATGAAGGGTCATGAATGAAGGCAGACGTTTCATTTTGGGAACTTTTTTTTTGAATAATCTCACCACTTGAGGAGTGTGTGGACCACCCTCAGAGTGCTGGACCCACCTCCACATGACCGCACTGACTTCCGGGAGCTCACCTCCTGAGGTGACGAGAGTGGTAGAGACTGCATTGTTTTCTTTCTTATTATCGCAGGGCTTTGGATGCAGCTTAATGAGGAAAAGAGGGCAAAGACCTTTTTGGTAACCGTGGCTCATCTTAAATCAGTGGTCTTCAAAGTGGTAAACCCCAGCCAGAGGGTAGACGAGAACTTTCCTAGGAAAGTAGGAGCCTAGGTAGGTAGGAGCCTACCTATACAGAAGTGGGACAGATCCTCAACATCTCTATCATTCCCTCTCTGTCCATGTGCCCAGGGATGAGACCGCATTCAATATGGCCAGTCTCCTTCTTTAACATCACCCATTCCTGGTCTTAGGACCACTAAAGAGACAATCAAAATACTAGTTCTGAAGAAGCCTCCTTTATTGCTATCTCTAGACACTTTAAACCAGACGCTTCTATTGTTTCCCTTCTTCCACATATTTCCGTTAATGAAGCTTGGCGGTAGCAATGGAGTACTTTGGCCTGTGTTAGGGCGCTCTGAATTCAGAAAAGCCAGAGCAATAAAGGTTAATGATGCTGATCCCTTTAAATCTAGGTGGAATGCTCTGCAGGTCTACCAGATTTTTTTGAAGTAAATTAGATAAAACCTAAGGATAAACATTTCATATGATTTATTCAGAACTGTTATACTTTAATAAATACAGATTTTAAAACTTAAGGTTTTTATCAAATCATATATGTTCATTTTAATTACAGCCAGTTACCATTGATATCATGTTTAACATTTTCTACCTCCTATTAACAAAAAACTCATTCAAACTGATGATGAGAAAATTCAGATGTCCACTGAAAACCAGGTAAAGGTCTACATACAGTGTTTGGGAAATCTAAAGCCAAATATGTAGATAAAATCTAAAAAGTAAAAAGAAAATGTGAAATAACTTTAATAATCTATCCTTTTTTGGCTTTAATTTTTTACTATTAAAAGAAAATTGAATGAATATTTTGCCCCTCCTAGTTTTATTGAACTATTACTGACATATACCATTGTATTAATTTAAGGGACACAACACAATGATGTATGTGTTTACCAAGAGAAGATTTTGTCTTATTTCATAGGACAAGTGTATGTGTTTCTCTAGGGTATATTCTTTTTTTTTTTTTTTAAGATTTTATTTATTTATTTGACAGAGATCACAAGGAGGCAGAGAGGCAGGCAGAGAGAGAGGAGGAAGCAGGCTCCCTGCTGAGCAGAGAGCGCGATGCGGGGCTCGATCTCAGGACCCTGGGATCATGACCTGAGCCGAAGGCAGAGACTTTAACCCACTGAGCCACCCAAGCACCCAAAAAAAAAACCCCCCCGAAACCCAAAACTATTTTATCTAAGCCAGTATACTCACAATATTATTTCAACACATAGGCAATATAAAGAATTACTAGAGTGATAGTTCACATTATTTTTTTTCCATATTAAGTTCCTGAACTCTGGTACATGTTTAACATGCATGGTCTCTCTTTATTTGGACAGGCCACGTTTCAAAGGCTTCAAAACCACTTGTGGCTGGTGGTTATCATACTGGATGGCACAGCGGTAGAGAATCCACCAGAAAAGCAACTGAAAGAGGCCTGTGATGGATAGCCCGGGCCTGAAGAGGCAGCCGGGACGGTTGGGGCTGTTCTAAGTATTTGCCACAGTCCCCATGATGCCTTTCAGTCCTGAACTCTCAGACCCATGATCCCAAGAGGTTCAGAAACACAACTGAAAGAAGAGAACAACCCTGGATGGGAGGCCTCTGGTGGCTGTTACTTCATTGTTCTGATAACCAAACTCCCAAGCAAGGCCAAAAGGTAGTAAGCGGCCCTGCGTCATTATCTCAGCAGAGATCCTTGCTTGCCACTTCTGGTTTTCTGGTGAATGATTAAAAAAAAAAAAAAAAAAAGGTAAAATTAAAAAAAAGAAAGTTTCAACTATAAAACCTGGTAAGAGCCCTCTCCCTGAGTTATATCTATTTTGCTGCTCTAACTATAAGTTCACCTGGTGCCATTTCCACAAACCATCTGCTCTATTTTTTTTATCACAATGCCAGGAGAACATCAGTTGTTCAGAATGGGTATTTTTTTTTCTTTTCCTTTTTTCTAGTGTGTGCAATATGAAAATTAGTTTAACATCTGAAGGAAAGAGATACTTATAAAACGTACTGGAAACTGAAACCACTATTCAATCTCACGCCACTGCAGTCATATAAAAACTCTGGCACCTTCTAATGTGCTCTCACAGTGCACGGTGGAAAACTGTCATTGAAAGCTGATGATATGGATAGGCTCTGTCTTAACTTCCTTTTGTACAGTCTTAGTAGTGAGTAAGCTGATGTAAGACAGGAGGAGGAGGAATCTGGTTTATGTACATTTCCCATAATATCTATCATCTGCTGAAAATCATTTCCACTGTAAAATTCCGGCTTTCCTCAATCTCTAATATCCACACCTACTTCCCTTTTCTCATAAAAGACACAATAAACAAATCGCAGGTGACTAATGTATTAATTCCAGTTTTAACTCTGTGGTTTCATATCACGAGTTAACCAGTGCTACAGATCCCCATTTTAGGTATTTTTTTTTTCAAAAAGAGATTTTATTTATTTATTTATTTATTTGAGAGAGAGAGAGAGAGAGAGAGAAAGAGTATAAGCAAGAGGAGTGAGAGGGACACAGACTCTGTGCTGAGCCCAGGGCCCGACGGAGGGAGGGCTTATTTTCACGACCCTGAGTTTAGGACCTAAGTTGAAATCAAGAATCCGACATTTAACCGACTGAGCCACCCAGGTGCCCCTATTCTAGATATTTCTGTGAGATGGTTTATGTTAAGCAAGGGTTGGGCAAGTACGGGCCAGACCTGGCCCGAAGCCTGTTTTTATAAAGTTTTATTGCAACACAGCCATGCTCCTTCATTGACAATGTGTGTGGCTGCTTTCCCGAGACAGCAGCTGAGTTGCAAAGTTATGGAGCTGTGTTGTGACAGAGACTTCATGGACAGTAAATCTGATCTATTTAGTCCCTGTCTCTGCTGATCCCTATTCTGGAGAACAGATTATTGCTTCCAGAAATCTGTTATTTTGGATCATTAAAATCAGTTTAACTCCAGGGTGCAGTTACTCTGTCATACTTTATGGGTGTATTTGTTCATGCTAGGACCCCCTTTCTAGGCTGTGGGTTCTCTAAAGGGCAGGAGCAGGGTCTCTAGCACATCGGAATACCTAACAAGTGAAGCACATGGAGCACATGGTCGGTTTTCAACAGATGTTAACTTCAATTAATGTTCAATTAATATTTCAAATTAATGTTTTCTGATTATTCACTATCTGGTGTCCTCTACTCCTTGTCTAGCCTCTCGACCTTGTTGTATGACCCCTAAGGGTTGCATTCCTGGGGTTCCTTACACTCTGGCTTTTTCTTAATTCAGCACATGGAAGACACCCACAGGAAAGCAGATGGTGGAAAGAGAGAAGTTGGGGTATTTCTTCCTTGCTTTCTGCCTGTAGCCTTCACTAGGTAGCAGTATTTCCTCCCTTGCTTCTTGCTGTTACCTGACCCTGGGTGCCTCAACCCCCCTTCTTGTTTCTTTATCCTAATCACATCTCTGCGAGGCTTCCCTTTGTTCCTATGTCTCCAGTTGAGCCCTTGGTGTGGAAATCTGGTTCTGCCTCAACCTGGGCCGATACTCCTCCAGGCTTCTTGTTTGGCAAGTCGTAAGTCAGTAGGATGTCCCCACACTCCGAGTTTCAATGAAAACCAAGAGAGGACATTTGTTCTGTGGGCCAGCCATATCAGAACTGCTGAGGGGCTCGTTTAAATAAAGATCCCGGGACACCCTGCCAACATGCGAAATGAAAATATCTGGGCTCGGGTCTCTGGATGGCTGCTTTGTAACAAGTATCCCAGGTGTTCAAGCACCTATTGAAACAGGTGGTGAGATGCGGGTTTGGGGGCAGGATGAAAATAAGAACCAGAAACCCAGTCTGAAGCACTACAGATTGAAAAATCCTCAAGTCAGATGTACAGATAAGGGGGGTACGGGAGGGGTGGATTAAGCAGAAAAAAGGGTCAGGGCTTTCTACCAGAAGACCACAGGGGGCGCTGCGGCTAAAAACGGGAATTAACTCTTTTCTCTTGGTAACACAATTTAGCTCTTTAAAGTAGGCTACACATGTAAAAATCACATATTCCGTAATATTGGTGTCCGTAGTCTATCCACCGTCAGTACCAGTACAGTGGCGAACATGAAGATCAATTGCTTTGAGAGTCTGGGAAGCAGGAGCCCTATAGTTCAATCATCTGTAGGACTCAACAAGGTAGCGTGTATGAAAGACAGAGCAGCAGGGCATGAAGTTTGCCAGCTACTAACCGTGGGATCCGGGGAGTGACAACTTCACAGCGTCAGGATCCTAATCTCTAAAATGGACATAAAAAACAGTGCCTTCCCGGGAGCACACATGAGTTAAACGATGAAAAGTACTGAGGCTAGTGTAGGGCACAGTAAACACTCGATAGATGTTCACGATTAAGACGGCTTTGCAAGTGGTTTCCCAAAGTATTTCACACAACACTAGTTCCCGGGAGAGAAGGGAGCATACAACCAAGTGTTATGTGGGAAAGGGTACCGTAGTATGGAAAACACTTGAGTTTAACAAAAGTGGCACAGACAGGCTTCTTGAAGCCTTTGACACACAAAGGGGCACTTCAATCTGCAAGAGGCAATATGCCGCCTTTCCTAAATTTATTTTACCACAGAATCCTCTCTCGTTTCTCTCCCTTATCTATCTATCTATCCCCCATCTTTTTTTTTTTTTTTTTGGTCATTCATGGCTCACCTGAAAATGTTCGTGCTTTCTGATTGCAGTTTGGGGACTACTCCCCCAAATGTTGATTACAGGAATCCCCAGCTCCCTGCAACTCCCCTTCTGGCATACACCCCCTGCTTAACACTGTAAACTCACAAGTAGGTCATTATGCATAGTATAATCACTCATCTGGATAACATTTCAGAATTTATAAAGCTCCTTCACGCATTTGGATTCACTCGATGTTCCCAGAACCCCCTTTGAAATCTATTATGAATATCCCTATTTTATACAAAAGGATGTAGAAAGCTCAATAAGGTGAATGACCGACTCAGGGTTACCCAGCTAATGATAGGGACAGGTTCTCTGGCACGAAATATCGTGCTATCCCCACTATACCCCAGCTACCTTTGCTGTGGCCCCAAACCTCTGAGAGGGGCTCTGGCAGATTTATGAGAATCTGAAAGACTCCCTAGGCCTCTCCAGCGGGCAGGTGGCCTTGAAAATCCTCGTGATTTTATGAACTAAAGAGAAGCAAACTTCTCGTTTCAGGTTGTGCTATTAAAGTATCCCTTCCAGTCTCATGTTCAAAACAATCCCTAAAGTGAAACTTGATTTTGCCTTATTTGGAAGATAATCTCAGAAAGAGACTGCCATTGTATAAAACATCCTTCATCAGCATACTTCTCCACTGTTAACCCCTCAGGAAGCAAATTTTAGGCTCAGTGAAGCCAGTAGTGTTATTTCTCTGTAGTTCCTTCCTCCTTTGGGTCCCAGGACAAAGACTCGCAAACCAGCCCAGCTTTATCACACATACAGCTCACAGAACTATGCCCTCTGCATCATGAGAAAGGTGACACTTGATGTCAGAATTACCACCCATCCACTGACTGGTCAAACACCGAGTCCTGAGGATTAGGAAGTGGCAGGAGAACCAAAATCAAAGAGCTAGTGCCCCTCCTCTCCGGATGAGAATCCTGGGAGGGGTGGTGGGCACTGGAACAAATTGATAAGTGATTGCACAAGAATCACAGCACAGGTGAGTCCTCAGCAGCCACATAGTGTCAAGAAAGTCTTCAGGAAGGCAAAGCTGGAGCTGAGTTTTGAAGGGTACACAGACACCCCCAAGGCAGATAAAAACACCATCCCTCCCTCAGCCCCTTCTGTGTGTCGGTCATGAACACATCTCTTTCCTTCTCTATGGGAAGTTATTATTATTATTCCCATTTTCCAGATGAGGAGACTGGCACATAAGAAAGAAGGGCTGACTTGCCACAGTCACACTGCTACGGAGGTCTGTGGAATGGAGCTGAGCCCAGAGCCCAGGGCTGTCTGCTGCTGGCGTCTCAAAAGGAAAGAGGCACATCTTTAGTTCCTGGGGCTCTAACAGCTACGGACCGATGGAGATGATGGGATTAAAGGGCCATGGCTGGAGTGCAGGCTCGGCCCTCTAACAGGTGGCACAGAACCTAGGGAGCCCCGTTACAGGGTTCAGGTTAAATCCCGACGGCACCAGGAATACCATTCCAGCATCGCACTCCATTTCCATTCGAGCAAGAGCGGAAGATATGTTCGAGGAGAGCCAGCTCTGAACCCTGGCTTTCATTTTCCGCCTTTCATCACAGGTGACTGAGTGAAACCTTCCATCTGCCCCCGCAGCCTAAGCAAGGTCCACTGTCTCTGGCTCATGGGAGACAATATTCCATGTCCCCATCAAGTCTCTTTAAGGGAGAAAGAGGCCACAGTGGCCAGCATTCAAAGCCAAGATCCCAGGAAGGGTATCATATGTTTGACCAAGCAGATATTCAAGAATAATGCCTTCTGCTTTAGCTGTTAATTCAAAAAGTCGTTATTTAGTTTCTACTCGGAGCCAGACACTGCTCATCAGTGCGTCTTCACTGGTGACCGTGACAGGGCTCACGCCCCAGGAGCTCCCAGTCTTGTGCTCCAGTGCAGAAGCCAGGAGATAAGACCCCAGGTGAAGCAGGGATGGTGGCTCCAAACCGAACTACAGAGCCCAAGGGACAAAGAATTAAAATGCAAAGAACCCCACAAACTCCACACTTTGGAGGTGTTTATGCCCCAGCCGCGGAAGTGATGGTTTTTACTTCATCATGTTCAAGCCTGAAATTTCTAAAGCGATGGTTGGTGAAATAATTTGAACAGAAAGGGGTTTAAAAAATACAATTTGGATTATGACCAGGTTCATGCACAAGAAAAGCGAATACATCACCTATGTCGCCTACAATTTAAAGGCTCCCTTTCTCATATTTATTTTTGGTACCCGGCTTACAAATAACCCACCCCTTCAATGGGGCAAGCTCCGTGCATGGAAGCAGTCAAGATTTCTTTAAATAATGAAGGGTATTATTAATATAGTTTGTCTCAACTGAAATTCAAACCCAATTTGATTTTTTCCTCAGGTGGGATGTGGATGGAGAACATCTAGATAATAGGTGTTATCATTTACAAGGCCAAGACAGAACCAATACTTTGCAGCTAAATGTAATTCAAGAAGCACAATTTAATAGCTCCTTTTAGTGACTCTTTACAAGCAAGATGATTTCAAGTCTCTGAACACCAGCCAAGATGCCAAAGTCTACTTAAATACTAGCAAATATTACATGTTATAAAAATTCCATGTTTGTCTCCTTCTCTGACTTGAGAAAGTCACCTCTCTGTCATCCTACCTTAAGACAAAGCCTGTGTGGCCCCTCAATTCTTAATGGAAGGAGGGAGGGAAGGGCTTGCATGAGGAAACAGTCTGCTCTTGCCTAAAACTAGCACTCATCTTCCACCAATGCTCTTTTTATTGGCTGTTAATCTTCCAGGTCCTTCAAGTCAAGTGGGACATCCTAAAGACCCTTTCCTTGCTCCAGTAACAAATCTCAAAGCTTAGAGGACTTCTAACACCAGTTATTCTAAGGATTTAGTCCGAGGCCCACATGAACGGCATCTTAAAGAGCCTCCATCCGTGGTCTCATGCAGCCAAGAAAGATGCCCTATGATCCATCAGATCCCTCTACCTTCCCCTAGCCTTCAAATCAAGCAGATGATTGAAAGTCATCTCTGTTCTTTTTGTTTAGGGTGCCTATTTCTAGAAAAAGCCACATAATTTGCCAGCTGGGGGCGTGCTTCTTATTATAAGTTTGCTCGTGCTTTGAAATCTAGAACTAGACTCTCATCCTCACCTCCTTATTAGGAGAACCAAAACAGGGGGCTTCCAATGCCGCCATTTTCTTGCTGGCTGAATCTCCTCTCACCTCTCTCTAACAGAGCTGGGCTTCAGAGCTAGGACAATGTTCTTGTGCCCAGGATAGTGGAAGAGATTCTTTCAATATAATTTCCAGCCATGATATCTTGGGTTAAAATGCTCTTCATAAGTGTCAGTGAGTTACTCCTTCACAGGTAACCATGAGGAGACCAGATTTCTTCAGCCAGAAGAAATGAGAGAATTCTTTTCTTTGCTCATGCATTCGTAAATTTTTTTTTTTAAATTTCGGAACTAATACATAAATATAGTCTTGTGGCAAAAGACAAAGTGCAGACTCCCTTGACCTCACGATCCCTGGAACTTAAACGAAAACTTACACCTCCACTTCAATAGAACCTTCTTGAAAACCAGAGAACTGCTCTTCTCGGGACATGAAGGGGGCCTGGAAGAAAAAGGGAGAGGCCTGGCCCAGCAATTCTACTTAAGTCTGAAGTTTCCCACTCTTTCAAAAATCATAATGAAATAATAGCCCTCTTAATTCTTCCAGAGTATAATTCACTTAGCACAGACACACAAAAAGTTCTGCTTATAGGATACACTGTGATGAGTCGGAGCACACAGCAAGAACACTAGCCTGTGTGAACACAAGCAGCTCAGCCCAACTCTGTAGCTGTGATACTGCTTCTTCCAAGCCTGGAGAAGTGAGAAGGATTACATTTTGTTCAAAGTGTCTCATTACATTGACTTAAATAAGATTTCTAGACCTGCAAAAATTAAAAAAAATAAAAATAAAAATGCATTTGTGTCAAAGAAGACTCTATAAAGACAGTTAGTGAAACCCTTCTGACACTCAGGTTGGGGGGACTGAAATCGTCTCTTCTGCTGTGTGCGTTTGACAGTAGGTAATAGAGTTCAGTTACACCCAAGTCAGGTGTTTCTTTCCTGCCGAACCCATCTTCCCATGGCCAACATAAGGCTACGGACAGGTGTTGAAAGATCTGCATTGAGGAGTGTACATCACAGGCTTTGAAGAGACCTTAAACCCGACGAACCAGCTGCATCTCCAGCAAAACTCAAGCACGACTGACGTGGAACCATTTTCTGAGAACATCTCACACACCTGGACAGGTAAGATATAGCTCAGTTTGCAAAATGCCAGGCACAGTTTCTGATGTTTATTCATATTACAGTCATCACAGAGCTTGATGCCAAACAAAAGAAAAAGACAAATACGGATCTTTGGGCTACCTGTCAGAGTGTTAGTTATCCTACACTGTCCCGCTCGAGTCCAGCTGCCTTTTATTGAACACCCACTATTGACAGGCAAGCGCTAAGCCCTTAATGTGTGTTTAATCACTGCAGCAATCCTGAGGGATATGTTTACTGCTTCCATTTTATAGAAGAGGAAATTGAGGCTTAGAGAGATTAAGCAGCTTGGTCAAGGTCACTGTGGCACCCAGGTCTGCTTGATTCCACAGCCCTGGGTCAGAACCACTGCTTGGGGCTTCTGAGAGACACCTATGCCCTGATAAACCTATGACATGGCAGGAGCGGCCACCAGGGCAGCTCCTTGAACAGAGCTGTGAGCTGTGCACAGGGCCAGGGAGATGCCCAGAGGAGGGGACTATCAGCCAGGGATGACATTTGAGATCCAGGCATCGTATAATACATAGGACAGGAGACAGTCCTGGGAGGAAGCTGTGATCCTCCCCTTTCCTGTGAGGGGCCAGCATGGAACCCGCACCCGACACTTTGGAGAAGGCAAGAGGGGACCATTCTGGTTTTGCAGTTATAATCCCCTCCCTGCCTACTACGTGGTCGCAGGTATTTACTGAGTGTGCGACACTTTATGTATTTTAAGAGAGGCCTTTGGAACCAGGAAGCTCGATAAATTTATGAGATCAGTGGCTATTTTTCTAAGAAGGTTATAATACAATCCATTTCATTTGCAACTGCTTTCAGGTGAAACGTTGTTTAAGGGAGACAAATAAACAACAATTCACATTTGCTGGGCTTCTCTCCTCCCCCACCCTCCCAGTTGTTCCACCGGAAATTTTTTTTATTGATTAAAGTACAATTACATTACGGCTTAGAAAAGCCAGCCCCAGAAGAAATCGTTTTAAGAAGAAATCTCCTTGATGTCCTATGAAGAAGGAGTTTCAGAAGGGAGAGATGTACCAGGCACCAGCTTTGTAATCTTGGGCAAACTCCCGCCCTTCTCTGGGCTTCAGGTGCCTTCTCTGTAAAACGATGGGGCTGCTGCCTTCTCAGGAAGGTGGGACAGTGAAAGCAGCACTGCATTAGGACTTCCAAAGGCCCCAGAAAACATTTTCCTCCCTGGCCCCTTCCTCCCTAGGAAAATATTAACATTACATGGTAGGACTGCATTGGTATAAAGACGAATATATAAATATTATATATTAAGACATTATCTTCTACCCCAAAATTGTATTCCCCTCTGGAAACATTTTGGGGGGCAACGAGAAAGGTCCTGTGAGCCCCGGGCGCTGTGCGGCGGGGACTCGGGGATGAAGGTCAAGCCCCTCTGTTGGCTGAGGACCTGGCGCTGGGAAAGCAAGTTTGGAGCAGCCGGGCCTGAGCAGAGTTGCTCGGCAAAACAGGCTCATGTGCAGGAGAAGGATGGAGAGGAGACCTCCTCCTGGTGGCCCCCCGCTGGGGCAGGGCCAGCGCAGAAGCGGCAGGTGGGAAATGACGTCAGAGCTGCGTCGGGGGGCGGGGCGTAAGGCCAGCCCTCTGCCGTCCGCCCTGTACTCTGCCAGATCCTTGCTGAGGTCTCCACGACTCAGCCGGGAGCGCTGGATTCCAAAAGTAAAAACAAAGTAAGGAGATCGGATTTCATGATGTCTAAAGTCTCTCTGTTCCCATTCTAATATTAGACTTTTCACCACAAGTATTTAAATACGGCTCCACAATGCCAAAAGCTGCTTCCTCTCCCAGAGGAAAACTCACTCATGTAGGAACTAAGCAAGGACCTTGAGGAACCCAGGTTACTTGCAAAGATGCATCGCTGCCCCATGCTACCCACGGATGCAGCACCTCCGCCCCACACCACTGAGCAGCCCCTGCACGCTCTGGCCGCTCCGGGGTGCTCCCCCAATGATTTGCGCGGTTCCGTCTTGGGTGGCTGCGTCTCACACCCAGTAACTTGGGATGTTTCTGTCCCGTGGATATGAAGGAATTTTGATAACTCAAAATGAAAATGTGAGGTTGCCACATTTTCCCTGTGGGGAAAGGAGTTCTTTACTCTGTAGTTTGATGTTCATAAATCCGACACTTAGAGAACTGTTGGGCACCGATGCCCCCAAATAGCCTTCGCTCATCAGGGCAGCCAAACACCCCTAGCTGGCTCGGCTGGGGTTTCCTCCCGGCCAGCATCCTGTGTCAGCACCACCACCGTTTGCCTGCTCAGAGTTTAGGCCCTGTTGGAGTATTTTGTGCATTTTCCCTACGGATACACACCAATTCTCTGTTTTGACAACACACACACTAAAAAGCAATTCATCCATTTTGTCCAATGGCATTATCCAAATGCCAATGTTTTGAGCTTTGGCATTGTGTCTCATTAAGGAGAAAAGAAACATGGGTAATTTAGTCTCCATGTGCTTCCAAAATATTTAGGTTTACTTCCCAACCTGGCAATTAAACTAGCAAATCTTTATTCTGTAACAGGGCTGTCCAATACAATAGCTGCCAGCCACAGGTGGCTAAAGTTGAATGAATTAAAATCAAATAAAATTAAAAATGCTTCAGGTCAGTTTTTCGGTCACACTGATCATATTTCAGGCCGTCACCAGCCCCATGTGACTGGGGGTCCCTTATTGGAAGGCACAGATACAGAACAAAGGTCCATCACCACAGAAAGTTCTATTTGGAAAGTGCTGCCGGAAGCTCGACTGGTTGCAAAGGCAAAGAGAACCCTCCTTTCACCTCTGTGTCCCTGATGTCTACTGCAGGCTCTTCCTGACATGCAGTAAAAGCTCTAACAATTGCTTTAGGAACCGAGATTCTTCATCTCTAAACACAGGAAAGAAATGTGGTCACTAAGAAATGTTAAGTTCAATGAAAAAGTAAAAAATACAAGGAAAGGGCTATATTGGGAAAATTGTTTCCATAAACAAAAACTGAAATTCTAGCATTAGGGGCGCCTGGGTGGCTCAGTCGGTTAAGCATCTGCCTTAAGCACCGGCTCAGGTCATGATCCCAGGATCCTGGGATCGAACCCCGTATTGAGCTCCCTGCTCGGTGGGGGGTCTGCTTCTCCCTCTCCCACTACCCCTGCTTGTGTTCCCTCTCTTGCTGTCTCTCTCTCTCTGACAAATAAATAAATAAAAATCTTTAAAAAAAAATTCTAGCGTTAGCACAAAACAACTATTCCTAGACCTTTCCCTCATGGAAGCAAAGAGTGAATGGGACTGTTGCTCAACACTTGTATCCGTGAGCCCCTCATGATATTAACAGAGAGGCAAAATTAACAAAGCCGGTGTAATAATAACACGACAGCAGTAAAAATAACAATGATCTTGGTGATGACGATAAGGAATACAAGGCAGTCCACTTTTATAAAATCCTTCTCCAGCTTATCTCATGTGAATCTTACAACGATTTTGTGAGGTTGAAATTCTTAGACCCATTTTATTGGTGGGGAAAAAAGAGGAATGGAGCCTCACCTCTTGCCTCCTGACTTGGTTGGTAAATCAGGGTGAGAGATACCTGGGCTCAGGCGTTCTGATTCCAGGGTTTTCTGTCTACATAGCTTCTCTCTTTTGCCCAGAAACTACCCACTGGGTATACCCACTGGTAACCCACTGGGTTATTCCTGCTTTCTATCTATGCTGTTCAATGAACTGAGATCCCTTCACAAAAGCAGACCTATACTACCAGCGCCCTAGAACTAGACCAACAAATCGACTGTCCTCCTTAATAATAATTTTTGGCTTCTGCAGTATCGAAGGACTAATCTTCGGTAACCATAGGCTCCAGAAAACATTATTAATTTATCACCCAAGAAACCATTTGTTCTGTGAATTATCAATCTCAAACAGTGGTTCTGAAGCACAGGCATGATATACTGTGCTCTGGGTCGCACAGCTGCTTTGCATTTTGAATTCTTTATTTATAGAACAAGTCAAATTAATAACTCAAAAATGTTGTTTCAGGCAAAGTAATGGACACACAATAAAACTATTCATTTCCTAAAAGGTCACTCCAGGAGATGCATACATTGTTTAAAAGCCGACCAACAATGCCATTATTCCTTGGAAAACTGAAAATGTATAATAAGCAGTTAGAGCACATATCTGCCCCCAAGACCCTAGGCTAATTTAAAGTACAATCACAAGGCAATCAATCATACTCCAAAATTACTTCATTTTCCAAACTGTTTACACTTTTTAAGTTACAAATCCACTTTCTGCTATTTCAACTCACGATTTACAACTACAGATTTAGACCGTTTGGCAAGCAGCCAAGCGCTAGTCATGAGGGAACTAATGATATGAACAGATCAGTGTTTTATAAAGGAGAAAAGCGCATGTAAATTTCCAGTGTGTCTGCAAGTAATCAAGGCACTGCTGACTATAAATGAGACCGTCTCAAATTTATTTTAGGAGAAATATCTTAAAGCTGCACTTTTTATCCAGGCCAAAAAAAGCCTTTAGGAGGAACTCTGAGATTACTCAAATTATTGTAAATAAATGGTTCTATGAACAATATGGAAAGACTAGTGCAATAAGCGACTTCTTTCAACATTCCTGTTCCGTATGCCCTTATCATGATTTCTGGAATGGCAGAGTTAAAGGAGAGAGAGAGGAAAAGACGTGCCTCTCTCCCTTTTCTCTCTCTTTCCCTCGCCCAGTCACTCTCTCTCTCCCTCCCTCCCTCTCGCCTCTAAAATTGCTGTTGTTAACCATAGCAGCAAATCATGTTTGTTTTAGTAGCCAAAAATGCTCTGAATAAAAAAAGAAGACCCCGGGGGATACTGTTTTAAATTAAATATGATCTTTATTGTTTCATTACAATGGCACAGCCAAATAATCACTTTGTGTTATTTGTACGAATAACGTAGGATGCTCATTTTCTTGCGGAAATAATTACTCTAGTCTATCATATTCTGCTCGTCGTCAAAACCTCCCCCTTTGCTGTCACCAAGCATGTGCATTAGACTCGGGAGGCTAAATGTAGCCAAAGTTTCATGTGTTCTTACATGTTAAAGAGTAAAGCCAAGTAAGCATATTCAGATGTGAGGGCGCCTTGAAGAGAGAAGCTTAAAATAGCCTCGCAGTATATACATTGGAAAAGTCCATGCACTGTGATTGGTATTTTAGTTAGAGAATCATTACATGACTAAACTCAATTTTATAATTGGATAAAGCCAGATACAATAAACTGGCACTGCATTGTTAAAGCGTCCTACATCTTAAAACTATCTGTAATCATAAATCAACCTAATTATTTGAAATACTGTCATGAAGTGGAAAAGAAAAGAAATTAAAAGAAACTAGCTGCCTGAATATCTCATTTTATCTTCTAAGGACCAAAGCTTTTTATTGGCCTGAAAGCCCGACCCCACAATAGCTGGTAAACTATACTCTTTAGATAAAACTGTACACACAGAAAATCAATAACAAAGATTAAAAGCTTCTCCCTCCCCCTTTTCACACTAGCATCTGGTGTGTGTGTATGTGTGTGTGTGTGTGTGTGTGTGCCTGTGTATTAATTTAACTGTACTCAGAATAATGATCTTCATGTACCTGGAACACACATAGCCCTGGTTTATTAAAACTTCAATTTATCCTGGTTTTGTCACACTCAAAAAAGCTACTAAGAGTGGAATGAATGTTTCCAGTTCTGAGTAATTTCATAATCAATTCCCTGGAGCCTCTGATATCACCATTGTGACATCATCATCAGGATAAACGCTCATTGGCTGCAACAGTCTTTCAGCTTAACCCTTTCAAAGATGTCCCAGCCTGTCACTGGCTAGTTCTTAAACGTGAATCCCCTATAGTCACCTGTGATTAGGAGAGCACAGGGAGAGTGGAGATGAAGGCTTCCTCCCCATACACACAAACAGATCACACACACCCCACACATACACATACCACATACATGCCACACACACACCCCCACACACAGACAGGACATGGAGCTAGAACATTCTAAAAGGCAGGGAGGTGTGTCTCCTTCACTAGAAAGCTCAGTGCAAATATAAGCCCTCAAAGGGACATTGTGGGACATTCTGGCAGGTAGGGAAGGGAATGGTTAGGGACACTCTTAGAGTTGGGATATCTTTCCCAATCACAATGCAAAAACTAGAGATAGAATTCTGGCTACAGAAACATGTTCTACACACAAGTACAAATCTGCCCAAGATGGGCTATATCTAAATTTGCCCAACTTCTCTTGAAACTTGATAACATGTTTTTCATTTTACATTGGCTTCATTGAGGGCTTTTCAGTGTACATGATATCCTGATTCTACTAAAGATGTTTTTTACAATTGAACCAACACCTAGCAAAAGCCTCTGAATTCTACTTCAACCTTTGACCTCACAAGCTCCACTTCTAGGAGTTTATCCTGAGGAAATAATCAAGGATACAAAGAATGATATAACGTCAAGGATGTTCACGAAAGCACTGTTTATAATAGTCAAAAGCTAGGGAAAAAAAAACCCAAAGTCCAACAATAGGAGAAGAGACAGACAAATTATGGTACTTCCGTATAATGGAATACAGTGGAATCCATTACTAAAAATGATACTGTTGATGAATATCTTTTGTGTATAAAAGACCACATTAAATAAGAGATATGAAACTGAAGATACAGTATAAATTTAAAAAAATGAAAGCTCACATATAGGCAGAGAAAAAAAAGACTAGAATTAGCAACAGTAAATACAACCAGTAGTTATTTCAGAAGGTGGTATTATGGGTGATTAGTTTTTTTTTTCTATTTCTTTATATTACCTTAATATGATAAGCATCTATTACTTTCTTTCTTTTTTTTTTTAAGCAAGCCCCATGCCCTGCATGGAGCTTAACACAGGGCTTGAACTCATGACCCTGAGATGAAGACCAGAGCAGAGATCAAGAGTCAGACATTTAACTGACTGAGCCACCCAGGCACCCCTAGCACACAATACTTTTATTGTAAGAAAAGAAGCACAATTAAAAGAGATGAATAAGGGGCGCCTGGGTGGCTCAGAGGGTTAAAGCCTCTGCCTTCGGCTCAGGTCATGATCCTAGGGTCCTGGGATCGAGCCCCGCATCAGGCTCTCTGCTCCCCAGGCAGCCTGCTTCCTCCTCTCTCTCTGCCTGCCTCTCTGCCTGCTTGTGATCTCTGTCTGTCAAAAAAAAATAAAAATAAAAAAAAAATAAAAAAAAAAGAGATGAATAAAATAAATATGGACACACAGAGAGAAAATGACCCCATACGAATTTTCCAATGTTGGATGGAACTAACCTTTTTGAAATAGTATACCTGACTTAAGTTTTTGTAACATTGATAATATCCACTCAACATATTTACTAAGGGAATTATAATCCAATAAATACATTTGGTTAATAATAGTGATAAAACACAATACTAATATAAGGGGAAAAACCTGGATTTTGATTTGCATACTACTTATATACCCTTTCTTCTTTTTTGCTGCTAGTATTTTCCTGCCGAATATATTTTTAAAACATCTTGCATTAGTGTGGTACATTTGTTAAAACTGATGAACCAATATATTGATACATTATTATTAATCACATCCATAGTTTACATTAGGGTTCGTTCCGTGTATTGTATGAGAGTTTTGCTAAATGCATAATGTCGTGAATCCACCATGACAGTATTATACAGAATATGTTCCCTGATTATCTTTTTTTAACTGAGATTGAAAATTTCCTTCTAATAACACATACTGATTTCATATTATTAGAATAGACACGACATGTCAACAACCCCCAGCACAGCCCAAGCTACAAAGACAGTTACACAGTCTCGGTGAAATTAATCATTTTTGGTGCCAGTTCTAAGGGTGGCTGTGAAAAGAGATAAAACTTTGGGATCAGCTAGTCCTTTTCTCTGAAATGTAAGGAGGAAGAGGGGGAGAGAGGGGGGAGGAGAGGAAGGGGGGAATACAGGAGGAGGAGGGAAAGGAGGGAGAGGGGGAGGAGGGCCCACTTGAATTTTCTTCTTCTCCAGCTCTAAATTCAGAATTACTCTTCAATTACAAGACAGAATGTCAAGATATAATAAACTGAACTGAAAAAGGGAAAAGAAAACATGCTCTTTTTTTTTCTACAAATGAGGTTCAGAGCTTTTGCCCATTAAAGTAAACCAAATATGTTTCTCTCAAAAATTCCAGCCAAAAGGCAGGATGCCAAACACACTTAACAGATAAATCACTGTTCCAGGGTCTCTCTTTTACTCTTTCCCCCCTTTCTTCTTTTGTTTTGTTTTTCTTCTCTTTCTTTTGTTACACACACACACACACATTTAAAAGCAAACCAAAGACTCCTCCCCCCCTTCTCAGCTCAATCTATTTACAGAAAAATAAACCAAAGGAAACAATTACTTTTGTTGAAGAATGCATTGTTTAGGGGAAAGTCACATTAAAATTAGTTCTACCTTCTTCATCAGAGATTAGCATTTCATATCTTGGGATCAAGCCATTGTCCTGCACACTATGTATAACTTATTGTAGCTAATTTATCACTTAGGTCATTGTAAACTAGGAGGGGAGTTTGTAAACAAAAATGAATCACAGGTTTCATTCTTGTATCCTTTTCAAACTGGAAGACCTAACAGTTTCCTGTTCCAACACACAAAATAGTATTGCTTCTATCAACCTCCTGAGCAACTCTTGCCAGCGGTTTCCATTTAATTAAACTGACAGCAAAACAGGGCCTTACGCTAATGGGATCCAGACCATTTTCCCTTCAATGTAAATTCTCAGGCATGAAATTACATCTGAAACAGACACAATAATCCTTCTATATCTTCGACATACATTTAATCTATAATAACAATTCCTTTGTCCATATTACAGTGTGTTTTAGATTCCAGTTAACTTGTTTTAACTGGAATTCTCAACCGTTATCCAATTTGAATTCACCTTCTCATGCTTCCAATGCCCTGGCTATATCTAGCCATAGATTATGGTTAAAGACCAGATGCCAAAGGCTAATGTCCGCAGCAGAAAGGAACAATTATAAAACGAATGAATTATGTTTCTGTTTGTATCCTTGTTCTCCAAGCCAATTTATTTAAGTAAGAGCTTTTTCATCAACTGTTGACTCTAAGTAAATAAAAGCTATCACCATTTATAAGTATGACTGAATTTCATATTCTAAGTCAGGGTTTCAAGTATTTCAATATGGCTAATCGAGGCAGAAGATATTAAGTACAGCTTGTAGACCTGATTATATATATTAAGGTAATTAGTGGGCTGGCTAACTATTTTTCTCTGCTTGGATGTTAGTCATTCTTCTGGTAATGGCATTACAGTATATGCTTTAAACTTGGCTTTTTCCAGTTCTTTAAGTGTAATTATGAAAAACTCTCCTTATTAACTTTATCAGTTAGGTAATTTAGCATGGAAATCAAGAACTTTAGGGCCAAAAAAAAAAAAAAAATCCAAAAGAATAGTCTTATGGGCTATTTCTAAACAAAATTAAAGCACTTAGTAAATTGAAAATGTCAATTTATTCTGATTGTGAGACAACAGAACATGATGATTCTGGAGAGAAAATTGGTTGAGTCAAGTGCCATTAAAGAACTGAGCCTCCAAAAAACCCCCAAAACAAACAAAAAAACCCCACTGAGCCTCTTTCACACTCAGGGCAGGTCTAGAGGTCAGCAAGGGCATATGAGAATATAAATAATTTCAAAATGCTAAACCCTAAGGTCAGGAAGGCTGATTGATAAGCTCATCTCAGTCCTCTTCAATACCCTGATAAAATGGCAGTCCCTCGATACGGTTTGTCTAGTTATCAAGAAAAGGCCTGTTTATTTCAACAAAGGAAGGGAGTTTTGTTGTGGATACTTATTGTTCAGACCACCAACCCCCATACTTAAAAAAAAAGAGATAGTGGTCTGCACACATATGATATTTTAGGTTCAATTCTTGCTCCGTGTCCAAAGGACTATGGTCCCGTTTGATGACCCCACAAAACTGGCAACTCTTGGTAATTAATGAATCCAAAAAAAAAAAAAAAAAAAAAAGAATCTAAGGAGCAATGTCATGAAACAACAACAAAAAACTGGTAGAAAATGAGCATTTTAGGACCCGCTAAAAATCATATCTTCCAACATATGAAATAATGCCATTGTTCTCTTAAAAAATCCAAAGCAAAGCACTTTATTTGGTGGTGGTGGGGGGGGTGCTGTTGCAGAGTAGGGAAGCAACTGTCTTCAGAATACCCTGACAGTCTCTTTGAAAATGAAACATTTCATTTATACAGCAGAAGACAGTTGTGGCAAGATTAGAAATCATTTCAAATCTCCCAGGCAATCAAAATACAGTCTTTTCATGAGGATGGAAGGTCTCTTGTTTTACAGAAAATGCTAAATAAACAATTCTATGGGCAGAAATGTGAAAGCAATTTATTATTGTTCTATTCACTTTGGTTAAAACTTTAGAAACCACATGAAGCCTATAAATAGAAGCTTTTCTTTGTCTTTGGGATGTTGAAAGCAGTTTCTCTTAGGTCCAAGGCGAAGAAGCAGGAAATTATTGCTTTTTCTCCACCAAGGAGTCACACACTGATTCAGACAATGCCTAAAAGATGGATCCTCTAGACATACTATATATGGAAGAACAGCAAACTGACCCACATGGTTTGAAAAATCAAGGGCACTTTGTCACAGCAGACAATGATGTAGGGTTTTCTTTTTACTTCAGACATGGGCAGCTTAATTACTTATGACAATATTGCATATTAGATCATCAGTAAGAACAGAGAACTATACTGGTAATGGTGCCTTCGAAGTAGGATACCTTAGAAGAGTTCCTTTCTAGACTTTGGAAAAGAAACACGAGTTCTGCAGGGATTGTTAAAGGGACGGGAGAACCTAGGTAACAGCTGACCAAATTCAGATCCATAAGCAGTTCAGTTTGGAAATAGTTCTTAACCAGAAAGAAGACATTGTGCAAAATGATTACTTCTGGGTCATTGTCATTTAAACGGAGGCTTGCAGCCTATTAGTAGGATTACAAAACTTAGTAGGTGAGTTGCAACCATCATTTAAAAAAAAATGAAATAGAATGTAACAGAAAAGAAAATGCTAGAGCACATCATTCATAATAGTGTTAAGTAAGGTATGGTGAAACGATAGGTTCCAATACATATATATCTTTATATATACACACATATACATTTACATAATATAAATATTTGTGTGTGTATACTGGCTTACTGTTTTAAATTTATAATGGTGATTAATATTATTGAACATTATTAGATTATGTATATTTATATACTCACAAATGCTAACCTAAATTAAATATCTTTTATGCAATACAATCAAACAATTAATATTTTCAAGAATCTTCCCGGAAAGCTAAACTCTAACAGAGCCTGAGCACAAAAGACCCTTAAGTGTTTAATGACTAAACCGATGAATGAGTAAGTCAGTATAAGAATGTACAAACAGATGGTTATCTGCATGAACACAACAAACATATCCCAACCAGAGGGTTACAGGAACTGCTTCATGGGCGTGGGCTGCTCCTTTTATTATAGTGAGCTATCCTTCCAACAGTTTGTCAAACTAAAGTGCCAGTATCGCTCTTCTGTTGTAAACGACACATATATTAACAAAGATATTAACATTCACCGGCCAGAAAAGTATCTGTGGAAGCTGGGTCTACAGTCTAGCAAAAATAAAATGTGGTGGGACATACTATTTTGTCCTATATAAAAACAAAGCACTTTCTAAAATTCAGAGCACATTAAAAAAAAAAATCCGTGATTGTTTAAGGTAAATAAAATCAGCATCACTGGAAGGTCGAGAGTTAAATGTTTGGGCAGTTTGTTTATACAATACATCATCCAGCTGAAAGAAGAGCCTTGATCCACTGACCAGCTCTGTTTGTCATTCTATAAGAAAACATATGGATGAAAAAAAAGGGACTCTTTCGTGTTCGGACACATGACACCGTGTGAACTATCTCTACCAAGGGCCATTGTGTGGTTTCATACCATTTAATTTTCCCTTTGTTCATGGACAAAGAACTGTGGTGTTGGCTGAAGGTAAGGTGAGGTAGATGTATAACTCACTAATGGCCAAGAGATCTATCAAAAGTTGACTCCGAACTAGGAGCTCTCGAAGATCCAAATATTGACTAGTAAGACAAGCTTTTTCCTGTAAGATACTTGGAGTCAAAGTAGGAAGTTATACCTCAGACAGAAATTCAAGTAGGAATGTGGTCATATCCGAACAAGAAGAATGGCTTGTGTTTATTTGCTGGTTGCTTGTTTTAGTCAACGACTTGAGTAACGATACAGAAGAATTCTCAGACTTGCAGATGCAATTCTCAAACTTGCAGTGGGAAGGTATGATCCAAATACATGAGATCCTAAGATATGATCCAGATATATATTCGGCTCTTAAAGGGCTAAAAATTGGCTGACATCAAATAATGCTAAGTGTAATAAGGGAGAATGCAGTCTTACACCTAGTTTCAAAAAAGGAAAAATATATCGTGTAAGAACAGGACGGTGATGGCCCTTCTTAACATTTCAGATGAAAAAGACCCACTTTTCTTAGCTAAACATCATTTCCATAGGAGTCAAAAGAAAATAGCGCTAGTTAGAAACAATAAAACATTGGTCAGAATTCATGGAAATATAGGTCCAGAATAAATAACCTAATGGTCTTGTTTTACACCACATTGGTTGGACAACATAGTCTGCAGATGCTATTTTTAAATCAGCACTGATTAACCGAAGCACATCAACAGGAGTATAAGGAATTATTCTAGGTTGAAAGCACCAGGGATGTTTAACCTAGAAATCAGAAGATATCAGAGGAACCAGTAAAGTTTAGGAGCTCTTGAAAGCAATATGACAATTGCCCTTAAAATATCTAAAGGACTTTTTGATGGGAAAAGAATGTATACTCTCTTTTGTGGGTTTCTTAAGGAAACCAGTCCCAATGGAAAAATGTGGTGGGACATACTATTTTGTCCAATATAAAAACAAAACACTTTCTAAAATTCAGAGCACATAAAAAAAAAAAATCCATGATTGTATAAGGTAAGTAAAGTCAGCATTCCTGGAAGATCAACGGAAGGATTACTGTGAGATTAGATGGAATTGTTGAGGTTCTTTACAATCCTTAAGGTTTCAGACTAGGGCAGGTTCCCAGCTGGGAACCTGGGGGTGATACAGCTTCTTGGGAAAGTGGTAGTACCCTCTGGGTCCTGGAACTATGAATGATTTTTATTTTTTCTTTTTGCATACCTTTACTTTTTGCAGTAAAAAACATATTACATTTGTAAAAGGAAAAAAAAAATTTAAAGGATAATTTAGAATTAGATTGGATTTTTATCTAGAAAAGTTCCGCTGGTGAGAATTGAAAGTGGTACCTAAATTATGACATTTCAGTGTTTCTCAGAAAAGAATATACCTAGTTTTCATTCAGCCGGAGCATTTACTTTCCTAGACCGCGAAGAACAACCCATGGCCTCAAATCTAATTTCAACAGCAATGACTGAAAAGTTGCTTTTATGTTCCTACTCTCCAAATACCCACATGTTAACATTTTAGTGGGCAATATTCTACCGACATTCTTTTATTTACTAAAGTAGTTAATCTAAGTTGTAAAACTAGAACCCCCAGGGACTCAAAAACAGCCATTTTTTTTTTCAATAAGGAAAAAAAAAATGCAACCTGTTAACATTTTTATTTCTCTGAGTAGGCCTACGTACACAAAAGCTCTTCACTTGGGACAGGGCTCTATCTGGACACTGTGGCAATCGTGTACAAATCCGTCTACCTAACAGAGCAATCCTACTGCCCTTACTTAATTTTCAGAACGGGGGAAGACTTATTATTATATCCCACTCTGTGGCTTCGCGAACTGAATTTTTAAAAATAACTGCCTGTTCCTTTTCCTTCACATAATGTTAAGACCAGTATTCATTTAAAATCCTCCTCCCCCTACAACAACATACAAATGAAGGCAGAGAGTATGTGCTATGATCTTTAAGGAGATGTTCAAAAGAGGTAGAAGTTTGAAATATGTAACTCTGAATATACAATGTTCTTTCAATAAAGGCTGGGCAAGGGTCATAAAACTATAAAAAAAAATACCCTGCCCCTTTGGACTATAACAGCTAATCATTAGCCATCCATTCGTAATGTTTACTTTTAGTGTGTTATTTTCACATTTTTCTTCATGGGGACTAACCATTAGTATCCCCCTAAGACTAACAAAAGTACATTCATTGCCTGCTGGCAAATGATTTCCGGCCCCAGAGCATTTGCTGGTAGAAAAAGTTAAAGTATATCTAGGCTTATATTTCTATTATTGTTGGGCATTAGCAGCAGCATAAATTTTTCTTCCTAAGACCTTCATGCTAGCTGGCTTCACATATGACAGTAAAACAGGCACCCCAAATTCACACATAGTATTTACATGTTTGCCAATCTAATTAGGAAAATACAAAAATTTTAACACAGTAGAGGTCTCAGACATTTTTTACTAAATGGACAAATTTTTAAATTCCTTCTTCAGTCAGCCCCTCTTCCCCTCCACCCCCCGCAAATGATTACCCCAAAGCACCATCACTCCCAAATTAATATTCTTCAGCATTTTAAAAAGGGAGCTTGTTTGCATTTAAACAGGACTATGTAAACAAGGTGTTTGACTGGGATAGATTTTCTTCTCAGAGTATTCAAGAGCCGGAGTGGAGCTATTTAAAGAATGGAGTCTTCAATTCCTTAGGCCAGATGCTAGTATAAATACGAAACTATGTTCACACTGCAGATGAAACTATTTTTAGTTGGTGCATTTTGAAGAGCACTATTCAGTTAAGCATTGTAGGGTGGGCTTTCAGTAAGCTACAAACAGAATCCAGGCAGGTTCTTGCCCCCACGTTAACACACTGAACCAGTGCCCTAGGGAGGGCCTCCCAGACTGGCTGGTGGGCACCATGATGGCCTCGCCAGTTTACAAGGCCGGAGGACTTCCTTGCTGGTATGTAGAGAGCCGATGCCCCCTGCCCCTCTCTTCCATGCTCCCTGCCTCCTCCCCTGCATCCCTGGATCCTCCTACGGGATACCCCCTCCGTGCAGGCACTGTGGGTTAACCCCGGCCACCCTGGAGGGGAGGGCCCTCATTGCTGACAGGGGGCCTGCCATGTGCCTCGGAGCTCTTCACGTGCTGATCTTCACCCCTGACTCTGACTCTCTGGTAAGCGGGACTCTGGATTTGATTCCAGGCTTCAAAATCAAGAAAGGCGCAAATCTATAAGGGATCGGAGGACCACAGACATGTGCAAAAATAAAATTACTCTGTGGCAGATCCCAGCACTGTTTCACACCAGGCACGTCTGTCCCTGTCTGTGAGCTCCGTTGAGCAACTGTCGCCAGTGACATTGGAGTAGGTGTGTTGGCCGCACAGGACATTTCTTCCTCAGTGCCTTGCAGGTGCTAGATACAGTTGTAGGGAGTGCACACAGCAATGCCTAGTCCAGGATGCCCGAAATCTCCTGAAATGGGCTACAGAAATGAAGAGTGTAGCCATCATCGATCAAGCGACTCTCCACACTCCTCAACACCACTCGGCCTGCATTTCCATGGAACTTTCTGTGGGACTAACAGGCTTCACAAAGAACGCTCTTGCTTCTTGCTCAAATACACGATGCTCTGCGGGGCTGGTCCTGTGGGGCAGTGACATTGGCCTGTACCCCTGCTCTTGGGCTGGATCCTTCACTGAGATGCCACACTGATGTCACCAGACTGCATCTCTGGATGTGGCCTAGCTCTGGCCCTCCCACCGACGGGCCGCCATCCTGCACTGTGAGTGAAGCCAGGACGCAGGTGTGGGTCAGCAGGGCTGTCATGTCTCCAGACCGACCGGCAGGGAAAAAGAGAGGGAAACAAAGTCCAGAGCTGGAATGATGAATGCTTTACTCCTACAGTCTGAAACAGGGGATAAACCAGCCAAACTGGGGACGAGGAATTGAGAGGCCCAGGAACTTTCCATTGTTGTCTTTTTTCATTTATACAAAACTCATTCAAAGGAAAGGGATCTGAAGTGAGGGGGAGAGGAACAGGGGGGAATAATTTTATTTTTCTTTAAGTATATATTGTTCATTAAAAGATTCAAGTGGTGTACAAGGACCTAACCTCCTCTTGACAGTCTATATTCCCACTGCCTCTGACAGAAAAGAGTTGCATATTTTTTTATAAAACCCCGCCTCCCAATTAAAAAAAAAAAAAACTGTAGCGCTGAGAACATGAATCTAAATATTTCTCAAGGTTCTACTAACATTAGAAACCACTCTAGCTTCTCTCGTGGTTTATTATGATATCACCAAATCCCTGCTATGTATTTATAGCTTGTAAGTCCTAATTACCAGTCATTTACTCTAAGACTATAAATGTTTTTTGGCGACTTAAATGGACAACTAATATTTTGGTTGACGAATTAAGGTACTGCTCACGGATGGTAAAATTTATTCTAGCCCAAACTTCAGGAGTTCATTTGTCAGGCATTTTATGCTACTCTTCCTTTAATGATTCATTTACTGTTGGTAATATTTGTATTCAGAACTGTGGTGTTTCTAGCCAACGGCACAACGCTCGGCTGAACTACCTTTTTCTTTCACAGCCTAACAGGGTAGAGAGCCGTCAAATTGAGGATGGTCTTGAAGACATGGTTGGAATCAAACTGTCTGGGAAGCACATCCAGACCCATCTCTCGAACCATATGCGATGTTCTGACTTCCGACGTGCCCACACAGTCATTAACAAGGCTCCTGAAACGTGCTGCCCCTGTCTGAAGGACGAGGAGGGTAGTAAGGACAAGGAGCCGCTCCCCAATGGCACTTTCTCAGCCTTTATCAATTATGCAACACAACACAGATGTGAGCCCTCACCTTTGTTCTTCGTGTGTCTGTTCCGAAGGTGTGCTTTCGTGCCCCTGTTCCGAAACTGCCCAGAGTTGAGATTCTTAAGTCTGCAAGCCCAATCCTGGGCTGAGTATTCAACCATGCACAAGAGTCCGGGCATCTCAAAAGTCCGGGCATCTCATCCTTTTTGTTTTTTTTTTTTTAAAGATTTTGTTTATTTATTTGACAGAGAGATCACAAGTAGGCAGAGAGGCAGGCAGAGAGAGGGAAGCAGGCTCCCCACTGAGTGGATGCTGGGGCTCAATCCCAGGACCCTGGGATCACGACCTGAGCCGAAGGCAGAGGCTTAACCCACTGAGCCACCCAGGCGCCCCTGGGCATCTCATCTTTATCCTAACTGTTCCTACAGCATCTCACCTATTGGTGCTCAATTAACACTTTAACAGACACACAGCAAGGGTAGGTGCGTGGAGGGTTATTTTCAGACCTCACATCTGTGTGGCAGTTACACTTCTGAGCCTATAGATTAATTCAGTGTAACTGGTTCCAAGCCTTGCTAGCCTGCTGTTGACATGAGGCTTGCCACAGCCCGAGCAGGTCTCTTTGCTATCAATAAGCTAGGCTGGGCTTTTGCCCAAGAGAAAAGCCTCAAAGGAAATGACTTAAGTGTGGTATACACTAGTGGTACCCAAGTCAATCTTAGGTGGTACACAGATAAACAGGTTTTTTTTTAATTTTAAGAATTATGTATTTATCTCCACTGTTACTTCTAGCAAGTGATACAGGTTTTCCAATTATAGTAGTGAAATAAAATTTTCTATTAAATTGAGTTACATAAAAAAAAAAAAGGCAGTTAACTTAAAGAAAAATATTAAGCAAATCATAAAATAGGGAGTTAGTTGTTCTGACAAAAATTGTGATGTTGGTTTATAAATAACCGAAGTCCAGGATATCTTAATTTAAAGGCTGAGACTTTAATAATGCTACCATTTATCAAATACTTTTTGTGCCAGACATTGTCTTAAGACCCTGAAATACTGAATTTCAGTAATTCAGTAATTCAGTATTTCAGGGTCTTAAGACAATGTAATTCAGTAATAATATGAATGTAATATGTAAATGATGTAAATTCAGTAATAATACTGAAAGTAATAAAACGTAATAAAGTAAATGATGTAAAGTCAGTAATAATACTGAATTTATTAAATCCTACAATATCCTTGAGAGGTAGGAATAATTGTAGGTTTTTTTACTTGAGGATCCAGGGTTCAAGTTCAGGTCTGCAAGACTTCTACCGTTGTATCATGCTGCCTCCAGATATAAGAATTAAAGCCTAGTCATCCATCCATTTACCCAGTGTAGGTTTTGAGCATCTACTGCATGCCACATAGTCTCTTAGATTAAAAGTTGTGCTGGGGGAGAGACGCTCTCCCTCCCGTGGAAGTAGTGTAGTCTTTACTAGACTGTAAAGTCGTGTAAATGGCAGGTAGGATCTTGATCAGAATAAAAAAGAAAAGGTTTCTCATTTTGGGCTTCAACTCATACTCCCAGGAAAGAGACCAACTTTAGAGCCATAAGCAAACAGGCAGAGCTCCCTAAGTAAAAGACAAAAAGTCATTATTTTATAAATATTAAGAATACTGAGCATGAGATTGATTCACGTAATAAACAAATTGCTGTTAGAAGTGGCCACTGGGTCGATTTGACAAAAAGGCTTTCAAAGGAATCCTTAGGCCTAATTTTATGAAAATCTGATATCTAAAAATTAAGCCATAGGAAATACATAGGAAATGTATTTACATTACAAAAGGGCACTCTATTTCATCAAAAGGAGTTCACAGAGGGTTTCCCACCATTGCAAGCCTTTTTACAGCACCCTATAGAGGAAGTAACTAATAAAGATAGAATGTCTACACAGCCGATTCAAATTACCCAGACAGTAGAAAATAAGAATGGCCTCTGGCCTAACCCAGCTGTCAAAATTTATAATTTGAAAATATAGAAGAAAAATATACAAGATGAGAGAGCCACACATGTTTGAGAACCAGAAATCCCCATATCGGAAAGTGGAATCCCACCAATGTTGTGGCTGGACCCACGTCACCCTCATTGTTCTTCCTAGTATGACAATTTTGTGCTCTTTAAAGGGACTCAACCATCAGTGTTGACCCAAGAGTTCAAAAAGCAATTTCAGGACAGCATCCACGAATGTCCTCCGATGTCTTTCCAATTTGGTGGATGTAAATGTTTTCTGGTCAGGGAACCCACAGTGTTTTTCAGATTCTCAAAGTCATCTATGGCACCCCCGCAAGGCTTAAGCACCATCAGGCCAATAGAACTCGACTACCTTTCCTCCATCTCACATGTGTATGGGCTAACAGGAAAGTGTAGCACATCAAATTTGGCAGAAGTGGCTGAGGGGTGTTTTTTGGGGAGAGGGGTAAATGATAATCAGGTATGAAAAAAGCACTTCATATCCTTTTTATCATCACAGGCTCCTTTCAGAATCAGATTAATGCTCTGAATCGTCCCCCAAAGAAAATGTGTATTTACGTACAGAATTCTGGATGAAGATTTGGCGTTGGTGGTGGGGGCGGGTAGGCATCCTCACTAACATGTACCCATTGGTCCTGAATGAAGTACCCGTGACTCGTAAGCCCTCAGCCAAACATTCAGGCACTTGACTTACAGCCTAAGTTATAGGATCTTGGGGGCTGGGAGAAGGCGGAGGAGTATCAGTCCACTGTCTGCCAATCCTTGAACCCGCTATCTGTAGTCTGGATTTATACCATCCGTATCTTTACTTCCAGAACAGATTCAACAGAAGTTTTATTCAGCGAGAAAGCTCTGCCCAGGGTAAATTCTCTGATTCTGTGACATCTACCACTCCCATTGCCTTCAGGAGAAATTGTTTCATATGAATTGATTTGATTAACCACACTAGCCCCATTTGCAGCTATGAATGATGTAACCAGGCAGAAAGTTGACATTTTCACTGAAAAGTTCTATCATTTGCAATCTAAAATTGCCAACTTTTTTCTTCGCTTGTGGGTAATATAAGCAAGGAATATCACACGAAAATATTGCTTTGATGAATCAAGGACAACCAATAAGAGGATAAAGCCTTAATATTTTGAGTTTCAACTGATATCCTTTTATCACCAGAGAATGCATGGTAAGCATAAAAAGTCTTCCTAGTTTTGAAATGAATGGAACTCTATAAATCCAAATAAATCAAGAAAGAGCCTTCAGCTTAATTATCTTCCCTTCAACATCTCAGAATACTTTCTGAGTAGAAGTGCTAAAGCTTTGACAAAATATTAGGAATTTCAACGAGGAATATATAATACACATATTTCTTCTGTTAACAAGACAAGCTTGATAGGAACCCAATGTTTTTTATCAGAGACAATGAAAGGTCAGCATTTAACATCAAACACAGGAATTCTATCTGGAAAGCCAAATTTGAACAAAATCCAAGTTCCTAGTGAGATGAGTAGGCCATTCAGAAAGAAGATCTAAGCCAGAGTTGACCACGAGATTCTTTATTTCTAGTAATATCCTCGTAGAACAGAGAAATCACATGGGATGGGAATCGCCTCACTTATTCAACAATCATAATCCCTGCCCTCTAAGCATTTGCAAGTTTGCTCACATTGCAAGACACGTACCCATGGAAACTTCTGTAACTTCCAGGGCACATCACTTATACCTTCATCTGTGCGCTGACTAACCCCCATGTCACAACCTAGCTATGTCTGTCCGCCCGACCACACTATGAGTTCCTGAGCCTGGGTTTCTTCCACCTTTATCTTCCTTCCACAGCAAATACAATGCCCTAGACTTCTGAAGCACTCAGTGCATACAACAGCGATTGTACTCCAAAATAAAAAGTTTGGCTAACCATCACAGCTATTCAAATCTCTCTAGATCAGCACTGTCCAATATAAACAGAATGTGAGCCACATAATTTAAAATTTTCTAGCAGTCATAAAAAAATGTAAAGGAAAATGTAAAATCAATTGCAATAACATTTTATTTAACCCACCATATCAAAAACATTATTTCAACGTGTAACCAATATAAAAATTATTAATGAAATATATATTCTTTTTTATGGTGAGTTTTGGAAATCTGGTGTGTATTTTACACTTACAGTACATGTAATTTGCATGCTAAACATTCAGCAAGATGATATGTAGCCCGACCAAAGCAATAAAGCTATGTTTCACAAAAAAATCTTAATTGCTTCAGTTTTTAATTTTAAACTGGAATTAATCAAAATTAAAAACTCAGTTTCCCTTTGGCAGTAGCCGTAGTTCAAGTGCGCCATAGCTGTTGGTGGTTAGTGGTTACCATATTCTGCAACACAGTTCTAGCTACTTAAGTAGCCGATAAAAGCAAGTTGCAAAATAGGGTACACAGTAAGATCTTATTTTTAAAGCAAAACAATTTACACACGCACACACATAGATAACTGGAGGAATAACCACTGTTTGTTAGTAATGTGTAAATTCTAAGAGAAGGAGTGGAATTGGAAAGAGGCGAAGAAGGACTTTTACTTGAATGGTTTAAATTTTTACATTATAAAAAAATTAAGGGGTTGTAGTCCCATCTTTTCTTTAAGTAGAGACAAATATAGTTACACTGTGAGAGTGGCAGGGACAGCTGAGATTCCTTTAGATGAGGACTACCAGCAAGGGGGAGGAATGAGAAGCCATGCTACATACGGAATGTGGGATTGAGGCCGTTGGTGTCTGAGCTGGGGAATGAAAAAGTGGGGGTGGGGACAGCTCTTTCAAATATTAGAAACACTGTCAAGGAAAAGGAAAATTTGATTTGCTCTCTGTTGTTCTAAGAATAGAATTAGTAACAATAGTACACCATGAATACAGTAGTTTGTACTATAAACTGTACACATTTCAAACTGAGTTATCCACAGTAATCATTTCTAACACAGAGATGGATCAAAGACGGACCAGAACTGCCTCGTAAGGTAATGAGTTCCCAATTATTGAAAAGAGTAAAAGGTCAGGTTGTCTGGGGGGCTCAGTCATTAAGTGTCTGCCTTCGGCTTATGTCATGGTCCCAGGGTCCTAGTTTTGAGCCCTGCATTGGGCTCCTTGATTGGCGGGAAGCCTGCTTCTCTCTCTCCCACTCCCCCTACTTGTGTTCCTTCTCTCGCCGTCTCTCTGTCAAATAAATAAAATCTTAAAAGAAAGAAAGAAAGAAAGAAAGAAAGAAAATAGTAAAAGGTCAACTAATCAAGATTTCAGCAGAAGACATTTAAGAAGCAGTAAGTACAGGAAAGATGTCATAACTAGAATCTTGTAACTAAATTATCAACTCTGAGATTTTATTATTCTATGAAATTGATCAATATCCCACGGGCATGTATGAGCTATTACAAATGTGTACCCAACATCCAATTTCCTTTTCCTTCAGAGAATGCTGTAGGATTATATACCCTAACCTCCTTGAAGTAAGTCATGACCATGGAATTAATCTGAATGAGTAGTGAAGTGTGAGTAGAAGTGATGTGTGTTCCTTCATGTTACTATCAAGTGTAAACATTTAAACTCTAGTACTCAGCTCTCCACGTCTGTTTCCCTTCCTATAAGCAGCAAGCACCAATGTAGACCCAGCACAGAGGGAAAATTTGTTTTTTAGGGGTCCTGTACACCACAACGAACTGTGCAAAGATAAAAAAAAAAATGAGTCTTTGTTGTGCTGAGCCACTGAGATTCTGGAGATATTTCTTCCTGTAGCATAATGCAGGCTGTCCTGATGTACATTGAAAATTCTTGCCCATGACCTCCTAGAGAAAACACAGAAACCCATGCCCTCATACTATGGTTTGGTTTCTTGCGGAATAATTAGGCACCTCCAGGACAAACAGATTTCCAGGTTGGACCATTCCACAAACACACAAACACCAGACACCTCCCTAATACACACTTAATATACCACAAGAACAGCGAGGTCACAGCCAGAGAAGCATCAGATGAGGTCAGTAATCCCCATGTTTCACATGTGGTAGCTCAACAGACATTTGAATTTCTGGCATCAAATTTTCTAACCGACTAAGAATCGGCTGTTAATTATGATCTAAGGAAGTCAAAGCAGGTGGTTTACATGGTTTACAGGACAATACACAGGTACATTCTGACAAAAAGAATTACATTTTAAAACATCACACCGAAAGCACTTCAAAATAACCCTCGAGGTTTTCTGGACCCCTAGAAAACTGAGGTCATGAGTTATTTAACCTTGAATCAACTTCTATGCCTTATAATACATAACTCAAATGTTTATGAATGAACCTCAGTGAAGTAGGTACTACTCTATCTATATCTTGGTATTCTTTTATGTGGCAATTGTCTACTTTACTTTCTGGGGGAGAAAACAGTACTTTGTAGGATTCACTTTTCTAAAGGAAGGAAGAAAGGAAACAAACAAACAAACGATTCTTGCCTAAATTCTCCCACTGTGTGCTTGGTGATTCCTCATACCTGCTCGAATCTAATCTTCCCCAGTCCCGTGAGACAGGTATTGTATTGTTAACTCTGCTTCACAAATAAGCGGTCAAAGCAGAATTACGATTTTTAAGGTCATACAGCTGATGGAGGAAAAATTTGAGTCCAGGCCTGTCTTATTTTAAAGTCCACACTACAAAGGTTTAGTACAATGGTCAAAAAGAAGGCACCTTAAAATGGTAGCTTCTGTTTGGTCATTCTAAATCTTTGGTTGAAAACATTAAGAAAAGACAGTGTCATCTAAATAAGTGTTCTCAATTAAGAAAAAAAAAAGAGAGAGAGAGAGAGAGAAAAGAAAAAAGAAACCTGTACAGAAGCCTATATTTACACACAAGCATCACGTGATGGGTAATTAGCCAGGTAACTACAGGTTTTTCTCTGCTAGAAAAGTATACGTTTCATCATGCTTTGAAATCTGCCTTATTATCAGCACTGCCGTGAAAACAATGTTTTATTTCTTATTGAGTGAATAGGCCAGGCATGAAGCATTGTTTTTGTAGGGCCTAACAGAATACTTTCTTTGTGAACCGAAGAAGCAGAATGGGTAGTTAGAAGGTGGAGAATATCCTCCATCATGATTAGTAAGTAACCATTTTAAGGGAGGCGAGGATTAAAACAGTGCAATTGCCTAGAATACGAAATACTAGATGTCATGCTAAAACCATCTCTTTAATAACCTGTCACCTTAAAAAAAGACAGATTACAAACAAGCCAATAATAAAAAAGATAAGGCAGAGCAAGTCCAGTCTGGATTTGTTTATTTCCCCGCACATTTCTGTGACTGCTATAATCCTGAAACATGTAAAAGATTCCCTCGAGGAAGACGTGAATTAATAAGTGCCAGTATTAATACGTAAAGTGTCTACACACAACCAACCCCTAAGACAACACCAAAAATCCTCAGGCTAACAGGCTGGCTTCGAGTACGTTCAAAATCTCCCCTAATGAGTTTTCCGGAATAAGTCTATAGAGGACTGGCTACAGATTAAGCCAAACTAGTTAAAAAGGACATACTCCACCCCACCCCCATCTTCCCAGGAATGTTCTCCTACCAGGTACCGATGAGACAGCCCCTCCGCTAGAGGGTGTCATCCTAGGAAGAGCTGGGAAGGAAGTCAAGGCAACCACTGAAGGCATGAGGGGTCCCAGTTCAACTCAGAGCAGAGAACTCCAGAGATTTCCGAGGCTGATCATAAAAGTGGCACGTTTACCCAACGCAGCAGGTATGGCTTTGAAGTCAGAGCGCCTACATGATAGACCGAAGACCGTTGAGGGGAAGATAAGACAAACACATAAGAAAAAGATACTGCATTATATTGCTCCTTACAGAGTAAGGCGCTCGGTGGGTGTAGAGACACTAAGGACGATAAGAGCTCTGTAAGCAGGGAAAATCCTACCGGCTGCCAAGGGCTCCAGGGCGTAACCTGTGTCTTAAAGAAAAGAGAGCATTTTCTGCAGGTAGAGAGAGTCCTGGAAGGTGCAACTCCAGAATGAATGAAGGCATGAGCCCCGCAAAAGGCACTGCAGAATCGAGGGACAGGAGGGTAGGTCGGCGTTGTTCAAGAGAAAGGAGACCAAGCAGTCAGACTAGTTAGACTAAAGCAGGTTTACGTAAAGAATAGGAGATAAGGCAGAGAGATAGGCGGTGGTAACATTCCGTGTGCACTTTGAGCCTGCAGTGCCACCTTGACAGATACATAAGGAAATAGTCACAGTTCTGTGCAGAACACCAAGAATTTCAGCGAGTTTTTGGGACACAGAAGCCACCGAAACATCCAACAATAGAAACGCCTCTGTAATGAAACATGATGAGGGCAGAAAGAAAACCGTGTAGAGAGCATTTGAGGACACTGTCACAAAACATGTGTGCAGAGGTACACCGGGGAGGTAAACATGAGATTTTGCTAGGGAGAAAGTACATGCATGTGCGTTCCGGTCTTTGCACGTATTATATATACATCAGCGCGTGCATCTATCAAAGCACGAACAGCAGTTACTTCTGCATGGGAGGAAAAGAAGCCACATACATTTTCCTGCTTTTTGTCGGCAAGGCCCACATTCTGTAATATGATCGTGGAGCACCTTGGTAAAAAAAAAAACAACACCAGTGAAAGTTATTTCATAAAAAAGAAAAGCCCTGGAGCCTGGGGTCATCACTGGATGCTGGCCTACAACATTTGTACTTTATCCGATAGGCATGAAGTTACAGAAGGCACGAGGAGGGGACAGGGCTATAGGCTGAAAGCCAGTATTTTAAAAGGGTCCAAAGTATAAAAATGTTAGAAATTATTAAAAATTTAGAAAGCAGGTGGGGAGGTCCTAAGGGAGAAAGGCGGAGGTAAGGCTCGGTTCTGGGATTTCAGGGGACTACGAAGAGACCCCACTTTACCCCAGCACGCTCACCACAAATGGCCAACACACACGGGGCAGGGCAATCAGGAAACCCCGAAATGGCAGGACTATTTGCTCAGCCCCTACTGTGCATGAAGCACTTCAGAAAAGCTTTGAAAACCCGCCATTATTCCCATCTGTCCTAAATAAATATATTTATTAAAACGGGGTAAAAGTCCAAACCTCAGCTTTTCTCTGTGGTGACCTGCGCAAGCTATAGACTTAAACCCATAATGCTGGAAGAGAGAAGGGGAGTGAATCTTTGACATTTAGGAAAATTAATGTTTTGCAATAAAACCTCACATCTGAAGTACTCTAAAAGATAAACGAGCTGTTTGGGAGAATCAGCGTCAACACTAAAGAGAATTAAGCCTAAATGCCCAAATCAAATATCTGCTCACAAAACCCTCTGGAAAAGTCACATCAATTCACATGTAGGATGTATGTGCTTTGTGTTCCAAGGTGATGCCATCGTGATAACAGCTATAATAATGGCCTACAGTCAGTAACATGCAGCGGCTCAAGAGAGGAGAGGTGGAGAGCAAACACAAACATTTCAGAGTTCCAATCGTAGGAGGAAAGCATTATGCATCTCCAGCAGGGAGGGGAGCTGTTGAATCAAACCACATTTTTCAAGCACATCTGAGGCACGGAGTCAGTGTTGCATTCCTTCCACCGCAGGTAAATAGAATTATTGCTCCAAGTCCGTCCGTCTATCTATGATACCAGAAAGTCATGAGCGTGCAAGAAGCTAAGGCTGCCCAAAGACGTCTTCCAGTGGAGCCCAGGTATGTCACCAGCAACAAAAGGTGACATACATATATAGAGCAAAGGACTCAGACCGCAGCTGAATTTCTTCCATCTTTGGTTACTTTCCCATCAGCTGGTGACACCACAGGTAGTTCATTGTGAAATTAACATTTCTCATTAATGAAGCTGAAACAAAATTACGGGTTGATGGCTTTCTCCATCATGGCCTTTATTTTTTTTTTACCATAGAAATGACCACAGAGTACCTGACTAAAGACAAAATACCAGAAAAACAGAAAACGAAAACAAACAAAAAAGCCAGAACAGCTAGAGTCCAGGAGGAGGACGATGCATTCAACCAACACACGTGATAACTTAGGGAATACCTGTTGGTCTTTATCTTACTTGATCGGAGCAGGTTAAACAAGCTGGACACCACGCTGGTATTCAACTGTGGACCTTTAATGAGGCAAAAACCAGCCGAGGCAAGTACTCCCTTAAATGCTATAATACACAACTACGGGAAACACAGAGGCTGGAAAAGCTCGGCACTGGTATTGAGGCCCAGAGACTCCCGTCCTATTCACCGACAACGATTTTCACTAGAGAATAGTCTACATTTAATACTACCGTTTAAAGACCAAACAAAACAAAACACCCAGCTAACTGAAATTAGGGAGTAGCGGCTAAATAACATATTTCCTCCTTCTGAGAATTAGAAGTCCAGGTCATATAGCTGGAGAGAAGAAGGGAGTCATACTTTAGTCAGTGTCATGATCTACCTGGAGGCTGCCAAGCCGGAGGGATGGGTATCGTCGTCCCTTTTCCACTGGAAGCCGTTCCTCATTTGGGTCTAGGTTTCTCAGCACAGATGAGCTCATAAAATATAAATGGGTAAGCAGGTGTAAAAAGAACACCCAAAATGGATCCTAAGATGAGTAACTAGGATGGTGAGGGATTTTTAAAACCACATCCTGGGGAAGAATCGAAAAAACTGGGATTGTTTAGGCAAATAAAGAGAGGTTTGAGGACTATTTCAAGCATCAGCTCTACCAACGTCCAGCCTGACAACTCTCTGAAGACCTTGAAAAAAGCATGAGTTTCTTACCTTGCTCATGCATTGTAGTCAAGAGGTGAATACTGGTAACCTGAATACTAAAAATAACACTAAAATTCCAATTTCACGTTCTCCCCCTTACTTCTGCCCTGACATCTCCAATTCTAAAAGAATAAACTCTTCAATTCTACAAAATTCTCTTCTGTTGACTATCCATCTTCAGTCCACTCTCAAGAGAAAACAGCATACGGAATTCTAAAAAGCATTCATTACTCTAGAAAACACTAGAAGATCCACAAGTCAACAGAAATTCCAAATGAGAGGGTCTTAACTTGGAATGAGCCATCATGAGTGATGGCAAGACGAGTATCCAGACAGCAATATCCATGAGCAGCTGCCGACTGGCTCACACATGCGTGGATTTTGCAGACTTACTTTCCAGCAGGAACAGCCGAGATGGCTGAGTGCAGACAAAATACAGGATTGTCATTTTTTCAAGACACTTCTTACACATGCATTCTACCATTATTTCAGGACAATGTTCAACTGTTTGATTACATGGGCAAGCTGAATTTTAACTTTAAAATGAAAATAAATAACCTGCTGATCTGTTCCCAGATCCTTATAAAAGTTGTCCTAAAGCCTTGAATGTCTTGGAGACAGACTCTTGGAAATGTGAACATACAAACTCCTTTGGACTGTCAGTTTACGATGGCATGAAGCAACCTCGTGAAGGAACAGCCATGCTGGCCCTCCGACAGCATACTTCTCCAGTGTTAACTGAGTCACAATGAGCTTCTTTAAAGAATACATGGTTCACACAAAAATACCGTCAGAGGGCCTTGTGAGAAAATTCTTTGGAAAATATATTTACAAATTTTTGATAAGCTCCATAGGTAATTGATTTCTATTTTGAACTCAAGGATTCTATAAAGGCCAGATCCGTTTCAGCGAAGAGACCCTTTTGTAGGGATTCCTCACGGTGTTCACGAATAGAATAATTCAACAACATATCATCTAAGAAACTTCAGAAATTTCTACCTTGAGGGAAGTAGTATAGCTAACGGGGCAAGGGAAGTTTAAATATAAACACCAAATAAGCTCAGAAGACTGTTTGATGTACATACAAAGTTTACACCTAGGAAGGAAGAGAAAGGTAAGAAGGAAGGAAGGAAGGGAGGGAAGGAGGGAGGAAAGGATTGTCCTAATAAGCATGTCTTCAAGCTTAGTGAGTTCATGAGATGTATCAGGTGAAAAATCTTCATTATGATAAACTGTCAGCACCTTAGCATGCTTCTTACTGGAAACATTTAAACTGTTTTCTTCAACGCAGAGTGAGAATCCTACCCACATCCACACCCCAGGAAACAGTTTGACATATCAAATGCAAAAGTGATCTGAAATAACCATTTGAAATACAAGGCCTCCAGAATTTCCAACCAAAGACTATATAGTCAATTTCTAACCAAAAGTACTTGAGAAGTCACTAACACGACTGGCCACTCGTGGCCCAGCATGTTTTGACAAAATTTTCAAGAGGAAAAAAGTTATACAACATAAAATTATACATATCTATATGTAAAGAAACATATAAAACATACATATGATATATTTTATATTTAATGTGTAATATATGTAGAAAATATCATTTTATAGTATGTATATATGTGTGTGTGTCTATACACACTCACACACACACACATATGTATGTATGTATGAAAAGTTCAGAAGGATTTTAATAATAGTCTTCTACTGAGGCAGATAATAATGAGAGTAAACCCTGCCCTCAACACTAGACCATGTGATTAGGGAAGTTCAAAAGGGACAAATAAACTAAAAGATTGCATAGCTCCCTATCCTATAAAATCTCCCTCTGATAATAACACACTCATCATACTAGGACTTCAGTATCATAAATGCTTCCATTGACACTAATTATTCCTCGGTTGATCTTCTCAAACACCAACTGAGATAAAGCAGGGTACACGCTATTACACCTCTTTTACACCCAAGAAACCTAAAGCCGTAAACAGACAGTGACTGTTCCAGGAAGTGACAGATCGCCAGGACAGGTGGAGCCAAGATTCTCCTGACCTCCCACCCACTGCGCTTTCAACACCATCGGGCTGCCTTATTCCCCAAAGTACAATAAAATCCGAGCAGCAGAAGGAACAGGGGGAAGCCACACTTTCTCAATTTGATGGGCCTTTAGAAACAGAAATTGAACCAAGGGAACCCCCACCATTAAATTCAGCTGTACCCACACCCACATCCTCTGGTCTCTTTGCTCAATTTCAGCTCAGACGCTTCTATCTTTTCTTTCTTTTTCTAGAGACACATTTGGAGATGAAACCATTCATAACTGCCCATCCACAGACAGTTTGTGGCAGCATAATTGACAATGAGTCTGCTGCAAAAAAATGAAAATGCTGTTTTAATAACCTTGGCCTAAAATACATTCTATTGTATGCCTCAAAGGGTTTCAATAAAAAGTCAACCTGTAGAGACATATTTTCTTGGCTTAAACAACAATCCAAAGCATATAAATGTAGTCCAACTATAATGACATATTTATAGGCCAATAAAGCTTACACTGCAGCTTTCATACTTCACTTAAAGGAACTCTGTAAGAAGCAGTGTTATATAAAATAATTTGATTTTTTTTCCAAACTATAGCCCAAGGAATAAAAAATGCAAGTTTGCTATGTTTAACTGATAGTGTTTATATTCCTTAGTTGCTAAAAATTTTGTAAAATGAAATAATTCTTCATTTGACGATTTCCAACTGCCATACCAAATATGGGTATCAAGTCCACTTTATTACAAAAGCTAAGTAATTCTAAAGACAAAAATAAATAACTAGAAGCTTGTGTAGTGAATGATTTAATCAACCCGATTCTTCTGGAAAAACAGGTTCCTGTGTTCGTTATGCTTATGAATAATACATTCCTTAACCCTCCTATTTTAACATAGCTCTTTTCTCTCTCTCTCTCTCTCTCTCTCTCTCTCTCTCTTTTTTTCTTTTTCTATAAACTTCAGTATGAAACTGTCTGAGAGAAGGTAAAACATCTCACCGAGTAAAGTCACAATTTGAATTGGTTTCATATTGAACTTTCTTTCTTTGAAAAGGACAAAGAGGAGGGAAGGGGACAGAGTCCCTCTAACACATCTCAGGAGTGTTTTTGAAGATTATTGGTTTTCCCACTATCTAGATGTGTCATTTTAGTCACCAGTCATTTTGAATCTTAAACGAAAACTGCAGAGATTTGTAAAAAGCAAACATGATATCCATAAATATTGTCCTTGAAGGGGAAGGAGATAAAAAAAAAAATAAGAGCTGTGTTTCGAATCAGAGCAGTTATTGGAAGCTGCCATTCGGGGCAGAGTTTCTCTTTGCGGAGTATTAATTTGTTGGCAGACACACATTTGTGAGAACATTCTTGTTTTTTTACTCTTCAGAGAGAGACAGGAAGTGACACAAACTGGGATTAAAGGGAACTTATTCTACCTAAACATTGAGCAAGAGTTCTTTAATTAGCTTTTAGATGGCAAAATCCCTTCTTTAAGAGTCAACCTAATTATTTTGTCGTTATTGATGTTTTAACGTGATGAAATACTTTGGTTAAAAACATAACGTACTGGAGTTTTATTTTAGCCACAAGAAAGGTGAGATCTTTCCATTCTTTGCTTACTTCCACCAGAAAAAAAAGAGGGGGGTCTTAAATAATCTCAGAGTTCATCTTCTTTCTTTGGTAAGAACAATGAGGAGTTGGAAGTGTTCTACAGAAGGAAAAACCTAATAAGTGTGTGAACTTCCATTAACAATGTGGTATTGGAAGTGGTTTCAGTGTGGCCAAGAGAAAGAGAGATAAGAAAACCACTGTGTAGAAAGAAAAGTACAGACAACAAATATTTTGATGTTGCAGACAGAGAAAGGAAGAGGTTGAAGAGAAAGTTGCTGGGACAGGAATGTGTACAGCAAATGACACCCCCTATCTCCCCAATATAAATCCTAACAATGTAGACTTGTAAACCTTAGATCAGGCAGATAATGGAAACTCATTACATTAAGGAAAGTTTTTGTTTCTCTTTCCACATTATTACAACACAGTGTGCATTCCAATTACAAAAGCTATTTGTCTCAAATTCCCCACAGTTCATACCAACTGAGTAGAATTTCAAGGCCCCAAATACTATCCTTAAAGGGGTATTTTACATTAAAAAAACAAAGAAAGAGAAAGCACATGGTATTTCTTGTTCACCAGAGGAGAGCCTCCCCATCATATCTGTTAATTATTTTCCCTTCCTCAGCACTAATTGTAGTGCTGTTTCCCTTATGAGGTCCCCTTACCCCCCAAAAAAAATTAGAATCACCTAGAAAGTCTTTTATCAGTCCACATTCCTTAGCCTTGCCTCAATTCCACTGAATGAAGAATCTGGGGAAGCTGGACTTAGCAATCAGTATTATTTTTAAAAATCCCCCAGTGAGTCTAAAAAACAACTAGATTTAAAAACCACTAAGAACTTTGAATATTCACTATAAATCAATTTCTTCTGATATCAATTATTAAAAAGTATATCATGGACATTTTTTAGAATTCAGTAAGATCAAACCCTCTAAATCTTTTGACAGAATTAAGAGATTGAGTTTCCCTTCAGATTCATTAATAAACTATCAATTTTAAACAGAAAACAACTCTGCTATAAATACTCTTGTTTATATGTGTGACATCAAGCTTAACCATCTACACATCCTTTTGTTCCCCCAGGGGTTTCCTGTTTAGTTTTTTATTAGTAACAGTATATTCCATAACTAAAAAAAAAAAAAAATCAAACAAACAAAAGAAACGTTTTAATGTTAGGGAAAACACAAGACAATAGCAATACAACTTAGGGTATACATTAGGAAAGTAATACAACAGATATATTATTTACCATTATCACACATCAGAAGACTAGTCACTGTGTGTTCATGAAATTAGGGAGTGTAACGGCGTATATAGGAAATTAAGTAAAAAAAAAACAATTTGGGGGCTTTAAAATAAAACCACCCGATTGATAGTTTTCCCTAAGTGTACACATGACCGTCAGGCTGCCACGTCCAGAATATTACCGCCTGACATCTACCAAAAGATGACAGGAAACTGTTAGTCGTTGACTCAAAATGCAAGAAAATATTAATATGATTCCCAACACACAGTGCAGCTCATCACAAATCAGAATCACACGGAAGACAGTTACTGCTGTTATGCAGTTTCTTTATGCCAATTAAGTAGTCTAAGTTTGTTGTAATAGTTAAATCCTAGGCTAAAAAAAAACAGGAAGTTGTCACATTAAGGCATAAAATAGGGCTATGAACATCAGCATTGTGCTAGAATGAAAGAAAAAGATGCCTTGATATGTTAAAAGTGAAGTTCCTCTTTGCCTAAAGAGGAAATAGCTAGTCTAACTCAGAGGTCAACAACTTTGGTCTTGAGCAATGCTAGGAGAATAAGTCAGTGAACGCCACAGGGAGATAGGAACAGAACGGGGAGGGAAAAAAAAAAAAAAAGAAAAGGTCACAAAAAGTCTCTGGAGATGAAAATGTTAAGTTAAAGCAACAGAATTAATTCGGGAGCCCCTCCTAGGCACCAATCATCCCTGTGCTAAACCCTTTATATCTTAAATCTCAGTGACACAGCAAAGTGCCCATCTTTTTCAGGTGAGGAACCTGAGGCCGAGAGGTTAAACAATTTTACATTTGCTCTCCTAAGCCCCATTAAGTAACTCCTCTCCCTTTCTCACTCTGTTTTCCACCCAACGTAAACAAACACATGAAATTCTGACATGGTGTTAATAGATGCCATACTAACTTCTTTGAGCAAATATTTAAACTCTTCATTAATTCAATCTCAGGCGCCCTAATGAAGTCTTGTGCCTTCACACTAACAGGAAGGCCACGTGTTGTATCACGAAGTTCCGGGCACGGGGCTCCACACGGAGAAGGCCCTGCGATCTACGGCTAGCATCCACCCCCTCACACACCCAGGCAATCTGTCCATACATATTCCCAGGACCCTTTGAGGTCAAAGAAATTTTATGTATATATAAAATTATCTATATGACAGGGTTTCCAGAAAAATCTCTGACAAAAAAACAGACAAACAAACAAACAAAAAACTAGGTTACTGTGTACACCCACACATGCGATCTAGAAGTACAAATTATATTTACCAAGGTCAGCCTTCTCCTTGAGAACGTCTTTGAAGTTGAGTCCACTGTTGAGGGTTGACTGCCTGTACTTCAGCAGAGCTTCCTTCTGTCCATTCCTCCCCAAGGCCGTGGTCTTCACGGCGCCAGCACGGAGGCCGCATCTCCACTTGGAGCAATCAGAGTGTACCCACTTGACCAGGTCTTCAAGTTTCACGATTACCTTTTCGGAAACAGCAATGACTTCATCCTACAAGAGGTGGTCAGGGAAGAACAAAACGTTATTAGTGGCTGGGAGGCCAATGGTAAGTTTTCAACAAAGCCCCCTCTGAAATATGCTTTGAGTGGCTTAACTTTAGGCAAGCAGACAATGTGCTTTTTGGTGACAGAGAATCTTCAATAACTGACTTCAAGGGCTTTTCACTGCTAGCTGTCTAGTTGAAAAATAATGTAGAAGATCTATTTGTTATACGATAAGAGAGTGTCCAAAAATTGGGCAGTCATTCTGAGAGCCATTTTTTATGCTAGTTGCCAAAGCCCACTCTGCCCATCTGACCAATCGCTCGGGTGAAAGCTAATTTTTAGGTGCAGTTAATTGCAAAAGTAAAAAGTGAGAACTAGGTGACTAATGGTTAGCCTGTCTCTATATAAATGGTCTAAGTAAATCTGGGATTCTTGGAACTCTGACTCACCCCCAAATTCCTATGTTTATGGTACATTTTCCCTTGGCTTATACACAAATATTGAATTTAACTTTTGTCCTAAAAATTAAATAAAACTGTGATGTAATCCCAAAAGAAATACTTCATAAATGTTATGTGCTTCCCACTGAAAGAAACTTACACATTCTCATGTTTCTTAAAAACTTTGTAAGTTGAGAAATGAACTGATTTTTTCTTTTAATACATATGGGGTAAGAGGAGAGAGGGTGAATGAGGAGAAAGCCTTTGAATCTAAGAAAAGTAGTTGAAACTTAAGTTTCTCGTATGGATCATAAATTTGAATTTTAAGCATCTCTAATTGCTTCCAGGAAACAACCAACTTTTCTGACTCAGAATTAATCCAGCAAGATATTTAATAGATATCCATCCATGGAGTGAAAGAGGGCCTCTCTTACCCGAAGATTCTTTGGAAAAGGCTTAAGAAGATCATTTCACTGGGTTTTAAGTTAAATTATTTGAAGCATTTGACATTTCAACTTGAACCGACTTCTTTCATTTCTTTTACTTCATATTTCTGAAGAAAGCTTAGCTGTGAAAACCCCTAAGCTTACAAAATCTTAGAAATATTTTTGACAAACAACAACAGGAAGATGTCTCTAAGCTATTAAACAAAAGGAATTCACAAGTGATTTTGGCTAATTTTGCTGTTAAACATGACTCTTTCCTCCTCCTCCCCCACCTACACACACACACACACACACACACACCACTGCACACGCTACTCCAAAGCAAACAAAAAAGGGTTTATTAAGATAAGCTTCACACAATGAGAAATCCTGGATTTAGTTTTTAAAAATGTTTTAAGGTAGGATCTAAAATTTCACTTTTCCTCATCCAGTTCCAGGCTGCTTCTGAGAACCAAGTTTGTTAGGCAGCAGCAAAATAAATGCTCTATCAAAAATGAAAAGTAAAACTTTCGTAATGGAGTCCTTTCTCTTATCAGGATTGAATATGAACTTCCACTGAATGGGACCCAAAGTGGAAACTGTTTTTATCCTCTGCTCAAGAAAAAAAAAAAAATCTAGTACTTTATAAACAATGGAGCATATTACAAAGTACCATTTCAACGGATGATTTCACTCAGATTCACTACACCATCCTCTTGAAATAAAAGATCTGTCGTTGTCACGCATTTTATAGCTATTACATGGTGATTATTAAATGTCAGAATGAAAATTCAGGCTGGGTATTGTTTCAAAGCATATGGGAACAGCTTCTGGACAGGGCACACGAGAAATCAAGTTTAGAATATTCCAGAAAATAATTAAGTCTCATGGTATATAAGTCTCAACATTAGCAAAGATGGAATTTGGCAAAATGTTACCAAATATGGTTCCTTAGACTAGACCGGTTTGGAGATGAGTGTTATTTTCAAATAGCTCTAACTATGATCAAATGATTATCATTTCAATTACTAGTTGCTTCAGATCTTTTCCAAGAAATGGCATGACTAGCTCTGGCTGGCTTACAGCACCCGCCAAACAAATAGTTTATTAACCAAGAGAAAATACAATCCTTATGATGTCATTGATGAATAAACCCATCTTTCAAGATTCAGTCTATAGATTTTGTCCTCCCTCTTTTTCTCTCTCTCAGAAGCAGACTTTATGAATATACCCACATACATAAAAACAAATGCAGGAATTCACATAAACACGCATAAGCTATAAACCCAAGTTTGGATGAATTGTGCAACCACCAGTATGTTTTACTGTGGATTCACAGAGAAACTGGCCTTGCAACATTGTCAAATGCCAGGATTTAGAAGGAAATCTGATAAGCGGAGGAGGGGGGAGAGCAAGAAACCAACCCAAAAAACAAAACAGCGAACATATATATAGAAAATGTCTCAGGAAACATTGCTTTGTACACACAATGGCATAAATCACATGTTCGTATTTACTATTCTGAGCGAGCACTGACTACAGTTCCTAATACTCGCCGTTCTTGGGCAAGCCTCTGTCCAAGAAAGAATTTCAATAAGCTCATCTCATGATTACAGTAGCTCTCTGCAAACCGAGCATTAGCGCTGGATAAATATTGCTGATTTACTCTAATACAACACAAAAGGAGCACAAAGAAATACACTTTGTTAGTCTCATAATGTACCTTGGCTTTTCAATTAACCCAGCTCCCAATCAATATTTATGGAGGTTGTGTTGAGACACTACCGAAATCCAGATCCCCTGTCACCACTGTTTTAAATGGCTTGTTTCTGTCATTTGGATTTTGTGTCCACCACTGTATAAAAGCAGCTCAGGCCATCCTGGAATCCTCTCTGTCAGAGGAAAGTATCTAGTCATGAAGTCACAAATTAGCCTCTGTATTGCTGGTCTCCACACGCGTTCTAAAAATTGGGAAACTTCACACAAGGTCTCTAGACTTCCATCTTTACATAAAACTAAATAGTAAAATAAAATAAATAAAATAAGATAAGATAAAATAAAATAAAATGAGAGATATCTGCCAAAAAAAAAAAAAAGTTGAAAGTGGTTGTTTTCTTTAGATAAGATGTGAGATCTGTGATTTCCAGGTACTGTCTTACAGTCAGTCGACATTTCCCTCATCTGCCTGGCCCCAGGGCAGCCAGCCAGCAGTTAAACTTGCACATCCTGATTTAGTCCACCTCCTTCATGTTATTGACGAGGACGGTGAGGTTCAATGACATAGCCTCGTACCAACTTCCAACAGAACTTGGACAAGCCTCCAAGTTTCCTATCTGCCAATATGGCATTCTTCCTGGACTCTGGAGCCTTTCCCTGGGTTCGAATCCCAGGCCTGCAATTTACTCACTGTGGAACACTGGGAAACTTCTTTAACCTCTCTGTGCTTCCATTTTTCTTTAATGTATTTAAAAAAAAAAAAAAAAGGACAAGAAAACGATATACCTCTTGTGGTAATTGTAAGGATTAAATGGGCTAACATAAATGAAGTGGGATGACAGAGTTAGTCACATGTTCATTGTCATGAGTCCTCTGCTCTGTTTTCCAAATGGTGCCATGCAGAGAGGAGTTTAGATGGTACATGGGTAAACTTTTTTTTTTTTTTAATTAGTTACTCATTGCTTATTTATTTTTGTGGTTACCTTCCATTTATGGGAAAGTGGTACTGGTTTTCCATTTATAGGAGATTTAGAAAGTCTCCTCTTTAAATAAATTTAAGTTAAAAAAATAGGTCAATTTGAACAAAACCATTAAGTAAACACAGGACATGTGGGTATGGCAAAAAAAATTTTAAAAAACAATAAAAGACAAGATGCTATGAAAATGACTGAAATTTGGGACAGTGTATTATATTACTGGTTCTCAAAGTGTAGTCCGGGAACCCTGGGGAATCCCCAAGACTAGTTCAGGTGGTCCATCAAAGCAAAACAAAGATCATAATAATACTAAGACATTATTTGCTTTTTTCAGTCTTATTTTCTTTCAAGTGTATAGTGGGGTTTTCCAGACACTATATGACATATGGTACGGCAGGAGAGTAAATGCAGAAGCAGATAGGAGAATCCAGCTGTCTCTATTAAGCTAAGACAGTAAAGAGCTTATAAAAATGGAAAACAATGCTACTGTTTTTACTGTTTTTTTTGTTTTTCAAAATATGGCTAATTTTCACAAAAATGTGGCACTTATATAATGGGTTTATATCACTATTTTTATTTTTTAAATGAACTTCCAGTAAAATTTCCTGTTTTGATGTACAGTTCTATGAGTTTTAACACATGGCAACCACTGATCTGTTCTCGCTATCGAGTTTTTTCCAAATGTCATATAAATTGAATCATACCATCTGAAATCTTTTGAGACTGTTTCTTTCACTCAGCATAATGCCTCTGAGATCCATCCATGATGCTGCATGTACAACTGCTTGTTCCTTTTCACTGCTGAGTAGCATCTCCCATGACATGGATGTGTCACAAGATGGCTTCTCCATTCACCCACTGAGGGCCACTGGCTTCTTTTCAACTTTGGGGACTACAAATAGAGCTGCTGTGAACGCTCTCATCAAGATTCGTCTAGGAACAGACGTTTTCAATTCTCTATAACAAATACTCAGGAGAGAAACTGCTGGGTGAGAGTCTATCTGATTTTGTAGAGACCGTTTTCCAGATTGGCTGTACCATTTTGCATTCCTACCAGCAATGGAGGAGAGAGTTCCAGTCATTTCTCATCCTTGCCCGTACTTGATACGGTCTTTGTTAATTAACTCATCATTGCCACTATAATATATATGGAGTGGCTTCTCTTCATGTTTTACATTTTCATTTCCCTAATGACTAATGATGTTGAACATCTTTTCAGGTGTTACTTTTTCATCCGTATATCCTTTCTGGTGAAGCGCATATTGAAGTCTACGGCTCATTTCTCAAATTGGGCTGTTTATTTTCTTACAATTGAGTTTTGAGAGTTCTTGTATCTACTGATCTACTGTATCTACTGATACAGGTCCTTTGTCAGATATGGGATCTGGAAATACTTTGTCAGAGATGGGATTTGGAAATATTTCCTCCCGTCCTGTGGCTGTCTTCATTCTTCTAACAGTGTCTTCAATAAAACAAAAGTTTTAAATTTTGATCAAGTCCAATTTGATCATTTTTTTACTTCTTTGAATTGTGACTTTGTTCTTGCACCTATGAGTTCTCTGCCTAACCCCAGGTCACAAGGAGTCTCCTACGTTTCCTTCCCAAAGTTGAATAGCTTTACATTTAGAGGCATGATCCATTTTGACTTAATCTCGTATAAGGTTTGAGATTTAGCTTGACATTCACTTTTTCTACATAGGGGTGTCACATTGTTTTTATTTTTAAATGAGTCACCAAGTACTTTAGGCTATTTTTCAGTTTTAATTTATACTGCAGTAAAATATCAGTAGCTATAGCCCACATAAACAAAAGCTCTTCGGCATCCTCAATAATTTGAGTGTAAAGGGTCCTGAGTCCCAAAACTTCAAAAACCATTGTACCTATCACGAAACCAAGACCTTCTCTTATTCTCTTTTTCTTTGACCTCTTAGTGGCTTTTGATAATGAACAACCCTACTTTGACAAAACTCTCCCCCTCATTAAGAACTGTGAAGCGTCTGAGATATTACTCTACCTCCAAACTTACAAGTTGGCCTGCCACAGTTCTACAGACACTGGCAGAGCACACAAGACTCCCGGTCAGAGACAAAGAATGGTTTCTTGCTCATAGCCACAGTGAAAGTATCATGTTTGTGTGGTTTCTTCAATACTCAATTCCCAAAATGAGATCCAAAGAGAGTGAGATGACATGTGCACGTGGAGTGGGGTGCATTATAGGAGTAGGACCCTGAGTGCGGGGAACCCAAATCTTTAATACTGACCCGTAATCACGCCTGCCTTTGTTCTGGAGAAAGACACTTGCTCTGTCTCCCAAAGCTGTTCCTTATATAAGCATCCTTGAAAAGACTGTCCAGAGCTAGTGGTTAGTGGCTCTGCTCACGAGATGTGTTAATACTCAACGGATCCATGAAGAACACCCACCCAATACCTACCACCTCTATCTTCCTTTACTTTGTTCAATTTCTCTTCTTCATTATTCTATCACCCTACCAGGAAAATGTAGGAAACAGAGATCCTTAGATGTAGTCTGGGTCTAGATCTTCTCTGCATGTTACTCTTTGAAGAAATCATTCTCCATGGGAATTCCAATATTCGCCCTCTAATCCTATGACTACATTCTATACTTTGGTTCCAAAAATTCACCTAGACTCCAGTCCCGTGTTGTCAATTTAAAATCTCAGAATCAACTCAAGCCCACTGGAATTGCATGGCCCACTTGGCTTATCATAAGAAAAGATCTTAGCCGACACAAGAGAAATTTAACATCCCCCAACTATGGCTAGCTTTCCCCCAATATCTATTCTTCCCTTCTTCTTTAGTAATAAACTGCTAATTTGATGCATGCAGAATAAAGACACCATTTCCCCTGCTTCCCTTATAACTAGGTGCAGCCATGTGACCAAGTTCTTACCAATATATATATTAGTGATGTGTGCCATTCCCAGGTCATGACCTTAAAAGGAATGGATACGCCTTTGGACCATACACATGAGGACAAATCTCTCAGGAGAGAAAGACAGAAGAGCTGGGTCTCTAGGCAACCTCAGGGAGGAGAGCCACCTTCCCAGCCCTGAACCATCTACCTGTAGGCTGTGATACAAGAGAGATTTTGAACTCCTGACTTATCTAAGTGATTTTAATTCTGGGTCTCTCTGACACAGAGATAAACCTCTATCTTTATAAATATATCATTCTTCAGGAGAGACAAGATGAACACAACCTTCCTTATAACACACTGTGTGGTAAGGAATAACTGATCATTGCTTAAGATAACTATATTCAAGGGCACCTGTGTGGCTCAGTCAGTTAAGGATCCCACTCTTGATTTTGGCTCAAGTCATGACCTCAGGGTCGTGGGATCGAGCCTGCCTCTGTTTGTCTCTCTTCCTCTGCTCCTCCCCTTGCTTGTTCTCTCTCCCTCTCAAATAAATAAATAAAATCTTAAAAAAAAAAAAAAGGATAACAATATTCAGCTATGTTAATAAAGCCCAAATGACTGCGAGCACATAAATGTAATATCAAAAGGGGTGGCAGGGAGAGGATGGAATGAGAACAGGAAAACATGGCATATTCACCTCAATCCTCCCCAAACATCTTAGATTTTTAAAATATTCTCTGTAGCAACTGAAACGTGATAAATGTTGGGAACACAGACACACCAACAGGTGATGTTAGCTAAATAAACAGTGAAACCAAAATAATAGTCCAATTGGTTCCACAAGAGTGGGATATTTTCTTCTCGATAGAAACTAAAAATGAAAAGAAAAAAACTCCTGTTTAATGGCAACATTTAGAAAGACCAGCGCAAGCACATCCGCTCATGCCTTCACACTGGGGTAGGCAGGCGTGCCCATGGTGCACAAGGGGAAGACGGTGGCACCGCTGGGCCTGGCTGGGTTGGTCCCTCTCCCGCTCTCAAGCCCCGCTCAGATAACTGCAATTCTAGGCACCTACTCGTGTGGCCGATCACTCTCCCGGTTAGACGCTTGTGTGCTCCACTAATAGGACACCTACAGAGCGGGTAAAAAGGTTTCACTCTGCAGGCACTTGGTTGCCAGCCAGAAGGTCAACAAAGTCAGGGCACAAAGGTAACGTGGGCCGACAAGGTGAAGTTTTCACGGGCCAGTCATGAAATGAGAAAAATGAAGAGAGCGCAGTGAGCGTTTCCTGAAGCTCCGTTTGCTAGATTTCAAGGATGATCCCTGTACCAGGGTAGGGTCTCAGCAGGAACTAGAATACTTCTGTAATGACGATCCAAGGACGATTTTACTGATGACAAAGGTGTTGGTGGCATGTAGAGGAGCCACAAGAGATGGAGAGAGTACAGGAACTTGGGCTAGGGGCAGGTCAGTTATCATGACTTGAAGGCCAAAGTGTCCAAGCACGGAGCCAGTGGTTGTCCTACAGAATAGAGTAGATCCTCTACCAGTGGTGGTGCCTCTTCCTTAGAAGGATACCAACAGCCTGGAGGAAGCTCACAGGGAATAATAGGGAAAAACTCCCTGCCTTCCCCCTCCTTCCTATCCCCATCCTGGCAGGCCACCTCTATGGCTGAACCCCATGAGAAACCACAGGGCCAGCAGCTCTGTTAAGGGATTCCAACCAGTGTAACCGAGGGCAGAGAGCAGGGAGCAGGGCTGACCTAGTGGGACCCCTACACACTCTTCCCATTTAAGACTTTATCCCTCCTCCTTCATCTGGTGTAATAATATCCATTTATCCTCAGAAATAAGGAGGGCAATAGAAGGTAGCAGTTGTTTTTTAATGTCCCGAGTAGACGAAATAAAATGATATCAACACGAAGTTGGTCTCTGGACTGGGAATTACTATTCTTATTATCTGTGACATAATGGCAAATCTTTATCAGGCACCACGATTTCATGCTGAATTGCATAATTCCACGTTCTACAGTAAACACCTTAGCGGCAGGTAGCCTTGCTTAATCTCTCTGCTTCTCTTGTACTTCCCGAGGAGCCAAGGACTGTGCTGTGCCTAATGCATACAAAAACTGCCTATTTTCATGGTACGCCATCTCTGGATATTCCATGCTGTCAGAAACGAAGGGATACTTAGAGAGCACTGGCTTTGGAGTCCTCCTGCCCCCGGTTCACTAGGTTCAAATGCAGCTCTGCTACGTCTAATGTCCATAGTCATCTTGGGACATGATTTCATTTTACCAAGGTCTCATCTAAAAAATGGGTTGGGGGGTGGGGTGCCTGGCTGGCTCAGTCAGGGGAGTGTGTGACTTTTGATTTCAGGGTTGTGAGTTCCAGTCCCACGGTGGGTGGAGAGATTACTTTAAAAAAAATTAAACTAAAAAAATGGGGGAAAATAAGATTAAACAAACAAACAAACAAACGTGCCTCCGAGGGCAATAAGGATGTTGAAGCTATCAGAGTATAATGGTCAACACAGAGTAAGCACCCAAGAAATAACAGCTATTACTATTACGATGTCACATGGCTTTAACTGAAAATGAGGGAGTGAGGACGAGGGGTATCCATATACCACTAGCAAGTAGCTGTGTATATTCCTAACTTCTCCTAATTCTTTATTAGGGAACAATGATACCCCTGTAGCTACTGCTGGGTACCCCCAAGGGGAAGCTGGGCCAGAAAGCAATTATTAACGTTTGGCCTTCTAAGTCATTCTCCTCAGTCTTTGAGGACAGAGCAGTGGAAAACTTTGAGCTGTTTTACTTTACCTAGACACTAATCCATGAATTTAATAGACCTTCTCTTATCTGATCTCTACAAGGACTCTCTGAGGCAGGTGTTCTCAGGCCCATTTTAGAGATGAGAAAACTGAGGTGGAACCAGAAACCAGATTTGGCAGCACCCTCGTCTTGCTGGCAAATTGGTCTCTATGGTCCTTTCTCCAGCAACGCTCCTTGCTACTCCCATCCTGGGACAAGGGCACTTTCCCCTAACAGTGTCCTGGGAGTTAGGGGGAGAGGGGGTTGGGATTTAAGGTCATTTTGCAACAAAAGGGATTTTAATTTTTGATTGGTATTGGTTTTGTCCCCAAAGTAAGATTACAGGAATTGCCATTCATGTGCCTTTTAAAAATGTGAAGAATTTTCTGTTGTCTGAGTGATGAAGATATCCTCTCAAATATGCGCTAAGGTTTAATTTGACTCCCTGAACATGATGAAATGGATTTGCCATGGAGGCTCATTAGTGTATTGGGTTCCAATTTCCCAAGCCAGCCCCTTCTCTTTCAACCTCCTCCCTCCCTCCCTCCAGACATTTAGGTGAAGCTTGTGGCTCAATGAACTTTGGAAATCCACCCTGGCACAATTAGAGGGAGTAAGCAAACAGAAGACGGCTCTGAGGTGTGATTTGTCAGATGTAATGCGACCATCCTTCATGGTATAGCCGAAGGCATTTGCGTATCAAACAAGTAATTCAAAAATCCTAAATATTTTATGTTCCTAAATACATTTTTAATACAAGCTAATTTAAAACCTGTTAGGCTGCAGCCTGCTCCCCTGACTAGAAGCCCATCTCTAAAGAAAGCCCCAGAAACATTCTCTCATTAATTCCCAGTTTCATATCTTTCCTTTTGGATTGACCATGTATGAGCCTTTTTTCCCCTCCCTTAGATTAAAAACAATTTACACAGAGAACAAGATGAATCCCAGTGTCCTAGATATTTCCTCTCTAAATAGTCAAGTATCTGGTATATACTGAAAAATGTGTTAGTGGTTGAGGCTGCCCACCTTCCCTTTGGCCAAATTAATAAGGTCTTAACGCCACAGTCTTTTTTTTTTTTTTTTTAAACTATTTTCAGGTTGCTCTAATGAAAACTAGCTTGGCACCCATATTCTTAGCTCTGGCCATTAAAACATAAGCAAAAGAACATAAATGAGCCCAATTTTGGTGTTAAAGTTCAGCAGAGAGCATTCTATAAAAGCACAAACAATAGCAATAAAACCCAAACCCAACCACCACCCAACACAGATGATCTAACATGCCAAATGACTCCAAACCGTTCCATTAACATCTCCTGATCTTTTTTTTCAGCTACTTTTACATGCACGTTACCTCCTGGACACAGTTCAGCAGGGCCTATATTCCACCTAAAGGAAGAAGAAAACTCTTTGCCCCTGTTGGTAGAGGAAAACCATGGTGGGTGCTGTCTGAATGATTCAGGGCTACTGGTGATCTGGCGTGGAGTCTTGATAGACTGCTATCATTAACGAAAAGAGCAGTCTTCACAGAGTACCACCAAAAGCCTCATGCCTATTTAGAATGCTTTAATGTAGAAACCAAGTAAACCTTCCTGTTTTGTGTAGCCTCTGTTTAAATATGAACATATGATTTAGACATGCTCCCTCTTGTTAAACAATTTTTTTTTTGCTCTGTTCACTTTGCAGAGTTCACATTATTATCCTTACATGTACAATGGCGGCAGAATAATTTGAAACCCACAGCTTTATTTAATAATGTAATTATCCTATATTGGATTACTTAAAGGGGCTTTGTATTTTTCAGTTCTGGTTTTCCCTACACTGGTGATATGCTCTGCCGTGGTAAATGATTCAGGCTTCCATCAAAAGCTCTAAACTCAGTTTGGAAAAATATTGAGTGTTTTTGAATAAGCCAGGATTAATGCAAGAGCCAATTTGCAACCACAGTTGGTGACCTTTCTACTTCTGTTCAAAGACTGCGGTGGGCAGGCCAGCACAGAGGACAGACCCAGGCAACTCCAACGGCCTAATTCCAACTCTGCTGTCGCTCCAGGGAGGTTGTACAAACCCCAGAGAATAAAGGCCAAGTTTTCTTCAAGGTAAGCTTTCTGAAAGGAAGGCAGAAACTTGCATAGCCTTCCATGCCTTCCAATATCCTGTACACTCCCAAGTGGAGCTTAAAGAATAACTGAATGAACGAATGGGTGGACAGATGGATGGCTAGACGGATGGACGTGTGGATAGGTGCATGCATGTCTGGGGGGGGGTGGGCAGATGGTAAACGGTAGCCCTCAGCTAAATATGATTTATATAATGAGAAATTGTCATAAGTGATTTCATTCATTCAACAAATATTTAATGAGCACCAACTGTAAGTCAGTCAGAAATGAAACATACAAAAATCTCTACCTTCCTGGAGTCTGCCATCATTAGGTGTGGTAGGTAGTGTATGGTGTGTGGTCTGTGTATTAGGAGAGAGAGGAGTGGGGCAGAAGAGCCAGATAATAAGCAAAATTGGAAGCAAAAGGACTAGAAGAGGCAATAATGGAAAACTAAGGGTGAAACTGGGGATGATTTCAAATCCAGTGGTTGGGCAGGTCTCTCCACTAAGACCCTAAGGAACAGGAGCTCACAAGGCCAGGAGGGGAGGGGAGGAGGGGGGAGAACACAGGACATTGCATGCAGAGAAAACGGAGGATACACAAGCACTGGGAGGAACATGGTGCAACACACACACCATGGTGCATGTCTTATAGCTGATGCATGCTTCTACATTTGAATCCAGACTCTTTTTCTCTAAGTTTCAGGTAGGTTTAGCATGGAAGCTACCCTATATATCAACTTCCATTGCTAAAAATTGACTAAAATTTGCTTACTGTCATCTTTTTCTCAAACCTTCAATGCCTGCATATATATGTTTTGAACATTTGGTTGAAAACCAAGTTGCATCTACCCAGAAAGAGAAATAGATAAATTTTCCTATGAAATAGCTGATTTCCTCAGAATTTAAAAGGTGGAAGGGCAGTTGCTCTCTGACACATGCACAAGGTTGGTGGGTAGCTAGGACATGCTCATCACCTGTTAGGCACCCTCATCAGAAACAGAAACTGGGACAACAATCCCTTTCATTTGGATGTTTACGTCTTTACATGGACACATACCAACCTGACTTAATGTCCCTCCTCAACCACTGTGCGTGAAACATACCTATTTTCTTATACATTAAGGAGCCTGTTTAATTACACCAGCTACAGGGGCCTCCTTCCCCTTCTCTCTGCAGACTTATCACACCAGACACAATGCCGTTTCCAGCAAAACTCTGCAAATTCACTGATCAAGACGTTAGGTTTAAGAAGGACCCAATACGGCTTGTTGACATACTCTAAGACTAACAAATCTTTAAAAGATTAAAGCAATCTGCTGTCTACCATGTATGACTTCTATAATTAAATGCCCAGAAGAGCGAGAAGAATGTTTGGAAGGAACCACCCAGGGAGAATACATAACAACAAAAGGAGAGAGAGAGGGGGAAAAAAAAAAGAGCTGGATAGGGTAAGAAGAATATCATTCAACCCTCATCAGACTAGCCTTAGGCTACAGTGACTGGTTCCATTGCTGACAGCTAATTTGGCTCCCAACAATGCCCACCTCTCCATAGTCATGACCTTGGGTAATCCTCTCCCCTTGAGTGTGGGTAACACAGTAGCCAACAAACAGAATTAGGCAAATGGATGTTGTTTCTGAGATTAGGTTACAAAAGGGCTGTGGCTTCTGTCTCACTTGTGCACTGTGAGGGAAGTCAGGCGCCATGTTGGGAACTGGCCCATGGAGAAGACCACCAGCCATGGCAAGGGACTGAGGGAGGCCCCGGTCACCTGCCAGCAAGGAATGAGACCCTCATCCCAACAGCGCTCAAGGACCCGTGTCCTGCCAACAAGCAAGTGAGCCACTTAGAAGCAGATTCGACCCCAGTGAGCTCTGAGATGACCGTAGCTCAGGTGGGCACCGTGATTACAAATTTGAGAATCCCTGAACCAGAGGCACCCCACTAAGCCTTACCCGGACTCTTGCCCCACAGAAACACTGAATAATAAGTGTTGTCCAAAGACACAAAAATTTGGGTAACTTGTTATACAACAATAGATTACTAATACACTCATCTTTACTATGGGATACACGCATGCATTTTTGTGTGATAATGAAATAAAGTCTATGAAAGAAAGTGCTAAAGACCAGTTTTGAATCTGCTTGAAAATTAGACTAATTTCTGCTGGGAAGTGGAAAAATGCTTCCTGCCACTGCCTAAATCCTAGAGCAACTACCTGTACAAGAGGCCTCTTCTTTTTGGGGGGACCCACAGAAATTTCCAAGAACACTATTAAACAATACGAGCATATCTTCCTGGATGGAAGGGGAAGAGTAAAAGATAATCTTGCCAAGTAAGGCTAACTTTATGTTTTCTTTCCTCCAAGCAACTAAAGGGTAAGGGGCCGATACTACTCATCTCTTTGCCACCCCCCACAGTACCCTGGATATACTAATAAATATTGGTTGAATTGAATTGAATAAAAATCTGCAGCCAAAAGGCCTCTGCTTAAAAATAGAAATGTTTTTCAAGAGCAGTATTGTATTACGACCTTAGCTACCAGAGAAGAAGCCCAAGCCTTGTCTCTCTTTTTCTCCTCCCACCTTTTCCAGATTCATCTTTGGAAGGCCCTTGGCACAGCTGCCCAGTCAGAATTGTGTTGCCTATAAGCACAGTCTGCAGGCCCCGCAGGCACACAATCCTTCAGCCCTCACGGCCAAGATCAAGATGTGGCTTCTCTTTGCTTAAAAAGAGAAACAAACAAAAATCAAACAAAAAGGGCAGAAAATAGCCTTTAAAAATTCAGGTAAAATAAATAAATAAATAATAAAGGCAACTGAGGTATCTCAATAGTCCCAGAATGTTTTCACTCCACTGCTTCGAGGGGTCATTTAAGGAATTCAGGGGGTCAGGAGTGATGTGAACACCTGCTTGGCTGCCTATTGAATTACTGATCTATAACATCAAAAATGTGGAGTGAGAAAGAGGACCTGTAAGCGGAAAGGGAAAAAAAAAAAACAACACAACAACAACAGAGCCTGCTGATAATTTTTAAAGACACTACCATTTAGGTGATTCATATAATTTGCATTAAGAAAAACATCTTCAGCCTTTTTACTAGATCCTTCTTTTTGCCTGCCCCGATAGTTGGGGATGCATATTTTACAACCCAATGCATTGTTGCTGAACACACATTCAGCTCCCAGGAGCACAAAACACAATTAGACTATTATGGAGAATATTCACAAGAAACAGAATGGAACAGATTATTTCACTTAAGACACACAGAATTCAATTATTTTCTGTATTTATAACCCATGTACACCCGATTTTGGAATAATTTGGTGAGGAGACAGAGCACTATAGCAGTGTTTTCATCTGAATTCAGGAATCTGATATACACTGTGGGATTAACCCAAAGCAAAAGGATTTAATGGCCCAGCAGGCAGTCTCTATTTGGAAGATCCTTCCTCTGAGATCCCCCAGCCATGTTGGCTGGGACCCCTTCCATTCCCTTTGCATCCCTTTGCTGATGCTTTTTTTTTTTGCTTTTTAAAAGAAGCTGCCCTTGCACATCTTAAAGATGTGTGTGAAAGACACTGCCGACCATCACCACCACTGCTATGAGAGGAGGGCAGAGAGGAGGTGTTGGGGGGCGGGGCATGTTTTAAATTTGGGGGGGTAAAAATAGGAAATAGGAGAGGCTTTTTTTTAATGGAGGGAAAGTGAGAGTATCTGAAATAAATCCACTGTTGTGCACATTCATCAGACCAGTTTCCTAGAGGTTGCCTCTCAAGGGGGGCAGAACCCAAGAAGCAGCAGGTTCGGACTTTCCTGGGCGTACCAAGATGGAACACCTGGAATGCAGAGTTGGTCTCTTGACACCATCACTTCCCCGTCTCATCCCGTTTGGTTGTGGCTGATGGGAGAGACGCCCTCCACCCTCAAGGTCCTTAAAGACCTAAATGGTACAGAACAGAACAGGGACCTGACCGGAAGCCCCAAACATGGACCAAAAACGCTGCGCCTCAACAGAAAAGTCTAGGACAGAAGGGAAGTCAGGAAGTTTCACTCTGTTCGAATGGATAGTTTTTTAGTTACCATTTTTCAAACAATAGTTAGTAGTCCAACGGCTCAAGCAATACATTACTTATTAATGAGCTATTAACAGTCTAGCACCATGACAGACTTCCTTGAGACAATAAAGTTACGATTTGGCCCCTGACCAGGGCAGGATCAATAGCGAGCATCTGCTAAAGGCCTAGGAGAAGCCAGGCCATGGTTTGGTGTTCTGTGCGCATATAGATTTCATTTGATATTCACAGCCTGCAAGAGGAACCCATTTTACAGATAAAGCAACTGAGATCCCGGAAGAGATTAAGTAAGTAGACCAAGATGACATCCAGCTACGAACTGGCAAAGTAAGGATGCCTATTTGGTTTTCTCAAGCTTCTAGACTAAGAGTTTCTATTCCGACCAGAAAGACAAAATGCACATGTGAAATTATTCATCAGCCCTGGCCTTCAGATTCAAGTCAAGCCTGATCTGCTAAACCCCCTGAAGTCTGGCCTCAGTCTACCTTATTTTCCACTAAATCCTGGCCCTTTTGCCCAGTGCAGACCATATCCAATATTGCTATGCCCTTCCTTCCTATCTGTGTCCTTCCTATGGCTTCTTCTGTCATGGGTTTGCCCCTCTGTCCAAGTAATTCCCCAAAAAAGCTCCATCCAAGAGAGCCCTCGTTATTTCCAAGGGCCTGCTCCCAAGCTTCCCGATTCCAGAATACCTTCAGCTTGACTACAGGCCATGCTCCCACTCGCACAAGCTTCTCTCCACAGCTCGAGTCCTGCACCCGCCAGCCTGACTGTGCGGGACAGCACCCTGCATTCCTAGTACAGATGCCCCTTCCGTCCCTGCAGACCTCTGGAACTCTGGCCAGAGAGAAGGGTGAGGGCTTTGTCTACCTGGCTTTCGCCTTCTCATTTCTCTGCTGCCCCTTCAGGAACAATAGGTTCCTTTTGCTTTCAGAGAAAATGGGCCAAATGCAAGAATGGTTTCAAAACTGAATCATCCAGAGCTTTGCTCTAGAGACTGCAAGGTGGCAGCCGGGTTTGGGGGAGAGGCTGGGGGGAAACATCCAGACTGAAGATATGTTTTGTTTGGCCCACAGCGTCTTTTGAAACTTGGACCAAAGTGCCAACTACACTCACACAAAAATCTAGATTTTTGACACGTCTCTTGAGAAACGGAAAGACCTGGCGCTGTGAAATGACATTCCTGCCCAGCAATGATCAGCAGGATGTGAGTAGCAACACTCGAGTGAGTCACACACCCCCAGGCCCCTCAAGCATCATATTTTCTTCCAGACCTGGCTCATTCTCCTTGGTCTCACCTGCCGGGCCCCGTGGGCATTTACACATGTGCATCTGCTCTGGGTCCCTTTCTCCCCTACACAGTGGAAGACATCATAGAGGAGGTGGCGTTTGAGTAAGCCCTTGAAAGAGGGATCCAGCTGTTGCGAGGTTTCACTTCACAGAGAAATGCCTTGGTGAGTTCTAGAACCCTTTGCTCACACTGCCTGGGTTTCCTTCTCTTGTCACCAGGATGGTGTAATGTTTTTGCCATCAGTGTTTTGGAATCAAGACAGCTCAAGTTCCCATTCAGTCTCTGTCATTTACCTGGTGAAGGAACTTAGAAACCTCGACAAGTGGCCTAACTTCTCAGGTTGCCCTCCTGCAAAATGGGGACGACACTAGAACCTACCTCATAGTATTACTGTCATAAGGAGTAAATAAAAGGTCACGCAAATGAACCCTAAGCATCTAGTTTTACTACTGCCTTTATTGATATCATCTTAGTCCAGGGCCAGATAGTAAGTATGTCTGGCTCACAGAGTACCACACAGTTTCCGTCACACTACTCAACTCTGCCGCTACAGTGTGAAAGCTGCCAGAGACCATTTGTCAACAACTGGGTGCGGCTGTGTGCCAATAAAACTTTATTTACAAAACAGGCAGCTGGCCAGAGTTGACCAGTGGGCTTTAGTTTACCAACCTCATGTTTTCAATACTCCCACAGCTGGCCAATGTAAATCAGCTCTGAGGATGCTGTCTAGGTGTCTCAGTGACATCGAGAACAACAGGTACTCCCAGTGGGCAGAAGTAGGCACCTCTAACCTGTTTACTGGATTCACTGAGATGAGGCTCAGCCCAGAAATCATCTTGTAGGGACAGTGCTCCCACCTCCACATCTTGGCAAGAAACCTCTTCCCAACCTTCATCAGAATCTCGCTGGACCTGGGTTCAAATGTTGCTTCTTTCAAACAAGATCAGGCACTCCTGTCAGAGGTCCTGAATTTTTACTCCATCACACTGAGCACGCCACACAACAACCCATTACTTGTGACAGTTGGATGAAGTACACACTCCCCACCTGACAGGCAGCTCCACGAAGACAGGATCTGTCTGGTTCCCCACCTCTGTCTCTCCAGCACCCCAGGCTGGCCTGCACCCAGAAGGTGCTCAAGGAGGGCTGAGAACGAGTCTTCTCTCCTGTGAATGAGAGGCACCGCGTGCCTGCCTTGGGGGGGTGCAGGATTTAAGGAGCCCTTTTAAACATTTTATTCCTCAAGTGCACAGTATTATGACTGAGTCAACCGCCAATGGGACTTCACATTCCTAGAGAGCATTCAAGCACCACATGCTGACCAAATAAATAAAGGACGGAAGAAATAATATTCGTTGAAGACTCAATTACAGGATAAGTCAGTCTATAGTCAAAGTCCCATGGTTAGTCCCTCATATTTTAAAGTGATAGGGAGATATGAAGGTCACCAATCCTGGCAGAATCAAGGAAAACCTGGATTTTAATCCTGGCTCTGAGTCTTAACTCTACGTGACCTTGGGCAAGTTACTTAACCACCTTCCTTCCATCTATGAAGTATAAAAATGTCACAATACAACCAACCTAAGAGAATTTCTTTGAGAATTAAATGAACATTTAATTTATGTATTAATATATATGCAATGCCTGACACATAATGGCTACTCCATAAACAAAATGTTGTAACTTCATAGGAAACACTGTGGGTAAAACTCTGGCCAATGGTTTGGGCAAAGAGAAAGCCAGAGGCATTTTCTCTGGGTTGTGCATACATAGAGAAGAGAAAACTTTAGAAAAGCGAAGTGTGAAAGTGGTTCTAAGACCAAAATGTATGGGGATGGTTTTCCACCATTTTGGATCAATCAACCAAGTTGCTTTTTCCTTCTTACTGTGAAAGAATGAGTGAGCTCTATGGGAACAGAAATTTTTATCTGTGCATTAGTCATTGTGTTTGCTCTTAATGTCCCCACTGGAGAGAAATGACACATAGTAGGCATGCAATAAACATTTCAGAATGAAAGAAACCATCTGCGAATATCAGAGAGTGGAAGAAACGCCAATTTCGTTTGCCACCAAGAGTGCCATCTCAGCAAAGCTTTTCTTAAGCCAATATAAATAATACCATCAAAGGGCCATCCTAGCTTCAGCAAAGAATATGGAAATGAAGTAAGGTCCACAGGGGACTGTGAACACCAAACCTGGTTTCTTTGTAATCACTGACCCTTGGGTGAGTATCTTGGCACTAACGTCCACACTCTAATTAGTGATTTCATACCAGTCATGTCCCACAGAGGCACCATCTACTGGTCTAAGACAAGGAGCTGGGATGATCTACCCGGAACACACCCATGGGAAACGCTTGCTTACTTTTCTCAGAGTAGAACCTTGAGAGTAGCCCTTCTTCCTCAAAGCAGCAGACCACTGTGCTTGAGGGCACTGGCTGCTAGGCCCAAGATTTTTCTGGCCTTTCTGTGTCCATTAAGTAGGGGCTGGACTTGTTCTCCCAAATGTCCTATAAGTCTATTCAAATGTCCATAGCAAATTAGACATGAGCCTTTTTCTTAGCTAACCATGGGAAGTCTTCCTGATCCTCTTGATCAACAAAGCCAAGGGATGTCCAGCCAGTCACGGCTGAAGCCCAACATGTCCGTGCAGTTGGCTCCGCCAACATCCAGTCAGGAGGAGGTCTCTGAGAGTCTGAGAATGTTCTGGGCGACCTTCTCTGCCTCTGAACCCTTCGCCCCACGTCAAGAGGCCCTCATTCTGCAACGCAAATTTCCAACCAGAATGTTGCCAAAGTTGGGTAGTCACAGAAGAAAAACAACTAAACCTGAGCCTGTCGTGGAGGAAAAGTCAGAGAACAAGGCAATGAGTAAGAACATTTTTATTCTCTGGTATAATATCTGGGTAGTTTGTTTTTTTCCATTGGTACCCTGAGCTGAGCTCAACCCAGAGGATGGCAAGCAAAGTTTGGACTAAAGGGAAAACAAGTATACTTTCACAGTGCTTTCCAACCCCATGGTCCACAGGAGGCCTGGGGCAGGCCCAGCGACAGGTAACTGGTGATGACTTGGCCTGTTACCTCTGTAGTATGCAAGGCTTCCCTTGTAGGAGTCAGAACAAAACAAAAAGCCCCACATGCATATCCGTATAGACACACACACTCTAATATGTATATATTTATACGTATTTTTAAAACATATTCCTCCCTTCAGAAAAATACACAGAATTAGCAAGTTTAAATTATTTGCACTTAGTTCTTTGTCTCCAGTTATACTGTGTTCTTTTGTGCTGGTAAAACAACATGGGCTTTAATTAGCAAATATCTGTAAATAATTTACTTGCTTTTCAAATACAACAGAACAATGGGGTCAATTTTCACATACATTTACCCAGCATGCATTCTGGGTCTTAAGCCAGACTCTCCCATTGTTCAATAACTATATCAAGCTGTCCCACTCTTGCTGCCTTCTCGGTGGAGGTAAGGGAGGATAGGGGGCCAGAAGCCCAGGTTCTGGTAGCAACATCCCATTTTGCAAGCCCCCAGAAGGCAAGCATATAGCATTGTCCATCCCCGGTTAAAAAAATTCTTCTTGATTACTGACTCTGGAACCTTCTGCCAGGAATGTGGAAGTGTGCCAAGGGCAAAGGGCATTTAATGCTCTGCTGCCTCACTGCCCCCGACCCTCGACAGTGTGAGCCCCAAAACACAAGGCGCTATGTCTGAGGTCTATGAATCACTGAGCCCTGCCTAGGCTCTCCAGGGTTAAGGCTGGGCCCTTCACAAAAGTGCAAAGAAAGATGTTAAATCAAATGAGAATGACTGCTCCAGGACTGGAGGCACTATTATTTTGAATAAGATTGAAAAGGCCAGAAAAAGCAATTCAAAAACATTTCAATTATGTATTTCCCAGAACTACATCTTTGAGCAACTAATGCAAATGTTACCACCACAATAAAACTTCTTCCCACATAAAAGCATATAAAACAGGTTGAACAGCATATACTTTATATATCATATGCATATTTTTGACTATTAATAAAAAATTCAAAATCTATGTATGCCTTACTCTCCTAAGCAATACAGTAATTATGATTAAGGGACAGGCAGCAGAAAAAGAGCCAATTTATCTTACTCGTGCTCAGGAATACTATTGTGTAACTAAGCAACTAAAGACAAAATATGGTCTAATTAATTCACTCCTATGCTTATTTAAAAGACACAATTAGAACATTTTTATTTTCCAGCCTGCACAGTAGCTCAACATGCTTGAGGGTGTGGAAAGCAAAGCCTATTATTCTCAAAGACAAGAGTTTAATGTTTAGTGCCACCGATCAGGCTTGGAAGTCAGCTCTGGGGAGGAGGGGGTGTGTTCGGAGTCACAAGAAAGGAAAGGTATGGTAAGGGGGGAGAGGGTTCTGGGGCCACTGGACTGCCTAGTAACACGTGGCCTCTCCCCGCTCTTTTCCTCGCTGTGGCACAGGGGTGGAGAAAGGGCCGTGAACTTGATGGTCATGCGTGCAAGGACATGCGCCCCTGTGCGTCTATTTATACAGCCACAGAGATGCTCCAGAAAATTCACATAATTAAAGCACACGTCCTCGTCTGTGTGATAAATGTCAAATACCCATCTTTGACGCCGCTAACAGTGCATCTGATTTTAAAAGCGGAATTAATTCACGCAAGTGTGTGCTGGAGATTGATGCCATTAGCATGATTCGAAAGCACCCTTTCTGTAATAATCATCATCTGCATGTTTAAAATGTGTTGCCGATCCGGACGTTCACCGTCCAGGACGTGAGTCGCGTTTTCGGAAGGCTGAGGCCTGGGTTCTAATGTCCGGCAAGCCGGCGCACACCACGGCATGGCTGGAAAAAGTCATCTGTGCCTGTGCGAGGCCACAGGAGCAGAGTTTTCAAGAAATGCAGGAAATCCGTGACCGCATTTCTGAGAGGTGAATGAATCTTTAAGCCAACAGCCGATAAGTTTGTTTTAAATTTCTTTAAAAGCCAAACCAATGGGTAATCACTAGCTACAATATTATTCTGAGTGGAAGATGGCAAATATCCAGCTACCCTGGCTATAAAAAATGACAAGCAAATGCATTTGATCTGAGCAATTATATTCTGGATATTGGTTAAAACGAGACTTTGATAAATGGGCTTGAGTCGTGTATCACTAGCATCCACCACGAACAATGGTATGCTTTATTAATAATTAATAACGAAGTATTTACATGTATGGACTGGTGTACTTCATAAAAATAACATTTCCTTAGTATGTGCCTGACACTCTAAATGTCATGGGACGATTTAATTGCTTACAATTTTGACTCACTATCAAACACTGGCCTAGTTAAGACCACCAGTCTGGAAAGCACGCCAGCTCACGGGAGCTGCCAACCACACTCAGGTGAGGAGTGACCGGTCCCCTGGCGTCCATTGTGTGGTCAGACTGCCACCGCACAGCCCCGACTTTTTAATGGGCTGAGGGCTGAAGATGGGAAAAGTACTCAAACACCAAGATGCTGGCTCTAGCCTCATCATCAGTCCCAAATAAGCACCGATCTCTTTGGTGAGTACTCTGAAAGAAAATCTTCTACACTTTTTCACATCTTATGTGCAAAAAACGATGATGGATTTTAGACGAGAAAGAACACATGTGACGGGGGTGTGCTGCCGCTGGCCCGCATGGGAATGACCCATCATGGGTCCTCTGACAGGAAGAAACCAGGCTGACCTTTAAGAAAGCAGGCTGTGGGAAAGAACATTTTAGATGGCTGAGGTCATATAGTCATTCAATAAATACTTAGTGACTGGCACTGAATACTGTAGGGGGGACCCAGAGGTGAAGAAGTCACAACCTGCAGCTCCTGAGAACAGCGCTAGGGTGGGAAAGGGGGGATGTGGACAGAGGGAGTGACAGGCAAAGGAAAAGGACGCAGATAACCCTCACAGACCGCGCATGTGCAAAGTACAAGGGAGGGCAAGCCAAGCACAGCCAGTAAGAGCCCTGAAGGCAGGGATTCCCGCCTACCTTGCCCAGGGCTGTATCCCCAGGGCCTAGAACAGGCTCTGGCACAAAGTAGGTGCTCTATAAATATGCTCTGAGTGATCAAGACTCCAAAGATTAAAAACAATACTTTCGAGTTTCCAGAAAGATCAGGAAAGGCTATATATAGTGACTTTAGTTAATCTACACTTTAACTAAGGAGCACAGAGAAAGTCTGACAGCTTTTCTGTGACCATTGTCTATCCTCGGGAGTAAACAGTAAACTCTTTGAGGGCTGAGGCCATTCTCCTTCATATCTGTATCCTGTTGTCCAGCACACAGTAGGTCTTCAATCAACGTCTCTGAGCTGAATAAGTTCTTTTTCCAAAATCATGCAGATCGCGAGTCTTCCTTTGAACACACATTGCATTTATTGTCAGCACAATCCACTAACGTGTTATATAACGTCTTATGTTGTTTTTACATTTTTAAAAATGTGTTGATCTCATCTTTCAATGAAGATTGATAAGCTTCTTGAGAAACAGGGTCACACCATGAACTGTTTTTCATCTATCTCTGTACCTAGCCGAGCTCCAAGTACATGGTTAGCACTCAACAAGTAGTTTTTGATTAACTCAAGAGAGATGACGCCAACATTTGCTAGAGTTAGGATCTGAACCTACAAAATCTAACTCATTTAAGAATCTACTGATTCTTAAATTTTAATATCATTAGAATCAATGCTGAAACAGAGATTTGTTTGCACAGATATTTTTGACATATGACTGTTAAATTATTTCTTGATTTTACTGGGTCTTGCTCCTACCCAAGTAAGAAAGAAAAAAGTATACAATCCCGCTCCCTATTTCAAATCAACTCCATAGGCCAGGAGTCAGCAAACATTTTTGTAAAGGACCAAACAGTAAATTATTTCCCAGTTTCTACCGTGCGGGTCATATGGTCGCTGTCACAGCTACTCGGCTACTATAACTTGAAAGCAGTTATAAACAATACGTAAACAAACAAGTCTGACTATGTTCCAATAAAACTTTACAAAAACAGACAGTGGTCCAGATTCAGCCCTCAGGCCGTAGTTCACTGATGCTTATCACAGTCCTCTGAATTCTCACCAGACGGTTCACGAGTTCTCACCCTAGTTCGGAAGGGCCAGCCAGTCAGAGAAAAGTTACTCCTTTTCCTAGTTGAAGGTCGTGACTAAAACTACTAAGAACTGCAGGGACTGCGTCCCTTGTTTGCTGAGCTCTCCTGTAGGAAGTGCTTACGCCAGTTGGCAGGCCCTTTCCATTACTGTTTCTAATTCGCTTGACAAAGTAGAGATCATTAGATCCATTTTACAGATGGAGAAACTGAGACTCAGAAAAGCTAAAGAAATGGTCCAAGGCCAGTGAGGTCACTTCAAGAGGTCTTGGAAATTTTTAAAAAGTCAGCTCATGGATACAGACCAGAGATGGAGCAGCTATCCACAGCTGGAACAGGGTCGGTCCAGCACCTCCTAGATTTTAAGACACGTCTGACTAACACGAGATGTGATACAAGCAGGCAATCTTTTAAACAAATCCTACCGATTCAGAGGACAGCATAGTTCCATACTGAAATGTGAATCTTTAAAGAACTTCTTATTTTGATGACATGGCAAAACTCATCCTATGGATGAAAGCCAACCTGATTTGGGGAGACCTGTATTGGGTATTTGTCTTAGCAAACTAACCTAGATGCTGTCCTCTCACAGAGAAAATCTTTCTTTAGGAAAATGGGTGGTGGGGGCACCTGGGTGGCTCAGTGGATTAAGCCTCTGCCTTTGATCCCAGGGTCCTGGGATCAAGACCCACGTGTGGCTCGCTGCTCAGTGGAGAGTCTGCTTCTCCCTCTCCCTCTGCCCCTCCTCCTGGCTGTGCTCTGTCTCGCAAATAAATAAGTAAAATCTTAAAAAAAAAAAAGAAAGAAAGAAAGAAAGAAAGTAGTGGTAGTGGTCTCAAACTTCAACGAGAACAGCAGTACAAATATTAATGATAATAACAATGAGTCAGCCACTACTGGAGAGTATACTATGTGCCAATCTCAGTTGTAAGCACTTTACATGTATTGACTCATTTAATCCTTAAGGCAATCCTAGGGAGTAGGTACTATATCTCCATTTCATAGATGAGAAAAGTGAGGCAATGTTTAAAATGTAGGCTCCTGGACCCAATTCCAGAGATTCCAATCGAGTTAGTTTCAACAGGGGCTCTGGAATATGAGTTTCTGACCATTTTTAACCGGATAGTAACCACTTGTAGAAATCTTGACTACTAGCTAGAATCTGCTTGATCTTGACTTCCTGACATCATTAGCTTACTCATCCACACTCACCGTTGCAGGTGACCAGGAAAGCTTCTTGTAGAATCCAGCCCACAGTCAGGCTGAAATCCAAGCTTTCACATCTACCTCTTTTAAAAGGGTGTATTGCCAATAGATGAAGCGCTTGGCAATTTGAAAATGAACGTAATCAGAAGTTACCCAGTAACAGAACCAATTACCCGCCTACTTTGCCATTTTCCTCCTCTGAAGAGGTAGTGGCTGAATGTGGCAATTGTGGGTAATTACTAAAGACACTTAACTCCTGTATATGGCTCTACTATTCACTTTCATGGTAATTTAAGACAGTATCATGATTAGGCCTGGGAACCTCCATACAGGCATATTAGTTTCTCTGCTTATTGTTTATAAATTAATAACATCTATAATAAAAGCCACTGCATTCATCACTCTTTTCTATTTATTTAAGGACTGTACCATTTTTGAAGTACTTCTGCCCATATGATGCCTCTTGATATTCACAACAATCCACAGTCTGCCTCACTATTGTCCCCATTTTGCTGCTGAAGAAACTGAGGCTCAGAGTGTTTATGCTGGTTCAAGGTCGAACAAATACTAAGTTGCGGAATCAAGATGCGACTCTGGACTGCTTTTTCTTCACACCGGTTGTCAGCACGGGAAGTACGTGAAGTCAGCAGTAAGTCATTATCTGAGTTATTATAAATAATAATAAATTATTAATGATTATTAATAATGGTATTAAAACACAACTGCTCTCATTAGATACCATGAGCTCAAATCAGCTGAACTTTATAGAATAAGAATGGTTCTGCTACCTAAAATCCAGTGACCTTTGGCAAAATGGATGGACTAGTCATGATTCTAAAATGAACAAGGACTTGCCCATATTAGCGCATACTTCTAGAATATAATATGTTGCATTAAAACTCTGGTGTCAAGGGTAGGATTCAGTGGGGGGGGGGGGAACAATCCTAAAGCTTAGGAAGGCCTGCGTTCTAGCCTGGTGACCTTTGACAAACCCCATAACTTCTCTAAGCCTGTCTCCATCCGTAAAATGGCATACAAAGTCCTGCCTTATCCAGCCTCATACAATTATTGCAAGGATCAATAAAATATTCCCCAAAAAGGCCCTCTGCAGATGATAGCAAACCACACAGGGACGCTATTTCTAATCTCGCACAATGATAATTTTCCTGCTTTTAGAACTGACGTCTTTACATTTCAAGAAATCATAAATAGACAGAATGGTTCTCTTAAACCAAAAAAGCATACTGAGTCTTGGCTGTCCTTTCGAAATGGATGCTGATGTCAGCTCAATCAAGAAATTATTAACCTCCATTTGGTTACTTAAAATAAACTGTACTGGCTGATTAAATGTGCTGAACATTTTCTCCAAGTAACAGTGCACATCACCAAGAAACCTTTCTCTTTCAGTTACACTTTGCAAATGGCAAATGCATCATTCAAAACTATTTAAAATCAATAACAAAAATCATTTCACTGTATATAAACAAGTTAATGGAGTAAGTGAAAACAAAGCAAATTTCTTAATGAGAGGACCCTGTTGCCCCCTCTAGGTGCCTGCAGTAAATGCTGGTTTCCGTAGGCTCTCCTCCAGAGGAGACTGCTGCTGCCATTCAGCTAATGAATGACTAACTTAGGCCAGGGGGGAAATGACATCACCAGGGTGGAAAACCGATCTGGATTGGGAAACTTTCTACCTGCTTTACATTTGTCATAATTATTTTGCACAATGCAGCCTGCATTTGCATAATTTTGAGGCGTGTCATTATCTCAATTGAAAATTGTTTTAATATGGCTGAATAATTCACAATGACATCAGCCAAAGTCCTAATGAAATATACAAGTATAATCATACAGCTAATTACCAGCCGTGTTAGCATTAAGAAACAAATCATGCATAATATTAGACGATGTATATGCAGCTGAGGATTATAAATAGAGCCATCTCCCTCCGCAAACCCCCTAGAGTTTACTTTTAAATGGCAAGATTAATTTTCTTAGGTATGGCTCATATAGCAGTGACGAAATGTACAGATCATTACAACGGCTCGCTTTCATTTGCCCTTAATGAACAATTTTTTAAAATCGTTTATTTACAAATACTGTGTATCTATGCATTATCAGCAGTTCTAACAGATGTAACCTTGGGCTAAAATGGTTTTTAGTCTTAAATGAGAATTCACTATTTAATTACACCGACAGAAATTAAAACTGGACCAAGTGGGGTCAACTCGGGGTCTTTAAAAATATTTCAATTTCAATTTAAAAAAAAGAAAGAGAAGGAGAGTGACCACAAAATATCTCATAAAACACTGAATAATTTCCTTCTGGGTTTAGTCAGAAGTCTATTAGGCACCAGCTCTTTTCTGGATATTTAATCCTTCCCTTTTCCAGATCACAGGCCATGTTGAAGTAATAAATTTGAAAAGCAAATAATAAGAAATCAGGAGGGGGAGGGGAAGAAGACAGCTGCGCAGGAAAGTTGGGTCGGGGGAAGGGACCGAGCTAGACCCTGGGAGGGGGAAAGAGCTCAACCTGTTGGTAGGGTGCAGGATTTTTCACAGTATTTCCAAACAACGCCTTTGTAAAATTGCAGGCAGACGTCGGGAAGTATGAACGTTTAAAACCCAAAGCGGGCGGGAGAGGGCGGGGGAGGGGGGAACGTTCGGGGAGGAGGGCGGGGCTTATTTCCGAAGAGGCAGATCTGAGGGCGAAGGTTTTGACGAACTCCAGTAATTAACCGGCATAGACCACTGATGGGTAATTCGATCCTGGGAGAGGGAGTGAACTGGCGATGCCAAAAGTACAATCAACTCCATCAGACCAAGGAATTCTGGAAGGACTGGCAGGCAGCTCCACGTTCCGGGATGAGTTAAACGGGGAACCATTCATTTAACAAAAAGATCCTTACATCTACCTCGAAAGCTCGAGGGCCTGGCACAGAGCTACCTGCCCTCAAAAGTCTCAGTCTGATCACCCTGCTCTCGCTCGGGCAACACAAAGCCTTGCCAGGCGGCTGCGCGCCCTCCCTCCCCACCGCACCGAGGGCACAGCCTCCCCAAAATAGTTCCCCCGGTGGGTATCACGGCGCTGAGGTCGGTCAGCTGACAAGGGGAGCCCGCAGAACTGCGGTCACACATGAAATGACAGAGCCGAAGGGAGGCGGCCGCCCCGGCGCCCGGTGACAGCAGCTCACCTCGGGCGTCCTCCCGGGAGCGCGGCTCGCGCCCCCGCGGCCGTCCAGAAACGTGCCGGCGAAGCTCTGTCCCTCCCCACCCTCCCCGGGAGCGCCGTCTGGGCACCGAGGCCGCCGGACCCGCGGGGCGGGTGGGCGAGCACACACCCCTTTGCCTTCCCCCCCGGTCCCGGTCCCACACATCCCCAAAGATTGCGCTGGAAGACGTCCACTTTGCGTGGAGTAATTGAAAACTAGAACATCAAATGGCTTGTCCGAGGGGGAGGGGGTAGGGGCGAGAGATAGTTGTTAATGCTTAACGTGTTTGTGCCGGTTACACGACCGCTTTGAAATCCGCCCGGGCAGATCTGCAAGTTATTTGAATGTATTATTCCAGTACCTGTCATTTATCACTTTATTCAACACGTCTTTGCCAACTCAATAGCTTTTGATCTCACTCTGCCTCCATTTCGTAATTTCCGCCCTCTTAAACATATCAAATACTTACTTAAAAAAAAAAAAAGTGAACAATATCGAAACCCACCGAAAGAAATCTACCCAGCCCCGACTGAGCCAGACGCGAAGGTAAAATTTTCAAAAGGCAAAAAAATATAAAAAGCATGTGATGTTCAAGCGGCAGTAGCAAGAGAGCGAACGATCTCTCTCTCTCTCTCTCACACACACACACACACACATCCTTGAACAAAACCCTTCTCGAACAAGTTATTTGATCTTGACTAAAATCAGCAGTTGGATCCTCTTTGTAAAGCTGACAGCCAAACTCTGACAATGGCAAAATACTCGAGCCCCAGCTAGTGGCGCTACCCCTTTAAAAAAGGAGTCGATCCTGCTCGCCTGCAGAAGTGAATACAGTATTTTCAAGCTTGCCCTGTAATAAGCATTACTGGGGGGTGGGGGGGTAATAAAGAAAGAAGAGAGGGAGATATAAGTTTACCACCTCGCCATGGTCGCTATTTCTGCCCTGGGGAGTGTCTTCTGGGAGGAAATAAAGTTTAGAGCTGGATAAAAGTTGCCGGCTGGTCCTCTCTTCCCACAACAGCTGGAGCTCCGCTATGCAAATCGGATCCTTTGGCGTACATCTTACAAAGAAAAAGTCGCCAAGGGACAAAATTCTTGGTTTGCCTTCAAGGTGGAATTGAAAAGCCTTGTAGAAAATGTAAGGTCCGTGCAAGCCACACGGTGAGCCGACCCACTGCAGGGGGAAAAAAAGCACCAAATAAATAACGTAGCCATCAGAGCACAAACATCTATTCCCAGACACATTTACACACAGACATCCACACTCTTAATACAGAGGAGCCAACAGATATAAGCTGGGTGGAAAAATAATAGAGCCCACAAATTTTCTGCCTCCCTTAAAAAAAAAAACAAAAACAAAAACAAAACAACAACAACAACAAAAAACTCCGGGCACCCCCACCGCCACCTCTCCCTACTTCTCCATCCGAGGCGGTAAAATTACATTATGTATGTATGATCAGTGCAGGGATTTTTTTAAACAATAAAAATGATTTGGGGGGATGCAGAGGGTAAAAGTTTGGTGAAAAGTTTGTGGGGGGTGTGGGTGGGTGCAGAGGTGTGGGTGAGTTGGGGGGCTGGGGGGTGCCGGGGGGTGCCGGGATCGGAGGAGCGGAGGAGAGCGAAATACCTGGAGTGAGTTGGGCTCCATCTCGACGTTCTGAATTGATTGAACTCAACATTCTCTCCAAACTTGTTGGCTTGAATGGATTGCATCAGGTCCTGGCAGGGAAAAACATTCTCTGCCTTCAGCTGGCGTAATGTCTCAATATAAAACTGAGCTCTTGCCTCCCCTTCGGCACCAAAATGATTGAAAATATGTCCTAATATTTCTCTGACGACTCAATTTTCAGCTCCTGTCAAAACTGTGTAGGTTTCCTTCCAAATGTGGGATGATCAAATTCATAATCGGAAGAAAGGTTCCGTCCGATCTCGGCGGGAAGCGGATGGATCAAGACAAAAAACATATAGAAAGGTTTGTAAAAATAAAATCCACCCTAAAACTGTGTGAAGATGAGATCTCCCTCCTCCCAATCTCCCTTGTCTGGGGGTGTCGTCTAATGAGATTTTTGGAGGAGACGAGAGCTAGCAAGCTCCGCTGTGCATCTGACAGGACCTGCTTGTATATGTCTAATATAAAGAACATTTCCTGCAGAGATTCCGGGGCGCTGCTCCTCTTTCTAATGCTCCTTAGCAGATTTGCTGTTATTAGACATGTAGATTTGTTTGATAGTTAAATTACGCTTCCTCACTGCCATGTTTTCGAGAACTAATCTGTTAAATTATCTTTTGATGCCTATTTACATGGAAGGGAAAAGTGGGTTATCGATTATATAAACATATAAATATTAATGCATTTGTTCGCTTCGCAAAAAAATACTCAGCCAAAAAAAAAAAAAAAACCAGAAAGACAAGTGAGCAGTGCACACACATCTCAGGATTTTGCAAACAATATTGAACGGACAGCGGCTGCATTTAGGGACTGGAACAATAAACGATGCATGATAAATCAATAAATGCGAGCAGCGAGTCTGCTCGGAATATGAATTCAGGCTCCCGGTTCTGCGTGTGCATTCTTTAATTTTGAAGTATATACACTAGTACGTGTTTACAATGCTGATGGACGCCAAGGGCGCTCTCAAATGATAATGTGTTTATATAACCCAGCGCTACAGGAATAATATACCGACTCCTACCCCACCCCCATCCCCTCCCCCGCCAAAAAAGGGAGGGGAGCTTCCTCAATAATAGTTTGAAACTGAAAAAATCCATTTGCAAACTAGTTAAATACAACCAGAAATTAAGCTGTTGAAAACCGGGGGCATGAACCGTAAGACAATAAAGGTTTTAAATGTGTATATTTATTGTTCTGGAGCCCTGGAGCATTGCGAGGTTTGCATGCACGGCTATTATGCAAACACAGAGAAACTTAAGAGCGACAGAACAAGGAACAGGCAGAGACTGCAAAGCCCTCGCTCGCTCCGACCCAGCTGCCCGTCCTCCGCCAGGCTAGATTGCATTTTCGCAGTGTTGATGTAAAATGGTGTACTCGCTTCCCCCACGCTCCCCACCCCCTTCCCCCTTCTCCTCCCACTCCTTCCAGCACCTCCCGCTCCCCCCACCCCCGATTTTATTATATTGGCACCAATCTTTCTAAAGTGGGTCTGGCATGCTAAAAAAGTAAACATGTACTATATGGGGAATAAGGTCTGTATAGTATGACAGTTGAAACTTGATCTGTGATAAAATTACAGGATGTTGAAATTACTAGTAAGCTATTTTTAACGCTTTCGCAACGTTTCACCTCTAGTCACAGCATCTAGTTGAAACAGGATTACTTTAATGAAAATTATATTCACATGGCTGAAGTTAATACACCCGGCAGAGCACAAATGCCTCATATTCAGTGACTTGAGGTGGAAAGACCCTCTGTGTGTATTTTTATGCCTTCTCATAACGTCTGCGTCCGCTGCAGAAAGAATTAGGGCACTTAACATTATCTAAACCACATTTTTGATTCAGAACATGGGGAAGTAATAAAAGGCAAGATCTATCTCCTTTCTATACACACAGAGATAAACGAAAGAAAATGGCAGATCCTCCAATTACAATAAGTAATAAAAGCCCATGCCAAAGAGCCAGTATTCTTAAAGATGAAAACTATTTTAATAATTTAAAGTAATATCACAACTCTGCACAATGAAGGACAATGTAACAATTCACAGTCTCCCATCTTTGCATTAGCCAAATTATGACTTGCACATCACTCTTTAATTATCTTCCTTGAAATTTCATCTGATCTTTCTATTTTATAAACATGGGTTACAAAGAGAAATTACAGCTCTCTCATGCTTTCTCTCTCTCTTTTTAACTTTATGATGCATACTGCAGACGTTTGATTAGAATAACCCATTTTGTTCATTTTTTTACATATGAATGGACTTGACTGAAGGGCATTTTACGTATTTTTTTTAATACAGGAGAGATGCCTAAGGCTTCAGTTAGTCTCTGTCCTGTTAGCGTAAATATATACATCCAGTTCAAGACATCCTATATTTAAAAACTTGAGTTGCAGTATTTTGACAAGATCATATTTGAGATCGACTCTGAGTCAGTTTCCTGTATGACCAATGCAGCAGCACTTATGCAGGAAACCTCAACAGAATGCCTGAGGGTATCCCTGGATTGTATATTAAATCTCTCTCTTAAAAAATACACAGCTCTTTAGAGCATCTAAGCAACTTCTGTTGGTTTTGGTGCTGTAAGTCTTTAAGTGCCTGTGAGGGACTTCATCTAATTAGAAACCCTGTTTCTATGTCTCTTCAAGGTAGGCGCTGAACTAGGCTGCTTGCTGCATAATCTCTCTTCTCGTAAACTCCCGATAAGGTTTTTCAGATGTTAACAATTGCAGGGATCTGGGTCTGAACATTTTTGAATATCTGCAGTCTTGTAATCAGATGAATGCTAAATTTCAAAACTGGATCAGAGGGGTATCTTTCCTCTTTTTACAGCACCAGCACAACCAACCCTCACGAACATAATAAAATCTAATAAATCAAACCTCTGGTCCAATCCTGTAAATGGCTTTTAAAACTACAGATCACAATGGTGTGTGTTTACAAAACAAAAACAAAACAAAAAAATATTCTCTATTTTACCTCTTTAATATGATGCTTGATAGGCACCTGTAAATTATCTGTGTAGCAAATATCCATACAAAGAAAGTTTCAATTAAGATAAGGAGATTGTATTGAAACAGTTCTTTGAAGTAATGTAGTTAATAGCCTGTTTGATTTCTGCTTGTGAGAGAGTAATAACTGGATTCAAGGCTCCATCAATCACAGAGGAGATGTAAGACTTGAGACACCGACACCCAGGGGAATAGAGGCAAACTCCCGCAGTGCAGGGTCCTTGGGCTAATGTAAAGTAAATACTCATAAACAGATTGAATGTTGTAAGAAGACAATCCATTCAGGACAGTTATAATCATGAAAGCAACTGCTTTATTTATCTATAAAAAAGCTTGTAGCTGGAACTCACTGTGTATAAAAGAGGAGTGGGAAAGAAAGCAGTATATGTTTATATGACCCACTATTTTCTGGGCTCTTTCTTACACTGAAACACAGGACCCTATACCCACACATCTATATTCCTGCTGCTTTGCTAGCCCAAAATCCAACTCTCTGTTTTATTTGGTTTATTTAAAAGGTAAAAAATAAAAAATCATTCTCACCCCCTCAAGGGGTGGGGGAAGCAGCAAACACATTTTTTCAGAGCCTGTGAATCGTTTCATAAAGGATCAGGAGGATTAAGTTAGTTGCAAAAACCAGCAGTGACATAATTAGGCAGCTTGGGCTATAATAAACAGGATCATAAAAAAAAAAAAAGTACAGTTTGAAGAAAGAAGGCAACCATTTCGAAAATTCAAACCTCTCTGCGCACCTCTGGGCCTTCCCCCTCCCCCAAATTGCAAAAGACAACTGAAGCATTTTTGACCTTGGCTACAATAATACTTCATGTTTTAGCACTTTAGTCAGCATTTTATCTACTAATTGCTACACACTACCGCATGTGGCTCGAATCTGCCACTGCAGCTTTCTTTCACTGGTGAGCGAATTGCTTGATAAAGACTGGGAATTCAACCTGGCTGTTTCCTTTCTTGCTCCCCCTCGTCTCCCCCCCCCCCTCCCTTTTCCTTTCCTCTTCCAGCAAGAAGCCGCTAATTTTTGCAGAAAATACCGCATGAATCAGAACAGGGACGGTGAATGGTTCCCTAATCTCCTTCCACCGGCTAAACTCGGGCCACTTTGGCAATCCCGAGGCAGAGGAGATGGGGGGGGGGCGGTGGCAGGGAGGAACGAGTGGGGGCGAACCCCGGGGAGGGTGGATCCTGGCCTGTTGGTGGACCTGATGCTAGGTGATTCTGCACATTGGTCCGTTTGCTAGTTCATCGCTGGAGGGAAGTCCGTGGGACTCCGTGCTGCCCACCTGGGGACCTTGAGTTAGGGGCTCTCCCGTCTTGCTTGGTTAGGAAGTGGGGTTCGAGGGGGTAGCCCCGGAGTCTGCAGACTGATTCGTGGATCGAAAAACCAGCACTGTCTGAGGGTCAGGCACCGCCTAGTCCCCTCCCCCTTCCTAGCCTGGCGCCGTCGTCAGCGGTGGGGGTGGGTGGCGTTATTAATAATGCGGCCTCCAGCAGAGCAGGCTCGCCAGGTCTTAGTGCAACAAGTCTATTGGTTTGAAGGAAGATAAACCGGGTTATACGGGTCATTGCTTTCCAGGAGACCTCTAGTGGTCAAAGGTTGAGCTACATCTTAAATATGGGGCTCGTATTTGTCGCCTGTCTCCTGGACTGTAGGTGGGCATGGGTCTCCAACTCAGGTCAAGCAGTAAGGTCTGTAGCCGGGTACACATTTCTCATGGACTTGAGACCAAAACCAGGAGGGAAGGGAGGCACTCAGAGAAGATCTTGCACGGAGGGATCATGGGATGCCCTTTGTGGACAGGGAGGCCCCAAGTTCCTCTGCCCTCAGTACAGATGGAGACTTCTTATCTTAATCTTGATTTTCCTCCGGGGCCTGAGATTAATTAGGTATTCTCAGGGAAGCTGGATTAAATTTATCCAAACCATTTCCAGTTATAGTAGCGATGCTGAATCTATTTTTCTAAATTTGTTTGTGAATGATAGCCAAGTCTCTCTCCCTCACCCTGATCTCAGATACACCCAAACCCCCTTAATTTTTAACAATTCATTGCCTTCAAATGCCTTGATATTTATGGGTTATTTGGTTTAGAAATAAATAAGCTTCATTTCTTCTTTTTTTAAATCGCACGTACTTCAGTGGTGTACATATGACATTTGACTAGATCATGACCTTGTTCCTCTACTGGGATGACACACCGTTTCATCTCAGGTGGTGGATGGGTGGTGGTAAGTTCCAGGCTCCTTATTCTTCCCCTTCGTTCGTGATCCACATTTGTGATCCACAATTCTTTACGAATTTGATCAAATTGCCCCTCAGCCTGATATTGCTGGGGACAGCTATCTTAGGTCATTCTAAAACCAGAGATCCTGGCCATCTGAGGTTTGTTAAAACATCTTCCCATACCTGATTTTCAAAAAAGAAGACAAGAAAATGTACAGACAACGGAGTCTTGGCTCTACTGGGGGACTCATATACCGCCTACTAAAGATTTCTCTGTGCGGTTTCAAATGGACGTTAATGATGCCTTGTATTTGGTGATTTATAACTTAAAATTACTTGACAGGCATTAAGCAACTCATTATTTAGAAGCAGAGTGGGTATGGTAGGTAAATCACTGGACCGAAAGTCAAGGGGACCATTCTTCACTGATTTCCTATGTCTCCCTGTCCACAGCTATAATTATCTGCCAGACTCAAACCCTAATTCTGGCTTTGTCAGGATTTCTCAGATAACTGTGGCAGAATTATCCAGACTGGTCATCTGTGGAGTGGCAGCCCCCTGTGCTAGGCCATCCACCAAACCCACGGAAGCGCCAGCAAGTCCCTTGGCTGCCTCCACCTACATTTTGCCATGCCACAGACTGATAATTTTATGACTTGTTATTACAGGTTGAAATATGTAAATGTAGTAATTCACTCAGGGTGTAAAGAGATCTGAGTACTTCAGAGGAAAAATAATACCAAGAAGAATAGTGAGATTGTTTCTGTTCTTGTCTTCAGTAAGCTTTGGCCCAACGAAATTGGTCAACCTTTTCACGGAGAAGGTAGGGGACCAGACAAACCTTACCCAGGGCTTTCACAATTCCATTCTCGAGGTGTGCTGGAACCAACTATTACTTACTCACCAGAGCTGATTGTTACATTTTCAAGAATTTTTCAAGTTGGCTATTAAAAATCTCTATTATTAAACATTAAATTATAAGAACTCACAATTAAGTATTGTATTAAAAACAAAGGTAATACATACTCAAAACTCATCACTTTCTAATTATTTTACTACATTTTACTATTATCTATATATTCTTGAAGTTATTTTTAGCTTTTGTATTTTTATAGTTGCAATACTATAAGATGGTGTGTTACTGAGTGTTCTCTTCACAATCTGTGTCTGTTGGCATATTGATGGCTTGCAATTGGCTGTGGTTGGGAGTATAGAGACCATGGAACTCAGCAAACATAACAAATCAGGGCTTGATTTTTTTTTTTTTTTTTTTTTTTTTTAGGATTGTTTAGACTTAGGAAAATGTTGGAGTAAAATGTTAACATTGCCGATTATGATGGTTATATTTATATATCAATCTGGGTCCTGGAGAGCCCAGATATTTGGTCAAATTTTATTCTAGATGTGTCTGTGAGAATTTTTTGGATGATATTAACACTTGAATCAGGGGACTGGGTAGAGCAGATTGCCCCCCTTCCCCCACCCCCCATATGGGTGGGCCTCATCCAATCAGTTGAAGGCCTGAATAAAACAAAAAGTCTGAGTGAGAGGGAACTCTTGCCTGAGTACTTGAGATGGGACATAGGTCTTCTCCAGCCTTTGAACTCAGACTAAAACATTGGCCCTTCATGAATCTGAGCCTGCTGACTTTTGGACTGGAATTTACACCATTGGCTCTCCTGCTTCTTCATCCTTGGACTCAGACTGGACTGCCCATCAGCTCTCCTGGGGCTCTAGCTTACCAGCTGCAGATTTTGAGACTTCTAAGCCTCCTTAAACCATGTAAGCCAATATATATATATACACATCCTATTGGTTCTGTTTCTTTAGATAACCCTGACTAATATATAAATTAACTTGAAAGTGTGTCAAGTCTGTACCAATTATACTGCGAATAGTACAAAAAAGTGGAGGAAATACTTGAAAGTTTTAACCTGATTCAGCAAAGAAGTTGCTCAGGTCATTTATGAAAGATTAAAGTCCTGAGATACATCGTTGTTTTTTCACTTTCATCTTTCTCCTTAGTATAAATGAAAAGATCAACTGACATTCACATTGAAACTATATTCACTTGGTTTTTGTTTGTTTGTTTTGTTTTTGTGGAACTATACTCATTTGTTAATGCAATCATAGGTTAGCTAGGAACACAGGAGTTCAGCAAATAGTAAACAAAAACAGTATATGAGAATAGATTGGTTATATGGAATTTACAGTGAAAAATATTATATATTTTATTATTGCTTGTACATTTATGCTACATTTCCTGTATATTAGCAAAATGTATAATGAACTTAGACACCCACATATTTGTATATATCCAAATCTAGATATATACATATGTATATATCTAGATCTAGATATAAACAGACACACACACATATTTTTTTTTTCTTTTTTAAAGAAGGGAAGCTAGTTAAATATTTAGAAGCACATCTCTGTCTAAACGGTAGCCTTGAGCCCGACATGCAACCCAAACTTCTAGAGCAAGGACTGGCAAATTATAGCCTACCACCTGTTTTGGACATGAGCAAAGAATGTGTTTTACATATTTAATTGGTTGAAAAAAATCACTAGGAGAATAATAGTTTGTGACATATAAAAATTATGTGAAATTCAAATTTCAGTGTCCATAAATACATTTTACTGGAACTCAACCATGCTTATTCATTTCTGTATTGTCTACGGCTTCTATCACTCTCCAACAGCAGAGGTGGGGAGTTGTGACAAGGACCGTATGGCTCTCAAAATCTAAAATATTTACTATTGTACCCTTCATAGCAGAATTTCGTACAAGTGCCCTGTTCAAGAATATGTAGGTATGTTCATTAGCTGGAAGTAGTAGACACCACCAAATGACCTCTTGAAGTCTTTCCTTGCCATTGGACCTAGAAATACTTCCTCCAGTAAACAGAGAAAATGGAGTACCCAGAATGGTGAGGGATTCAAATCATGGACTCAAGGGCAGAGCCAACGCCATTGCAAAAGTAAAACTGAAGCATGAGATTTCGCACTCCTTGGCTTGTGTTCCAACCACAGGATGACAGTACCTTTCTTCCCTACTGCCGGTCCTAAAGCACTGTATAATTTTGTTGGGCGCTGTTAAATATTTATTGAGTTTCCTCGTCCAATGTGGTTCGGTTACAGTGTGTCTATGTGTGTGATGGGACCCTTCAGGATTAAAGGTGCTATATAAATAGAGGATTATTTTACGACTTGTTATTGCAGGTTGAAATATGTAAATGTGGTAATTCACTAATGCTATATCAGTGCATATATCTGGGAAACAAGAATGCATTATCCTTCCATTTGAGTCTAACATCATTTACATCCTTTAAAAAAAAATGCCCAATCAATTTTTTTTTAAATAAGGGAACGCAGTGGAGGAAAAAAAAAATTCCTTTAATGCAATACTTCAGCTGAAAGTTTAATGACACAAAAGGCAGGCAATTCAAAGTTACAGTTCCCACAGCAACTGTAACTCTGCTATATAGCACATTTAGGCATAGATTTCACAGCATGTACTGCAATACAAAATACTCCACACTGGGCATGCAAGGGGGCAGAGTTATGGTTGCTATGGGTACCATGACTTTGAATTTCCAGATTTTTTGAGAGTTTAAATTCTCAACCAGAACATCACATTAATAGTTCATTTTTTTTTGCATTGAAAATAATAAAGGTTGTATCACTGTTTCCACTGCCAAACCTATCTCCAGCTCAGTCCACCACTTAGTATAAATACCTACCCAAACATATTCACCCTGCTTGCTAAAATTAAACACATGACCTCAGCCCAGGGAGTATTTTAGTTTGCAAATTTATATGTGATGACTTTCATTGGATTAACTCAATCTGCTCCCCCCTCCTTTCCCAAAATCACCAATAAATTCAGGTTAACTCTTTCAACATTCTGGTGTATTTTATCTGTTATTCATGGGCTGAGAGGATATGATAATCAGATTCATTGTGTATGAATGTGTGATGTATATATTTATAATTTATGCTCTGTCTACTTCCAAAAAGAACTGGAGGCAGCTAGCTAACTGCATGTAATCATTTATTCATTTATTCCTTGGACAGACCATGCAATTTTATGCCTTTATGCTAGTGGTCTCAGGACCCTTTTCACCTTTAAAAATTGTTGAGGACCTCAAAAACCTTTTGTTTATGGTGATTTTGTGTATAGATAGATAGGTAGTAGAAATAGATAGATATACACACACATTGATATTTAACATACTAGAAATTATAACTGAAATATTAGAAAAAATTTTAAATATTCATTAACTCATTTTAAAATAAAAATAAACTCATTACATGTCGGCATAACATGTTTTTTATATAAATAATAACTGTGTTTTCCAAAACAAAGAAATTTAGTGAAAAGAGAAGCATTGTTTTACATTTTACAAATCTCTTTAATGGAAGACAGCTGGATTCTCATAGCTGCTTCTACATTCAATCGTTTGAATAACTCAAGTCATGTAGCTTCTGGAAAATGCCACTATACATTTGAGAGAGAATATGAATGGAAAAAAAGCAAATAAGTATTTATAAGCATTATTTTAACCCTGTGGACCACATAAAGTGGTGTCAGGAATTCCCATAGGTCCCCTGACTATACTTATGAGAACCAGTACTCTCTGCATTTGCTTTTGCCATTCTTCCAAGCATATGCCTCTTTCTTGTCTGTAGGAAAACTCCTATTCATGCTTCAAGGCCCTAGGAAAAATTGTTCCCTTAGCTATATTCTTTTTTTTTTTTTTTTAATTTGACATATAATGTATTATTTGCTTCAGGGGTACAGGCCTGTGAATCATCAGTCTTACACAATTCACAACACTCACCACAGCACATACCCTCCCCAATATCCATAACCCAGCCACCCTCTCCCTCCACCCCCCACCCCCAGCAACCCTCAGTTTGTTTCCTGAGATTAAGAGTCTCTTATGGTTTGTCTCCCTCCCTGGTCCCATCTTGGGTGGGGGATTGTGGGGGGTAGGGAGGGAAAAAGTGAAACAAGATGGGATCTTAGCTATATTCTCATATCATTTTATACATGTGCCAATCTTAGCATCTATTATGTGTCCTTATGTATGTTTAAATGTCTAGAGTGCTGTTGTTGTTAGACTACGAGTTCCTTAAAAGGAACTATGTCTTATGCATTTTCTCTTCATTTTCTAGAATGGACCTGGTATCCCATATATATGAGGTAAGAGTTCAACTCAACAAACAAGTAATAAAATCATTCCCATTCACTGAGCCCATGATATATATTAGAAACTGTGTCCAAATTTAACCCTCATAAAAATGCTCTGAAGTTGGTACTATTATTACCAATATTTTTTTAGTGAGGGAGCTAAGTGAGGCTTACCCAAAGTTGAACAGCCATGGGTCTCCATGCCAAGAAATATGGAGAACAGTAAAAAGCAAGAAACAAAGTCTCTGCCTTAAAGCCATTTACAATCTACTTTGGGAGACAAGACATAATGCACAAATGAAAGGCAGATAACACTACACAAGTTAGCTAAAAACAGACCTCAGAGACTATAATTAAAGAAAGGCCCACTTACTAGAAATGGCTACTTACTTACCCAATGAGTTATTAAGATTCAAACTTTCCAGGGACATACTTCTATCAGAAAACCCTTGTTTTGGAATGCATACCAGATAAATGTGTATTTGTTTATAAATTATACATTTGCCTTTACACTAATCCGTTACAAATGTAATAATAGATACTAATATAGTCAAAGATATAAATTATAAAGAGTTGAAATATATATAAAAGACATCCTAAACTTTTGTTCAGCATGCCCACGGAGTAGGCACCTCACTTTGGGGCCAGTTCTTCTAGACAAGCAGCAGTCAACTTTGGCTGCCTGCCAGGCTCATCTGGAGAGTTTTTAAGATATGATGCTGGTGTCATGCCCCCAGGTCAATTAAATCAGAATCTCTGAGGGTAGGTACACAAGTCATAAGAATTTTTTACACCTCTCCACCAAGCAGGAAATTCTAATGTGCAATAATAGGTGAGAATCCCAGACTGTGATACCAGGGAGGAAAATCAGGGACTGTATCTTGGGGAAAACATCACAGAGAAGACGGTTTTAAAAGCAGCTTTAAAATTTTTACTTGGAAGTATTGAAAAGTCCTGTTTGTGAAGTCAGGTAAGATTCCCTTGAAAATGTCTCTTGTCTAAGTTAGTACCTGTGTTTTTATTTTTAATTAATTTATTTTTTTAAAGATTTTATTTATTTATTGGACAGACAGAGATCACAAGTAGGCAGAGAGGCAGGCAGAGAGAGAGGAGGAAACAGGCTCCCCGCTGAGCAGAGAGCCCGATGCGGGGCTCAATCCCAGGATCCTGAGATCAAGACCTGAGCCAAAGGCAGAGGCTTTAACCCACTGAGCCACCCAGGCGCCCCTGTGTTTTTATTTTTGGAAGCAGTGCCCGTTTGGAGTGTACCTGGCTTCTCATGGTCTGGAATTGGGGAGCCCTGAATTGTATCTTGTGCCTGGCTGATAATTTCTGCTGACCCCTTGGGCTATTTTTCAAAAATAGTAATTTTAGGGGTGATGATTTTCTGTTGTCGTAAAGTACCTTGTCTCGGGAAGTCTGTTCTTTGAGTCAATATATATGCCTAAATGGAATAAGGGGAATCATGATCCCCTCAGTGAAATCCTGAAATGTTTGTTCTAGAAGGCATTTTAGAACTGTACCCTTGTTTTACCTGTGAGGGAAACTGAGACCCAGAGATTCAAAGTGGTGTTGGATGACTTCTGCAAGGCAAAGCTCTGGGAAGAGAGGTTTGGCATATTAGACAAATGGTTCTCAAATATATTCCGCCTTCATAAAATGCCTCAAGCCATTCTGGGACAGGATATACGGGCAAATGGGGTAAAGTAATTGTGGCTCCTCATGTTTAGCTGATCTGTCAATGATGGGGCTGGGTTTACACATTTTTAAACAAATTACTTAGACTATTCCTCAACTCAAAGGTTAGAAGCCTCCCTGAGCGATCTGCAACCCCATTCTTGGGTCTGTTGTGACCAGGGTGGTCTAGAACCTTCAGTGTGAATAAAAAGGTTGAACCAGATGAAGTCTGAGGTTTCTTTCGATTCTCCCTGAATTTTCCGGGACTGCTTTCTAGGTAGTGTCACCCACACATGAGGACAATATTAGAACACAAAATTGGGTTCTAAACATCCCCGTTTTTGCTGCATAATAAGGAGAAGAAAGGTATTCTGGTATAATTTACATTTTGAGATTCAGACCTGAATTCCGAAGAATTCTGAAGCAAGTGTAGGCAAACTTCATCCCCATCCCACCTGCTCGACAAGGGTCATTACAGGTAAAAGACTTCAGAGCTGCTAGATCCAGGGGGACAGCCATGCTTGGACCAAGAAAATTTCATGTTGTAGACTTGTCAAGGCTTTTTTTTTTTTTTTTTTCATTTGGTTTAAATTGGGGTTCATGAAGTGAAAAACAGTGCACGAAACCATGTTTGTTTTTCATTCTTTAAGTCTTATGAAAATATTGGAAAGGTTCAAGTGTAGGAGCAGGCACAACACTTCATGTTCCTTTATGTCTTTGTTTATGCCATTACTCGTCTTAGATATCCTTCTCCTTGTCTTCTTCATCACATCTATCTGAAGAAGTCTAACGCACTCCCTGAAAAACATGCAAAAAATGTCCTAAATGCCTGCACATACTTGGTAAGTGCTAGTATTATCCACATTTTAGACAAAGGCACTGGGTCTGTTGCGCACCACCACAGAGAGGAGAAGAAACTTGCCTCAGATCACACAGCTAGAATGAGATAATGTCTGGATTCAAACTCAGGTCACCGGTCCAGTGTTTGTGCTCTTCATGCATATTTTACCATCTTTTTGATGACACTGTCAGGGATGTCACAGAGGAAAAAAGTCAAATATTATGAATGCGTTAAGCTTTTTTCTTCATTACTTTTGATTAAAAAAAAAAACTTAAATTAGGAAAAAATGAAATTAGATTTACAACCTATCAACCTGGCAAAGATTTTAAAGAGTAGCCAGTGTTGGGTTGGAAGTATGAGAATGGAATTTGCGCCAAGGAGGGGAGGGCCAATTAGTATAGTCCTTCTGAAAGACAATTTGGCAGGAAATAATACATCCTTTAAATACAGCATACCCTCAAACTCAGAAAATCTCTGTCTCTGAATGTTAAAGAAAATTTTGGACAAGGTCACAAAAAGGAATATATAATTTACACCAGAACATTGTTTAAAATAACACAAATCTGGAAGAAATATGAATAATGGAAATAGAGGATTGGCTATAAAAATCATGTCACAACCCCAGTAAGGAAAAGTACACGCACATTAAGAATGTAATAGAAACATGTTTATTGACATGGGAAGATATTAAAATACTGTTGTAAAAAGGAAATGTTTTTGGGGTGCCTGGGTTGCTCAGTGGGTTAAACTTCTGTCTTCAGCTCAGGTCATGGTCTCAGTGTCCTGGGATGGAGCCCCAAATCAGGCTCTCTGCTTATCAGGGAGCCTGCTTACCACCGCCCCCCCCCCCCCGCCTGCCTCTCTGCCTACTTGTGATCTGTCTCTCTCTGTCAAATAAATAAATAAAATCTTAAAAAAAAAAAAAGAAAAGGAAATGCTTTTAACTTAAAGCTTGACAAGTTTATGTCAATAATAGAATCGAGGCGATTATGTTTCTTTGTACTTTTTGGTAGTTTGAGAATTTGTACAATGTAATATATATCTCATACATGTGTGAGAAACCGCTCAGCCTTCCTTGTTTTAGCCACTGGCAAACTTGTGCAAATGTGCAGAACAGGCAGTGACTGTAACCGGAGATGGTTCAAAGTGAAATTAATAGCTAATATTTATTGAGCACTCATTATGTGCTAGGAGCTCCACTAAATACTTTGAATGAATTATTTCTTTTAATCTTTACAACTCTTATGATAGAAGCACTCTCAGCAGTCCTTTTTAGCAGTTGAAGCATAGAGGGATTAAATAACTTGCTCAAAGTCACTAAGGAGGAAGCTTCGAAGGGGATGTGAATAATCTGTAGGATTCAGAAACAAAAAAAATAAAGTTGACCCTTTGGTGTTAAGGCACCATCTCCTGGGGAATGGGAATTAGCTAGTTAACCCCCAAAAGAGGATAAGTTTACCTGGTTAAAAATTAAGCCATCCATTATTAGAAATTGAGATTAAGGGGATCTAGCATAGGTAAATAACTATATTGTGTGATTTTTGATGGCCAGTTAACTTTTCTACCAAATAGAAAGTGCTTTCCTGGTGGGCTTTTTTCCCTTAAATTGGATATGATACAAAGGGTATCTGATATGAGGAGGAGCCTAGAGTAGATCAATTTAATTCATTTTGGTAATTTGGGAATTTTGATTGGTTGGCTAGACACCCATCCCTCTCTGTCCCAGTTCCTCTCTATGAACATTTAATGTTCTCTCCTATAGCCCGAAGAGTCTCCTCCTTTGATATCTGTCTGTTTCTCCCAACTACTAGATGGGAAATACAGAAGTACTAAATGCTGAAGGAACTTTAGAACTTCTAAACAGAAGGGCCCTAAGGGTGGGAGTATGGTTGAAAGGAGAACTCTCCCAAGCTGTGTTTACATAGCACTTAGCACGAGAATGAGAAAACATTCATTGTGTCCATCAGAGAATGGGCCACAGATAAGTGACTTAGTCCTAAGGACAAGTAATGACTCAGTGACCAGTTGCAAAAAAAAAAAAAAAAAATGTGCCTAGCACCCTTGGGTCTCTGTCTAATCTCAGGGTGCCTTCAGACACAGAAAAATTGCTTTCACTCTTGCCATTGATGATCCTTAATATTCTATCTCAAATAGTGAGAACTAGAGTCTTGAAAAGACAGGAAAACCTTCATGACTGGCGTGAAGTTTTGTTCAAGACGGTTATGATCCTTGGAATGCCTCTACTCATCTTTCCCTTCCTCATCATTCATTGAAACCCAACTCAAGGACCCCTCTTCTATGAAGAATTCTCTAATGCTATCAACTGACAATTATTTCAGTGTTCCTGGAACTCCATAGGTAGCGTGTATTTCTTTTCTTGGCGGTGACTCTTCGAATAAGTTACATAGTTACACTGTTCTTCTCTCCAAGGACAGGAACTCTACTAAATAACAACAGTGGGAAAACAACAGCAATGACTAGGGTGGTGCAAACCTACTTATTTCAGTAGAGAGAAACCTAGTGATTTAAAGTTAGACCTAATCTGCCAGACTAAGCCTTCAATGCATAAAGCTTCAAATGTTTGAAAAGTCAAGTGTGAAAAGTGTTGAACTTATTCTGTGCAAGGATTGAATTGGCTTCTAGGTCAAGCGTGAGCTGTAGGAGATATGGGCTATAGACTTGGTTAGGTCATCACTAAGAGATATTCTCAGTTACTTCCTGGATACTCAGTTCTGTCATCTGCCAATGGGACAAATGACACAAAATGGCTCATACCTAACTGAACTATTGTGAGAGCAAAGTAAGGTAAGAGAAGTGAAAGGCCTTTATCCAAGGCATTACTGGGCATTTTTTTAAAAGCATAAGCCAAATCCTATGTCATAGAGGAGATTGCTGTTATAAGGGTGTGGTTAATACCTAGAATTCGTGTATGATCAATGAGGCCAAAGACCTGGAAATGACACCGACTAAGGAAAAGCCTGAGTGACTGAAGTGGGCATAGGGAGAGGAGGATAGCTCATATCCATTCAAGGGGGAAAATTAATATGCTGAAAAATAGTACTCTGGCAAGTTTTCTTAAAGTAACTGCCTGAGGTTTGATTTTTGAAACAAGCTTTTCAGGAAGAAAAATGGGTCAAATAAGTTTGAGTGAGGACTTATACTCACAGCCTTTAGAATGCAGGTATGACTCATTAAGAGGGACATAGGCAGGAAGCTTCAATTTTTTTCAAGGGCAGTAACCTGACCAAAGCTGAAACTCAACCCATTGCATTAAGATCTGACAGAAGAAAGAATATGTTCATGAACTGCTTGGGATTTCTGAAATAAGAACCAAAAAAGGAAAATTTGAATGATATTTATCCAGCGTTATAAAAGGGGAGGCTTTGATTTTGGCAGCCATTTCGGGAATATCAGTCCTTGGAAAGCTGGATTTTATTATGAAGAAAAGGGTTAATCAGGACACTTTTTCTGGCCATCCTTCCTCAATGCCATTCTAACAGGAAACAGTTCCATGATTGATTAGTAATGTCTGTCATGGTGTAGGTTGGGATGGGGAAGTTATGACACATTTGTCATACATTTTCAATCCTGAAATAGTTATGCAATGAATGATATGTGGTTAGTATAAAAGTTAGATGCAATTGTGTGTACTAAATTATAAAAGGATTTCACTACAGATCAGCTACCCCTAGAGACTTTGTGTCTCTATTCTTTGTGTGTTGTGAATCTCTGTTGTATAGCAGGGTGGAGAGATAGTCTGCTCCCAGTAATTTGTAACAGTCTAGGTCCTGATGCTTCTTAGTGCTATTCCCAGCACAGAGATGATATTTTTATTGCAATGGTTCATAATTCAGAATTCACGTATCCAAATCTCCAAATTCTGCACTGGGGTAACAGAGGCAGAAAAAGGAAAAAAAAAAAAAAAATCCAGTGCTTGCCAAGTGGCCGAGGATAAAATTGGTAGTGGAAAATTTGGATTTGCAAGCTATTAAGAATTTTTTACAAACAATGGAGCATTTAAATAAAATGAAGCTGAAGTCTTGCTAAACACTTGGCATTTTCTACTTTGTGTTCTTGTTAATGTTCTTTCTTACAGAAGGAATTTTTATCTATCTATTTTATTATTTTTATGCAGATAATTTCCATTTGTTCTACTAAGGAGACAAGAAAATTTTTAAGTTTTACTTGAGTTGAGTGACTTCAGTGTTCAAGAGAGGAGTCAGATTTATCAGTGACCAATTAAGTGGGATTTAAAGATGCATGCACTTCTTAATAGAAAAATAATAGGTCCTGGGTCGGGTGGAGTTAAAAGATAGGACAGAAGTATATGGAGGAGGAAATGAGAAACACTACAAAGACAAAAACAGATCTCTTCTTTGAGTAATATCTCTCCTTGTTGACCCTTCATTATTTCTGGTCTTTTCCCACAGCCAGCCAATAAGAAGGCAGCTCCCTGGGGAGGGGTTTTCATTAACTTGCAACTAGAGTAAGTCCTTCCCAAGAGTTCTGGTCACACACCTCCTCCTTCAGATTAGTCTTTTCTCCTACTTCAGATGTTGGCATTTCTTTCTGATCTTTGGTGTCTCATTTTGCCACCTGTATTTCCCCCCTGGTTACTATTTATTTATAGTGACTCATTTTTAAAACTTTTTATGACTAAAAGAAAAATCAGTGTCATTTGCAATGAGTAGAATGTAGGAAAAAAAATAAATACAGAGGAAACAAAAATGTTGAAAAAGTTAAAAAAAAAAACCCTCAACAATGAAAAGTAATTACTGATAAAATTATTGAGAGATTTACAAGTTTCTATTAATTTCTTCCTAAATTCCTTATTGAGAAGAATGTATCTATTTAGTAATATTAGTAATGGAGGGATAGTCAACTCACTGGTGCTTCTTTCCATCTAAAATCATGTAATTGTCTACAGTTTCTAGGGGGCCATGACAGTGTGGTCTTTAATCAGACCACACTGAGTTCCAGCTCTTACTGGCCTCCCAGTAAAAGTAGGATGATGATACACCTACTTTATAGGGTTCCTGTGAGGCCAGAAGGTAATTGTATTGGAAAACATATAGAGTATATTTAGGCAATTTCAGTGTTATTTCTTTCTACCAAGATGATATTTGTAGAATATCTTCAGTTTTGGACTATTTTGTTCCGGGTGGAGAACATTTAAAAAAAAAAACAAAAAAACAAAACACAGAATCACAGAATTTGAGAAATAGAAGGGACTATTCAGGAAAAAAAAAAAGAAAGAAAGAAACAAAATTTATGGGTTGTTTTTATTTTCCACTCAAAATAAAAATAGCTTTATTGAGTTCCATGGGAAAAATGTACTGGCTTACAACATATACTACCTACTTCATCGACTAGAAGAAAGTCAATGAGCAAATTCTTTGGTTGATAGTCATTCAAAGTTAATACCTGGGCATATTTGAGAAGCAGCAATGAGGTAGCATTCTAATCCTTTAGCTTTACATTCAAAGTGAGGCCAGTAGGTTGGATATCTCGGCCTCAGAGTTTCTTGTTTAGCAGCCCTTCCCCTCATTAATTATGAGGAAACAGACTCAGAGCAGCAAGTGTCCCCAGGATCTTAAAAAGTAAATAAGTCATATATAGTGACAACACAGAATTTTATCCACTGCAGACTCTCATCAAATGCTTATTAGAGAACAAATACCATTTGGCAGTATTGCATAGAATTCCATAATAATAGAATGTTCAATATGGAAGGAATTTCAGAGATCCCCCAATTCAGGGGGTCAGCATTAAGGAGTGATATGGGTCATAGGGCACAGGTAGAACCAGAGAGATCAAACTAGAAAGCGAACAATGTGAGACTTTAGACCCAGTGATGCCAGATCTGAATTCCAAAGAGAAGATGGGGGATTTGGATTTTTGGATTGTTAACTGAAGATGTCTTTATTTCTTGGCAACTAAGCAACTAAACTTCCCTACCTCTTCTCCCAGCCCCCACCCTCACCTCTGCCACACACACATACATACACACACACACCACACACACACACACACACACACACACACACACGAAACAAAAACTTCCATGTAGGTCAAATAGAAGGGTCCATGGTTTCCATCCACTGTGAGTGTTGCCATTTCAGAACCTCTGATTTGGTCCAAGTGTTTCTCTCCAAATGAGGAGTTGGAAGTGACTTAGCCAAGGGCAGATCAGATGTCTCTCTTAAAACCTCCCATAATAAGCTGATAGATCATTCATTTTAAGAAAGTATGATGGAGTAAAACTGTAATCTGATAATCCAGAGAGCAATGATTCTGAGCCCAACTCTGTTTAATTGTCTGTAACCTATATTATCCAAGCTGCCGAGCACATGAGGTTAAGAAAGTAGGCCACTACTACAGAGGTGGTACGGGTGGGTATGAAAATTAAGTGGAAGTGTTCATTGGTGCAAGACAGTCCCAGAGGGGAGCTCCTATTCCAAAACCGTGGAACAGCAGTTAAAGTAACATGGAAATATGTTTACCCATGTCTTAGGGAAAAAGTTGAGCGAGATAATGAGTATCATTTGCAATTCCATGGAAAGGAAACCCATACCTATTTTGCATTAGTCTTCAAGGATGGATAAATGGATGGATGATTTATTTATTAATGTGACAAATAATGACTGACCTCTTGCTCGGAACTAGTCATGGTTCAGGCACTGGGGACACGGCATGAACAAGGAAAAAAAAAAAAAAGAATCTCTGCCTTAATGTGACTTATATCCTAATGGGTTGAATGAGCTGCTTAGGCAATTCTCGACTGGCTAAATAATGGATCAGTTCTTCCATCCTTTTTAGTCATGTCGACAAGAACAAGAAAGTGGATGATGGCATTGGGAACAAAAAGTTGGCTGTCTTGCTCTTAGGCCGGTATTCTACTGCCAAGGCGATGATATGCTCGCTGATCTGGATTATGGCATAGACTTTTATATTTTGAATCAAAGCTCTAAAAATACCAGGAGGCAAAAGACATTATTAACGGGACAAGGCAGGGGGACTGATATCAATTTACTTCTTTGTTGCCCATGCCTCACTTAAAAAAATATCTGAAACCTAGTACAAACAGGGTGTGCACCTAAATTAAGCCCGTGGTCAGCTTTGCTGGGGAGAGACGACACATTTCTGTAAGTGATTCGTCTTCAGTCCTGTTGGCTCTGGCAGATTTATAGGGGTTATATTTTTACACACAAATTGTCCTTGAACAACTTCTCCACTACCTGGAACACTGCTCCCTCCTCCCTGCCTCTTGTCAGATGTGCCCATCTGCTGTCTCCCTCCCAGATTTTTTCTTTAATAACAAAGTAATTGTTGACATTGTAAGGAAAATCCAATTCTTGGTTGAAGTTTACGTTCCACAGGGTCTCTCTTTGGGGAGAAAATCAGCAGCGGATAGAGTTGCACATTCCTTATGTTGGGGCCAGCTCCCTCTCAAGCCTGCATTACCGTGAAACAACTGCACTGCCCTTTCCAGCTGGGTCTCTTTTCTCTCTTGGGAAGGATCGAGAAAGACTAATCTTTCTTGTCCTTCCTTCTAAGTGCCAGGGCTGCTGCAGGGAGCAGTGTTGCCAGAGGGTCAAGGAGAAGATGGTAGATGAGCCTGATAGGCCCTGAGTTAAGCTGCTCTGCCCACTGCCCAGTGGCTAGGTGATTTTGTGACCTTACAACGGGTCCTTTCTTAAACTTATCAGTATCTTGACAATGAGGGGAACTTGGAAGTCATGATCGTGAGTATCAGACTTCCTGTGGCACCCATGGATGATGACACCCAGCCGGGCCGAGTGGACTTAATGAAGATCTGATCTACTGTGGCTTTTTCTTTCTAGAAACATGCCAGCTGACGACGTGAAGGCTGACCCTTTGAGCATATTTCATTGCAGCAAAGTGCCTACTAAGTTGGTCTCAGTAGGTGAGAGGCCGTCTGAATCAAGAGACAAATTAGAAAAATGGTTAGGAAAAAGGGCTTTAGAATTATATAATCCTTGGTTTGTATCCCTGCTTTATCATTTTTTAGCTTTAGGACACTGAATAAGTTACTTAAACTCCCCAAACCAGACTTTCCTGCTGGTACAAAAAAAAGAAAAAAAAAAAGAACAGCTTCTACAATATATCTGGGAGTTGTCATGTTGTCCTAAGGGTTAAATGAGATGATGTGTTCCCCAATGGGCCCTCAATAAAAGGTAATTTTTATTCTTGCTATGAAGTATAAATTATAGAATATTTTCAGCAAATGTATTTTTAATTAAGAAATATCAGTGAACAGAATCTTCATGAGTAGGCCCTTGTGGGACTTGCCATAACAAAGCAGTAAAAATATTTCCGAATTGCTGTATTACTTATTTATAGGAAGACGTCACTTTGAAAATATTTCTTAAAGTTCTGAGCAAAATGCTTTGAAGATTAACTCAAGAGTAGGGTCAATACTCCCCTTGAATCCTTGTTTACACACTCAGTCCTTATTTTGTAACTGGTGCAAAGGCACGTTTAGTTTAGCTCCCTCCATGGAGTGAGAGATTCTGAATTTGCAGTGTCTTAATTCCTGAGACTTTACTCTTATTCAAGCCCTTAATTCCGGAGAGATCCCGCATCTTTCAAACATGAAGTAATGTAGGCTTACATCCAAGATGTTTGACCTAGAAGATGTCCTGTCAATGACAAGATTTCGAGGCATAGGTCTTTGGTGGTGATCTTCAATAAGATAGTGATAAAGATACTGATGATAATACGTCCACTATCTGTGGAAATGATTTCATTTGTGCCTTACAACAATCCTGTGCAGCAGAAAAAATGTATATATAATATATCCCACAGTTTACAGTTGAGGACACTGAAGATTAGAGAGTAAGTCACTTGCCTTGTGACACCTGCTTCAGTGCCTTACAAATTTTCTGTAGCTATTTAGCTGCAGAACTGTTTCAGAATTTGAAATGTTTTCTGGAAGGAAAAAAAAAGGAATCAGAAAATAGCCTACCAACCTCTCTCTCCTGTCTTGTCCTGACATTCAGTGATCCCAAATCTGAGACAAGCTTCTTGGACGATGCCCGTGGTGGCACAGGCAGATGGTCATGAAAGAGTAAAGCTCCTTGGTTCCATATTTCTACATGGCCCTGAAGTTTAGCAAGAATTGGAAATGAGAGGTGCCCGCCTAATGCGGACAGAGCTGCCGTGGCGAGTGAAACCCTGACCCCAAGGATGAATTAGCATGGCGCCTCAGACTGATGGGCTGTGTTCCCTGCTCACCTCTGGCTGAAATTCTGTCTCTTGACTATCAGATGTACCCGGGGATGGGTAGAGTCTATAAAAGAGCGAGAGAGCGGATGTTGGTAATGCTGGTTCGCACAGAGGAAGCAGGGAATGAAACCTGTGTTTCTAATGTGAGGAATGAGCGAAGTGGCCCGTGGGACATGGGGGCCAGTTTTATAAAGCCCTTTTCTGCAGTCCCCAAGACAGATTATAATCCTTTGGATATAATGATATTGAACATTCTTCTCTGTCTTACTGGTTTTGAGCACAGACACACACTAGCAGGAACCTAGTTAGAGAGATACGGGAACATAGTCATTGACAACTGTTGAGTGCTGGGGCACCTGGGTGGCTCCGTCATTAAGGGTCTGCCTTCAGCTCATGTCATGATCCCAAGGTCCTGGAATCGAGTCCTGCTCAGCGGGAAGCCTGCTTCTCCCTCTCCCACTCTCCCTGCTTGTGTTCTCTCTCTGTGTCTCTCTCTGTCAAATAAATAAAATCTTTAAAAAAAATCGTTGAGTGCTTTCTGCTGACAGAACACCTCTCCACATGCATACGTGCTCCCTTTATGCGGTAAGGCAACCTCTCTCTGTTCCTTTATCAATCTTGGATGAATAAACAAAATTGTGCACATAGTTGGTATTTTTATCCATATTTTACAAATGAGGGAACAGAGTGATTAGGGGACATGCCTGAGGTCATGCAACTGGAATAAGGTGATCTGGCTGAATCTTGTGACCCTTCCATTACACCAGTGTGCGTTCTCACTGACACCTTATCAGTGCACCACTACATGCTCTTGGTGACACCCTTGTCACTGCAGAAACAGAACTTTATGTTACAAAGAGATTTAGGCCATGTCAATTCCACAGTCGTCTTTGTCTATAAAGAAAAAGGGGAGGAGTTTAGAGTCAAACACCTACACAGACATATGATCTTTGCCTCCAAAAACACTTGAATTTCATCTTCTTGTTATCTGCTCTCCCGAGATTGTACAATTTATGATGTATAAAGGTTTAGAGATGTACGCAAAGTGCCCAGGAAAACACAAACGTATTCAAGGAATGGCAAGGCGAGGTGGTCGTCATAGAGAAAGATCTCTGTATTGGTTAGGGGTGTAACAGCTTCTGGAACAAATTCTAAAATATTAGAGGTTTAATACCATAAACGTTTCTTGGTCATTTAATGGACTCATCCAGATAGTGCCCATTATTAATGGTAGGTGGTTGCTCCATGCAGTCATTTTGATATCCAGATAAATGGAGGCTCTGCCATTCTGAACACGTGGCTTCTCAACACAGGTCATGTTGGGCTTCAAAAGAAGCAGGCAAAAGAGAGAGGAGAATGGGGGAATGGCATGGGGGAACTTTTACGGGCCAAGCCTGGAATACAGTATTTACTTCCCACCTACAATTGTTTGAACTCAGTTGCATGACCGTATCTGCTGCAAAGCATGCTGGGAAATGTAGTTGTGTTTGCAAGAAGAGGAAACATTGGTGACCAGCCAACCATCTCTGCCACAAGATCCAAAGGCAGGATGGTCACTACAGGGAAGTGACAACCTATTCAGGTTGAAAAATTCCCATGTGGCTGCCCTTTAGATGGAGTTCTTAGAAGATCACAATTCTTGGGGTACCTGGGTGGCTCAGTTGTTGAGTGTCTGCTTTCGGATCAGGTCATGATCCTGAGGTCCTGGGACTGAGCCCCATGTCCAGCTCCTTGTTCAGCGGGGAGCCTTCTCCTCCCTCTCTCTCTGCTCCCCCTGCTTGTGTTCTTTCACTCCCTCTGTCAAATAAATAAACAAAATCTCTAAAAAAAAAAAATCACAATTCTGAACAATAGCTTTGACAAGGAAGAGTGGGGAAAGACAAGGAAGGAAAGAAAGAATGTCCAAATGATGTCCATCCTTTAGTACCCATATCTTGAAGTGTCTCCTGGTCAGCTCAGCCAAAAGGGATTGTTTCCTCTTCTGGATTCCCACACCTCCATTTCCTCACCTTCGATGCACTCAACAGCTTTTGAAAATCAAGCTCACTCCCTTTTTCTTCACTCCATAACCTTTGAAGTAGAGAGTGATTTCTGGAGTTACACACTTCAGTTCCACATCACTCCTCCTTCATTTACTTTGTGACCATGGATGGGCAGGCCATCCAGCTTTATCTTAGTCTCTTTATGTACACAGTACAGCCTGCTTCCTATGGGGTGTTGTGGATATTAATTGAGGTAATATGTGTGAAGGGCTTATAACAGTGACTGGTATCTAGTAAGCATTCAATCGTTATCAATTACTAGTATTTCTTTTTTCTTTTTTTTTTAAAGATTCTATTTATTTATTTGACAAAGATCACAAGTAGGCAGAGAGGCAGGAGGGGAGCAGACTCCCTGCTGAGCAGAGAGCCCAATGCAGGGCTTGATCCCAGGATCCCAGGACCCTGGGATCATGACCTGAGCTGAAGGCAGAGGCTTTAACCCACTGAGCCACCCAGGCGCCCTCAATTACTAGTATTTCGATGCTGTTTCCAAGTTCCTGTAATCTCTCTTCCATTGATTTCCATGGGCCTCTCTTGGATCTTTTCATTCTTCTTCTTCTCAGTCTCTTTTGAAGGATCTCATTCCACTGCTGACAACTGAATTGGGAGTTCCAAGAATGTGCTTTCCTCAGTCTTCACCTCTTTCTTCCTTCACACTCCTTGGAGACCTCATTCACTCCTATGCCTCCATCCACAGTCTGCATGCAGATGACTCTAGAACTGTATCTTGGCACAGTTACCATCTTTCTAATCCAAGTTAGTGTAGTGTAACTAGGGGTCAAACCAACATTTCTATTCAGGAACGGCACAGCCAGAAATATCTCAACATGTTTGAAAATGAAACCCATAACCCTTCTCTTCACTGTTTGCTCTTCTATCTATACTTCTGAAATGGAGGAATGGCGTCATCCTCTGCTCTACTCCTCAGACTAGAAACATGGGAGTCCCTCTAGACTCCAGTCTTTCTCTCATTCTCAATATTCAAAATGTCACTGTAGAGGACGGTATTATTACTTTCTCTCTCCTCAAATAGTTACTACCCCCTTAACTGCTCTTATCTTTATGGGATTTCTTCCTCTACAGGACCTCGCTTTCCATGGCAAGAATGCATTCCAACTATTGGCATCAGGCTTTGCCGTGTGAGCTGCTTTGGCCAATGAAATGTGAGCAGAAGTGTCTCATTCTCTGAGCAGAAGCTTTAGGGACCATTGCTTTTTGCCCTCTGCCATGAGAATGCAATGTCCCCAAAAGGTGAGGATCCCTGAGCTTATGTCTGAGAATAAAGAAGACTCATGGGATGGAGCGGCAGTTGTCCTGCAGTGGGCGTGCGGCATGAGTGGGAAATAAACCTTTATCATCCTAATCTGCTGATCAGATGTCATCTGCAATTACCAGGAAGTATGGGAGTTTGGGAAATAGAATATTGCTAGTATACTTTGGTTCTGTTGTCTGCATGGGGCATGGAAGAGACGAACTTGAAAATGAACTGGCAGGTCAACAGGTAAAGTTAAAAGGGCATATATAAGCTCCAAATCTCAGGACTTATGGAAAATGGAAGCATGTGTCATCTACACCGATAAAACTCAGACTGAGAAGGACTTTGAGTGCCACAGCTGGGTTAAAACTTGGTCTCTTATGACATGGATGGAACTAGAGGGTATTTTGCTTAGCGAAATAAGTCAATCAGAGAGAGACGATTATCATATGATCTCCCTGATATGAGGAAGTTGAGAGGCAACGTGGAGGGCCTGGGGGGTGGGGAGGAAAAGAATATATGAAACAAGATAGGATCAGGAGGGAGACAAACCATAAGAGACTCTTAATCTCACAAAACAAACTGAGGGTTGCTGGGGGAGGGGGGTAGGGAGAGGGTGGTTGGGTTATGGACATTGGGGAAGGTATGTGCTATGGTGAGTGCTGTGAAGTGTGTAAACCTGGCGATTCACAGACCTGTACCCCCGGGGCTAATAATACATTATATGTTAATAAAAAAATAAAAAATTAAAAAAAAACTTGGTCTCTTCTAATAATACAAATGTTTCTAGAGCCATTAAATGATTATGCTTATAATGATTCTTATGGGACAATTGTTTTTGACCAAACATATCCCTTCCCTTTCAGTCCTTTAGCAAAGATTATTTGAAAATCGTACTCTGCTCTTAGAGATTTTTGATAATCAGATTTAGTCACAAATGATAGGGACCCTAACATGACTTATTAATTTATTCAACAAATATTTATTAAGCACCTACTGTGAGTAGGTAATCAAGATGTGTCAATGAACAAAACACGGGAAAATTTCTGTCATAATAAAGTTAGCAATCCAGTGTAGGTGACAGACAATAAAGTTTAGTAAAAGGAAAGTAGACTCTGGGAATTGTAGGCAGGGAGGACAGGTGGTTACACCGGAGCTGACGGAAGAGGAGATGGCACTCCAAGATATTCTTCCAAAGACTTAAAAAGTGAGAGTAGGAAGGCAGGTAATAATATGATGAAGATGTTGAGATGTTGGGTCATTGAGGCTTTTTGTTTATTTTATCGATTTAAAAAATGGAAGATAATAAAACCTATTAGAACTCCAGGAACAATTTACAGAGAAGTAGAAATGGGAGAAGCAAGAGGAGGGGGAACTGGAGGAGCTTGCCACGTGCTTTACTCTGTGTCCCTGGGCCAGCTGTTTCAATTCCGGGTCGTGGTCTCCCTGCTTCTAGAATATGGATGTTGAACCAGATCAGCGGTTTTCAAACCATATTCAAGAGCTTTGTAGGCTTTTAATTTGAATTTTGTTTTAAAATTGATTTCTATTCAATTTTAAGAATTATAGTAACAAAAACCATAGTCTCCTAAATCCTGCATGCTACAGCCTATCAATCTTATGTGGCCATGATTCCTTGTTTTTGTGAAGGCCTTGGAATACAGTGTTCTCTGACATTTGAGATTTATTTGTTTAAAAAAATTTTTTTTTTTAATATAGGCTCCATGCCCAGCATGGAGCCCAACATGGGACTTGAACTCATGACCTTGAGATCAAGACCTGAGCCATCCAGGCACCCCAAGATTTGACATTTTTATTTATTTATTTATTTATTTATTTGACAGAGGGAGAGAGATCACAGGTAGGCAGAGCAGCAGGCAGAGAGAGAGGGAGAAGCAGGCTCCCTGCTGAGCAGAGAACCCAGAACCCTGGGATCATGACCTGAGCTGAAGGCAGAGGCTTTAACCCACTGAGCCACACAGGTGCTCCCATTTGACATTTTTTAAATCAAGTTTTCTGTTTATACTTTTAAAAATGTGAAACTGCCACTTTTTTACACTGCTTATTTGTGCGAGAGATGATGCTTTCAAAAGCAACACACTAGATGCTGAGGCAGATGTAAGACTGTTAATTGTCATTCGTAAATCCACATACCAATATTTTATACTTACCAAATCAGTCTTATCATTATGATTTGACGGTTATGCAAAAGGTGAAATGTTAAAATCAGGACTTTTCCTTGCCTGCTTTTAAAATAAATTTATGGTGAATACCGTTAACATCTAATTTATCCGTTGGGGGTTCTATATATGATTTCATTGACAAAATATTTAAAGTCTGAAAGCTACAGGATGGGATAATCTCTAAAATTCCTTTAAGCTCCATCAAATCTACAATTCTGTTGACCAAACAACATAACCTGGATTTATAGGATAATTGCTAGCTTCCCACTTCACTTTGTAGTTGGAGCAAGCTTTTGAGCGAGAAGAAGGGAGAAATGGCTGAGTGTGGAGGAGGGAAAATTCAGCTGAATTTACTGAAACCAGCTCAGCTCTTCCGGAGAATATGCTAAGGAACCAAGGGGCGGGCTTTCTATCACTGTTTCCCATGGTGGAGTAGGACGTGGATTCCCCTTGGTGGGCCATAGCTCTCTCTCGTAAATGACTCTAATTCTGTGGGTCACATGGAAATAAAACACCATCCAGGAGTTGTTGTGAACTGTACCAAACTGAATTCTGTTATCTAACTCAACCCCTAATTTTCAGTCTGTCAGTGTGTAAGTATATGCTTTTTGCTTCCTCTGGATTTGCATAAACTCCAGTAATCTTTTTTTTTTTCCCCTTGGTTGATAATAGTGTTTGTGTTAAAATCACACCTTCTTTTGATTTCTTGCATGCATATAGGCTTTTCTCCTGTTTGTGGACATAAGTGCTTTTATCTCACTCTGCAATCAGTCACAACCCAGGGTGGAGGCAGGGAATGTTTGGTACAATATTTCCTATATAAACAGTTTCACTGTAAAAGGAACAATATGGCTCTAATTTTGATGTATGATCAGTTTAGAAATATGCAAACACATTTGAATATACATCCTGTACATGACAACAGCAATGTGAAATTGGATACACAAAAGGGGTTTTTTGGCTTTTTTTTTTGCTATAGTGATTTCCCCAGCCCTCCCCCAACCAGATAATATCAGCTTTATTTCCAAGCTTTTAAGTGAAAATGCTGCTTTGATAGCTTTCCCAAATTGATAAAAAATATATGTAGTCAAATGGAATTTTTTTTAATGGTCAAGTTATCCCCTGGCACCCACACTCTATCTTAGTCTGAATACAAATAAAAGCGGCTTAAATTGAAGAGGGTTTAAATTTTTCCAATGGAACTGCGAAGTAAAATTGGAAGTGTCGGGGGTAGACATACAGCTCAGGGGTATTTCAGATGCATTTGTTCTGTGTGACAAAAAAATCACTTGGATGATTATGTCCTATTCGACTGTGCAAGGTGGGAAGGGAACATTTGTCCCTCTGGTTTGGTCACGAGCTACCGAGGTGTGGTTTAGCATTGGTCGGGCAGCCTGGTGGTGGCCCTGCCTCAGCTTTTCTAGCTCTTTCCCACAGTACAGCTTTGGGATTGAACAACAGAAACACAGTGATTGTAGTTGTAATCTGGCTCCTTACATTTTCAATAGCGAATAAAGATCCTTTTCCTAAAAGGTAGAAGTATCACCCATCATGCTAAGACCTTAATATCACTGCTATTTCTTGCAAATTTACTCAACACCAGAATTTACTGAGACCAGCTAAGCCCACTTGTGAGGTGGATACTATTATTCATATTCCTGTTTTTCTGAAGCAGAACCCGAGGTTTAAAGAGACTGTGTAACTTAGCTAAAATAACATTCAGGAGGGGGTCTACTGGGGATTAAAGCCCAGTGTAGTGGACTCAGGATTTCACTTCTATGCCAGACTGTCTCTTCAGCTCTAAGGCACAAAACGTTTAATTTTACTATGGTTTTTTTGGCTTTGTCCATAAATATGCACAGTTTTTCTCATGTGAAATGAGAGTGAGTGTACATAAACGCACACACTGGAATATATTAAAATGGGAATATTGGAATATTTGGAATATCTTTTAATCGTCTTACGAGTTTCTGATAATTGCTTTACAGTCTTCTTTACTATAATTTTATTGTTTCTAATGGGTAGGTAGTCCATCTTAAAAAATATATATACTGTGTGATTTCAAATTATGTGTTAAGCATTATGTTTTTATATACACTAGGCATTTTGTCCAGCCCCCCTCCAAAAAAAAAAAACCCATTAGAAATATGGATCATTATCTCCATTTTACAGGCATGGAAGCTGGGAGTCACAGGATTTACAGGATTTACGGAACGGACCCAAGACAGCACATCTGGTCAATATCTGGGAAGATATGCAGGAGAGACTTGACTCCATAACCTATTTCTCGAGTTATTGCTCTGAAACATAGATTCCCAACTCAAACACAACAGGTGGGACGAGAGGCGGAGTTACAGCCAGGATGCTGGGAATTACACATAAGCCTATATCCTGTTGTGTCCGTGCAGCTGTCTATCCGGAAACTGCCTTCAGCAAATCAGCAAACCAAAATGTCCGATACTCAGGGCATGGGGAGGTATCATATCCTCTGTGGGCCATAAATGTACCATGTTGATGGCAGATGAGCATAACACCCAGCACGGTCTCTTCCCGGTGAGAGCTTATCCCATGGACTACAGTGATAGGAGGTGTGCTCCGATGGGGTGTTTTGGTGGTCGGGATAGATTTGGGCAGATTTCTCCAGGCCCAACCACCTGTCAAACAGTATGAGTTTGCAGGGTCTTGCGTCTCCTTGGGCTCTGGGGACAGAAGGACAGAAAGCATCTCAAGCGTTCAATTTCAAGGCTTCCTCAGGGGAGCGTGTGAACAAGTGAGGCGTCCCCCCACCACCCAACACAGTTCGGAAACTCTTTGCCTGCAAATGCTGAGTCCTAGCTATTTTTTTCTCCTTCCTGCCTTTTCCTGGTGTTTTCCTCTGTATCTTCATCCGTGCGGGCGGTTACAACAAGCGTATCATAGATTGGGGGGCTTAAGTAACAAACTTATTTTTCTGAAGATTCAGTGCCTGGTGAGGGCCTGATTCCCAGTTCACAGACCGTTGCATTCTCTCTGTGCCCTCACAGAGTGGAGGGCAGAGACTCAGAGCCAGCCCTTGTGACTATAGGGGCACTAATCCCATTCATAAGGGCTCCACCCTCAATATGTAATTATCTCCCAAAGTCCTCACCTCCTAGTACCACCCCATTAGAGCATAGGATTTGGACATAAGGATTTGAGGTAGGGGTGGGGGACACAAACATTCAGTCCGTAACAGTAGGGTTTCCCAAAATGTGTTGTGGGGATGCCTGGTGGTGTACCTGAGACCATTTTTAGGGGCACCTGGATAAACATTTCATTTTAATGGCTATGTCCTTCTTTTAATGTATATTAGAAACACACATAGAGCAGCTCATTAAACAGTGACATTCACTGAATTCAATTGCATAGGATGAGGCTGACCTAAAGGAAAAAAGGGAATCATCTGAACAAAATATTAAATAAATAATAATACAGGCAGTATTAGGATGTGCAGAAACCCTGAAGGTGGTTTACGAGTGATAGTGGTTTGGGTAACACTGCTTCCAAGTGCTATTTCCTGGCCTTCCCTCTCTTTCTACACGGGCACCTCAGCGCCAGGCCTTTGTAATCTTTCCAGCTGCAATGCTGCCTCTCTCATCTTTTGAATCCACCCCCCACCGTGGCCCCAGTGCATGGCCAGGGACCCAGCACAGAGCAGGAAGTTCTGCGGGGACCTGGGGTTCTGTGCTTGTGAGATGGCAGGCCAGCTGACCTGCGGCCTGCTTCCTGCACTGTGCCTCCCAGCACCGAGTTCTGGGATCCAGGGCCCCCGAAATCTGATCTTCTCCTATGAGTAGGAAACAAGGGACAGAAATAGAACAAGAAATCTTGAACACAGATAAAAGGCTTTTTGATATTTGCATGAAATATGCTTCTTAAAGAGGAACTATTTTTACAGCATTATCTATAAGAGATTATAGGCAAAAATTAATTTTCTAAGTCTTTCTAGTTAAAACAGTCTGTGCACAGAAGGAATTTAAATTCCTCTTTTAATAAAAAAATATGCATTGTCCTGCAGGCAAAGGGCTAGGTGGTTGTTGTTATTGTGTGTGTGTGTGTGTGTGTGTGTGTGTGTGTTTAATGTGATTATTTTGTGATTTCTGAGGCCAAGAGTAATTTGTGAAACGCTATAAAGACTGCTGGGCTTACCTCACTGCATTCCTGGCTGTGTCTACACTTCCTCATAAAGGACTATTTGGGATGGGGGTGGAAGGCAGAAATATTACAATACAGCAATTGAATAAAGTATTGTAAATCCATAGAATCTAGCAAGGATAGGAGCTAAAGCTTTCTAGGTGAAGGAATTAAGAGACAGGCAAGGCAGGTCTAAGTGCCTGAGCTAAATGAATAGAAAGCCAATAATTGAGTTTAGGACTAACTGAGAGTTGAACCAAAGACATTTGAAGTGTTAATTTATTAAATAACCCTTTGCTTTTATGGCTTACAATAAAAAATATTTGTGGTCAGGAAAGTTAGGAGACAGGAAACTGAAGTCTTCTAAACCCATTTCTACACTTGGAATGAAACCAAACGGCTGTCCAATCATAAACCTTATGCGTTTGTTTGCAAGAGAGTGGAGAGGGAGAAAGACAGGGTAGCAGTATTTGATTTCTATTTAAAGGGCCTCTTTTCGCCCTGGATTGCAGTCCTAACAGGGTGTCTTCATGCAGCTTCGAGGAGACTGCTGTGCCCCTACCTCCGTCCCGCCTTGATCCCTGGCACCCACCCTCTGAGACGACGTGCATGCATTGGCTCAGTTTCCCGCTTTGGTGAAAATTCACAGGGAAGTAGGGAATGGTTTAATGATCAAAGCTGAACTTGATCTGTATCAAAAGGATCCTTTCCATCCTGGAGATCTGAGCCACTTGAAAATAGTTTAGATCCAAGAGAGAGACTACCCAACTGTCCACACAGGCCAGCTTGAAAGGAGACTGGGGCAGATCACCAAACATGACTTGCCTTTAACAGGACAGAACAGTGTGTTTGAGGGCGAGCCACGGGCCTTAGGCTCCTTTTCAACAGGGGCTGCATCCTGGTCTAGTCTCAGTGAAGAATCTGATGGGGAAGACTCCCCAGAAGCCAGGACAAAACTATGAATTTCTTAAATGCTTGGATATTGCTGAGATCTTTAGTTGATGGATGAAGTAAAATGACTTGTCTTGGTGTGTACCCACGCAGGAATGAGACTCTGAGTCTTCCTTGATAGCAGAGTGTGAGTGACTTGGCCTCTCTAAACCTCCGTTTCCCTGCCCTTAAAATGGCGTTAATGACAGTTTGCATTTCTTGTTTGTTTATAAACAAACATCTAAGTTCTCCATTCCCAGTCCAGGGCTGAGTGTGGTATAATTTTGCCTCCTCTACAGGCTTTTTTTCACAGCATGGAGAGAGAATGTGTGTAGGTTTGGTATAATCTGCTCAGTCTTTACCCGGTGACATTCTGGGATGAGGTTGGCCCCAGGGGGGTGGGGGGATATAGGAACTTAAATTTGCAAATTGCCTACTATGTATCAGGCATTTTACATACATCATCTCATCTAATTCCTGCAAAAAACAGAAGAAAATTTAGGAGATAGAGATTATTGTACATTCTCAATTGGGATCATTGAGCCTCTTAGTAGCCTCTGTGATGTGACCGAGGGGAAGCCAGGGGCATAATAGGATCTAGACCAGGTTGTCTAATCTCCTGAGCATAGGCTTTTTTGGTAGCGGTGGGTTGGTGGGGGCAAGGAAGACAAAAGAGGGAGACAAGAAGTGATTACCCTGGGAGGTCAGGCACTGTTCAAGTGGCCTGAGATTTCCTCCCGATAAACTACTGAGAAAGGTACACTGTGAATCAGATCTCCTGACATACAAGGAACATTCCAGTTCTGTGTTCGGGTCCCAGGGGAGATGCCCTGGAGATTACGGGGACTGTGTATACATATGGTGGCTATTTACTGAGCATGATTATACACCTGGTTTAGTTGCTCCATGAGCTCAGCTCTCATTTAATTCTCATAGTAGCCCAACGAGGTAGGCATCATAGCAAATTGAGGGCTATGGACATCATTTGGCTCGAAGTCCCAAGATTCAAGGTGGTGTTTTTAGTTATTTCGATCTGTTAACCTTCACACTGCATAAGGACAGAGCCTGTGGTAGAAACAAGATAGCATAGCGCTCAGGAGGCCTAGGTCACAAGTTTGACCTTTAAGGCCAGCTGGATTTGCAAACTCCTTATAATGGTCATTGGTGTTTGCTCCCTTTTGCTGGAACATGGCACATCAGCCATGGACCAGGGGGTATTTGGGAAACAGAGATTCGGACAGGACTTGGTGACGATTGACAGTGCTGTGTAGTCATCGGGCTTTGGAATCAGTCATTCCCAGCTTGCATCCTGGCACTGCCTTTATCTAAGCATGCAGGGAGAGCGAGCTCCCGAATGGCTCTAGGCCAGTTTCCATGATGATAAATGGTAATCATAAAAATACTCACCTCCTGGGGTTGTTTTGAAGATTAAATGAGAACACGTTTGTAAAGAAGTAACAAGATAGAGGCAGGACCCAACCCATGGGCAAGTGTTGCAAAACACTTGCAAGGTGTTTTGAAATGTTCGGAGTAGTTGTCAACTTTTAAAAGTTAAGAGATATCACTGAACTGTCCTCCTGTCTGTCTATCTGTCTATCTGTCTTCGTCTTTTTCTTCCCCAAATATGAAATCAATGATGCAGATTTTTCTCTGCAAGGACTTTTGTTCCCATAATGTAGTAATCAGATCAAGATAAACTGCAGCTACTACCCAGAAAGCACACGAATGTTCCAATTTGCCTCAGTCCCCCCCACTCCCTACTGCCTGCTTTATCTGTCTTCTGTAGACTTTACAGGGTAGGGTCTGTCATATGGTAGCAGCACCGTGCTTGGCCTAGAGTAACATGCAGAAAGTAGCAGAGTCAGGATTTGAGCCCTGCCAGCCTGATCCCGGAGACCGCGGGATTCATCTCTCTATTCTCTGGCCTGGTTACTCAAAGTGTGGTCCACAGACGGGCAGTCCTGGGGTCACCTCGAGCTCGTTAGACAGGCAGCATCTCGGGTCCCGACTTGGGCTGCTGAATCAGAAGCTGCCTTTCAACAGGCTCCCTAGGGGATTCGTATGCCCATTAGCATTTGCAAAATACTGTTCTGTTGCTCTTAGTAGTATTATTTTTTTAAGATATCTATCTATCTATCTATCTATCTATCTATTTATTTATTTATTTATGGAGATAGTGATAGCAGGGGGAGGGTCAAAAGGAGAGAGAGAGAAGGAGAGAGAATTTTAAGCAGACTTCACGCCGAGAGTGGAGCCTGACTCAGGGCTCGATCTCATGACCTGAGCGGAAATCACGAGTCAGGCACTTAACTGACTGAGCCACCCAGGTGTCCCCGCTCTTATTAGCTGGATGTTTGGACTCTCAGCTTTATGTAGATGGTCAGTATAGCAAATGGGAGACTGGCCTGGGACTTGCGAATGGAATTCAAGTATACGGGCTTTATGACTTGATCAAGTCTACTCCGGGCCTCCTCATCTCTCTCTGTCAGACGAGAGGCCCAAGCAATATTTACACTTTATCTTCTACAAAAAACACTTACGAGTGGTGTGGTCTCCAAGCAAGCGCTTGCAACGCAACGCTGGGTGCTGAGGCTCTGAAGTCCGACGAGGCAGAGGCAACCCAGGCTTTTCCTCTGGGGCCTCTTGGTTCAGAATACCAGAGAGACAAAGAAATTAACAATTATTGCACTTATGACAAATGTGTGCCGAGGTCGTATCCCATGCTAATCCTCTGTGATCCCCAAACAACGTCTAAGAGGCACTAAATGGTCCCCAGCATCCTGACCCAGGTCAAGGAGCCCCCATGTGTGTCTGAGCAGTTTTCCAGCACAAAACATGCTCAGTGAAAAAATGGACCTGCCGCCTTTCTAGCCTAGCCACTGGGTGCGGCCCCAGGGGAAAACGTATGTTGAACCAACACGATGAAGAATGCAGATCTCACTGACCTTTATTTATTAACATTTATCCTGGGGCGGGGTGGTGATGGGGGGAGAGTGCTTTTTAATTTCATTTTAAAAAAAGGAGAATAAAATAAGGCCTCTAAGCTACCACTGAATTATAGATAGTGCTAATTTGGTTCAATTATTTTGCTCATTATGGGCAGAAACACAAGTTGCCATTACAGGCCCAAGACTGAGAAATCAAGTCCCAGATTACTCGTGTGAAAATACAAGTGGGATTTAAAAATGTATCAAATAACTAGCTGTCACACCTGATTAATACCACCCGATCTAAGAGAAGTGGCCATTCTATCTTCTAAAATGTCATTAAAATATCAAAAATAAAGAGTTCACATAATTAAAGAAACATTATTTTGCTCACACAGCCTGAAAAAATGTGATTAGGCAGCACTTCTGAAATGGTGATATTCAATCAGGTAGGCGTTTGTGTACCCGCTCGGAGCAGATATTGTGGGTTATGTAAAATGTTGCCTCGTTATGGGCTGCGGGAGGACAGGCGCCAGGGAAAGAGAGAGATGGAGGTGAGGGCACATGGTTCATTCGTTGTGAAGTCAGAAGGGTGGAGTTTTTTTTGTTTGTTTATTTCAAAGCCAAAATAGCCCTGTTTTATCAAATAAGCTATCTGGGTTACAGTTCCTGTCAGTAAAGTGACAGGATCCACGTTGACGCTTGGGTTCCGAATAAGACTGATTTAGTTATTCTGTCACTAAACACAAGCTAAATTTCCATTCAACAAAAACAAGAATAATTGGTTTGGTTTTAGAAAGACAAGCAATCATTTTTCATTAGCGCATGTGGGAATGAAGCATGCTATTGGTTGCTAATGTATGCTCACAATGATGCCAGGGGATGGGCATGAAAACTCTACTTAGCATTCATTTTTTTGTGAAATAATTTTCTTAAAGTGGGAGCTCTGCCTATAACTGAGTCTCTTCACCCACATATCTCTGTTGGCTCAAATCATTTGGCAAAAATAAGATTTTATTTGTTGTGTCTTGTTCAAGGTAGGCACTTGGTAAGTGTTGGTTGAATTGATTTACAGCAATAGGAGTATAAATTGGTGGAAGGAAACACTGTTACATGCTGGTCTTGGAAATAGAAGATGCCAAGAATACTGGTGCTTTGTAACTGAAGGCCTGGTTGGACTACGCAGCCAGCTGTGTCTAAGTAATGCAGTTCTGGAGAGAAGGCACCGGAGACTTAGTCTGTGACTTTTCCAGCTTGGCCAGATAAACCAGCTCTTCTTGGTGCTTAAGTGAGATATTTTATGAGGAATATTCTTTCAAGCAGAGTGTCTACCCCATGCCAAAGCCAAGGTTGAAAAATAAAAATCCAACTGATTGACCATGGTTGCCCTGTTTTGAAGAGTGGTTTTAGGTGTCTGGGAATCCCAGACAGGATCACAGACAGTGGCCAAGCACTGACTGGTGGTTTTCTGGCCCCAAATAAGAAATAACTCAGCCCAGCCCCAGCCCCAGAGTGCAGGTCAGTCGTTGACTCTGCCTGCAGGGAGCTGTAATTCCATCAGGACAAAGCTTGGCCGTTGGAGACCCAGTCTGCTAGAGCAGTGTTCTCCAATGAGGGGTGTAGAAAGGAAATAGTAGGACTCTGTATTAAATTTTGGTCTCATCTTTCTTGCTTTCTATTGGTTGGTTTTGATGTATATACATTATGTGACACATATTTGAAATTAGAATAAAGCTAAAATACTTAAGCAAGTAAATATACATTCACAAGGGATGCTGGTTCAAGAGTCTTTGTAATAATGGGGTAAAACAATCAAGATAGGTTAGAGAGGGGGCACCTGGGTGGCTCCGTGGGTTAATTCTCTGCTTTCGGCGCAGGTCATAATCCCAGAGTCCCGGGATCGAGACCCGCATCAGGCTCCCTGCTCAGTGGGGAGCTTGCTTCCCTCTCTATCTCTACCTGCCTCTCTGCCTACTTGTGATCTCTCTCTCTGTCAAATAAATAAATAAATAAAAATTAAAAAAAAAATAGGTTAGAGTTATTGTACTTGATGAAGGTCTGTGAGAGCGGGGATAGCGTCACTTTTATTTATCTCTGTATATTCAGTTTCTAGTACAGCATACAGGATGCATTTTTTACGCTATAACCTCCGAGAGAACGGGCTTTCTTGTTTTTTCTTAATGTCATATCCCAGGCACCTAGCACAGTCTTTGGAATTCAGGATGGTCCCCCCCCCAAATTTCTTTTTAAATTAATGCTTGCTAGATAAACCAATTGTTCCAACAGAAGTTATTTTGTTTGTTTGTTTTCTTGTTTTTTTTTGTTTTTGTTTTGTTTTGTTTTAAATCAAATTTTCCTTACACAGTTGAGGATCTCTACCCTGGGAGGACTTTCGAAGTAATTTGGACATTTTGAATGAATCTATTTGCCCAAAACTTTGAAACACAAGGTAGGATATGCTCTGACTTTTACGCATGACCTGCATGCTGTCAGGATTCCCTTTCTCTTTAAATTGTAAATCAGACTTATTTTAAGTGATCCTGATCGATCAATGCCCAGATTTAAATTATGGCACTCATTTTCTTCTCAACATTAAGATTCTTCACTTTGCAGAAGGATTGCCATTAAATCCCTTTAAATAAAGAATATTTCTATACAATAAAGTATGACTAATAAAAAGTAGTGAGTACCCACATTTTTGGAAATACTCTTCTGTAATGTGTGAGGCGGACCTTCAGAGTTGTTTAACGTACTAATATGTCTTAATTGGAGAGAAGAACAGAATGACTCACAGAGGTCATACCCTCACGGTAGGGTGTAGAGATCGTGTGTTTGTGTATATGTGTGCGTGTGCGTGTGTGTGCTTTCCCTTTTCTACATTGCGCTGGTTTTCCATCATACGACTGAGAACAGCAAAGTATAGAGTTACAAAATCCTGAATTTGAATCTTAGCTGTGCTGTTTATTAGCTATCATTTGCCTATAGTGATGTTCCGGAGTCTTAATTTACAATAATTATTTCCAGTAATAATAGGCACACGGATTCCTTCATGGGCATATGGATTAAGACACTTTTGGTTTGTGAATTATAGGAAACCTAATTCCAATAGACTTACGTAGATAAAAGGAGTTGATACGCTCGTGCAAGTGACAAGTTCAGGTCATAGGGGTGGCTTTCAACCCGCGTTCGTCTCGGGCTTATTCAACATCATCACAACGATGCCTCCCCTTTCTCGGCTCTGCCTTTCTCTTCGTTGGTGTCATTTGGAGGCTAAGGTGGGGCACGATGGCTATAGCAGTTCTGGCATCGTTTCTGGGAAAAAGAATGTACATTTATCTTAACAGCCCAACTGCATTTCTTGCCTCTCACTGGCTTGTTTGGTCACGTGCTCATCTCTGAAACAATCGCTGTGGCTAGGACAATGTGCTATGCTATTTGGCGTTGGCCTTAGTCACCAGCCCACTCACTGTGTGTGCTGTTAACACCGCTCACTCCACCAAAGTCACTTGGTTCTGGAGTAGGAGATGGATTGTTCTGCAGAGAAAATTTGGAGTAAGTTTATAAGATGAAAGAAGAGTGAATTCTAGAAGGAGGCAGAAATACCAGCTGTCTACCTCCGCCAGTTTGTGGTGAGATTAAATTTAGGTCATGTGTGTGAAATGCAGAGCATGTAGATAATCAGTAAACCACCAAAAATAGACAATCAGATTAAGTCAATCTCAAGAAATGAGACTCAGAAGCAACGTAGGTGGGACAAGTTTAAGATTAAGCACACAACGAGCCTCACTCCCTTGGAATAAATTGGTTGAATTCACTAACAATTTCTTTAGCAGCCGAGCTGTGCCAAGTGTTGTATATAGGTCTATGGGTGTTGAAATGTAAAAAAGAGTTGGTCTTGTCCCTGGATTATTTTATCGTCTAACAAGGGATACATACAGGTGTGCACATCCTTGCAAGCAATGTGTGGTAGTGTTTGACGAATATGTGCCCAGGGGCCAGTGGGAACCCAAGAGGGAAGGGCTACTAGCACAGGCTTGCAGGTAGGTGAAGTGATGAGGGGAGGCATTAAGCAGGGGAGACTTTTCTCCTGAGGAAAAGTTCTTGATCAGAGTTTTGAACAACTAAAAAGAGCTATCCAGGTGAGGAAATGAGGTGAGGAGAAAGCTTTTTAGGAACAGTAAAACGGCATAGGTAGAGACGGTAGATCTAGAAAATGCACAGTATGACTCTTGAGAGGGCAGGAATGGTTGCTGGGGGCCATTTGTTACATTTGGTGTGGGGAGCTGGAGGCTGAGAGGGCAGGACATTATACTTGAAAACATGCTTCTAGGGGCCTGATCGTCAAGGGCCTCATATTCTATGTAATGGACCCTGGGCATTAGCCTCAGCTTATGGAAGGCCACAAAATGGCTTATAAGCAGGCGAGCAATACAGTCCAACTAGAGTTTTAGACCATTCAAGCTGGAGTTGGTAAATGGAGAGGGGTGGGCCCAGATGGATTTTAGGAAACCCAGTCTAAGAGAGAGATGTGGGAAGGCTTGGGCTGGAGCACTGGTAGCAGACGTGGAGGAGGAAAGACAGAGGGCAAGAAGGCAGGAGTTAAGGCAGCAGCAGTCAGTGATTGGTCAGACGTATGAAATTAGGGATAGAGAGGACTCAAGTGCATGGCAAATATTGGGGTACGTATGCACCTGTTCCCTATGATAAAAGGTAAAAAGAAAAGAAAACTGAAACTGGACAAACAAGTCCATCAAAAAAAGAAATGGTTGAGTGCATAACAGCTCTTCCATATGGTAGGCTAAAATTACTCGGCAGAAGTCAAAAATAATAGTTTGGTAAAATATTTAATGGTTGGTATATATTCTCATGATATAGAAAGAGGGAAAAAACAGGCTAGGAAATAGAATAGCATTATGACTTCAGTACATATAGTTAAAGAAACATCTGTATTATATAATTCCAGTTGAATTACAGCATAATGTTATTTTTACCCCTGAAATGAGAGAGCATTTCTGCATTTTCCCTTTTAAAAACAATGAACTTGTAACACTTCTTAAAATTAGAAGAAAATATATGGTACATTATACAAGAAAACCAAAATAGCTGTTTTCGATAGACATCGACCTTCCAGGATAAAGCATTCTAGTGAAGATGGTAACTGGGTTTTGGGCTTACGTCTAGAATGTGGGGAAGGAGTGTCCACGTGGGCCTCATGCATTAGTGGGTGAGAATAGTTCTTCACATCACAGGTTTTGAGGAGGAGCTCTGGGGAAGACTAACACTTGAAATGTCTACCTCACTGAAGCCTGAAGTCCACTAATTGCAATTGGGCAAGCCAGAGGTTCCCCCAGACCCAAAGGCCCTAAATTCAGAATGTGAAGCGAACCTTTGCTCTGTTGTTTTATCAGCAGTGGGATCATGCAAATCCCTTATCTTCCCCCAACCTAATTTTTTCTCATTTCGAGAATGGGGTGAATACGTCATGCTCTGCCTGACTCACAAGGTGAGTTTGACAGGTCTCAAGAGATGATGTGAACAGTCCTCCTTTCAGTCAAGTGTTACCCATCTCTGAGCTATTATTCACTTTTGTCTTGTAATAGTTTATAGCTCAGTGCCACTGCCTCTCTCCAAGATGGCTTCCCACTCCATGGTGGGAAACTCGTAGGCTCATTCAGGGTCAGTACGTTGACAAATAAACCTCAAATAAACCTATGCATGTGCTCACCCACATTCTTCCCTCACTCCCTATACCAACAATGATAGTGTGTCACGTATCCCTACTGACAAACATGGAGAAGTGTGTTCGCTTTTTCTTCTTTCCCCCAATAATATCAGCTAGGTTAAACTTTGTATTTGGTTTAATGGGCCAGAGAGTGTAAAATTCAAAATGTCACGTGATACTGAACAAAAGTCAGGAGGGGAGTGATACCTGTAGATGAGCTCCGGGTGAACGGCATTCTTGAAGTGTATTAATGCATGTGTGGTGGTGTTTCATCTGAAAAAGCATGCCCACAAAGCACGACTGAAGTTAGGCAATGCTGGGAGAGCAGTTTGGGAGGAGTAGCTGCCCAGGGCTTCTCTGGCTACCTACAAAACAGCCACCATCTCTACTGAGGTGAGCTGCCTTTCTCTTTCTCTTCAGGATTTTCCTGAGGAAGTGAGATTTCATGGGGATGGAAGAACACGGATTGCAGTGGGAAGGGCGTTCCCTAGAGTTGAATCTGCACAACCACCCACAATGGCCCTGGAAAGGAAGGCTGTGTCAGCAGCGAGAAAAGTGGCTGCTCTTGGCCTTCATGAAATATTAGTTTAGCCTCTGGACTAAGTAAATTTGCTGTTACAGCTTTGGCTGCTTTACACAGATGTGTGAACGTGATGTTTGTACTGCACGGCTCACCTTCGGGGGTTTACATGGACATCATAGCTCTAACAAATGGCATTGGCAATGTAGCCTTAGTGGTAGACTGGAAATAGAACAACTTCTAAGTATTTAGAAGAGTTAACTTATTTGATGCAGAAACCACAAATTAAAAAAGAAGACTCATATCTTTAGTGGACTCTCACTTGAATGTGGTATTATTAAGATCCTCTGGAATGGTTTCAAATCTCTCGATGCATTTTAGGCTTCGAGATTTTGTTTCATTGTACCATTTTCTATCTCTCCTGAGCTCAAATCTGTTTCTCTCCAAGTTCTTTCCATCTTAGTAACTGTCCTGTTGCCTACTCAGTGACTCAGAACCTTAGAGTCATTCTTGTCTCCTCTACTTTCCTTCATACTCTGCTTCCAGCCCTCAGCACTCACTCTCCATCCCAAGTCTGACCACTTTTTCTTACCTCCACTGGTTCTATCATCTCTTTCTTAGAACATTGGGTTGATCGCCAAAGAGTTTTCTCCATTCTGTTCTGTCTCTCTTTTTAAAGACTATTTGTGTATTTAGGTATGTATTTATGTATTTGGAGAGCAAGTAGGGGGAGGAGCAGAATGGATGAGAAAAAGTTTCTCTTTATAAAAGCATTTCTGCTAATAAATAAGGAAACAATGATAGAATAAGAAAACCACCATTTGAAAACTATCTAGTGAAAAAAACATACCTAGCTAACGGTAGTGGCTGCTAAGATTAGGCAGAAAAAGAGATAACCTGACATCATGTGTGGATGTATGTTCCACAACCTACAAAGTTTTCCTATCAAAATATTAAATCCAGGGACACCTGGGTGGCTCAGTGGGTTAAGCCTCTGCCTTCAGCTCCGGTCATGGTCTCAGGGTCCTGGGATCGAGCCCCGCATCGGGCTCTCTGCTCAGCAGGGAGTCTGCTTCCCCCTCTCTCTCTGCCTGCCTCTCTGCCCACTTGTGATCTCTCTCTCTGTCAAATAAATAAATAAAATCTTAAAAAAAAATTAAATCCAAATCTGGCCTAGCTTCTACATCTAATTGTCAATGTATAGGAAATGCAAGGAGGAGGGGTATATTTAATAAGTGAGACAATGGGAATGCACTTAGCAAAATCCAGAATGTGGGACCTGCTACGGGACAAATAAGTTGGCCTTGTCAAAAAAGAAATACCAAGGGGAGTAAAGCAAAGAAGGGACCAACTTGTACCTGTTTTCCCAGGACTTACTTGAAAAGTCCAGCATTCTGGAAATCCACCGAAGGGTTTCCACACAAACCTGAAGGGTTGGTCATCCTTACCAGTGGTGGAGGGGGCGGAGGTGGGAGGAGGATCCCACAGATTAATAAAAGAGGCCTAAGACACAGACAGTTGGACTTTATTTAGGTCTTACTTAAAAATTGTGGTTGTGTGGGTGGTAGGGACATGATTAAATATTTGATGATATTCAGGTATTATTTTATTTAGTTATATTTTAGGTCCGATTATGATACACTGGTCATGTTTTTAAACAAAGAATCATTTTTTAGAGATATATGCTAACATATAAAATGACATGATGCCTAGGATCTCTTTTGAAATCATACTATGGGCTTAGATGGAATTAGGCCATCTGAACTGACAATTGTAGCAGGGTGGTAAGAATATGGGGATGTGTATACTATTTTTCTCCAGTTTGGTAAATGTTTGAAATTTTTTATAATAAGTCAACTTGCAAACAAGCAAACCCCAAATTCCCTCCAGTGTCTTCCGTTTATGTTGAGAAGACAGCTCAACTTTAGAATGGCCTCCAGAACTCTGAGAGGTCTGGCTGCTACAGTCCTGTTCCTCGTGCACTCCACTCGCCCCACACTGGCCCTCTTACTGCTGTTCAGGTAAAGACCTGTTCTCCCAGAAGGCTTTGGGGTTTCCTCCGCCCTTTGAGGCTCCTCCCCAGACCTCACCATCTCTAGGTTTCTGCTCAAATCCTCCTTTGTCCCTGACCAATAGATAGACTATTGTCTTTCCCTAAACCTCATTACATCAAACATGTTTTGTTTGTTTGTTTTTGTTCTGTTTCTTGACTTTAAGAGGCTTTGGCATCTCAGGACCTTTAGGACTTTGGGGGAGACTGCCTCTCCCGGGGCTGGCTAATTCTTAGGGAGAGCAAACCACTTGCCTTGGGGTAGGAGCCTGACTTTGATATGTAAACCAACCAATCCTGAGGCTTACTCCCCCCACCGCCATGCCATCTCCTTTACCAAGCTCCGATAGTCACAGATAGCTGTCCCTTTGCAATAAATCACTCAGGGCCCGGTAGTGGAGACCACCCTGTAGCCCAGAGCCCACAGCTCATCCTATTCCTTTCCTTTAAAACCACAACAGGGGCTTTTGCCCCCACTTCCCCTTCACTCCCTGTGCCTTCTGACTGATCCTGGTGCTTCCCTGTGTGGCCTTGCCTGACCAGGTGGGTCCCCTCCTAGTGGGAACTGTGAGTAACTATTTTTTCAATGACAACTGTCTCCTAATCCGTTTGCCTCACCATACCTAAATAAAACCAAAATCCCAAGTACATTTTGAAACACCAACACTTGTCCTCTATTTCCTTTTCTCTAGAGTACTTATTACTACCCTCAGGGTGTTGTTCCTATATTTATCAGTCACATATGTATGTATGTCCTAGAGAGTAGGAATCTAGTCTGTCCCGTTAATCCTCTGATGGCCCAGAACCTAGAATGGTACCTGTTACATAGTATTTGCTAGGTAAATATTTGGGAAATAGATTAGTGAGAGAATAAGCCCCATTTGCTGTTTGGGTATAGAAGGTTTGGGAAGGGCAACTGCGCATTGCAGGGAGTGAAGGCACTTCCACCTTAGCGGTTATTCACGGAAGTTTTCCACCTTCCAGATGTCAGGACAGAGAAGGTATGATGCACCTGATGCAGACCATAGGTCGTGGCCTTGGGAGACAGCAAACTCTGGTTTCCCGTTCTGAATTCCGGTTTCAGTTCTTACCAGCAATATCACTTTGAAGAAGTTACAGCCTCTTACAATCTCATTTCTTCATGTTTAAAGTGGAAAAATATTTGAGAGTGAATGAGTTACTGCAAGGAACATTCTTAACATTGTGCCTGGCACAGGGTAGGTACTCAACAGACAGTAGTTTTTATTCCTAGGATGTTATCTTGACTATTTTTTTTTATCTTGGGTCCATAAGGAAAGTAGGAAAACTAATGAGGGAGAAGGCAAGCCTAGCATCTTTTTTATTGGTCAAAGTACAATTGGAATATGATAGTCCTAAATCCATTTGTTAACATGGATCCAGGGCAGGACCTTCAGGATGGCAGGCATGCTGGAAACCACATGGTATGAAAGATGTTTGACACATCAGGAGTGCTTAGCCCCCCAAAATAAGACCTGAAGGAGATATTACAGTTGACTTCAAGTAGATGACACGTGGCTATCTACTAGATGAGACAGCAGACATATTCCAGGGGTTCCTCAAAAGGGAAGCCAGGACTTGTAGCTTACCTCAGTTGTCCTGATGCAGAGGAGGCTGCCTCCAGCTGACTGCCACTTTCTGAGACAGAGTTTTGTCTACCTGAACCTCTCCTGCACCCCCCGAGCCTAGTCATAATAGCCACTGAATAAGTATTTGTCTCATAAAGGAGAGAAACAGATGTTGGTCAGCCACTCAAAGATTCTAAGGTCTTTTGCAGCCCAACTTGGCATTTCTGTGTTTCCACTCCGACCCAGCCAGCTTTACAGAATGTTCAACTCTATCTCCTGGTTAATTACCTGCTTTAACTCATTATATTCCACTGGTTAAAGAATTCAATAAATGTGGGCTTCTCTTAGATAAACGTCATTAACAATGTCCTCCTATGTATTATCTTAAAACTGCAAACACAGAAACCTTTGAAATTATCTAGTGATATTTGGGATTTATGAGACTTGTCTCATGTAAGTAATTCTATTATCAAGGAGCAAATGGAAATATAAGACTGTCAGAATTGCCAGGGATTTAAATGGTCATTTGGTTTAACCTCATATGATACTTAATTGCCTTCAACAGTATCCCTGCCAAGTAGGCACTCAGTATGTGTTTGGATATCTTCAGTGATAAGAAATGCAGTTCCCTGGAAAAGAGATACAGGATAGGGTTTGTTTGAGACCATGGACTTTGGAGTAAGGAAGACCCAGGGTTCAAAGACCAGTGCCACTACTTGCAAGCTCTGCCTTTTTTGGAAGTTATATCACTTCCATGGGCCTTAGTTTCCTCATCTGTGAAATGGGGAAATAATGTTGCTTATATCATAGAGTGATTGCAGACTTTAAATAATATAAAGTGGTTGTGACTTTGCTTAGCACATGGCCCCTACTCAATACATAATAGTTCGTTCGTTTGTTTGTTTTGTTTTTTATTTATTATGTTATGTTAGTCAGTATACACCGTACATCATTTTTTTAAAAGATTTTATTTATTTATTTATTTATTTATTTATTTGTCAGGGAGAGAGAGAAAGCACGCACAAGCAGGCAGAGGCAGAGAGATAAGCAGGCTCCTTTCTGAGCAAGGAGCCTGATGTGAGACTCGATCCCAGGACCCTGGGATCATGACCTGAGCCAAAGGCAGGGGCTTAACCGACTGAGCCACGCAGGTGTCCCACGTCATTATTTTTTTGATGTAGTGTTCCATGATTCATTGCTTGCGTAGAGAGAACTACTTACCAGATTGACTATTGGAAAGTATTCTACTCTATAGTTGAAGATGGACCAATGGTGGCTTTCTTGAGACCAAAGCTCAGAAAGATTATAAGACCTTCTCCAATAGGAAAAAAAGACCGGAGGACTTGGTGATGTCTGCCATGGTGTAAGAATTGGGAAATGAGGAGTGGGGGGCCCCAGAATTCAGTGAATAAAAACATTGGTGCAGTTCATTTGCTAGTTCTGCCCATTTTTCCCTTGGAATCCTGTAGAATATTGCTGTTTTTCTCTCATGTCTCTGATTCTTCTCATCTCATGAGCCCTGCACCCAATCCTTACGTAACACTTTTCCTGTTCTGTGGCTGCCTGGCTGTCCTCAACATTAGTAATGTCCCTCTTACTTGAAGAGTAGGAACAAGAGCTGAGTAGCTGTCAAAAAGTCCTTGCTTTTTAACCAATTCATCACAGTCAACAATGACTTATTGAAAACACAATATGAATTAGGAGAGGCAAGTCTCACATTTTGATGCTAACAGAGTGACAATGGCACTTCGAATAAGGAAACAGAAAGCTCCAAAATGAGACTCAAGCAGTAGTAACACTGAACCTTAGGGTCTTGAGTTGGGGGGCGGGCAACAGATCTACTTTCCTTAATAGCCCCCGAGGGCTTCATTATGTGATATCAGAGTACAGTAACTGGTGTGCCTATAGTTGCTTAACTCATCAGGAAAACAATACGTTATAATCATTGTCCTCTGTTTAAGAACTCTGGGAAGTTTATAATACTTTTTACAAAGGTCACCAACAATTAATTAAAAGAAGGATATATTAATCCTGAAAAGAAGACTGAAGATTTTATTATGTGAAACACCCCATTCTTTGATGATACTGTATAATTAGAAATGCTGTCAACCCCAACTACATGTAGGTGGCATGTAGCATTTAAGAGCAGAAACTATTCCATGCTATAGAGAGATTATAAATTAAATAGATTAAAAAAATAAATACTGGGAAGGAATGAGGGGTTCATTAGGAGGGATGGTAGATATCCATTTTATTTTGTTTCAACAGGCATTTACTAAACACTTTTCATGTGTCAGACACTGTACAGAGCCCCAGGGGCGATATAGGAATGTGGTCACTTGTGTGGAGTCACTTGTGTGGTCACTTGTGTGGAGTTCATAGTCTAGCAGGAGAGACCAGGATGTTGTCAATCACTCCAGCACAAATGGAGGAAAATACTTCTGCCCAGCAGAGGAGAAAAGGTGTATCAGGGAAGGCTAAGAGGAGGCATTATACTTGGGTAAGGTATTGAAGGGTAATTAGGAATTTGCTATTTTCCAGATATGCAAAAGGAAAGGCATCCGGAGAAGTCACTTTTCCTGTTATTTAGAATCCCCCTCAGTCATATCATCATACAAGAAATGATGAGCCTAAAATGAGTTTTGCTGGGAAAAATTGGATTTCGAGAATGCTTGTAGGAAGGAAGGAAATATTGCAGCTAAGTCAGAATCAAGAGGTTGGAGAAGACCTGAAAACATTTAAATGAAAGGAAAGGCTAGAGGAGCCATTGAATTTACATGCTGAAAGAAAATATGTGCTTAGACCAAGCCAGGAGATCCACATGTTAAGTGGGTTGCTAGCCCTGGCTGCTATGAAATGATCTTTATGATATACTGTAAGTCATGACCCCCTAACTACTCGCTCAGGAGTTTAAAAAGGGGCTGAATGAGCTTGTTATCGAAGTTCCTTCTAGATCCCAAATGCCCAATGTCCTATAAGGTGAGGGAGATTGGACAGAGACAGCTCCTGGAATGTGGTGGAAATTCAAAGGAATGAATTCATGGCCTTTCCTGTAAGAGCTGGAGGCCAGTCGTGGGGTCCCATGAAAGGCACTGCAATGGCATGGGCAGGTGTCTCAATTTGCAAGTGGTTGGTATTTTATAAATGGGATTTTATAAATGGAAATCTCTTTGACTTGGAACTCAAAGAGACGTGATTGTTAATGAGATGATGACCCTAAAGATAAGGCCAAAAAAGAGTGTCGAGGACTGACTGACCTGGGGATGTCAAGAAGAGCTCCACTGTTGGTAGGAGTGTCCACATTAGGGAATGTTGTAGGACTCAGGGAAGCGGCTTAACCTGCAGTATAGCGTTTAGGTTTCTACACTGAGATTATGACCGTGATCTATGTCCTTGGGGCGTTGGGTTGATTAACCTCATCTATTATGACCAAGGGCTCCATACACATTCAAACAAGATGAGCCATACAGCCATCTTCTATTGCAGAAAATTTATGGGACTTAGAGAGGAAGCCAGGACAGACTATCATGCACCCACTGGAGAGCCTTTAATGCCACCCATGAGCCTTCCTAATGCATTCGATTACATTTTATATTCTTCTTAATTTCTGCAACACCTTGGTAAAAACTTCATTTGACTAGTCCGTGGGGATCAGTGGTAATGTGTCACGGGGAGAGTCCCAGGAAACTAGTAACAATTTATAGATTTACAGTTCAGCAGCAGCCCTCAGCATCCCACCCTCTGAAGCTTCCTCAGTTGTCAGAGGCAACAGTTTTATTGGGAACAGTTACCCAGACACCTGAACAGAAAGAAGCAATAGCACAGAAAGCTAACTCAGTGCAAGAAAAGGGGTGCCTTGAAGAAACATCTCATCCTATCACGCTCACAGAAGCTTGGAGGGCATAGAAACTAAATCATGGTGCAAATACCAAGGTCGAAGTGAGTAGCAGTTACCCTTGACCACCATGTTCTTCTGTAAGTATCTGTCATGGATTTATGAAGATAGAATTTGATAACCCATGTCAAACTCTTTGATGAATGATATTGTCTTAACTGGAGCTAATGCGGTGGGTTTTGTTTTGTTTTGTTTTGTTTTGGTTAGGGGTGTTATACCAAAAAAAAAAAAAGAGAGAGAGAGAGAGAGAGAGAGAACTACTCACATTGTCATCACTTTTTAACAATAATATGAAATTAAGCATTGAAAATTGAAAATGTCATTCTCATCCCATTCTGCCTACCAAAGGTAACTACTTGACATTTTGCTGTGCATTTTCTCTGAGTCATTTTGCTGTCTTTCTATCTAACTACCACCTATCTGTTATATGTACATAAGTATATAAACATAGATCCATATACATATCCATATATACACATCTATTAGTGTGGAACTATGGGTATATTAAGGATATGTTTACATATTGGTAAATATAAATGTATAACATTTGAAAAATAGCTGTATAACGTTCTATAGCATGTGTTATAATTTCAACGAGTGCCCTCCTAGTGGACTTTACATATTTTTTCCCTTCAATTTTGTTGTAAACAATGCTGTGACAAAATCCAAATATATGCTAGGTGCACTTTCATTTCCATAGCCTCAATTCCTAGAAATGAGATTACAGGGTCAGAGGCTATACATACTAAAAATTTTACTTTCCAGAAAAAGTTGGGTCAATTAATAGTCCCAGCATTGGTATATGAGAGTGTCTATGTCTGTTACCTCTGGCACCACTTAAAATGTAACGCTCAAATTTTTCCAAATCGAAGGCTGAAAACCACTACCTCATTAGTGATTTAGTTTGTAATTCCCTGACAGCTCGAAGCTTGAACATTCTTCTGTGTTTCCTGTACATTTGTATTTTTTTCTTAATTGCCTATTGAAATTTTTCGCTTATATTTCCATTGAGTTATTTATACTTTAAGTTAATTGTCAGGAACTCATGATATATTCCACATTAACCCTTTGTTAACTTTTTCTTCCCAAGACAAGGGACTGTCGAAGAAATGCTTAAGTAGCAAAACCCTTTTATTCTATGGGCTCTCATGCCAAAGCCCAGTAAATACAACTGATAAAAGTGGGACTTCAGAATATGGTCTTTAAATACCATTGCTCATTAAAAATACAGCAGGGTTCTTTGGGAAAATGGCTAATTCCAGACCAGAGGCAGGACAGGTACAAGAAGCACCTAGAACATCTTAGCATACCAGAACATCTTAGCATACATCAAAGACTATGCTGAGTCACACGGCAAGGACCCAGAAGCCAATCTAAGTTAGCCCCACTGGACAAAGGTGTGAAAACATGAGGCTCAGAAGGACATTAACTGCAATGAAGTAAAACACATCAAATTGTTTGGACCCATGGATTTATACTGATACTTATAAAAACCTTTGATTGGTGATAAGAAACAACTAATTTTGGAAACTGATAATAAAGAAATCGAACATTGTCCTGTTTTTCCTATCCCTCAGAGTAACCAGAAAGCTGATGAGAAGTTTTCGTCATAAAAGTATTCAGCTGATAAATTAAGTTATCCAAATTAGAATATCAGTAACTGAATAAGGGATCTAATGTAATGATTTTGATGAATTCTCTTAGTGATTCACAAATTATTTCATGAACCCCTAATGAAATAAGGGATCTAGGTGATGACCGTACAAGGCTGCTGACTTCACAAAAAGCTAAACATCAACCAGATATGAAAAGCCTCCTGACAGACCTCTGAAATACTTTTGCCGAAAAGTCAGAAGCAACTCCCAGCAAATGTCTGGCTGTAACTAGCACATTACAGGAAATACACAGGACAGAGGACATGGTTACTCCAGCAAATTTCAACAGAGAGTGGAGGGGAGAGAGAGAGAGAGAGGAAGGAAATGTTTTAGAGCCAAAGAGACTTCAGAGACGTATCAACTAATCTCCATGTTTGGACCTTATTTTGATTCTTATTTGCATACATACACTTAAAAAAATATGAGACAGTTGGGGGAATGGTTAACACTGACTGTAAATTTAATGAAATTAAAAAATTAATGTTAACGTTTTAGGTAAGAAAAGAAGTCATTATTATTTTTTTTAATGTTATCTGTGTCCTGGAGACGCATGCTGACAACGCTTACAGATGAAAGGATATACTTCCTCGGGCTGCTTCTGAAAAACCTGGGTGTTAGGGGTGACAGCGAGTGTGGAAGATTGCCCATGAGTTGAGAGTTGTGGAAATAGGTAGGAGGTCTATGGGGGTTCACTGTACCACCCACCTACTTTTCTGTGTGCTTTTACGGTTCTGCCATTAAAACATGGCTGTCTTGCTACACTGGAGTTTGGGTGGGTGAGGTCCACTGGCTCAGTCCCCACCCTCTCGTGCACTGAGACATAGACATCCTCTGGGGCACCACTAGAACAAAGCTCCCTGAGAGCGGGGATCATTACTACTTTTCATTCCTGAAGAATCCTGAGTTTAGAACAGTGCCTGGCACGTAGATGGTCCTCAGTATTTTGTGGAATCAGTGCATGTTTCTCAGCACGAGTGGTATTAGGCTAGTTCCATCAGAATCACTGGAGGAACATCCTACATCTCAGAGGCTTGGACAGGAGCCCCTGAGAGTCTGTGCAGCATGGGCCCTGCACTATGGGTGCAAACAAGTAAGCTCTTGCCTCATTCACAAAACTAGAAATGGCAGAAATGGGTTTTGCTTGGCAAGCCAAGGACATGGACCGCCTCGTGCCTCCCGTGTGGCAAGGCGGACCCAGATGGGGGTCTCTAAACCGGAGGGTCTCCCCATGGGACATGCAGCAGGACAACCTGAAAGTGGGTTGAAAATACGGTTTCCTGGGTCCCTCTTGCAGGCCCCGGGCCCAGGGAAGCCACTGCAACCCAAAACTTCACAGCCAATTTAAGGGCTGTGAGCCGTTCCCCAAATGATTTCCTTGGCCCTGTCCTGGCCTCAGCCCTCAGAGCGGTGGTCTGATCGTGTCCCATAGCGCCTCCAGGAGGCGGAGCACCTTCCCACAGGCACCTGGGCAAGTTCACGGTCGGCAAGTTCACGGTGGGCACGTTGATGGGGATGCAGGCCCGTCGTGGTCCCCGTCCTTGCTCCTCCGCTCAGCTGCCAGGATTTGTTTTCTGAGGTTGAAGCACTTTGCTTTTATGGGGCCCTCCCTCCATAGTCTCAGTAGGCAGCCCTCCTGCCTTAGAGCGGAATTGTCCCGCTTCTTTGTTTTTAACTAGCATTTTTAACTAGTTTCTGGAGGTGGGGATTCCTGCTGCTGCACTTAGTCCCTGGGCTAGCGCTTCCAATTGATATTCTGCCTGCAAGTTACCTCAGAGATAAGACTCCTTCATGGCTGCGGAGTCTGGCTGCTTCCTCCCCGGGCCTGGACTGACTTTTGCTTTCCTATTATATAACTTTATTGATTAATCAAAACTATTGCTCACAGCTGCTGGTTAATGCATGATGGCTCTGGAGTGTTCCTGAATACAATTATTTATTGCTTTATTGATGTGCTACTTAAAACTCTGTTAAGTACCATAGGGTGTTTAATTATGTGAAAGGGAAGTGCCAAGGCAGCTGCTGAAAGCTGGAGTTAAAGAGGCCCAGCACCTGAGTTCCCGACCATGTGCCATAAAACAGCCTCAAAACACATGCACGCACCACGGACAAGCCCCGCTCCCGAGGGTAACGTGCCTGCCCACAGAATGGACTCGGGGAACTGCCATGCCACTTTGTGGCCTGCTATTAGCCATGGCACAAGCAATGAAAGCTCCATGTTTCAAATGAAAAGGGGACTTCCGGGAGGAGTTTTCTTGCATTTTCTATTTATTGCTAATGATCGACGTGGAGCCCACCCTGAGGGGCGCAACTAGAGGAGGAGCTGATGGGACTGAAATGTGGCTTCTGTGGGGAGGGCCTGGTGCACGTGGCCCACAGGCTGCCGGGAATCGGCTCCTTTCTGCTGGATCGTGGGCTCCGGCCATTCCAAATGGCAGCCATATTGCCTCAGGAGAAACTTTTGAAAGAAACAGGAGAGGGGACTATTGGCGTATTCACCACAGTTTGCTTCTCATGCTGTCCCGCCAACGAGGATGAATGTCCTGGTATGGTGCCCATGAGTTCAACACCTCAGAGGCCCTGGTGAAATGGGCTTCTTGCCTGTGTCTGAGTCAACGCCTTGCTACAAAGTCTGAGCCCTGACCTGACAGAGAAGGAGAAAGTGCCATTCATTGAATTCTTCAGGTTGGAGGTTTTCTAGTTATGCTCTGAGCAATCCTGGGATTCCTTGTTTCAAAGGTGGGCAGACTTATTTGCCATGGGCTAAGCTGAAGCAGCAGGATCTTTGGGCAAAATGCCTGGATTGGGGGCCTCATGGGCAGCCTCCCTGGAGATCCAGCGTCCCATCCATACCTTCAACGACCCCAACACTCTGTCCATCCCTTTCCACTTGTAGGTCACCTCTGCCCTAGGAATCTCTCCTGTCTTGGGATGATTCCTCTCCACAGTTTTGATTTGGGGTGGAGAAAATGCCTTTTCTTCCAGTCTTCTATAAAATCAGGAACATAGCATAAATTAGTATCTCAGGAAATCATCTTGTCATGGAGACATGTAGAGATGCCAACAAAAATAATTTGTAAGATGGGTCATATTGTAGTGCAAAGAGCTCTCAGCCTGGAATAAGAAAGAGTTGGAATCCTGTTTCTTCCAGGTTTTAGCCATATGACCCTGGGACAGTCACCTAATTTTTCTGAATCGTGCTTCCGTATTAATAAAATGGGCAAAACAATAGCTACATCACAAGCTTGTTGTGGATATTAGTTGAGATAATAGATGAGAAAAGCCCAGCTCTATCCCTGATAATGGTGAAAGAGAAAATACTAATGCTCATTTTTTCCCTGATAATAGTATAATAATTGTTCTTTTCGATAAGAGGAAATAGAGATAATGTTTTGAGTTGTACTGTATTTCTTTCTAGAGTTTTATTCTATGCTGAATTTTATGGAGATTGTATACTCATAAAATAAGGTTAAGTGTCAGGATTATAAACTTGCATATGAAATAGGGTGTTTTCTGAAGGCATAGTTTTACAAATACAAATTTATCAAAAGTTTAAAAAATGTGTATGAAATTGGGATCATATATTGTATGCAATTGTATATTGGACTTCTTTATACAATTATGTCATGAACAGGCTCATTTTAGGAAGCTTTGTTTTGTTTTGGAACGTAAACTCTGTTCTCAAGAATTCCTAGGAACTGAGTTTGCTCAAGTACATTGAAAAAAGAAGTTGTTTATAATACTTAAAAGCCCCATATTTGTCCCATGTAATAGGGAATGCCTAAATAAAAGTGGGTACTTTTCCATCACTAGAATTCAAGGCTCCAGAGATAGCCAAGCACTCTGGATAAGGAGTGTATTGGTCCTACAACCAGGGAGTCAGGATTTGGACCTCAAAGCTTCCATTCATTAGGTTTAATGGTACCTTGGAGAAGTTCTTCAACCTTTCGGAGCTTCAGTTACACATCTGTAAAAGGAGAAACTCAGAGCCACTACCCCAGAAGGATGTGGTGAGGAATACAGGGGACAAGCTAGGTGGGGCACTGAGTCAGTGCCCTACCACGAAGTAAGTGCTCAGCAAATGAATAGTAAGTGAGCAATTATTAGTTGATTCTTAGATTCCCCTTATATTAAAGTGAGCTCATTGAGATGCTATGAAGGAAACTGGACTAATTATTTAAATTTATTTGTGTTAACCTGGCTGAATTCTTGCACAAACCTTAGCAATGACTTAGAACAAGGGCGTTTGGAGAGCTGTGGCCATGACTTTTTTTCTCGTGGAGTGTACTCTTGATTCAAATGCTCATTCCAGGGCAATGCTTTGTTGTAAAATGCTTTTTTCTCTCAGGATGTTGAAAGTTAAAAAACATATATTATCAACTAGATTTTCTTTATTTGGTGTTTATCTATTATAGTTTTATTTTGAATGTTATCAATTCTACAATGTTGTGGAAAGCCAGTGTTTCCCCTGCCCTGGCCACCATGCCTGCTCTCTCTCAAATCAACCTCTCTTTGGCATCAGGCTGAGCTGGGCCATGGTTTTGCACAACCAAGGCAAATAACTTCTCTAAGTCTCCATTTTATCAACGGGGAAAAGAGATAATAAAAGGAGATTCATCTGTGTATCCTTTACCATACCCGACACATAATGACGGCTCAGACATTCTGTTGGGATCATCCTCAGGCAAAGTTTTAAACTTCTGTCTTCGGGTTTTGTGTGCATGAGGCGTACCTTACCTGCCCGTCTCAGACAAGCCCACTCAGATCGCCTGCCCCGTGACTTCATTGGTTCAGTGGCTGCTGGTATAAATTCTACTCTTGGCTCATTTGGAATCTTTATTAACACTCTATCCTGACATAGACTTATAAAATCCACTTGGGCATGCCCCTGCTGAACACCACTCTTATGCCCACACGGACTACCTCACCAAGCACTGAGGAGAGGAGTCAAACCCCATTTCCTCAAGGTACCTGTATGGATTTCGTCTAGGTCCCTGGATCATTTTATGGTCTATGGGACATAATCTAAGCACAAATCAGAACCAGTGTGGGGCGGGCGCCTAGGTGGCTCAGTGGGTTAAAGCCTCTGGCTTCGGCTCGGGTCGTGATCCCAGGGTCCTGGGATCGAGTCCCACATCGGGCTCTCTGCTCAGCCGCGAGCCTGGTTCCCTTCCTCTCTCTCTGCCTGCCTCTCTGCCTACCTGTGATCTCTGTCTGTCAAATTAAAATAAAAATCTTAAAAAAAAAAAAAAAAGAACCAGTGTGGGGGGAGGGGGCATTTGGAGAAATGGAGAAGCACTCCCTTAAATTGGAAGAATGATATTTAAGTCCAGAATCCTTTCCTGTTCGGAAATGAGATGACACGTATATATAAGGTTTGTGTAACCTGTATATATAACGTATATATAAGGTCAGTGTGACTTATCCCTGTCATGATATCCACTTAGGGCCTCAGTCTCTGGGGAATGAGCAGCAGACAACTTTTGTCTCCACTTTTAAGATGGGGAAGTTTGCGCCAGAAGGCTAGATGACTTGCTTAAAGATAGATGGGTTGTTGGTGGCCCAAGTGGGATTTGAAGTCAGAGAACTGATTCTTGAGTCCTTAGAGTAGCATTGAGTACTTAGTATTGCGTCCGTTACTGTACCAATCCTTGTATTTCTTACCTTTCTAGCCTCGTATCATTTGATACTATGAAATAGGCGCCTTACAAATGGAGTAACCAAGACTAGAAGAAGAGTAGTGTGCTCATGCTCTCACAGCTTGAAAGGGACAGAAGTGGGGTTTAAACTCTGGCCTGTCTGATACCAAGCCTGAGCTCATATTACATGGCTTCCTTAGAAAAAAAATATTCAATATTGAATAGGGCATAAGGTGTTTATGTGAAGCATTAAAAAAATCATTAACTGATGTTTTATTCTGTCCTTCCTTTATTTGACAAATACTGATTAAGTCCCTACGATGTGTTAGCTGTTCTATTAAACACAACAAAGAACGACTGTTGAACTTCTTGGAAGTTAGTGCTGATACTTAGAGTCCACCAAAGGGGCCTTTGAGGGCCCTGCCCATAGTCTCTCATCCTGGTGACTTGTGTAATAATTGTCATCTCCTGCATTTCCTTGCTTGAGAACTTCCTTTGGTCACCAAAACCTGCTTTGTCGGCCTGCGTGGCCAACTGTTCTGTGCCCCCGAGGGAGTGCCTCTCAGGAACAACTTCCTCTGAAGACTGACGGCAGCTGGTATATAAATACCCCGGCTCCCCTCTCTGTGGTGGGATAACACTGATGTGTGTATTCTACACTGGCTCTCAGAGTTTGTGCCCGTTGTCCACGGTGGTAGTTGGCTTGTCAATACATCTCGTATTGGCTGCCTTCCCTATCCAGTCTCATTTTCCTATTCCTTGACTGGTTTTTCTTTTGCCTCCCAAATCAATGTCTTCACTCAAATCCTTGTCTCAAGGGCTACTTTTCAGGCAACCCGAGTTAAGACAGAGCTCCTAAGGATTCTTTTGTTCTGTCATGAATAGGTATTTTTAATCTTACGAAGATAAGCAGCCATATTTAAATTGTCTTAGGAGTTGATTCTTGGTCTAGTAGTGGTTTAACTTATTTTTACTTCAGCCTCCCCATGTCTTATGTGGGCTATTGAGAGCTGTCACCTACTTTATCCTAGACACTTAGTAGATATCAAAGAAATACTGTACCAAATTTCTCCTGAGAGAAAACTGTTCTTACCGTGCAGGGATTTACTTTGTGAGGCCTGCAGGGCCAAGGGATACTTAGCGAACAAGGTACTTAAATATGGTATTATTCTCCTTTTTCTGAATCCTACTATTTCAAAGGAAGTGCTTATTCCCCTTGTGGAGAAGATAGTACATCTGGGACTCAAGCAGGTTTTTGTGTTTGGGTTTATCCAACAATCTGAATGGGTGAACCTGGGAGCCATTCTTACTGCCTTAAAGAGCATTTTTATTTTGCTGCTTGACAAAAGTTTATTGAACCTCTACAGAATGTGAACCCCCGACGAAGCAACATGGAAACCACATCAACACACGAATGGATAAAATGCATAGTTCCAGGTAGGGTAATGGGTCTGGGAAGGGCAATTGAAATATCCCTCTTCAGGGTTTATTTGGGTGGTAATACATTGCATCTTAAAGAATAATCAGAAAATCAAATAGACTTTGGTAAGTTTGTCTGATTTTAAAAATATAATCTCAGAGGGGGAAATGGCCTGTCTACAGAGACAAATGGTTACCAGTCTCAAAATAGTTTTTGCTTTATTTTTACTCAGCCAACAAACATTCTTTTTTGGAGTTTTAACCTAATTTCCCAGAGTTGCCTGGTCTATCTTTCTCCTCTAATTTTATAATGTCCTACTCCAGTCTTTAAGGTCTCAGTTGGTTAATGTTTAATGCTCTCCATGACCAGTGTTTGATATTTGCACTTTATAGGGCTAACCAAATTTGTAGAGCCAATTAAAAGTGTGCAGGTCTTTGGCAAGCCACGTTTAGATATGTGTTGCTCAGAAACCGTCTCCTTGTTCAATACTGCATGCCCCAAATAGTTTCAATTAACTCTTTTCCTTTCCGGCAAGATCTGCAGCTCTCCGCATTGCTTTTGGGGAGCTATGACTTCCTAGATTTACAGATGTCCCAGCCTCATACGCTTCTGCTTCCAGAAAGCATGTCGCAGCAGAGAGCTTCATTTCTGTGTGAAGTGAGAGTGTCAGCAACAGGTAACCTATTAAACCAGATTGACCAAAGACCACAAAAAAGTACGCTGGAGAGGGAGCAGGGGAAGTTGGGGGTGGAGGATGTGTGTGAGGGAAGGAGGGCTAAGAACCGAAGAGTTGCTATTTTCGTTTAAAAAAAAAAAAAAGAAGCTATACTTCTTCTTAAAAAACACAGAGGTGTGGGACTCACGGATGGCTCAGTCAGTTAAGCGCCTGACTGTTGATCCTGGCCGAGGTCATGATCTCAGGCTCGTGAGATGGAGCCCTGCATCGGGCTCCGAGCTCAGTGGGGAGTCTGCTTGACATTGTCCCTCTCCCTCTGCTCCTCCCCCAGCTCGCTCTCTCTTTCTGTAAAATAAACAGATATTTAAAAAAAATAAAAAAAAAATACAGGTGGAATAACACACAGATTAGGTAAAGAGCCATTGCTGTAATTACCTAAAGAAATATATTATTTTTCTTACCCGTGGGTTTAACTTCATTTTTTTTTTGTTTTGTTTTGTTGTTGAACAAAGTGAAAGGACAATGTGGTATCACACAACAGACAGGGTTGGGGGAACCAGAGCTTGGGTTTCACGTCTAGTAAAAGGGCCAGATTCACTGTAGGACGTTGGTCACGCCCTGTCTTTAACCTCCCTGGGCATCACCTACGGAAGAAAAGAGTCCTGTGATCTCTGGAATGTCTTCTAGTTTAGGCATATAGAGATTCAATCCTATCTTTAGCCCCAGTCATAAAATTCTAGGGGAGTGGAAGGTGGGACTTACACCAACCTTCTTAAAGGACATAAATCTCAAAAATAATTGTCAAATAGACTACAATTTAACTTGAATTTTCCTCAAAAAGTATCTTGCTTGTGGCTGGTTGTTAGCCATTTTTTCCCTGCCATCTTTCCAAGGCAATACTCTCTTTCAGCTTTGTTGAGAGACCCCAGTTTTGACACAGTGCGAGAAGATGTGAAGTAGCTTCTGGGATTTAACCAGCAGATGAAAATGAGGAATCCTCAAACTGTAGGGTCATTGATGGACTTGGGGACTCAGATTTCCTGGGGGTCAGATTTCCTGTCTCCTCAAGATTCCAGAGAGAGTCGGGCCAGGTCCAAAGTGATAGCTGCTTTCCTGGCACATGGGTAGTGACTGAATCCTAATGTGTTTAACATTTGGACTTATTTTTAATCTACTGTATTAGGAGCACAAATTAAATCAAGAACAAAATGTTACCAATGTTGTTTTTTTGTTCCTGCATATGCATATATCCTTAACACTGTTTTGCATTCCCTTGTGCTAGGAAGCTCCCCATCTGACATTGACTTATTTCATAACACTCGGGGTTTTTTTTGTTTTTTTTTTGTTTTGTTTTGTTTTAAGAGCAAATATACGTGGAGGAAAAAGAGAAACAAGGAGCTGCATTTTGACTCCATGCAGCCCCCCAACTTCAAGAAATCACTGCAGTACAGATTTTAACAATTAACATTCCTGTAGTGCAAGTCGTTCTGGATGGAGCTAATAAATGTTTTCAAACACTCCCCAGCTCAAATACACGTTCAGCTTATTTTCTGTCATTTGATGGCATGGGTGGGTTGAGACATTCCTCCAAGCCCTTTTTTTCCCCCTTCTAGTCAAAGAAAGAGATCTTATCTCCCTACCCACCCTAACTCACCCCCTTCCTCTGCCCTCCCGGCTCCGGCTCCGTGCCTACTTTACTGAAACCTGACTTAACAGGTCAGCAGGCTGGTAGCATTAATTTTACTCTGTGAGGAACACCAAGCATTTTGGCGAGGAAACATGAGAACCCTGTTATAATATTACCGTTTTTCTAAATTAAATATTAGGAAAAATTAAACCAAATTGTGACGCATAGTGCAATGGAAAATATTTCTCCTCCAAACACTTCCCTGTGATAAATGCCTGTGTAAGGAAAGCACCATAAATATGCACTACATTAAAAACCTAGATTATTCAGGTTTTAAGACTTATAGCTAAAAGTGGTTTAATGTTTCATGCCTAATAATAGATTACTCCTATCACATTTCTAACCTTTATTTCTCCTAGCTTTGAAGTCCAGCCATATAAAGGTTGTTTGTAGAACCACACGAAAGTTAAAGCAAATATTACTTAGAATGATTCATACCAGCAAGAATTTGCAATGAAGGCAGAGGCCTGTGTGTGTGTGTGTGTGTGTATGTGTGTGTGTCTGAATCAAAGGAAATGAAATGTTTGTAATATTTTTTGGTTGATAAATTTATTAAAACATTTTAGAGGCTTGTAGTAGAGGCACAGCTGACATAAACAGACTGACTGGAAACAGATTATATTCTGCTCTGTGGGGGAGGCAGAATTTAGAGGGGGAAAAATTCCCTGGATTTCAAAAATTGCCACCAGGTCACAGCAATACTTAATTAACTGAATACATTAACGGAAGGCTATAACATAGATGCTAAAAAGCGGGGGGCGGTGGGGGGGAAGAGCATGAAGTTCATTTAATCCTCTGTTCTTTGCTTACAGATTAGCCTTTCAGAATGAGCAACCTGCTTTTTTTTTTTTTTTTTTTTTAAAGGATCCATTTACCTTCCAGAGCTTTTCATAGCAAAACATTTTGCATGGTTGCAAAAGAAATTAATTTGTTGCCAGTTGCTCCATACTGGCAGGAATTCTGAATAAAGAATGTAAGCAATCTATCTTTGTTTGCAAGATATAATTAATCTGGCAGTTAAAATTCTTTGGAAACATTCTGATGACTTATGTGGAAAAGTAGCGCAGCATTTTCAAAGAAAACTCAGAACTGTATGCAGGGGCAGATAAAAGATATATGAAGTGTTTGTTCTAAGCGATACTATTCATTTAAAGATCATAATGTAACCCCACCCTAGCAATTATTGTGAAAAACAAGACAAATCTCTGTCTATAGCTTTCTGACACAGTCTTGATTTGAGAAACAAAATAAGCACATTACTGTTATAGTCTAATAGACTGCAAGCTGTTTTATTAGTCAGCTGAATCCTGTTTTGCATAAAAAAGAACTCTGTTTGCTATCAAGAACACATTTACATTAATATGACTTTGACAAAGTAAAATAAAATCGCATTAAGATGATGTAAGTAGATAAGACAATGAAATCTCTGTGAGAGAGTTTTGGCATACACTAATTACAGTCAAGTCCCTGCAGGAAAAGAACATATTTTTACACCAACTATCCATGTGTTTGAAAATGTAGAGAGCCCAAAATGCAATCCTTGGTTTAGGTATTTCCTGAATACATTGTGTTTCTGAGGTAGTTTTTTTTTTTTTTTTTTTTTTTTTTAAAGGAGCCTGCCTGATAAATAACACTTTCATTTACTATAATAAAAGCAAGTTTCTTTCTGAATACTAGCCTGTAATCATCCTGATTATTTTAAGGGACTTTCCAATATAGGGCAGCTGAAAACAAGGTTTTAGATTACATGGTAATTTAGGAATGCATGAAAAGCTAAGCAGTTACCATAATAGGGTTCTGGATAAACTTCATGGTTTTTAGAGCAAAACATAACAACATATGTTTTGTGATTTGTTTCAATGATTTTTCTGTATTTTTTTTGTTCAGGTTCTATCAAAATATTTGGAGGCCTCATCTGTGTACAGCGTTTTTATAACCTTATTTTGAAAACTTTGATGTCTCTCTCTTTATTCAGTCATTAAAAGAAAGGCAGTGATGGATGATGATAATGCTGTGGATTTTATGACTAATCAGTTCTTGGCAATGGCCATATTTCTTCCACAGTGAAACTTTAATATTCTTTTGGCCTTGTATAGACTTAAAAAATTGGGGGTGGGGCGGGGGACTCTGGTACGCCGGCTACTTAATTAAGTATTGCCGGTTACTGCTCAGAAGTTAGCACTCAGATACGACACCTGACAAAGAGAAGCGATCAGGAAGGAGGCTTTCTCCTTCTTCCTGGCAGCTCACAAAATTTGGGTGCCGTGTAATTGCGTTTTCCCCTATATTTTAAAGACAAAAGTATGGAGGAAAACCAGAGACTGTAGAAAATATGAGAGGGAAGCAAGTCTCCTAGGCGTGAGATGGCCAGCCATTTGCATTTCCTCTTCTCCGACGGTCTTTGTGATGATGCAATTTTTAGGAGGAGCCTGACTTTCTGCCTGGAGCCTTTGATGTATTGTTCTTGAAGTTGCAACAACAAACACCAGGTGTCTCCACTTAGCTGAGCTAAAGTTTCTGAAAAGGAAGGCCCCTTTGCCAGGAAAAGTTGAAGCAGCCTTCCCTTTCCCTAGTGCTCTTGGCTACTGCCTAGATAAGTCCAGAAGGACTGGCAGGTCCCAGTGAGTTCCCAGGGAGTTCATTCACTGATGAGTGTTCAGGTTAGACTCATATGAGCTGTTGACGCAAGTCAGATCTATAAGGGGACCTGATTTTTATGTGGAAGTCACGAAGACTGTTGCCCTTGGAAACATTGGTAAGCTGGGGAAGGTATCTAGTGAACCAGGTAGCAGTGACTGGAGTTACATCCTTGGGCTGCTCTGACAAGGACTCGCCATCTTGGAAAGCAAGAGGCCAGTAGCCTGGTGGATGGGAGCCTTCTTCTTGTGAGAAAGCCAACTCAATGGGGTATCTTCTGTTTGGGGACAATTAGACTGAAGACCCAGCAGCTGATGTGTGGGCTTCTTCTCCACCGGTGGCCAATACCTCAAATTCCAAGTAGCTATTTTCATTAAAATTATTCATTTCTTCAACAAAAAGCATTTGTTGCCAGGTACCATTCTAGTGAATAAACTAGACAAAATTCTTTCATTTGATGTTAAGGGTGACAACTGAGGCCAGTGTTTGCCAAAACACTATGTTTGTTTTGGCATTCCAAGTAAGGTGATAGAAATTCTCTGCTGAGAAAAGATTTCTTATTTCCTTATGCTCTGAAACTGCTGGGTGAGCAGGGATCTAGATGTAGAACTTCTTAGAACTTCTTAGTAGACTTAATGTGCTGGTTTGTATTGCCCCTTTCCAAGAGATAGCCTATTTTCCTGAGGTAGGCAAAAACTTAGATTTGGCATGTGGAAGGAGGCAAAAGCAAAAACAAACAAATAAAAACAAAAACCAATAACAACAAAAAGCAAGCCCCCAAACCAAACCAAACCAAACAAAAAAAAAGCCCACCATGCTTGGAGGCCACCTGTTCAAGGAAGGTGATGTTTGCCCCAGAGAATATGATTGTGGAAGTAGTACTGATCTCAGTATACGGGAAAGCTCTGTTCCCCAGGGGTTCTGAGTAGCCCTCAAACAACCACGTGGAAGATGGGAAAGCTAAGAGATATGGGTTCTAATCTCAGCTCTGCCTCTAACTAGCTGTGCAATGTTGGGTAATTTGCTTACCCTTTTTGATCTTAATTCCTCATTCCTAATAATCAGCATTGAATATGTATTAAGTCACTTAATCATCAAAACAGCTTTAGAGGGTAGATCAAGTTATTACCTCTATTTTATAGATAAGGAATCTGAATAACAGATTAAGAAACTTATGCAAGGTCACACAGCTAGAAAGTGATGGTGCCAAGAATATTCAAGGGCAATTTTGGGCCAAATGGTTTCTTCTTCAAGATCTAATATTCTATGGTTTTAGGTGAGTGGGCTTTGCTATGTTTTGTATCTATTGTGATAGGGCCGTCAAACCTCTAAGCAGAAATCATTCGTCAGTCAGCAGATTTATTGAGGCATGTACTCTGCACCAGAATTAGCCAAGATCCTAGGGAATCCACGGCGAGCAAGATAAAGTCCTTGGCCCTCAGGACCTTATAGTCTAGTGGGGATGTGGGAGGGGACTGGTAAACAGGCAGTCCCTATGTGTAACAAAAATAGTCATTATCACTAACATTTTTATAGTGAATCATAGTATTAAAATATTATGGCAGACTCTTCATAAAAGCCAAAAGTAGAAACAACCCAAGTGCCCATCGATTGATGAATGAAATAAACAAAATATGGTCTATTCACACAATGGAATATTATTCAGCCATAAAGAAGGAATGAAGTATTGGTAACGATACAACATGACAGAACTCCCAAATCATCACGTAAAGTGAAAGAAGCCAGACACAAATGCCACATATTATATGACTCCATTTACATGAAATGTCTAGAAGAGGCAAACCCATAGAGACAGAAAGCAGATTAGTACTTGCCAGGGCCTAAAGGAAGGGGACATTAGGGAATGACTATTTAATGGGTACAGGATTGTTATATTTTTTGGGCGGTGTTGAAATATTCTGTGATGGTTGTACATCATTGTAAGTACTAAATGCTCCTAATGATAAATTTTATGCTAAGGGTGTCTTACTACCATTTAAAAAATAATAATAGATAAGGCCAGGATTATTATTCCCATTTCAAATTAATAAATCCCTATTCACCACTTGTATTGTGGAAAATGGCTCACTAGTGTTGTGGCTATAAAGGTGAATAAGATATAATCCCTCTCCTAACATTTTATAATCTACTTACTGGAATAAGAGAATATCAACAATGAATTGCAGTAAAGCATGATTAAATCATCTTTATAATGGCAGAAGAGGCACAAATGAGGAATATTGAGGTTAAAGGAAAAATTCATCACAAAGGCACGCCAAAAACACAAGTGCCAACCACAAAACCCAAGTGGGCTTTCTGTGCCATGATGGTGATGTAAAGCAGGGATTGGTGCACAGCCACGCGGCAGTCATTGGCCATGAGAGCCAGGAGGTAACAGTCAGTGGAACTAAAGGAGGTGAGGAGGAAGACGGAGCAGTGTAGTGTGTGTGGATAAAGCTGCCCCATTCTCCAACAACATGGCTATTACCCGAGGCACGGTAACAGATGCGGGGCCGATGTCATGGAAAAGTAGTGACTTGGGACCACAAAAAAAGAAACAATTCATTTTCTACTGAGGTTGTTGGACAATCCTCAAGGAGGAAATGGTGCTTCTTGTGTCTTGAAGTTTGAATAGAAATTCAAGTGGTGGAGAAGAGGAAAGCAACAGAGAGGATAAATCACTTGCTGAAGGTCGTGCGGCAGTGATGGAGCAGATATTGTCTGACAGGCGCCCCATCCTGACTGAATACACCTTCAATCCTCCTTATTTGTGGATTCCAGGCTTGTGAATTATTTGTAACTCCCAACCAATACTTGGGGCAGTTTTGCAGATTTTTGTGGACCCGTGAAGAGTGGTGAATTGAGTCACTGGGCAGGTATGTTCCCAGCAGAGGGCAGACGAGGCAACATCTGCCTTGTTTCCTCTCTCAGGGTGTAAACACGTGTCCTTTTCACAGTGAGTGTAGTGTCGTGTTTTCACATTTTTGTGCTTTTTGCTGGTGATTTCACTATTTAAAGTGGCCCCTGAACACGGTGCTGAAGTGCTGTCTGGTGCCCCCAAGTGGAAACCAGCTGCAGTGTGCTTTGTAGAGAAAATGGGTTAGATAAGCTTTGTTCCCGCTTGAATTATACAGCTGTGGGCTGCGAGTTTTATGTTAACGAACCAACAATGTATGTCTAATAAGGTGTCTTTAAACAGAAACACATACAAAAGTAGGTTGTATGTGGATAAATTGATGAAAATGCTGGGACCAGAGGCTCACAGGAACCTAACCTTGTATTTCCCCTAGGAGCGATGCATTGTTCAGTGTTCATGAATTCAGTGTTGTGGCAACCTTATTGAACCCGAGTAAATATAAATACTGAGAACAGATTGGACTTCTCATTATTCCTTACTCCCAGGTTGAATTTGGGCCATTCTTTCTCTACTCATCACTCATCATCAACTCCCACCTCCTGGCTAAAACACACACACACACACACACACACACACACACACACACACACACTGCTTCTCCCTCCACCTCATCAGCCATGTCCTCACTTGAGTGAGTGTCTTTCTTTCTTTGGGATTAAGAAAATCTGATCACTGCTCACTTTACATCGTTTGAGATAAGAAGTTTACCAAGCCATTTGAATTTACCAGATGTCCCTGGGGGAAGAGGATAATACACTTACAGACACACAGTCTGTGATGACTCGGTGGCTGAATGGTTGGCTTGGCCTTTGGCCTCCTGGAGTCAAGTGACTTGGAGGGGGTTTTGTTTTCTCACCAACAACCAGCCAGAGTCATGTGGGCTTGCACAGAAGAGCAAAACAGGGCCACAGAGCTCCACTCTGCCTCTCTTCATTCCCCAGGGTCACATTCCCTGCAAGAAGTCTCCTTAATGAGTTGATAGGTCCCAATTTAGCTCCCTGAAGTTCCTGGACAACGCTGGAGTCTTGGCAGCCTCTCGCGGGTGGCCTTCGTTCAAGGACCGTGGCCATCTCCAGTTAGATGTCCAGACTTCCAGGACAGAAGCAGAGCGAGGGCGGGCACTGGACTCCTGAAGTGAATTTGCTTGGCTCAGAACTTGCTTTTTGCAAAACTTGTGACTTAAGTCTTCAGTGAGGAAAGGAAGGGAGGGGAAGAGTGGACATTTAGAAGCAAGGCAAGGAAGGCAGATCCCTGGAATGCATTTCCGGATCTGGGCTTTCCTCATTCCTGCTTGACCTCTGACCCAGTAGGAATGAGGTGACGTCCGGGAAAGCATGCAGGCTTGTGAGGAAGCAGGCTGAGTTTCCTTTGGGAAGAGAGGGCCCAGTCTGCGGGGTTCCCTAATTGCTCCCTTGCTGTTCACAGACCTCTCTACCTGTCACCTCTCTGTGGCCACATGTCACAGGGCCTTCAGGGCCATCTTATTCCAGGAAGCCTCTGAGCCTGGGGCAGGTAGGAGGCTGTATTAGCCTGCCAGGGCTGCTTAACAAAGTACCAAAGATGGGGCTTAGAGAGTGGAAATTTATTGTCCTACAGTTCTGGAGGCCAAAAGTCCAGGAGCAAGGTGTTGGCTGATTTGGACCCTTTTGAGAGCCATGAGGGAGAATCTGTTCCAGGCCCCTGACCCAGCTTCTGGTGGCTTGCTGGCCGCCTCTGGCATTTCATGGCTTACAGTTATATCCCCCTGAACTGGATGTTCACATGGTGTTTTCCCTCTGTCTCTGGTTCCAAATTTCTCCCTTTTTTTTTTCTTTTAATAAAAAAAATTATAAGGCCCATTTTACTCCATTATTAACTAATTACATCTGCAATGACCCTATTTCCAAGTAGGGTCATATTCTGATTTACTAGGGGTCCAGACTTCAACATATGGATTTTGGAGGACTCAGTGCAATCCAGAACAGAGGCTGTGGTAAGAGTGAAGAACGGTGGTGAGATTTTGGCAAGGTGGGTGCTGACGGAGATGAGCCAGACCATAGTGCTTGGTGTGGATGGGGAAGGAATGGGACTTCGACTTATACACGTGCTGTGGAGCCAGGCTGTAAACTGCTATAAAAGCCAAGATAGTGAAGTCAGACTTGGTGTAAAAGGCAGGTGGGAGCCCCTGTAGACTCTTGAGCTGCATTGGAATAGGGTAAAAATGGCATTTTAGGCCACTGGCTCAGGCAGGTGTATGGAGGATGAATTGCAGGGTCTGTCAGCAGAGTGTGTGGGGGGGTCATGGCCGGGGTGGGGGGGGATGGGGAGGAGGAGGGGAGAAGAAGGAGGGGGAGGGGAGGGGAGGAGAATAAAGGGCGGGGCTAGTTGCTCTCTGGGCTACCTTGGGAGTAGAATGGAAAGGCTGTAGACTGTGAGAGTTTTTAAAGGGAAAAGAAGATGGTAGGATTTGATTCATTAACTGGGTTCAGAAGATGGGAGCAGTAATGATAGGAACCAGGATCTAAGATTGAGAAGGGGAAGTCGGCATGAATGCTCATCGATGGGCGTGCTCAGGAGAAAATCATAGTTTGGAATGTTCCATGTTTGAAATGATGTGCAGCGTCTAAGAGGACATTTGCTCTGTTCAGAGGTCAGCAAACAGTTTTTGTAAAGGGCCTGGTAGGAAATATTTTAGACTCTATGGGCCGGATGGGCTCTGTTGTAACTATTCAGCCGCTAGTCCATCTGGAAAGCAGGCGTAGCCGTATGTAAATGAATGGGCGTGGCTGTGCTTCAATAAGACTTTATTTACAAGAACAAGCAGTGGGCTGGATTAGGTTTAAGGGCAGTGGTTTGGTGACTTCTGCTCTAGATGACTGGAGCCGTGATACAACCACACTTTAGAAGGAGGGAGAACACACAGGTCCTTGAAAGCTGGTTTTGAGATCTCTTTTGGAGTGATGAGTAGTTCACATTCAGTGGAAGTCTATAGTATCAACGGAAACTTACTTTTTCATGCATATAGCATTTTATTGGGAATCCACTAGGTGCCAAGGATGTTTGCATGTTATCACTGTCACTCTCCACTGACAACTTTGTGAGCTGGCCAACTCTTATTCCCATCCTACAGTTGAGGAAACTGAGGCAGCCCTGAGTAAGGCAGCATGGAGTTGTTCACTTTTTCCTGACGAGGAGGTTTAACCCGTCTCTGGGTGGAGCTCTTTCACTCAGGCAGGAAGCTGGCCTGGGCTTGACGGTTTGCCCGAGGCAGTATCAAATTTAACACCTGCCTACATGTTGTCAAAATTTTAACTTTGCCCCACAATTAGCAGTCTTCTGGATAACCGCACTCTGTGTTCTTGCTAGAGAGTAAGGCCTTGAAGCTGTATCACATCTACAACCTGTTCAGAGCCTGGAAGAGAGAAAAGTTAAAGAAGAATAATTTAAGGCTCATGTAATTTGCCCTTTTCTCTAGATTACCTACATTTCCCCCTTTGGTCGAGTTGACTACTGGGTCCCTCACAGAATATTTCTCGTATAATTTAAGACATCATCTTGGTCTCTTTGCTGGAGTTGCTACAGAAAGGTTGTGTGGATTTTGATGTAGTTGAGAATTGTCATTGAAAATACCATTTATTACATTCCCCCAAAGATTGCTCCCTGTGAGAAAATTATCTCAGAATTTAACATAAGGAAATTTCTTCTTTTCTGAGAAAATATGATTCTGTTTCTCACTAAAGAGAACCACACAACTAATTGTGTTTTCTGTTTTGATTGGACTTCCAGGAAGCTCAGAGCCATATTTAAAGCACAAAGATAACAACTATTGTCACCAACTGTTTTCAAGACTGAATCTCCCTTTTGGGTCCTATTTTTTTTTTTTTTTTTTTTTTTTTAAGATTTTATTTATTTATTTGACAGACAGAGATCACAAGTAGGCAGAGAGGCAGGCAGAGAGAGAGGACGAAGCAGGCTCCCTGCTGAGCAGAGAGCCCGATGCGGGACTCGATCCCAGGACCCTGGAATCATGACCTGAGCCGAAGGCAGAGGCTTTAACCCACTGAGCCACCCAGGCGCCCTTGGGTCCTATTTTATTAATTTTCTTTTTCCTACTATAAGCTCCTTCAAATACTTCTTAAAGAGAAACGAGTGTTTCAAAAACATAAATTTAGATTGAATTGATTGAGAATTAGAGAGTTTTTCAGCCAATCAAATAGTACCCTAAGTTCCATTAGACTAAAGAAATATATTGAAAAAGACTTTATGACTAAGGGCAGACATTTGCTTGTATAACTCTTAGAGGATACATGGTGTTTGCCCTATGATGACAGATTATTTCACATCTGTTGAGTCACCTGCCCAGAAGCATTACGACATATATTTGCCTTAACACTAAGCACTGGGTAAGATACTGAGGATCTGATGAAGCAGGAGGTTTGGTGTTAGAAGATCCAAGAACTTGTTTCAACTCTGCCACTAAGTAGTCATGTGACTTCAGGCCAGTGCCCCTAACCTCAGAGGGATGGTTTTGAATGTCCCTTCAAATTAACCTTCTGTGTACTAGTGTGTACTTGCTGCTGTCTGCCATTCACTCTCTTATGTTGTTCCTCAGGGGAGTGAGTGTGTGTGTGTGTGTGTGTGTACATTCATTGAGTTGTATAAACCACATTAGTTCAAATAGATTTGAGTAGCTAACAAAGATGAATGCAATAACATGAGATGAAATGAACTGAAACAAATAAAAGACAAGTTTCTGCAGAGAGAAAAAACAAGACTAGAAAGATGAGAAGATAGGTAGGTAGTAGGTAGACACCTGTCGAATAAAACACCAGCATCCATCTGCCTGCGGAAAGCCCATTTGGTTTCTGCACAAAACACAAATAGCCTTGGAAATGGAAGCAAAATGGAGTAAGAGTGTGAAGAAATCTTTGTCTTAAGTTAAACTTAACCAATACATGATGGAAATACAGCATGCGTTGATCGAGTGTTAGAAATGAGTTGCTGAGTCATTGAGCTATAAAGGTGCTTACTGGATTCGGTAAATGGAAACTTCTCAGACCAAAGGTGCAGCAGGGAAGCTCATGACATTTGCTACAGTGGGACCAGAAGGTCTTTGGCTCCCAGTGACTGCTTGTGGCTCGAACAGAATGTGGAGTCCCTCTGAGAACTGGGCAGATAGTGGCAGGGAAAGTAAAAAACAAAAAAGGAAGTAGCTTGGGGGAATTCAACAAATGGCACTTCTGGTGAAATTAGTGAGTAATAAGGTGATATAGGGGCCATTCCTCTTTACGGGGAACATTCTCTGGTGAGTTTTTCAAACGGGAAATTCTCAAATACTCTAATGCGCTGATATGAAAGATTTATGTAGCAAGAGGCCTGAAGAGATAGCAGAAGGAATTTGAAGCTATGGGGGTTGGCAGTCCTGCCCTTAATACTTCATTCATTTAACAAATATTTATAGAGCTCTTACCATGCACTGGATACTATGTCAATCACTTGAGGGAATGGGGCAAGGGAACAAATAATGAGTAATAGATCATATCTGTCTTTCAGAAGTGTATATTGGAATGAAGAAGCTGGTATGAAATAGATCTTATTAATTCATTAAAATTATTTATTGAGCACCTATTATGTACCAAAGTTAGTGTCAGGTGAGATCCACAGTGCAGAATTAAAATGAACACCATCTGTTTTGAAATGTTTAGAAATCTGTAAATCAGGGAGGTGGTGGCGGTTGTTTCTGTCTCCAAAGAGAATTAACAGACTTTACTGAGCACTGCAGAGATGAAACGGAATTGGAAGGTCAAGTAGCTAACTAATAAAGCTATAGGGAGAACAACAGAGATTCCTATTGTTTAGGTTATTTCCTGGCATATTTATTGTGAAGAACTATTTAATTTTTACATAAATGGTAGGTTTTCTTAGTTCTTAAGATTGAGGTTGTACCTAAAATAGCGACCTCGTATATTTATCTAGTGGCAGAGCCTGGGAAAATGATCTGAATCCCCAGGAGCAGAGAAGGCGGAGCTAGTAAGTGGGGACTATATGTTGCAAGATGCTCTGTCCCATGTCTATGGCAGATATTATTCATAGATCATGGTACTTCTTCCTGCTATGCCTGGATATGGCCTTAAGATCCTTCTTATTACAGCGTCGTAAGTGCCCAGGGCTTGTCTTGGCACAAAAGGATGAAGTCTTTTTGGGACATGCCCTAGTTCTTCGTACTTTGAGATACAACTGAATGCTTTGAATTTCTTTGGGGCCTTTTCTTGTTCTTTCTCTCTCTCTCTCTCTCTCTCTCTCTCCCTCTCCCTCCCTCCCACTCCTCTCTGGCCCTGAACTATACTGTGTGTTTTACATACATATGTTATTGAACCCTCACAAGAATCCTGGGAGGTAGGTGTTGTTACATCTCCTGAAACTAACTCCTGTTACATTGTTACATCTCCTGAAACTAACTTGCCCAAGGTCCAACCAGCAGTCAGTAGCAGAACGTGACTTCAAATCTACACGATGTGTCTCCTTCCAGAGCTGAAGCTTGTCTCCGCCTGCAGAGTCAGAAATGTGAGACTGACACCTCCAGGAAGTCAGGCTGTTCTTTTTCAATGAAAAATTTGTGCCCTTCTTTCTTTTTAAAAAAATTTTATTTGAATTCAATTAATTAACAGTATTATTAGTATTATTATTAGTAATATTTAGTATTATAATAAAGTGTATTATTAGTTGCAGAGGTAGAGTTCAATGATTCATCAGTTGCGTACAATACCCAGTGCTCATTCCATCAAGTGCCCTCCTTAATGTCCATCACCCAGTTACTCCAGACCCTCCATCCACCTAGACTCTGGCAACCCTTACTTTGTTTCCTCAAGTTAAGAGTCTCGCATGGTTTTCCCCAGTGTTTATGGCAGCCATGTCAACAATAGCAAACTGTGGAAAGGTAGGGACACGTCCTTATTTCTAAACTTGAAGACACTGTCTACATCTCCAGGAGAAAAGATAGAGTTGGAAAATCCCTCAGTCTCAGGTTCCATCTTCTTAACCTGACCAAGGAAGGAACAAGATGCAGAAGCCCCCATGTGTGTACCTGCATCCCACCCCCGCTCCCCGATGTCTGTGACCATTACAGGGAAGGAATGGCTGATCTAGAACAGCCGGCCTGGGGCCAAGGAATTAAATACTTGGGGCGCTAGGTATCTTCTTCTTTTTTCTTTTTTCTGGGATATTAACTAGCTAATTCGAATTCCATTTCTCACCCTGCTCCATACTCATTTTTGGGTAAAACAATCATGAGAACAAGTGAGGCATCAGAAGAGAGAAACAAGAGATATAGACTTAGACAATTGTAATCCCCAGATTATCAAAGGTTGACACTGAAGGAGAAAACCTTATTTTCTAGAAGTGTACCAACAGGATTAATATGTGAACTAGATGAGAAATATAGGAAATAAAAAATAAAAACAATATTACTATTTTTGGAACACCTGCTAGATGTTAGTGAGATGCTTATTTCAGTATTTTACATGAATTTTAAAAATTTGCATAACCATACAAAGTTGATCTTATTTTTTCTCTTTTATAGTTGGGGAAAATGAAGATCAGAGACATGAAGACACTTGCCTAAAGTGACAGACACAGCTATAAATGGTTAACCCAGGAGTCAAACCACAGTTCCCCAACTTCTACAGCTGTTAATCGATTTACTAAATCTGACCTATGTGAAAATGGTATCAACTTTACTATTTCCTATTTACCAGACTTACTAATGAAGCTTAAGCTTCAGGGCCTTTCCCTTGCCAGGGCCCTTTGTAAGATTCTGGGAGAGGTCCCAGTAGTTTTTATTTATAACTTTGTATTATTTCACTCAAAGAGGCTCTCCTCAATTACGTGAGCTTTGGACCCCACAAAACTTGAATCTGCCACTGAAAGCATGATTTTTTTCTAGGCTGGATCATCACACAGTCCAGTCCTTCCACTCTTGTGTCCCACCATCCCATGGAAAATCTAGTAAAGAGTTCTCTTCTCTTGGCTGGCTATTAATCGTCATCCAAATTCCTAGTGTTTTCCTTCTCTGGAATCTCTCTTTTTATTTTTTATTTATGTTTTTAGATTTTATTTATTTGTTTGAGAGAGAGCAAGCATGCACAAGCAGTGGGGCTGGGCAGAGGGAGAGGGAGAAGCAGGCTCCCTGCTGAGCAGGGATCCCAAGATCGAGACCTGAGCTGAGGGCCGACACTTAACCGACTGAGCCACCCAGGTGCCCTTCTTTCTCTTTTTTTAGATAAGCAAGCTGTGTTGGGGGCCGACGGTTTCAGCATAAATGTATTAATCTTTTTTCTGGCATTGCACATATAACGTTGCCCATGGTGTGTTTGTAACCCCTTGTGAGAACAGCTAGTCTTCTAATTATAGTAAATGCAGTCAAGGAAAAGGGCCCAGATTTTAAACAAACAGCCATGAATTCTGCATTTGCATGTCATGCTCTGAAATCATCTTTTTCTGAGTCACGGATTATCCATTTAGATCAAGCCACAAAGAGCATCGTGTTTTGTTAAGTAGGGGCCTTTGGAAAGGGTAAAAGAATTGTAGCCAAATATACTGAGATTCTGTACTCTTTAAAGTAAAACATCTTGGCAAATCATAGTTCTCGAGTGGCTACACATTCAGGACAAGAATATATTCATGCTGAGTGAACTGTATTTCCAGAACTGCGACAATGTAGAACGTACAATTACTGGCAGATTCAGTGAGCACTGGAGAACGCTGAATTACTGTAAAAGCTGATTTGGAATGATTGTTGGGATTATTGGGATAAGACTTATCTTTATTTCTTACTCTTTATAAAAACAAACTCAGTATGTATAAGGAGGTATTAGTTCAGGCAAAAACAATGTTACTAACAAGCCTTGTGACCTTGATGATGACGACGATGATGATGATGATGTTGATGTTGATGATGATGATGATAATGACTCAAGTTTGTATTTTTGATTATTGACTATGTCAGGTACCATGCGGAGCACTTTACATCCATACCACATTTAATCCTCACAACTCTATCATTGTCCCCATTTTTCAGATGAGGCCACTGAGGCCCAGGAAGGTCAAGTGACTTTCCAGGTCGTTTGCTAAGTCATGGACCTGGGATTTGAGCAAGATCTCATAGAAGAACCCAAGATCTTAAACAAGGTTCATGCTATTTCAACTTCTGGGGCTCTGTTTTCCGATCCGTAAAATGAGGGGCTTGGCCCCCCCAGTTTCTGTTTCTTCTAGCTGTAAAGCTCTAGGATGCTATGATTTCAATTGTAATCCTCTGGCAGCAAAAGAGCACTTGATTTTTTACTAATATGTTTGTTTTTCAAATTGATCTCTACCAGCTCAGGGTAATTAAAACCCCACAGCTCTGACATTTCCCAAATAAACAGAGGCGTGCACATTCACCAGCCCTCATAGCAGTGCCTATGGCTCTGTTTATGCATAGCACCTAAGATAAAAATCAAATATATGGTGAAAAGTAGTGAGCTCTGTATGAACTGAGGAATAACGTGTGTATAGCCTAGCCTAATGTTCTATAAGTTTCTGTTTATTTATTAATGGCAATAAGTGTTGACTTGATCCCGGGCTCCAATAACAACTTCAGATGATCTGTTGGTGAGTAGTCTTTACATTCATGGTGGCTATGCAGTGGAACGATGACGGTGGGCTTAAAGATGCAGAGTATCGATGTATGCAGCAGCCTGCAATCCAGGTAACCATTATGGCCAGAGTAGCAGAATTAACAATTTGAAAAATGCTCAGCCTTTCTGGATTAAGATGCTGTCATGGCAGAGTTCTTTACGCACAACTTCAGTTACCATGGAAATCATGATGTAGAATGTTCTAAGTTCTTGGCATCTCTGAATGGCAAGTGTTTATTTACCTTTTGTAAAGAATATATTCCTGAATGGAGGCAGAAACAGAACATCTGTCCTACAAAGAATATGGATGGGGAGTTCCTTAGGTACAATGTGGCAGGACAAGGGGAGGACCATTTGCTCATTTCATAAAGAGCCGCTGAGTGCTTCTTTCTTGGCTCTCTGTTGGGAGGTCTTGGCACCCAGATGAAGTATGTGAAGACTTGTCCTCGGGAGCTTGTAGTATGGGTGAGAAGCTGCACATGAAAAGCTCTCTGTATGCTTACATGGTGCACATGTTTTTCTCTACGTTCATGAAGAAGATGGCACTGAACTGAGCCTTAAAGATAAGAATTCAGACCTACAGATACTGGGATGAGAGTGGAGAGGAAGAAAAGATGGGGGAGTGGCTAGGTGAAGCAAGACAAGAGACAGACTGGGCCTAGAACAAGTCTGTCTGTACTTTTCCATTGTAGCATCATTGTCATTGTCATTGTGTTTTTGTTTGATTGCTCACCTTCTCCCTACACTGGAGTATAAGTTTCTTTGCAGCACGGACAAGGAACAAGGTCTGTGTTATTCACTGACATATCCCAAGTGCCTATGATCCTCTCCGGTATGTTGGAAGGAGCAGTAGCTATGTATCATGTGGAGAGAAGAAAACAGGTTTGGAACAAGACTAAGAGTGGAGGGACATGCACTATCTTGAGATCAAAGACACATTGTAGTTTAGTTATCCCAACTGCTGGACAAGTATTTTTAAAAAATCAGTTTTGTCTTGTCATGGTCCTAATGCTAGCTGGGCACATGGAAAGAACTGAATAAACAAACAAACAAACGAATAAAACAACGAAGCAGACATTAAGACTATGAACAGGAGTCAGAATGGGGGGCAATTTAATTTATCTCAGCAAACATGTACCAACAACAAGCAAAGCATTATGGAGGTCAAGATGAACTTTAAAGGGATTTCAAAGGAGGGAAGATTGTGTCTTCTTGGTAAGTCATAGCTTCACAGAAGAAGCAGTATTTCAAGCACAATTTGAATAATAGGTAGATTTTTTTTTTCTAGGTTGGAAATGGAGCGGAGAAAGGCATTCCAATAAAGGAAAAACAAACAAACAAACAAAAAAAACCCAACAAAAACCAAAACCAAAACTAGAGTTGGGAAGAGAAAGAGCAATTATTAAGAACCTATGTATCAATTATTTTAGCTTGTGTTTTACTTAAATCATCTTACTTATTCTTTGTAGAACCAAATAGGGCAAGATTACAGATGAAGAAAGTAACCTTCCTACTGGAGCTGTGACTTGAATCCATGCCTGTGTGACTCAAATCTTGTACAAATGGTAATAATAATAGATAACATGAATTGAGCTATCTTTTTCCTTATTGTCTTAGGAAACCCCATCCTTCGTGAGTCAACACAAACGTCTCCTCCCTGGTGATTTTTCCCATAATCTCTGCATCGAGTGTTCTGCACCTGTCCTAGTTAGAATAGTTATTTCAGTATATTACAATTATCCAATGACATCTGTTTAGAATGCTCTAGATCATGAACTTGTCGAGGAGAGGGATGGATGTGTCTGCTACCTTCTATAGACGGGCTCTTGGTGGCACTTCTTTGTGTGATCAGATTTTGAATTCACATTCTCATGTGAGATCATCGGATGAGCTGCGTCTGAGCTACATGGTTGTGTCCTCACTGCAGGAAGCCCAGTAGAGTTTGTATCAACTTTGTGGTGAGATGGGCTGATAAGGTGTGGAATCCCCCAACGTACATGTTGGTGTTCAGGTGAGCCAAACATTCAAAAAGAAATTCAGGAGTCTACCAGAGAAGCCAAAGTTGTCAAATCATTCCTTGAAGCACCTCTGAGTAATAAATAAATAAATAAATACATACATACATACATACATAAATAAATAGGTCTTGGCTTAGGTCTGTGTTATGGATAAAGGAAGAATAGAAGAAAGAATAAAGGCATGGCCAGCCTCACAGAGACACACAGTGGGACTCTGCAAGGGGCAGCAGGTTGCAGGGTTCGTCCTCTGAACTAAGTGTGCGCATCACCTGTGGGGCCTGGGGTTTATGGACTCATTTTAAAAATATTTTAATAGTTATTTATTTTCAAGTATATCACACAAAATAATTAGCACATCAAAGCTGTGAGTTCACAGCAACTACTGCTTAGGAAAAGACTAAATTTAAGTTCAGTTTAAAAAGAGTAATTCAATATTAAAAGGATTAGGTTATCACATGGCGGGTGGCACGTAGCTGTGGCATGGTTTCTGCAGGGGGCAGAGGAATGGTTGGAGTTTGGGGAAGCTCCTGCATAGAGACAGGAGGCCAGCGCCTCACTCATTTCCTACATGTCTTTATCTCAATGGGCCTCAACTTCATACTTTAAAGGGGTATAACAATACCATCTTGACTTCCTGGAGCCAGGTCTAGACTAGATCTCTTGTGCTGTCCAGGTGACACTTTAGATAGTTTGCCAAGATGGCCTGTGAATTTGGGGGGAATTTAATCTATTCATCCTCATCATTCAGGCAAGTCCAGGAAGTGTCAGACCCCCAAGTATCAGTCTTTAAATATGGGCCTGCATCTGAGTGGCTTTGGGGGAAGGGTCATCATGATTGGGTGTGTTTTTATATTTGCTAACTGACATAAGCTCAAATTTTGATTTGCTGTGAGTATAGTTCTGCTTCCTGACTCAGTTTCCCATCCCCTGGCTTTCCCATCCCTAAACCCTTCCTTTGAGTTACTGGCCACTCACTCTGAGACTGTGAGCTGACTGAGATGTGAACATGCCCAGAGTCTAGCTCCCAGTCTAGCTTGTGGTAGGCCCATAATGGATGTAGAAACAAATCCCCTGAGAGTGGACATCATTCTGCTTCTCTAAGTTCAGCTCTCAGGAAATTGTATTACCTTTTTATGTGTCTCCTCCCTCTTCCATGCAAATAATTTAGTTACTTATTCCTTGGGGACATTTATGGTTCAGCAAGACCTGCCACTTCAAGAAGCAGAGGAGGAGAGAAACTGAGAGGGGAAGAGGACTTTGCATTTGTTAAGGTGTTGGAGTAGCTCTGGCATGGGGAGAATCTGGCTGGAAGTGAGGCGGTAACGGCGAGGACAGCCCGAGCTCACTGCTCTGAGCATTTGTGAAACGGCAGTGGAAGGCAGATCTGAATATAAGAGAGATTTGCAGAGGTGCCCTCATTGTAGGGTCTGTTTTCAGATGATTGTTCAGTATAGCTTGTATTGCATTGGCAGGGAGTTTGGACCCTAACAGTTAACCTGGGTCAACTCCCACACTGAGGAAGTGGGGATCGTGCCCTCAGTAACCAAGACTTGATACTATTCATTTCCACTCATGGTTCCATGAATAAACCTCGGATGGGTCATTTCATCATTTAACAGCCTCCCCTTGTCTTTGAGTTAGTAATAGTACGGTTGATGATATCTCTGCTCCCCAAATATTCCCTTTTCCTTGTTGGACCTTGTCTTCAGGGCAGTTACATGTTTCCACCTTGTTAAACATACAAGTGGCCATATGATTTGCATCCGCCAAAGAAATACGGGCCAATGGGATGCATGGTTCCTGGGCAAAAGCTTTAAGAGCCAGCAACATTTTCCTCTCTTTTTCCTCTGCCACAATAGCTAGCAATGTTCCAGTTTGGGTCCCCAAGCACACGTGAGCTGGAGCACAGCCACAGCGAACCTGCAATGGGTACGTAGTGAATTCAAGAGATAAATCGTGCTGTTGGAAACCACTGAGCTTTTCTCTGTATGCTGTTTGTTAGGCCTGTATAAACTAGCCCATCCTGGCTGATATGTTAATGATGGTAATAACCCCAGCAATAAGAATATTGCCATTTTGGGGAGCTAAACCCTGTGCTAAGGATTTTGCATGTTCCATCTCATTTAATTTGGTAACAAGCTTGTGAAGTAGATCTTTTCCCTCAGTTTGCAGATGAGGAAGTAAGTTGGAACTCAGATTGAAAAAGTTTCTTGTGGTCATGTCACTAGAATGTAGGGTCAGGATTTGATCTGGCCCTTGCTCTAAACTGCTTCACCTTATTGTATATATCCATCCCAACAACTCTGTCAAGCTGTCATCCCACACAAGTGCCAAGGCTTCCAACTCTCAGATGCCTCAGACATAAATCCTGGCAGGGAACACACCTACAAAAGCAGGACATTATATCCTCTTATATGGGGAACAAAATAAGAAAGTGTCACTAATCCATTTCTTACAACTTAAAAACCTACTATTTATCATATAAGAGAAGATAAGATACATAAATACATGATTCCTTATTATAAAACAATGCCCTACACCCATAAAAATAACTCAATAATGGAAGTTATGTAAATAAAAAGCACAAATATTTATCACCAACAAAATGCCATCGTGCAAGCAAATTTGGAAGGAATACTTAATACGTAAATATATTACATATGTATGCTTATATGTACATATTTATGTGTATGTATTCATACATGTATATATATAAAATACACACATATTATATATATGTATGTATATAATCTGCTGTAGAAGTAATGGTCTGGATGATTCATATTTGCCTTGAAGTTTAGTTGTTGGATAATTATAGACCCAAAATACTCTTGGTGCAAATGTGCACCATTACATACAGTAGGGTTTACCAAACAACTGACGACAAACACAATTAATAATGATATAATGAAACCACAGTAATCTGTAATTAAAAAACAAGAATAGCAACAATTTGAAAACCACAACCAACCAACCCAAAACAACATTGCTAGTACATTGACAACAATGGATCCTTCCTGAAACCTGTGGGAATTCCAGCTGTGTGCGCCTGGCTTATGTTGGAGTTGGCAATGTCACCAAGCATTGTCTGGGAGCCAAACTTGTTAGCAGAGCAATGAATTAGCATCCTCGATCCACTTGTAATGCGCTGACTTTAATTTATGAAGACTAAAATTTAGTGACCTCTAATAGTCCACATAGTAATAAATAATCTGTATGGCTATGAGTTAAATCAGGACCGGTTTTCTTCCATTGAAATGGCAGCCGATCAATGGGTCTCATTGGTCTTAGTTTGATAATCATAATTCTAGAAGTCTGGTGAACCAGATTTCCTGACTTTTTCCAATTAGATCCCAATTTAGGTAGATTTTCTGGCAAATACCTCCACAAGTAGGGGCCCAGACACTGGGTGTCTGCTTCTTGTATATTTTCAACAAGGTCTTTGGGCATCTATGGGTCACTTCTGGGGCTGCATTTGTTTTGCCAGGTGCTTTAGTTCGGAGAGAGAAGTGCCTTGTGTTGAGGGCTTGTGTGGTTTGCTGTGACTCAGTGGTGAGCATGACATTTCCTAAGGCTGGGAGAATGCCAGTCCGTCGTGGGCCAGTAGTACAGAACGGCCAACCTGTCTCATAGACAGTGATGAGGAAGGAGAAGGAGCTTCAGACTCTGGTGGAGAAATGTTTTTTGGGTCCCTGGCTGGGGACTAAAAGGCTCTGTGTGATTTTTCTCCAGGGCCTCTGTTTGGACCATCATTCAGGTAATTTTTCTGGCTTCCCTATTCCCTCTCTCCCCAGTCCTGTACCCCCACCTTCCTATTGCCACCAGTAGAGGTAAAGGGTAATGGATGACTTGGTACCTGTTCAAATGAACATCCAACAGCTGAAAAAGACTGTTTTTTTGTTGTTTGTTTTTTGTTTTTTGGTTCAAGTTTGATCGCTCTCAGTTTAAAATATCCTGCTGGCACATATACCTGCCTGTGTATGTCCTCAACATGTATATTACTTCTTTTTCTTTATGTATATTACTTCTTAGGATACCAATGTTAAGGGTTGAATTATGTCCCCCCCCCAAATAAGTACATTGGAGTCCTAACTTCCCCATATCTCAGAATGTGATCTTGCTTGGAATCAGGGTCTTTCCAGCGATAATCAAGTTAAAACGAGGTCACGAGGATGGGCTCTAATCCAGTAAGACTGATGTACTTATACAAAGGGGACATTTGGACAGACAGTCATGCACAGGGAAGACTATTGAAGACACAGGGAGTGTACCATCTATAAGTCAAGGAACGCCTGCGGCTACCGGAAGCCAGAAGAAAGACATGGAACAGATTCTCCCTTACAACCCTACGAAGGAATCAATTCTGACAACACCTTGATTTAGAATTTCTAGCCTCCAGATCTGTGAGACAATAAATTTCCGTTGTTTACGCCACCCAGTTAAAGCAGCCCCAGGAAACTAATACACCATGTAACATTGCCGATGGTATTAATGCATTAAAGTTTAATTTAATTTAACAAGTGCCTGTAAATGAATTCAGGCAGAGGTGGTGATATCTGATAATGGCTTAATGTGTTTCTCCCTCCTTCAAGCTTCCAAATTTTTTCTTCCCCACTGGGACCTACACTCCATTTTCCCACCAACCTTTCACTGTCCCTCAATGCCCTCCATGTCCTCAGTTCACTCTACTAGCTTAGAGTCCCTGGGCCGTCATTATAATCATTTTTTGCATCCCATCAACTACTTCACCCTCTCCCTCCTCATTACTCTCTTCTGGAAAACCTCAGCCTTGATTAAGTTCCACTCTCTGATTGTACCCATACAATTAAATGTGGCTGGTGAAAACATACATGATGAACAGTAACGCTTTAATTAATAGTCACTGAAATATCTGGTATGGTCATTCCCTTTCTTCCCAGAGGAGGATTTTTTCCTCTTCTCCTTCCTCAAAATGCTGTATCCCTACCTCTCCTCTTCCCTCTTCCCTCTCAGCTAATGACCTTGCTTCTTGTCTCACAGATGCAGTCACTAGAAGATGTCTTCACGTTCCAGTTTCTACATCTACCTGACTCTGGCTGCTGCCCTCTCTGGCCTCTTTTTACTGTGGATGGGCAGCCCATGCTCTTGTCTCAGTCTGGATCCCCATCATGGGTGCCAGACCTCCACTTTTCTCTCTTGTTCAGGGAGAAGTTGACTCTTGTCACTGTCTCCCCTTGTCCTATATCGCCAACATTCCCTGTTTACTCATCTGCCGGATACTTCCCATCAGCATACAAACATGCTGTAAGTTTTCACATTTTAAAAAAAGAAACTCCCCTGACACACACTTCTTCCAGCTGCCGCTTCATTTTTTAGAACTTCTCTATGAAAAGACTAGTTGAACAAGTTGTCTTTATGCTTTTTTCCTTCTTTGTGTTCTCTCTTGAAGTTACTCCGATCAGTCTTTTGCCTTCATATTAAGGCCACTGAAACTAATTCTGTGAAGGTCACACTCATGTTCTCTAACTGCTACATCCATTGGTCCATTCTCAGTCCTGAACTTCCTGGACTTCTCAGAAATACTTGACATGACGATCAGTTCTTCTCATTGAGATATGTTCTTTCTTTGGCTCCAAGATTCCTTATTTATCTGTTTTTCCTCCTGTCTCAATAGTCACTCCTTCTGCATATCCTTTGATGCTTTCTCCTCATTTCCCACACTCTAGAATGCTGGCATAGTGCCAGGACTCAGCCCTTAGAATTCTTAGCTTCTGTATTGATCTCATGCTCCATGTGATATTCCATCTCATGGTTCAGAATATCTAAATGCTGACCATCCCTATCTTATTTTTCAATGTTGACCTCTTCCTCGGATGTCAGATTCAGGTGCCCACTCAACACTTCCACTTAGGTGTCGAATAGGATCTCAAAGCTAACAGAGCCCAGAGTAAGCTCCAGTTTCATGGGTCCCCCCGACCCTCCAGGCTTTCTTCCAGCAGTGACCTCTTCAGAGTCCATACTAACTCTCCCTATCATCTGCTTAGAACCCAAAATGACATTTACCTGTAACTCATATTTCATACGTAATCCATCAGAATGAAGGATATGGACTCGTCTTTCAGAAGGTATATAATACTTACTGATTTCTCCCTCCTTTGCCTCTTACCCTGGTCCCAGCTACGATCATCTCATACCTTGTTTCAGAGGTTGCTTTGTAATTGTTTTCTGCGCTTCTGACTGTGACACTCTGTTTTATCCAAGCCACCCTGATCCCAATGATAGATTGATTTGCTGTTTATAACAGCCTAATTGAAATATTGTTCACCTATGCTGTGTAATTCACCTATTTAAAATGTACAATTTTATGGCTTTTAGTTTATTTACAGAGTCATGAAGCTGTTAGCTCAGTAAAGTTTAGAACATTGTCATTGCCCCCCCAAAGAAACTCCAAATCATTTCGTGGTCACTTCTTATTTCATTGTCACCTTCCCTGCCCACCCCCAGTCCCTAGGCAGCTACTAATCTAGTTTCTGTCTTTATTAATTTTCTTATTTTGGATATTTTGTATAAACAGAAACATGCAATATGTGATCCCCTGTGACTGGCTCTCTTCATCCAGCCTGCTGTGTTTGAGGTTCATATTATAACATGGATCAGCGTTTCATTTCTTTTTATTACCAAATAATATTGTATTCTATAGACAGATTACATTCTATTCATCTGTTCATCAGTTAATGGACATTTGTGTTGTTTCCACTTTGGGCTATTATGAATAATGCTGCTATGAACATTTATGTACAAGCTTTGGCATGCGCATATGTTTTCATGTCTCTTGGGTATATAAGTAGGAGTGGAATTGCTGAGTCATATGGTAACTCTCTGTTTAACCTTTTGAAAAACTGCCAGATTGTTTTCCAAAGTGACTGCATCATTTCACATTTCTACCAGCAATGTATGAAGGTTACAGTTTTTCCATATTCTTGCCAACATTTGTTTTTATCTGACTTTTTGCTTATAGTCAGCCATCCTAGTGAGTGTGAAGTGACCTCTCATTATTTAGATGTTCCTTACATATGTAAGTCAAATCGTGTCACACCCCCTCCCTTTTCTAAGTACCCAGATGGTTCATCACTTGTAGTAAAATCCAAAGTTCTCCGAGTGGTTTTTAAGGCCCTGCGTGATTTGCTCCCCACCCTTCCCAATCCCACTCTCTTACCTGCCATGTTCCCTTTGGCTCCTTCTGCTCAGTTTGGCCATATACCCTTTGCAGATACCATGCCTTCTGCCTGCAACAAATATCTCCTCCAGATATCCACCCTACTGGCTCCCTCACCTTCTTTGGGTCTCTGTTCAACTGTTGCTTTGTCAGGGAGGTCCTCCCTTAACACTCTTTAGTTCCTGAAGCATCTTTCCCGTAGACACCATAGCCAGCAAATGGGAGTATGTTGAGCCAAGGAGACATTTCAGTAGGTGCCCCAAGCCACATGAATTCAGCAGCCTATCCCTTATTCTTGTAACTTCTACACTGCCCATGAACTTAACAAAACCTGATACTTAAATTAAAAACAACAACAACAACAACAACAACAACAACAACAACAAAATTTGCCCCAACTGGATTTTCTTGTTCTTTCAGGATAAGGGAAAATAAGGTGGAGTGGAAATGGTTATTGGGTAGGATATTAACATATAACCTATAATATTACCGGAGGAGAGTTGGTATTGGAAATTTGGCCCCATTTTTTCCCCAGGTCCTCTGAAGAGAATGTGCTGTGAATATTTGGAATAACAAAAGGCAATAGGCAGGTGCAGGCATGTGTGTAGGGTGCTCACCAGGCAAGCGTTCCAATTCTTACCTTGTCACTAAGTTGCTGGGTGACCCTGAGTAAATCACTTTACCTTCCTGGGCATATTTTCTCTTTTTGTAAAACAAGGGGGCTGGGCTACATGATCTTTGAGGTCCCCTCTAGACCTGATGTCCTATATTCTGGCATACTTTCACCTAATGCTTGACTTTAGGCCTGAGGGTCCTGGGAACTGGCAGCTTCAGCCAAAGATCTCCAAATGCAATTTGAACCTGGTGGAGCTTAATGTATTTTTGTGTCTGGGCTTCAGGAGATCAAGCTCTGAGTTGGCAATATGGAGAATTCAGTTGCTATTTTTGACAAGAAGTAGGACTTATTGAATGATATGTTGTATCTGGCAGCATTACTGACAAATCAGGGAACAAGGACATTGTTAAGAATGTCAAAATAGTTAAAGGGCCGTAAAAGGTGGACCCTAATGAGGACAGTAGATTATTTTAAGAACCAAGGGGTTTGTCTTGCAAAACCCTCATTATGTAAAATGAGCTACTGAAAGACAGGGAGGTGGCATAAGGGGATATGTGGGAAGGGGAGAGCTTTGGGAGGGAAAGACTCAGATGGGCTGTGCCAGAGGACTATTACTCTTGTCCTTAGTGGGTCAGGTGATTTCTTATTAGTGTGTGTTTGTTGGGAAGAGGGGAAGTGATCATGAAATGGTGAGGGCACGAGAGGTTGGTTGGGGGTGGTTTGTCTTTTTGTTGCTTGTGGAAATAAAAGACTTAATTCCTGTAAAACAAAAGGCCTATTAAGGACAAGTAAAGATCAGAGCTCATTTGCACTGAGGTGATGACTTTTGCTAAAATTGGTTTTCTATGTGATAGTTTCACCCGGTGTGATTGCTTGGCATGCCCGAGGGCCACCTCTACCGAAGAGTTACTTATTGGGCCAGGTTAGGGATAAATGGGCCTGGAGCCTAAGCTTATGGTTGGGACCCTGGCCCTAGCCTACCAAAAGGCAGAGAGGATGAAGGCATCAGAAAAATTGGGACACAGTCTGTGACTTCTGCCTGAGCAGTTGTCCTCATGGTCTTGCTGATGATACCTAAGAGTCACTGGGGCAATGTGGGTTTGTGATTCTCCATACGTGGCTCTGAGCAATCATGGCTTGTGGTTACAAGAAGGGAACTTTTAGTCTGGAGGTGGTCTGTAGGTTTTATGTTCAGTATCAACTTTAATTAATTACTAGTGATTTCCCAGAGCACTTCGTGGAGAAGGATTCTAAGTTTCTTATCTAGGCTCAGAAGAAAAAAGTAGCTTCATGGATTAGCATGAGTTTAGGGAGCAGGTAATATGTGGAATCTTATCTCTGTGTGACCCATAGTGGGTCTGCTAGTTCCACCCCGTGGTCCTTCTCCTGGATATTGAGTATATAACTGGAATGGATGTGCTTGGTGGTAGGCAGAATCATCACATTTGTTTCTTTGGTCTGGAAGCCAAAGTTATCTTAGAGCAGAATTTAAAGTGGAATCCCCTGGAACTGCCTCCCTACTCCCCTTCAAAATTGTGAATCAAAACCAATATTGTACCTTGGAGGAATGGCAGAAATTAGGGCTATCCTTAAATATCTAAAAGATACAGGATCGGTAGTATCCACTCCCCACCCCCAAGTTTACCAGTCTAATCCCAACAAAAACTGAATGGATTCCAGTGGTCAACAGTGGACCACACAGTTGTAGGCAAACAGTAGTCCCAATTGCAGTGCGATGCTGGGTATGATGTCATTGCTAGGGCAGGTTACCATGACCTCAGATGAGTAGACCAGTGTGTGGTCATTGGTGTTGAATGTATTTGTTCCATCCCCATCAATAAGAAAGATTAGAAATATTTCTCATTTATGGAGAATGGACATTCTTGTCCCAGGGCTTTGTTATTTCTCCTTCTCACTGTCACCAAGTAATCTAAAGGGCTCTGGGCTATCTTTACAACAGAGATAGACCATCACATTGGTCCTTTACCTTGGTGATGTCATGTTTATTGGGTCAGATAAGCAAAAGCAGCAAGTAAGTGGAAGTTTGAATAAGATCTATGTGCTCCAGAGGGTGAGAGACAAACTTTAAGAAAGTTAAGACATTAAATCTGTGAAGCTTTTCAAAACCAAAAAAGTCTAGGTCATGCCAAGGCATCACCTCTAAAGAAAAACAAACAAACAAACAAACAAACACATTATCCCATCTTTCCCCTCCCACCACTAAGAAAGAAGAACCCTGTTTTGTAGCCATTTCTGGGTTCTGCTGCAGCGTATTCCACACTTGAGAATACTGCTTCGATCTCTGTACTATGTGTGGGCCAACAGCATGAAAGGGCTCTGTGGCAGATCCAGGCTACAATGCAAGCAGCCCTGCCACTTGCACCATAAGACTTGGCGGACCCTATGATAATAGAAATATGTGTGATGCTAAACACCTCCATGTGGAGTTTATGGCACTCTCCCCTAGGAAAATAACAGTGTAGACCCTTGGAATTCTAAAGCAAGGTCATTCTATTCACAGAGGATTATATAGCATTCAGAAAGTGACTCCTTACATAATACTTGTCCTTGGGAGAACAGAATATCTGACCCTGTACCATCAAGAGATCTTGTGGCCAGAGTTACCCATCATAAGCTGGGTTCTCTCAGATCCACAAAGATTGGGTGGACCTATCAACAATCCATCATCATCGTCAACATCATCAGCTGGCACTGGACATGGCAGGGTCAGAAGGCAGGCCTTGCAAGTGAGCAAGCCTTACAAGTGAGTGGCCAGATCCTTGCACCATCCTCACTTTTGCCCCAGTCGGTCTCTCTCAGCACACATATGTCCACGTGGAGGGTTCATTATTACTGTCAGAGGAGGAAAGAGCAGAGCTTGTTTCACACGTGGGTCTGCTCAATATGTGGGTAGAAGCCAAAAACAAGCTGTTGCTGCACGACAGTCCTGCTCAGGAAAGACAGCAGTTGGAGATGCTCTCAATGGGCAGGGCGTCAGGCGTACACAAGACTGCCATTTTGTGCAAAAGGATGAGCGGCCCAAGGTAAGAACATGTATGGAAAGCATATGCACAGACTCAGTCATGGTAAATGGTTGGCTTGGTTAGACAGGAGCCTGAAAGGAGCAAGATTACAAGACAGGGGACAAGATTTGGGCAAGAAGCATGTGGAGGGACTTAAAGTGGGCAGGAACTATAAAGGTCTTTGTATGATATGTTAACCCCCATCTCAGAGCACCTATCCCCAAATCAACACTAATAACCAAATACCGCCTTACTGTGGAATCTTGGGCTTTGGCCAATAGGTTTGCTGAATTTTTGTTTGGATTTCAGCTTATTTGCCTCAGAGAGAACTTCCTCAATCACCTTAACTAAGGGTTTGCCCCCTCTACTCTATCATATTATCTTGTTTTATTTTTTCCATTCGTCTTATGTTAAATAATCCTATTTATTGTATGTTGCCTGTGTCTTTGCTAAGTCTTCACCTGATAGAGAAGAGACATCTTTGTCTTATTCACCGCTTTATCCCTTGTGCTAGGAATAGTTCCTGACACATAGTATGCATTCAATACATATTTGTTGAATGAAGGAATAGGGTTCAGCAAGGTTAGGTAATTTGTCCAAGGTCACACAGTTAATGAGTATTACAGCTGGGGTTTAAGGCTGGGGTTTAAGGCTCCAGCACGCTAGTTTTGTGTCTTTGGCCAGATACTTAACATCTGTCCTTTGTAACTTAGTTTCTGCATCTATATATGGGGATAGTAATAGTATCTACCTCTGCGTTATTGTGATGATAAAAAGAGTTATTATGTACGAGTATTTAGAATAGTGCCTGAAATAGGTGTGGCATGGTAGAAGTGTTTACTACTATTAAGTAGTGAATCGGATTTAAACATGGATCTGACTGGACCTGAAGCTTTGGTGGCGACTCTAAGTGACATTTTTAAAGGCACTGGGCACTTGTGGGGGGATGGACAATGGCTGAGAAGAGATAGGTGTTTGGTGAACAGTAAGCTTCCTAATCTCACCAAAGCATAATGATGGGCACTATGGGAAACTCCAAACTACAAGATGGTCTCTGTCCTCAAGCAGGTCTTTCCTTTGGACAAAATGTTTTAAATGTTTACAACCACATCCTGGAGCCAGCTCATTGCCGACTGTGCTGAGGCCAGAAGTGCCCTTCTCCAGGACCAAGGATAGCCATAGCTTTGTTCCAACTGTCACCACACTGTGTATCTTGGGACACCTTCCTCAGGTACTGACTACAGCATCATTGTGACCTGCGTCACCGAATTTGCCCTTCTCATCTCAGAAATAACTGAGGGTAGCCTTCCTGTGTCCCTTGGCCTGACTTACTTTGGGTTTGACTTCTCAACTTCTGACTGCCAAAGACTTTGACCATTGGCTTGAGTGGAATTTATGGCCCAGGACTGTTGGCGTTTATACCACTGACTGATGGAAGCACATGGCCACATTTTTATTCCTGACACTGAAAACTTTGCCCAAACCACTCTTGTGTGAATTGCCTTGAACTTTGCCTGGCATTTTGTGCTGGTATTGTTTGCTGAATATTCTAGTGAGTGTTGAGCTTATATTAACTGCATGATTTAACTGTAAGTTTTACTGTTTGAGTTGACCTCCGAGAATCAAGGTAAATGACAAGGCCCATTATACCTTATTTTGTAGGTTTGTTCATTGCCACAACCATGATGCAGCCTGCATTTCTGACAGAGGGGGATGATTTCACATAGGATTCTAGGAGGCTCATTGCTTTGCTAATATTAAGAGTTTGGTTAAGAAAATTTTTTTTTCTAATGTGGACTGTGTGAAATATTCTTATCCAACAGTTTATTTATTTATTTATTTTTTCTTCTTCTTCTTCTTTTTTTTCCTTCCCCTAGCAATGTATTATCAGCTTTTCCTTTGCTTTTGGTCTCAGGAAAGGTTATATGGTGTTTTAATCGTATGTGTATATAATGCCCATTAGTACTAATGGGATGTATTCTTTCACTAGGACATAATCGCTAATAGTATGCAAATCAGCACATTCGTTCTTCTCCAATGTTTGCTGAAGGCTTCGTTCTTGGGCAACATATGGTCTCTAGTCACCTCCTCACTCTGCTCTAAAAATTTTCCATTACACATCTTAATCATCAATTTTTTTTTTTTTTTGCCCACTGCTTAAGAAATGAATTAAGGCAGTAAGAATTGAGATGACAACCATTTTTAGATTGAAAAGAACCTCTTTCCCTTGCTGCTAAAACCCACTGCTGCATTTTTTACATTTTTATTTTTCATTTTTTACGTCACCAATTAGCACCTCAAAGTGATTTTTGCGTCTGGCATGCATGGGGTGTGAACTATAAAAATTCTGGTTTCAAAGCTTCTTTTGCTCTGTTCTGTGGGAAAAATTCCCTTTATCAGATAGCAATTGTTCAGGCACAAGGGATAATAGTTTAAGATGTGTCCGAATAGCATTTGTCCAGACAGTCAAAGTAATTTTAGAAAATGTATGGGTCTGATAAAAGTTATGCTTGTGAATAGCCAGAAAGAAGAAATTAATATTGAAAGAGCTCCTAGTATATATCAGGTACCATGTTTGCCTTCCGTTATTTAGTTTTCATAAAGGCAAAAGCAAATAAAGTAACTTGCCCAAGTTAATTTGTTCACTTGCCCCTTTACCCTTTTACAACAAAATAATTTAATGAGTGCTATCCTGTTCTAGGCACTGCTCTAGGCACTGGGGATCCCATATTGAATGTGATACACTTGATCCCTGCCTTTCTGGGGCTTGCAACCTAATTGGGAGGATAGATAGAATATAACTAAACAAAGAATATATCAGTGAGAAGGGTGTCTGGGTGGGTCAGTCAGTTAAGCATTGGCCTTTGGCTCAGGTCATGATTCCAGGGTCCTGGGGTCGAGCCCCATGTTGGGCTTCTTGCTCAGCAGGGAGTCTGCTTTTCCCCTCCCTCTGCTCCCAGCTTATGTTCTTATGTTCTCTCTCTGACTTGCTCATTCTATTTCTCTTTCAAATAAATAAAATCTTAAATATAATTTAAAGCCTTTGGAGCACTTATCATTTATTTCCCACTGAAATTATGTGTGTGTGTGTGTGTGTGTGTGTGTGTGTATTTAAGATAGAGTGTGTTAAGATAGAGAATAATTGGGGGTGCAGAATGAAAGGAACCTTGATTTTGACCTTGACCTTGAACGCACAGTGTAAGAGGATTAAAGCTTTGGTTCACACCCAAGTGTGAAGTCCCCAAAGCTGTTCCTTCCATTATACTTGTGTCAATTGGGGAACTCTATTTTAAGTTTTGATCATGACTCTGATGACTAACATTTCCTGAGTCCCTAATATGGGCCAGGCCCCATTCAAGCTTATGTGTGTCTCCAGCTACTTTACGAAATAGGAATTATTTTTCCCCATTTTGCAGATAAGAAATCTGAGACTTAAATCTGAGACTTAAGTTGGCAACTTGCCCAGGTGATGCAGTACCATTTTCTCTTTGGTCCTCTGTGCTTTTGTTCCCAGCAGCTGGATCCTATAGCTGAACTTTCTTCCCTGAGTCTGAGGGGTTGTGTTTTTCTGGGGAAAAGAGGTTTAGGCAACGTAAACTGGGTGATGGCACATTCTGTCTCTATATCTTAAGGAAAGAAGGAAGGAAAGAAGGCAGGAAGGAAGGAGAGAAGAAAAAGATCCAATGTTTGAACCCTGAGTCAAGAAGAACAGATTTTGAATGGAGCTTTATTCTTTAAAAACACCATGTATTTTTCAGATTGAAAAATGACTCTGGGGTGCCTCAGTTGGCTAAGTGTCTGACTCTTGATTTCAGCTGAGGTCATAATCTCAAGATCCTGGGAGAGAGCCCCACATCGGACTCTGTACTCAGTGGACAGTCTGCTGGAGGTTCTCTCCTTTACCCTCTACGCCTCCCTGCTGCTCATACTCTCTCTCTCTCTCTCTCTAAAATAAATAAATATTGGGGCACCTTGGTGGCCCAGTTGGTTAGATGTCTGCCTTCAGCTCAGGTCATGATTCCAGGGTCCCAGGATGGAGCCCTGCATTGGGTTCCTTGTTCATTGGGAAGTCTGCTCCTCTCTTTGCCCCTGCCCCTGCTCCTGTGCTCTGTGTTGTCTCTCCCTCTCTCCTTCTCAAATAAATAAATAAAATCTTAAAAATAAATAAATAAATCTTTAAAAAATGACTATAAAGTCATGGGTGATGGGGGGGAAAGATAGAGAAATGTAAAGGTAGAAATTAAAATCACTCTAGTTCCATCATCCAGAAAAGGCAGTATTTTTTTCAGCGGTTAAGAACAAAGATGACTGCCATGGATATAGCACCTGCGATATGCCAGGAGTAATTTCACCCACTTCACATACATTAACTAATTTAATCGTCACAGTAGCCCTACATGAAAGGTGCTATTACTATCCCAACATTGTGGAGAAGGAAACCGAAGGAAAGAATGGCTAAGTAATATTCCCAAGACCAAAAGATGAAACCTGTGCAGGCAGCCAAGTTCTGGAGTCCGTGGTTAGCATTATTTTATGGGTATTTTTGCATGTCCTTATATATGTTTCAAAATATTTTTAATGGCTGTATGGATATATTTTATATAACCACCTCCCACTGTTACACACTTAGGTTGTTCCTTTTTTTTTTTTGTAGTTATAAAAAATGATGCATTGAGCCTCTGTGTCCATGAATCTTTAATCAGCTTTTTGATTATTTCCTTAGGACAGATTCCTGGAAGAGAATGACTTGGTCAGAACTTTTGGCGTGACTTCAAATCTGTGGTAGAAGAAAAATATTCAGATGTGTGTCACAGATTTAAATCACATAAAAACTCAGGAAAGTTGGAGATCTATGTGGGCTGGGTACAAAAAAAAAAAAAATATCAGGGAAGACTTCCTTAAGGAAGTGGTGGAGTATGAGACGGCCTTGGATGCTGGGCTGGAGCCCCAATGCGGAGACATTTCTCTAGGGCTCTGGGCACCTCTCTTCTGTGCGTCAGTGGACTTGGGCAGGGGGCTGGTGAGAGAAGGCTTCACGGAGCAGAGTCTTACAGGATGAAAAGGAGTTTCCAAGGTGGACAAGGGATGTGAGGAGAGGGAGTAAGTAGGCCTTGTCAGAACAACCCAGGCAGCTGCAGAGGTGCGAGACTCGAAGGTCTTTGAGTTGGTACAGGAATGACTTGGGAGAAGAGCTCAGAAGAGGTAGCCCAGGGCTAGATCCTGAAAGGCCTTGACCATCACATGGAGGACCACGAAGTTTCTTCCGTTGGCTGTAGAGAATGCCAAAGGCTTTTCGTTTAAAAGGAGTTGTGGTCACGTCTGCATTTTTGACGGCACCGTGGTGCCTGGAAGGAGAAGGGAGAGAAGCGCGTACAGGCAGAGGAAGCCCCTCTCGGGGGGACATTCTGGGGACCCAGGAGAGCCCCCGGCACCGGCCTGTTTCCAGGAACTTCGCCCTCAGACGGCCCTCTTCCTTCTTCCTCACCCCTCCCCCAAGAGGAGTACAGACTGAATATTTATAAAACACTGACATAGAGATGAAAAAGCTGCAGAAACAAAGAGCACAAACACTTCCTCTATGTTGTTGAGCGTTAACATCCATGAGAAATATGCATGCATGTCAGAGCCAAAAATAATGAGGCGCTATGCCTCCTCGAGCAGATCCCTTGCATCCTGGTCGGGGCCTCGATGGGCAGGAGGGGAGGACCGCTGGAGGGAGGCCGGCTGCTGTCGGCACGGCTGCTCCTTCCCAAGCAGACAGGTCACTTGGTGCTTTCTTCCAGGCAATTATTTTCGGGATGACTGGAGATTTCGATCAACCAATCAAGCTTTTATAGAAGCCACTTTCCTTGATTATGTCCCCGATCTTTAACTCACAGAGCTTTTCCTCAGTACGGCTTGACAACCTCAAGTTTTCAATTAATTTCTCTCTTCCCACCTCCTGCATCTTGCTTTTGCTTTCATTTGGGGAGCTGGAGTGTTCGTGGGCTCTCTGAATTTCCCACGTGGGGTGTGTGTGTGTGTGTGTGTGTGTACTTTAAAAGCTTTTTTTTTCTGGCTTTCTCTCAATGAGGAATGTCCCGTGAAAGAGAAGAATGATTTGTGAGCAGGAAGCTGAGTGAAGGAGAACTGAGAATACAGATTGTGGGGTGTAAAGGAGTCTGACCCCTGGGCCGCCGGGTTCAGGACCAGCCCCAGGGGTACTCAGAAAAAGACAGTGTCTATGTTTTCAAATGCAGCAGGCATACCCATGCTTCAAAATACACTGATGAATATTTTGAATTTTAATGGATACACAGCTATTTCAGTGTGATTTATTCCATGGGAATGATTGCTTTTCTTTTAAAATAAAATTATTTGCATAAGCTATAAGTGACTTAAATAAAAATGCAAGGTAAATATTAGTTCAGATGTTGTGTGGAATGCGGCAAATCTCTTGAAGGTGGCATCTGAGTGCCTTAAGATCAGGAGACATGGGAATGAATTTTGGAATCTGAGAGACCTGAATAAAATTCAAGCTCTGCCTCTTACTCAATGTGTGCCTCTGGGAAAATTTCTTAACATCTCTGCATCTTAGTTTAGTTAGTTTTTGTTTTTGTTTTTGTTTTTGTTTTTTTTTAAATCTGTAAAATGGTGCGCACCTTTCAACAGTGTTGGGTTCAGAGATTTACTTGTTCACCCGCGTGGTCTTCCAGTCGTTACAGAACGTCTGCTACGTGCCACTCGCTGTCTGGGCACCGGGAACACAGCCGTGGAGCCGACAAAGCTGACGCCCTCACGGAGCTGCTATTCTAATGGGGAGGGCAGATAATAAATGCATAGAGAGATTTGTAAGAAACCGTCAAGTTCCAAGAAAAACGTAGCCGGGTAAGCGAGAGGTTAGAGCGGAACCTCTGAGATCAAGATGTGTTAGGTGTGTTTGAGGAAGGGCGAGGTGATCACAGGGTGCTTGAACTGATGGAGGGAGAGGGGAAAAAGGAGGAAATGAGGTGGGAGGAGTAGTTTGATGCCAGAGGGGAGAGCCCCGGGCAGGGCAGGGTGGAGACCTTGGGTTTCATTTTAAGAGTGATGGGAAAATTGCGACGACATGGATGAACTAGAGGGTATTATGCTGAGCGAAATAAGTCAATAGGAGAAAGACAACTATCATATGATCTCCCTGATATGAGGAAGGGGAGATGCGATGTGGGGGGTTTGGGGGGTAGGAAGAGAATAAATGAAACAAGATGGGATCGGGAGGGAGACAAACCATAAGAGACTCTTAATGTCACAAAAAAAACTGAGGGTTGCTGGGGGGAGGGGGAGGGAGAGGGTGGTGGGGTTATGGACATTGGGGAGGGTATGTGCTATGGTGAGTGCTGTGAAGTGTGTAAACCTGGCGATTCACAGACCTGTACCCCTGGGGCTAATAATACATTATATGTTTATAAAAAAATAAAAAAAATTATTAAAAAAAAGAGTGATGGGAAAAGGGTAGATCCATACATCGTATCCATTGTCAGTGACAAATTCCATGAATATTTGAATAGCTATTCACTTAGTGCCCAGCTCATACGGAGCACTCCATTCGGCTTAGAGGTTAGGAGATACCAAGATAAGTTGGATGGAGGAACTCAAATTCTTTTTGAATTTGATCAAAAAGAATCAAATTCAAGGAGTCTGATCAATTAATACCTGCCATCCATCCAGTACCTGCTGTGTGCCAGACATAGTTCCAAGCATTTCCTTGTAATGCAGTAGCTCGTGTGGACTTTAGAAAACATAACCATATAGTCAGTTATTATCTCCATTTTGCAGATGAGGAAGCTGGGACCTGGAGAGGCTTAGCAGCCTGCACAGTGCCTTGCACCTTTCAAAGGAGGGAGAGTGAAATAAACATGTTCCCTTTGAAGGTCACAGTAAAGTGGGAATGCAGAGCAAACGTTACCCCCAAAGAGGGAGAACAGAGCTGAGGGATGGCAGGTGCTCTGGAGTGAGGATGCCATTTACTAGCTGTGATGACAGCCACCTCGTCTCTTGTCTCCATGAAATGAGATCAGCGGGAGTATCCATCCTATAGGATAGTCGGGAGGATGAAATGAGGCAGTGTGTGGAAAATGCTTTTGCACTGAACCTGGCATATGGAAAGCGTCTCTCAAGTCTTAGCGATAATCCCTTAGCGCCCTCGCTAAGGAAGACACTTCATGGTCTGGGCCTGGGCCTTGAGGGCTGAGTGATAAGAAGCCAAGGTAGGTAAGTTAATTCTAGGCTAACAGAGAACGTCTGAGGAATAATAGAGTGTTGGTGACTCATGGTGTGTTGGGTGGTGGGGGAGGGTATAATGGACAATTCTTTTAATTCTCTTAATCTGTGACATCGAGGAGACCTTGACTGCCATCCTTAGCACAGGGAATTTTTTTTTTATAGGCTCCAGGGAAGCTGTGATCCTTTGAGCATAGGGGAGCCCATGTTCTGACCTGTGCATTGGTGGGCACGTCCAAGAGCAACACAAGAAGATTGCATCGGTCCAGGCTATCAACACTGAACGTCCGACCAGCACAGGGAACGGTGGAGAGAAGGGATGAAGGGTAGAGACGTCTCAGAGGTGGAATCTACAGAGCTTGGGGTCTGATTCCCCCAACTCTTTGCACACACACACACACACACACACACACAGAGCAAGAGAATGACAGGTTGACCCCAACCCAGCCTTGTTCTGTGTCCCACCAGGGATGAGACTACTTAGAGTTCCTTAGTTTTCCCATCTGTAAGGTGAGAAAAATAAAACCAGAATCTCATGGCTCCCAATGGGATATAGTTAGATATTACGTTAGCATTGAGAACCCTGTGGAAATGCAGACTGGCTTCATTTCTCCTGCTAATAAAGGACTGTCTTCCTCCCAGAATCGAGGACTCACAACTTGCATTTTCTGAGTATCAGAAAACAATGGTTTGGGTTTGAGCTGTTCACTCACTTATGATCTGAGATTATTCTAAAAAGACTTCGCAGCTTAGTCTAATTGGGTAATTGGGATGTTTCCAGATGAAATTTGACTTGTATTTTTAAAAAATGCTTTGAAGATTTGGTTGCCATGGTGCTGTTCTGCTGACAAGATCCTTCACTGGCTCCCACTAAGCAGCAATAATGGGCTTCTGTTTATTCTAAGTTTCAGGTTACCCCACCTGAACGTCCTCTGGAACGAAGGAAGGTATGAACCTGCAGGAACGAGGGGAGTCCTTCCCTCGCTCTCTTTGATGGGGATGGGCCGAGGAGAAGGTTTGTCAGGGTTGGGGCGGGGTCCTGGGCCTTGGTGAGGAGGGACTTCCCAGCCCACCTGACCCCGGGGGCCGCTGGGAGTCGAGGAAAAAGCCACGACACATCTGCCACCCATAAATTGGGTGGTTCTTTCAGGCTGTGAATACTAATCCTCTCGTATTTTGGGCTAATAAGTGTCTGGCAGAGAGAATTATCTTTATTTTAAGAAATAACATGGTTATAAAAATGAATGCTCATGTTTTTATAGTATTACTGTTTTAAATGGGAAAAAGCCTTTGTTCTAATTCAGGTTTTCAACCTACCGGACAATCATCCCTCCCCAACGTCCTTAAACTTCTTGTATCCGAGTGTTTATTATAAGAATGTGAAACATCTTCCCCAGATGCAGTATTTTTGGCTTCATTAAAAGTTTTTCTAGTTCCTCTTCAGTCATGTCAATATTTACCTTGGGCAATGTTTTGTATCCTTTTGTTTATAATTCCAGAATTCTCCAAGACAAACTGATTATTCATGACTCTCTGGCCTAGGTTACAATTTAAACATACCTTATGTTGACGTTTTAAGAGTCCAAGTCCCCACACCATTTCCTGTACTTCTTCTCATAGTTTGTGACCTGCTGCAGTCACTTCATGCCTTGGTAGACTTTTGTTTTTTTTCCCCCTTTCAGGTATCTTCCAAGTACATCTTTTTCATTGATTCTACTCTTAGAACCTCAGCAAGCGAACTTTCTCTTCCCTTCCTTTTAAAATCCCAGGATCCCTTTATCCTGCCAGCAATGCTTTCACGACACTGTGTTGAACCTATATGGTTTTTTTGAGCACTTCCATTGTTTTTCTTAGGGAGCACACTCTTCCGTGTTGCCCACTCCCTCTTGTGATATTTCTGGCTGCTGATGAAGAGAACACGTGATCCTGGTCTTCATTGTTTACAGACAATGGGATATCTATCTATTAACCATAGTCTAGACTAACGGCTAAACCCCCCATGAGTAAGAGGAGGCCTGAGTGGCCAAACAGACATCATAAAGCTGTAGTATGTTTTTCTTGAGAAGCTCACTTATGTAGAGCCAATCTTTTTTCTTCACTCAGGATTTTATGATTCTGTGTGTTTCTTTTAGTTCTCTAAACGTGCCTTTAACTCCTTTAGAGGAGTTAAAACCCACAAAGTCTCTCACATACATTATTTCTTTTGATCCTTATGACAACTTGGTGAGAGAGACCCAGCAGATTCAAATGACCTGTTTGAGATCACAAAGCAAGTTGAGTAACATACGGTTTTTGCTCTTGAGGATATTTATATTAATAAATGATTTGTTTTATGTACGTCTTTTTGTTCCTTTAAAACACTGTACTCTTCCTTGTTTGGGGGACGTTGCATGTGCTACTGCCTTTGCTTGAACTACTTGACTTCTCCCTTTGACTAGCTAAACTCCTACCCGTTTTTCAAATGTCAGCTTTGATTTCACTTCCTCTACGAGCATTCTGTGGTCCCCCAAGTCTAAGGGAGGATTTCTTCCTTTGCGCTCCCATAACAGCCTTAAAAATACATAAGTTGATTCCAGTGTCTGTCCCCTGATGAACACTCGTTAGGCATGTGCTGTGACCACCCCCCACCCACCTCTTACCACATGTGTATTTCTTACTTGCTGTTGTATCCCCTGTTGTATCCCCTGTTGTATCTACCTAGCTCTGGGATGGCACTCGGTAAACAGTGGTCAAATGAATAACCAATGCACGCTGTGTCTTCTGGTTGTAGCCCCTGGATCCTTGAGTTCAAGAACAAATGCCACAGAGGGCCCCAGGAGCATCCAGAGAATTTTAGATATTTCCAATTTCATTCTTCGTAATACCATCTGGTCTTGGTAACTAATGTGATTATTTGTTGTTTAATAAAACAAAATAAAATGAAACCAAAAATCCTTTTCCCCTTACTTTGCCTTTACCTCTCTGCTTCTCCCTTGGGGAACTGTTCCCTTTCCCACTTCCGATTCGTGTGCTGCAGGGAGGGCTGTCCACATCTTGGGACCAGGAGTAGGCCTCATAAACATATTCCATCCCCCGGGTTCTGCGACAAGCTCAGGGATGGGCACTCGGCTCGAGCTGGTAGCTCTGGGACTCCTGCTGAAACTCTTTTCCCCTTGAAGATTACAAGCAATAGAAACAAGCATGGAACAGCGGGATCTTCAGGGACTTGTGAAAAGACCAGTGAAGCCATGACAGATCAGCCAGATGCAAGAGATGGTGATAGAGTGAAGGCCTGATAAAGACATCGTTGAACACATGGATTCAACAGCTGAATCCTTGAATTTCTAAATGCGTGAACTGGTAGATTGACTCCCATTTTGGTTGCAACTGGTTTGAATTGCATTTTGGTCAGTCACTAATGACTGATAGAGTTCTGACTAATTTAGTGGAAAAGAAAATGCCATGGTATTTTTATTACTGACAGTAGTGCTTTTTGTTCCTTTGTGGCTTTGCCTTATGCTTTCACTTCTTCATATGTGTTTTGCATCCATGTAATTTGTCTTAGGTGTTTAAACGGGAACCAAGAAAACCAGCAGGCTTTTGATTTATTGTCCCCAATCCCAATGTCATGCTCTAGGATGTGTGCTGGATCATATTGGAGCTGAGCACACACCCAGGATTCTCCTAGGAGTGGTGATAGTTTTACACAGATTCGACCACTTTGCCTGTTGGTCTGAACCTTATATTGGTCTTCTGGGCTGAACTGTGGGAGCGTGAATGCACTGGGGCTGGGGGGGTGTTCTGTGATCTCAAAGCAACACAAAGCTTCTAAGCCTATAGAAGCAGGGCCTCAGAACTGAATCTGAATGAGCTTCATGTCCAGCAAAGGGCAAAGGCCTTCATATTCTCTTTGGAGACCACTTTCTGCCCCCTTCTGGGGCTGGAGAATCAAAAGGAGTTGCAGGCTATTTGGAGTTCATGGTTGGTCTCTAGGTGCTGCAGTCACTCCACTCATGGAATGGGTCTTGTGGATGGAAGGACAGAAGCATCTCTCTCTCCTAGAAGCCTTTGATGAAGGGCCGGTGAAGATCCCTATGGTGATTGTTTACCGTAGGCAATATACTCAATATACATCAAATGCTCTCTATTCCTGATTCATGGATGCAGATAAGTAATTAAAACAGGGAGGCACGGATTCAGTCCTAGCTCTTTGCCAAGACATATTCTTGGAAACTGGATCATTGCGCACATCACTACATAATGGACAATATTTTCCATTCAAAGTGTTATATCTGGGAGTTGTTTTCCTGAACAAGGCTGTAGCTTCAAATATATTAGAGATGACCTTTCATTGTCACCAAATTCAAGATACAAACTGCAAAATCTTAAAATAATGAGAGTAAGATCTAATTCCATTAAATTTAAAAAGCCTAAAATCACAAGTTTTAAATGAAATGTATATTCCTTAGTCATTGTTTGTATAAGTGCCCCAATTATATGTGAAATATTCATAAGTCACATAAAAATCTATTTGACTGTTATAATGTAAACAAAAAATGTGTTTTTTCTTAGCAATGTGTTAATTTTTGAGAGTATTCCTACTTAAGAATTAAATTAATTTTGCTTATCTTCTTAGAACTTTGAAGGGTTTTAGGAGGATGTTTTGGATGATTTAGATCTGTACACCACTGCCCACTCACCTTTGAACTGGCCTTTTCTTTTACATCTCCCTACAGTAAGGATGGATGTACTGGTCTTTCGGTAACTAACTGTGTTAGAAAAGTCTTGTTTATGATGATGGTAATCACAATGATGAAGGTGGTGCTACACTGCCTGAACCTGGTAAAGATATGGAGAAGCAAACTGCAAACTGTCACCTGCATATAACAAAATTACAATTAGCAAAAGACATAAAACTGCCCATTAAGTGAAATTTAGTTTTTCTGTGAACCATATATATGAGTAAGAAACAAGGTCTGCTTCCTCCCTTCATGAGGCTGAAGTAGCAAAGTTTAGGGCTCATTTCCATGTGGGACTTGACAGGGTTCTTTTGTTCTATGATGTCCTAATGATTAGATTAAGGTTTAAGCAGATGGGCAGGGAGAGAACCCAAAAGTCTTGAGCTAGGGCGTCGGTTCTGGTTGACCCTATCAGAGAGGCGTGCCCGGAGCTCAGGACACAAGGGCAATTGACAATGAGGCATTAGGAATTTTCTTTTGTGGGAGTTTATTGTATATGACTTCCCAAGGAATTGTCCACAGATCTAGGATTCTGAATCTCTAAGAAAACCATCTTCGTTCCGTCAGTATCTTATGTTGAGTCGTAATAGAACCGAAAGAGAAAAAAAGGTTTCTGCCTCACCCCCAGTTAACCTGAAAATCCAATTAAATATCCTCTTCCAAACACTCCAGGTCATTGAAGTTTAACTATGCACATCCTTGCAAAGGCCAGGCTAGATGAAACTGACATTTTGAGAGGTGTATTTTGCATTAAAATAGAAATTGAAATAAGAATGTTTTTTTCCTTGCTTGTTTTGATAGCATTTTACTGATAGCAAGTTTGGGGCAAGTATCTAGCTTTTGGCTTATTGTCAGTGAACATTTCCCCCCAACTCTTCCCTGTTGCTTAGTTCATAAATGATGCTTAACAAAATTACGTTTTTGCTTTGCTATTTTATTGCTGCTTTCTCTTGCTTTCCTAGAAGATCTTTGGATATGTAAGGGTGGCAGGCACCAAGATCAGTGTTGACTACTGCAATGGAAGGGTTTTCTTTCACTTTATCCTAGAACTAATGAGCACACCAAACAGCTGTGCCGATGAACCCATTCTACTTAGTGACACACTCTTACCGATGAGCAGTTGGCAGATGGTCTGTCTTGCAGAGGATGGCTAAGGCCTGGGAAAAATGCTGGGAGAGTGGGTCCTACTTACTTGAAGCCAGGTCCCTCCATTTTTTCTTGTGGTATTTAGCATCTTGCCCCACAATTTCTTCCCCTGTCCCCCACTCTAATTAGGTGGGCAGCCTGTCTGCCATTTATAGATTTCCATTTGGTTCTACTTCTCTTTCAATTCCAACATTTTTTATTCCTGGCACTGGCAACTTTGCCCAAACTACTCTTAGGTGAATGTCTGGGGGTGTTATTCCATAAGAAGTCTACAGCTTGATTCAATCTCCTGATAAAATTGCAACCGGAAAGCAGCAAAGTGAATAAAAGGAGACAAGAGGTGCTAACAGAGTGACAAAGGCAATCTTGTCACACTAGTGTTATTCAAACCAATGTTCGCCTGGATGCAGAGCACATGCCCGTTCTGAGATGTGGGTGGTGCCGTTTTGTCTTTGATTTTTATTACCATGCCCTGAATGAAATTACCTGTTTTATATCTTATGTTTCTTTTGGAACATGTTAAGTTATGTCTAGTCCTTGGATTGTAAGGGCCCTATCTGTGAGTGACAAGAAATCCAGGTATTGTTTTGTTATTCTTGTTAATTTGTCTTAAAATGTTCTCTAAGGAAATGAAGGGAAGCCCCCATTTGCTTCTAAGAAAAAAAATAGTTCCTTTTCCCAAACTGGGAAACTAAGAGCCTTAGAAAGAGGTGTGGGCATGTCTATGTGTATTCAGTTAGCTCTGAATTTTGTCCTTGAGCTGCTTGGTATTCTCCATTTCAAGTTTTTTCGTGGGCATTAATTATCAGCCATTGTTTTCGAAGCTGTGGATAGTTTACCCACCCCTACGAGAAACTTTCTTTTATTTCTTTCTAGCTTTATGGAGGTATAACTGACAAATCAAGTCATATATATTTAAGGTATACAATGTGATATTTTGATACGCATATATACTGTGAAATGATTACCACAATCAAGGTAATTAGCATGTCCATCACCTCCCATAGATATCTTCTTTTATTTATTTATTTATTTTTTGGTTGTGAGGACACTGATCTACTCTCTTAGGAAATTTCAAGTATCCAATACTACATCATTAACTCTAACCACCATACTATATATTAGGTTCCCAGAACTTAACCATCTTATAACTACAGGTTGTACACTTTGACCAATATCTCCCACTTTCCCCCTTCCCTAACCCCTGCACCATTCTAACCCCAAGTTCTAGGAGTTCAACAGTTTTGTTGCACATGTAAGTGAGAATATATTTGTCATTCTGTGTTTGACCTATTTCACTTAGCATCATGTCCTCCAGGTTCATTCATGTTTTCACAAATAGCAGGCTTTCCTTTCATTTTATGGTTGAATAATATTTCATTGTATGTATATCTATGTATCTATCAATATCTAATCCATCTATATCACATTTTCTTTACCCAGTCATCCATCAACAGAACGTAGATTGTTTCAGTATCTTGGCTATTGTGAATAATGCTGCATTGAACATGAGAGTGCAGCTACCTCTTCAAGATATTGATTTTATTTCCTTAGTACATATACCCAGAATGGGGGTGCTGAATCAAGAGAGGCTTTCTTCTGTGGGATTGTTTTTGATTGTCTCAAAAACAATTTATGGTGTTTTGGCACCATAAATTCTGTCTACTTGCAGGTAAGGTAGCAAGCCCTAAGGGTGATTATCAGGATTTTCTTTTTTTTTTTTTTTTTTTTTTAATTTTAATAAACATATAATGTATTTTTATCCCCAGGGGTACAGGTCTGTGAATCGTCTGGTTTACACATTTCACAGCACTCATCATAGCACATACCCTCCCCAATGTCCATTTCCCCACCACCCTCTCCCATCCCCCTTCCCCCCCGCAACCCTCAGTCTGTTTCTTGAGATTGAGTCTTTTATGGTTTGTCTCCCTCCCAATCCCATCTTTTCATTTTTTCTTTTCCTACCTCCCCCCAAACCCCCCCACCTTGCATCTCCACTTCCTCATATCAAAGAGATCATATGATAGTTATATTTCTCCGATTGACTTATTTCGCTAAGCATGATACCCTCTAGTTCCATCCACGTCGTCGCAAATGGCAAGATTTCATGTCTTTTGATGGCTGCATAGTATTCCATTGTGTATATATACCACATCTTCTTTATCCATTCATCTGTTGATGGACATCTAGGCGCTTTCCACAGTTTGGCTATTGTGGACATTGCTGCTATAAACATTCGGGTGCACGTGCCCCTTCGGAGCACCACGTTTGTATCTTTAGGATATATACCCAGGAGTGCAATTGCTGGGTCGTAGGGTAGCTCTATTTTCAGTTTTTTGAGGAACCTCCACACTGTTTTCCAGAGTGGTTGCACCAGCTTGCATTCCCACCAACAGTGTAGGAGGGTTCCCCTCTCTCCGCATCCTCGCCAGCATCTGTCATTTCTTGACTTGTTAATTTTAGCCATTCTGACTGGTGTGAGGTGGTATCTCATTGTGGTTTTGATTTGTATTTCCCTGATGCCGAGTGATGTGGAGCATTTTTTCATGTGTCTGTTGGCCATCTGGATGTCTTCCTTGCAGAAATGTCTGTTCATGTCCTCTGCCCATTTCTTGACTGGATTATTTGTTCTTTGGGTATTGAGTTTGATAAGCTCTTTATAGATTCTGGATACGAGCCCTTTATCTGATATGTCGTTTGCAAATATCTTCTCCCATTCTGTCAGTTGTCTTTTGGTTTTGTTAACTGTTTCCTTTGCTGTGCAAAAGCTTTTGATCTTGATGAAATCCCAATAGTTCATTTTTGCCCTTGCTTCTGTCGCCTTTGGCGATGTTCCTAGGAAGAAGTTGCTGCGGTGGAGGTCAAAGAGGTTGCTGCCTGCATTCTCCTCAAGGATTTTGATAGATTCCTTTCGCACATTGAGGTCCTTCATCCACTTTGAGTCTATTTTCGTGTGTGGTGTAAGGAAATAGTCCAATTTCATTTTTCTGCATGTGGCTGTCCAATTTTCCCAGCACCATTTGTTGAAGAGGCTGTCTTTTTTCCATTGGATATTCTTTCCTGCTTTGTCGAAGATTAGTTGACCATAGAGTTGAGGGTCTATTTCTGGGCTCTCTATTCTGTTCCATTGGTCTATATGTCTGTTTTTGTGCCAGTACCATACTGTCTTGATGATGACAGCTTTGTAATAGAGCTTGAAGTCTGGAATTGTGATACCACCGACTTTGGCTTTCTTTTTCAATATTCCTTTGGCTATTCGAGGTCTTTTCTGGTTCCATATAAATTTTAGGATTATTTGTTCTATTTCTTTAAAAAAAATAGATGGGATTTTGATAGGGATTGCATTAAATGTGTAGATTGCTTTAGGTAAAATAGACATTTTCACAATATTTGTTCTTCCAATCCATGAGCATGGAATATTTTTCCATTTCTTTGTGTCTTCCTCAATTTCTTTCATGAGTACTTTATAGTTTTCTGAGTATAGATTCTTTGCCTCTTTGGTTAGATTTATTCCTAGGTATCTTATGGTTTTGGGTACGATGGTAAATGGGACTGACTCCTCAATTTCTCTTTCTTCTGTCTTGTTGTTAGTGTAAAGAAATGCGACTGATTTCTGTGCATTGACTTTATATCCTGACACTTTACTGAATTCCTGTATAAGTTCTAGCAGTTTTGGAGTGGAGCCTTTTGGGTTTTCCACATATAGTATCATATCATCTGCAAAGAGTGATAGTTTGACTTCTTCTTTGCCGATTTGGATGCCTTTAATTTCTTTTTGTTGTCTGATTGCTGAGGCTAGGACTTCTAGGACTATATTGAACAGCAGTGGTGATAACGGACATCCCTGCCGTGTTCCTGACCTTAGCGGAAAAGCTTTCAGTTTTTCTCCATTGAGAATGATATTTGCGGTGGTTTTTTCATAGATGGCTTTGATAATGTTGAGGTATGTGCCTTCTATCCCTACACTTTGAAGAGTTTTAATCAGGAAGGGATGCTGCACTTTGTCAAACGCTTTTTCAGCATCTATTGAGAGTATCATATGGTTCTTACTCTTTCTTTTATTAATGTATTGTATCACATTGATGGATTTGCGGATGTTGAACCAACCTTGCAGCCCTGGAATAAATCCCACTTGGTCGTGGTGAATAATCCTTTTAATGTACTGTTGGATCCTATTGGCCAGTATTTTGGTGAGAATTTTCGCATCTGTGTTCATCAAGGATATTGGTCTGTAATTCTCTTTTTTGGTGGGATCCTTGTCTGGTTTTGGGATCAAGGTGATGCTGGCCTCATAGAATGAGTTTGGAAGTTTTCCTTCCATTTCTATTTTTTGGAACAGTTTCAGGAGAATAGGAATTAATTCTTCTTTAAATGTTTGGTAGAATTCCCCTGGGAAGCCGTCTGGTCCTGGACTTTTGTTTGTTTGGAGATTTTTGATGACTGTTTCAATCTCCTTACTGGTTATGGGTCTGTTCAGGTTATCTATTTCTTCCTGGTTCAGTTGTGGTAGTTTATACATCTCTAGAAATGTATCCATTTCTTCCAGGTTGTCAAATTTGTTGCCATAGAGTTGCTCGTAGTATGTTCTTATAATTGTTTGTATTTCTTTGGTGTTGGTTGTGATCTCTCCTCTTTCATTCATGATTTTATTTATTTGCGTCCTTTCTCTTTTCTTTTTGATAAGTCTGGCCAGGGGCTTATCAATCTTATTAATTCTTTCAAAGAACCAGCTCCTAGTTTTGTTGATTTGTTCTATTGTTTTTTTAGTTTCTATTTCATTGATTTCTGCTCTGATCTTTATGATTTCTCTTCTCCTGCTGGGTTTGGGCTTTCTTTGTTGTTCTCTCTCCAGCTCCTTTAGGTGTAGGGTTAGGTTGTGTATTTGAGACCTTTCTTGTTTCTTGAGAAAGGCTTGCACTGCTATATATTTTCCTCTCAGGACTGCCTTTGTTGTGTCCCACAGATTTTGAACTGTTGTGTTTTCATTATCATTTGTTTCCATGAATTTTTTCAATTCTTCTTTAATTTCCTGGTTGACCCATTCATTTTTTAGAAGGATGCTGTTTAGTCTCCATGTATTTGCGTTCTTTCCAAATTTCCTCTTGTGATTGAGTTCGAGCTTCAGAGCATTGTGGTCTGAAAATATGCAGGGAATGATCTCGATCTTTTGGTACTGATTGAGACCTGATTTATGACCCAGGATGTGGTCTATTCTGGAGAATGTTGCATGTGCACTAGAGAAGAATGTATATTCTGTTGCTTTGGGATGGAATGTTCTGAATATATCTGTGATGTCCATTTGGTCCAGTGTGTCATTTAAGGCCTTTATTTCCTTGTTGATCTTTTGCTTAGATGATCTGTCCATTTCAGTGAGGGGAGTGTTAAAGTCCCCTGCTATTATTGTATTACTGTCGATGTATTTCTTTGATTTTGTTATTAATTGGTTTATATAGTTGGCTGCTCCCATGTTAGGGGCATAGATATTTAAGATTGTTAGATCTTCTTGTTGGACAGACCCTTTGAGTATGATATAGTGTCCTTCCTCATCTCTTATTATAGTCTTTGGCTTAAAATCTAATTGATCTGATATAAGGATTGCCACCCCAGCTTTCTTCTGATGTCCATTAGCATGGTACATTGTTTTCCACCCCCTCACTTTAAATCTGGAGGTGTCTTCGGGTCTAAAATGAGTTTCTTGTAGGCAGCATATGGATGGGTTTTGTTTTTTTATCCATTCTGATACCCTGTGTCTTTTGATTGGGGCATTTAGCCCATTAACATTCAGGGTAACTATTGAGAGATATGAATTGAGTGCCATTGTATTGCCTGTAAGATGATTGTTACTGTATATTGTTTCTGTTTCTTTCTGATCTACTACTTTTAGGGTCTCTCTTTGCTTAGAGGACCCCTTTCAATATTTCCTGTAGAGCTGGTTTGGTGTTTGCAAATTCTTTCAGCTTTTGTTTGTCCTGGAAGCTCTTTATCTCTCCTTCTATTTTCAATGATAGCCTAGCCGGATATAGTATTCTTGGCTGCATGTTTTTCTCGTTTAGTGCTCTGAATATATCATGCCAGTTCTTTCTGGCCTGCCAGGTCTCTGTGGATAGGTCCGCTGCCAATCTAATGTTTTTACCCTTGTATGTTACAGACTTCTTTTCCCGGGCTGCTTTCAGGATTTTCTCTTTGTCGCTAAGACTTGTAAATTTTACTATCAGGTGACGAGGTGTGGACCTATTTTTATTGATTTTGAGGGGCGTTCTTAGCATCTCCTGGATTTTGATGTTTGTTCCCTTTGCCATATTAGGGAAATTCTCTCCAATAATTGTCTCCAATATACCTTCTGCTCCCCTCTCTCTTTCTTCTTCTTCTGGAATCCCAATTATTCTAATGTTGTGTCGTCTTATGGTGTCACTTATCTCTCGAATCCTCTCCTCGTGTTCCAGTAGTTGTTTGTCTCTCTTTTGCTCAGCTTCTTTATTCTCTGTCATTTGGTCTTCTATGTCACTAATTCTTTCTTCTGCCTCATTTATCCTGGCAGTGAGAGCTTCCATTTTTGATTGCACCTCATGAATAGCTTTTTTGATTTCAACTTGGTTAGATTTTAGTTCTTTTATTTCTCCAGAAAGGGCTTTTATCTCTCCGGAGAGGGTTTCTCTAATATCTTCTATGCCTTTTTCGAGCCTGGCTAGAACCTTGAGAATTGTCATTCTGAACTCTAGATCTGTCATGCTACCTATGTCTGTATTGATTAGGTCTCCAGCCTTCGGTACGGCCTCTTGTTCTTTTTTTTGAGGTGAGTTTTTCCGCCTTGTCATTTTGTCCAGGTAGGATTTGCTTTCTCCTGCTGTGGAATTCCGCTGTTCTTGGTGACTGAAGTTGGTTTTGGATGGTTTCTTGTTGATCTTCTGGGGGAGGGGCCTGTTGTAGTGATTCTCAAGTGTCTTTGCCGCAGGCGGAATTGCACCGCCCTTGCCAGGGGCCGGGCTAAGTAATCCGCTCGGGTTCGCTTTCGGGAGCTTTTGTTCCCTGAGCGCTTTCCGTAGAGTTCCGGAGGACGGGAATGAAGATGGCGGCCTCCCAATCTCTCGGCCCGGAGGAGCCGAGAGCTTGGGGTTCCGCTCCTCAGTGCGCTCTCAGAGCAAAGCGCCCAATAGCCCCGCCTCCCTGGCTTGCGGTCGCGCCTCGAGGAAAGCAGTCAATTGTTGGAGCTGGAGAAAAGCGCCGGGTCGCTTTTGTCTCCGCGGCCTGCGGCCGCGCTCCGAGCCCACCCAGCCTGCGACCGGCACAAGGTAACCCCGGGCTTAGAGCTCACTCCTCGGCTTTGTCGCTATAGCCGGCTTCCCCGCTCTAATACCTGCGAGCTCTGCGGCACTCAGACACCCCCAGTCCTTCTGTGACCCCGCGGGTCCTGGGGTTATGCTGACCCCGCCTGGGTTTCCCCCCAGTTTAGCCTCTGGAGCGATGTCTCCCAGTGGAGCCGACTTTTAAAAGTCCAGGTTTTTTGCTCCGTCGCTCCGCCGCTTGCCTGGTGCCGGCCCCTCCCCCCGGGGTCTATCTTCCCGTCGCTTTGGATTCACTTCTCCGCAGGTCCTACCTTTCAGAAAGTGATCGATTTTCTGTTTCTGGGATTGTTGCTCTTCTTCTCTTCGATTTCCCGTTGGATTTATAGGTGTTCACAATGGTTAGATAAGCTATCTAGCTGATCTCCTGCTACCCGATGTCGTCTCAGCCTGCTACTTCTCCGCCATCTTGACTCCTCCCCTCCCCTATCAGGATTTTCTTATACCCCATGGACACTTGGGAATACTGACACACAGGCAACTGAGGGTTCCTTACAGTTTCAATATTATCCAAGAATGTGTGAGTTCCTTCTTCAACAACGTCCCTTTCAGGTGAAGGAGATCTTCAAAGGATAGGAAGGATGATAGGAAACCCACAACTTTAGCGAGGCATTATTTGGGATTTCTATAACTGTGGAGATCATCTTTCCACCCCCAGTAGCTCCCACAGATCCTCCCTCCTAGAAAAGGGCCCATCAAATCCTTCCTCAAATGACAGATCTTCAGTGTTATCTTCTCTAAGTCATCCTTTCTTGGGCTAAACGTCTCTAGGGTGTTAACTGCTGTCCAGACGTGTAACCATCTTGACCACTCTTGTCTGTGGAAACTCTGGCTAGTCAGTGTCTATATTAGAAACCAGAACGAAGAACTGACAGTGCTGAGGTGAACAGAATTCTAGTTTCCACACTGAAGGTGGTGTGGCATCCTGGATATGGTCTGACCAAGTATAGAACAGGTGAAGGTTCAGGAATCTTCTTCTGGAATGTTCTTACGTTCTTATTTATAGGATAAACATCTGCCTCTGAATACCGAAGTAATCCAGGCTCATAGGCAGTGCCTGTTCTGCTAAGATATCCAAAGTACCACTTAAAATCAAATTTATTCAAAATCCGAACCATGATCTCTAACCAGACAGCACATTTGGCTCCTCCTCTTGACTTTGCTATTTCTGAGAGTGAGACCCAGGTCCTTCTATGCATCTTTGAGTCTCCTTTTTTCTCCCTCACCTCCTTCCTGGTAGTTATCATTTCCCCTCCATGGGCCATCATGTGTCTCCTGGGCTTTGTTCCTCTCCCAAGTCAGATCTGCCTTTTGGCTGATACTAGAAGTATGCAAAACGTAGGGCATTCCTATAATACTTTACACAATCAGACCCTCTTTGAAGGTCACGCTGAGGAGGGGCTTCTGCATAATGGCCTCTTTGGCAGTGCTTATGTGCATTTTCCTGAGACATACACACAAGAGGGAAAAAGCACACGTGACGAGAAGAAAGTGGAAAATGAACTTATCATCTTCTCAACGAGCCTAGTGTCGAAAGGGCCACAGGATGGACACATCCTCAGGCTGAGTCATCACCTACAAATAGTTAAAACAAAAGTTCCTCCAGCCACGGCTGCACCCAGAGGAGTGGGGCAAAGGTTCTGATTGAGAACTTTGATTTCCCACAGATTGTTTGAGCCCTAAATGAAATTTGGAAAGGTTCCCTGACATCAAAGGCTGTTCCTTTTGGCTAATCGATTGAGTATGTTGTGCCTGTCCTCCCCTGAGTCCCCCCACGACTGGGAACATATGTCAAACTCTCCCTTTGCCAGTAATTTGGAGGCTCATGATAATAAAACATCCTTTTCCTATGTAAAAGAAAGGGTGGTCCTGGGGAATGTTAAAGCAGCAGAAAATAGCAATGATTTACTCCTCCCTGAAAAAATATACAAAGTGTGATCAATCCCTATATGAACATCATCTACATAATTTGAAAATGAGACATTGAAGGGAATAGGCCCAAACTCACGATCCTGTTCACATTTACATCTGGAACAGCTGCCAGAGCCTCTCGGAGTTGATTTTGTTCAGTTCTGTGGGGCCGACTTGAAATCCAGGCAGAAAATGAAAGTGAGCAAATTTACCTCTGGCATTCAAAGAAATGCTTTTGGTCAAAGTGAGTATTTCTGACCATGACTCATTTTCAAAAGAAGCATTGAATTCGCTTTGTCATCTTTGCCTGGATCGGGCTCAATCGGCCCTTTTATGATTTTTAAAATATCCTCTATAGCCAGGATGGCATTTATTAGGGCGTCAGCTATTCAATATTGCATTTCAATATATAAAAGTCACTGTTCAATTGAATATTGAGCTTTCTAAGGAAGTAAACCTACAGAAAAGAAATTTGCAAGAATCTGAAAATAAATGAGTTTGAGGAAGATCAAACTGCCCTTTTGGCTGTTTCAAAGATCAAAAGATCTCTTTTATAGAAATCAGGAGCAGTGTGAATAGCCTCTTTCCTCTACCGCAAAGCCCCGTTTTTTTACTCTCATTGATAGCTTGGGACTGCACCATAATGGTATGAAAGGCCCCAGGGAGGAGGGAAGATGGTTTCATTCCCGAAAAGCACCCAGGACTTTTGCGTCTGAAATAGCAGGTTTTTCATTTAATTTAGTCTTGAGCCCAGTAGAGTGAGAAAATGAAAATCTGTCCTCAACTCCTTCAGGAGGAGGGGTGGCCTTGAAGGGCTTGAGAGGGTCTCCTGGTAATTGTTTTTAAAGCCTGTCTGGTATTTTTGTCTCCGCCTCTCACGGAAGCTGGATTACATGGAAGAAGACTTTGGGTTCCTACTGCCCTAAATTCTGCATAACCTTAGGGAGTTACCTAATCTTTCTATGTCTCTGTTGCTTCCTGTATAAAGTGGAGGTAATAATATGTATCCCCTTGGTTTATGCTCCCTCTGACCTCAGGGCCTTTGCTTGTGCTGTTCCCTGACTAAATTGTGCTCAGTCCCTAAAATTCAGCTGGAATGGCTTTTCTTCTGGAAAGTATCCCATGAACCCCAAGACTTAGTTATGCCAACTCCCCTTCCCACACCAGGCAGTGTTCTATGGTTTTTCTTTGTAATACTGACCTCGACTGTAATCTAGAAATTTCCATGTGAGTACTGGTGTCACACAGGATTGGGAAATAGAATTTATTCACCAGTATCTACAATAGCAACAAAAACACAAGTAAAGTGTTTGTTGAGTGAATGAAATGAATGGAGGAATGTCCGACACACAGAAAATGATTAAGAAATGGCAATCCCTATTTTCTCCTGTACCATGGGCTCCACAAGTGTCAGGGTAGTGCCTCCACAGACTGGCTGCTCCAAAAAGCTCTGTGGCTTTGCAGACAAACGTCATCAATCATCTCTCCACTCAACTGCCTGTTCTTCACCTGTCTTTGTCTTCTCTGAGACTAATGTGCTTGACTTTCAGGGAGATTCTTGCTTGTCTCCTTCTGATGCAGGTTTTCTCTCTCATGGGATTGTCACGACATCACAGAGCACTCCCTCTGAGAGTTCTGCAGTGAGGGGTAAGAAGCTGGGTGGTGACCATGGTGTTTCCTGCCCTGGTTAGAGGATTGAGTGAGAGTAGGGGAGCTTGGGGATATCAGCTGAGTGAACCTTACAAGTTTGATTTGCTCTCTCATGCTTTTTGACATCACCACTATAATTATCATCTCTGTCATCATTAACAACTAGCAACAGCTACTTTATAGTTTAAAAAACATATGCCTCCCCACCTAGGAACAAAAAATTCCCATCAACACTGTAAAGGATTCATGTTTGGAATTTCACCATTAGAATCTTTTTGCTTGGGTTAAGGCAAGTACCCAAATTACTTTAGTAGTTATTAACTACATTATTGTGAATTAATTTATCAACTCATTTGATCTGAGAAGTTTGGGAGGGGCAAGCATTAAGGCACTCAGTTGTTATGTAGGAAAGAAGTGTCTTTGTTAGAGTTTAGTTGCAAGTAACAGAATTCGGTCTAGCTATTTTTAGCGGAAACGGATTTCATGTAAGGAATAAGGAGTTTACCAAAACCCTTAGAAGAGCTGGGGGAAAAGGTTTTCAGCTGACCTTCCAGGAATCACACTCTAGAACAACACCTCAGAACTGACCCACAGAGGCAGCTGCTGCCATGATCCAGTTGATAAAGAAGAAAGTCACCTCTACAACTGCTGGCTTTTGTACCTCACTGTGTCGATCCCAGCCCATAGCAACAAAACAAATGTCCTTCTTGGCCTGTATCTCAGTGGCCATAGTGCTAGGGTCTGGACCCCGGGGCTTCCGTTGGATTGTTCATATGTTTCCACACTTGCTGGCTAGAGAAAGTAGAAGAGTAGAGCCTACATTTTGAAGTCTACTTCCATATTTCCTGGGGGAGTGTCTGCTTGGTTGAAGTTAGGTCTTGTGTGGAACCTAAGCTGTAGGCCACTCTGGGAAATGATACCACTTAGCTTGCCAGCCTCTGCAGGGCCATTCAATGGCCGTGAAGATGTCGAGATGAACTCGAGAGAACCAGCCTGTGGATTCTGGCAGAGGAGCCACTTGGTGGGAATGTACGGGAGCATTTTTAAAGAGGGGAATGGAGAAGGGGCTGAAAACAGTCATGACTGACCTCACAACTATGCCTAGAGCCAGTCCTGGTTATCAAAGCGAGGCATTTTAGAAATGCCACATCAGGGAGGTGGTTTTAAGATCTGCCTATAAACTTTTTTTGAGTAAATAGCCTCCTTCTCCTTTGCCCCTGATGTTTTTGGTGAGGGTGGTGGTTTGAAAAACCGGCTCCCGTGCAGGAAGGGCAAGGAGAGGACCAAGCAGATGGTAGATCACTCCAGCCTGGTAGATGGAAGATTTAATAAACAAGGGAATTTACATATGAGGCTTGTTTTGGAAAGTTGCAAGATGAGTAGATCTCTGTACCCTCCTGCCAGCATCTTCAACGTTTAGAGGTCTTAACCGGGTTCAGTCACATATACTGTCCAGATGGTCTCAACAACACATTGCTCTCTCAAAGCTACTCCTTGAAACTGGCTCCCAGTGTGGGGAAGCTAGGTAGAATGTTCCTTCCAAGGACAGGAGAGGGAATGAGAAACCTTTGATTGTGTGGGTCCAATTCACAGGTCAATGATTGGTCATGTCCCCTTGATGACCTCTTCCAACATGTTTTAGATCCCTCCTTATCAGAGGAGGCAAGGTGTTCAGATTCACTTGCAACTGAGTGGACTTCCTTCAGGCCAATGTCTATATGGCTTAGAAAACCATCTCGTCACAGTAGCCAAAAAGAGAAGCTTTAGATGTTACCTACCAATGAGTATGTGGCACTTTTACTGAGCAGATACATCTCTATTTCTCTGATAAGGAAACCCAAATGAAGGCTCAAAGTTGCTTATTTTGGATGCATCATGGAAACCCCTCTGGGTTTTGGAAGCAGGCAGTCAGCAGTGCTATCCTGCCATCTTCTTTTTAACATTCAATCCAGCAAACACCTTAAGCTTTAATAAGCATCTTCTCCTTTAATAGTGTTGACTCCAAGCTAATAAGGCAACTAACGAATCAAGTGAAGGTAAATTTCTCATTAACAATTTATTTAACTTTGTTGAAAAGAGCAATTCCAACTTCTGCTAATTGAGTTTGTAACAAAAAGATGGATCCATTTTACTACCACCCTCAGGACCTTAATCAAACTCTGGGAAAGGTAAAGTAATGCTCATTAGCAGACTAAGAGGTAAAATCCAGGATGGGATGGAAGGTTCCAGAACACTGTTAAATTCCAAAAACTTCAACAGGATTATAAAGCACAGACTGGCATTTCACAGTATTTTGAATTTTATTTGCCAGAGGAAGAGCCCTTTGACTTGAAGCTAAAGCCGTGTGTTAAGACTTTGAAGATGCTGGCTTTAGGATGTGGGTGATGTGTTCAATTTCTCCCCCTTGATTGAAGATCCCTCTGTGGAATGTGGAAAAGCGTGCTGGGTAGACCTGTAAGAGGACTTACCCTTTGCAGCTGATCCAAAGCCTTTCCCTCTGGCTCCAGGAGGTGGCTGTAATTTGGGAGTTTTATAACGAAGGGCTGAGCAGGACTGCCGAATGTGACAGCCCTGCGGGCAGAGGGACATGCGGTGTGTCTGTGATCGGTCAGTGATTGAATTGGAAGGGATTTAATAATTCTTGAAGTTCTCAGCTTTTCCCCGAGACTTTCCTCTGGAAGCCTGATTAAATGCGTATTATTTCTTCTTAAGTGATTTTACAGGTCGTTTATTTTGGATTTATGAGTATCAACACATTTTAAAAGGTATTAGCGAGCTGTACTGCTGGATACTTGTTCTCTAAATCATTAACTTTACTCTCTATCAGCATCAGATAATAAGAAATCTTTCAAATATTACTTTGTTTTTTCTTCTTATGTATTCATTCAGGCAACAAATATTTTTTAAACACCTTCTGCGTGCTGGGTCCTAAAAATACTCCAATGAACAAGACAGGCATGGTCTTGCTCTCACTACATTGTAGAGATTTTAAAAAATGTTTAGTAAGGTCCATATTATTGTGAAGTCATGGGGAATGAATTTGAATTTAAATTAGTCTTCCCTTCCCATTCAACACTGCATCCAACAAATCAAGCTCTATATGGAGAAGCACAAACAGGATATGATTCCTCTGTGTTTTCACATACGCTAGTGTGTGTTAACATTTAAAGTAGGAAGAGGAGGTGAATTGGGGAAAAAACTATCCTTTTTCCTCTGTCGTCTTCCCCTATAGAATTTGAAATTGTCCAATTGTTCTAAGTCTGTAGTTCCAAAAGAGAAAATGTTTTTAGTGTTGGCAGAAAGCTTTACATGGCCTGTTTGGGGAGGCACATCTCAATTTTTACACCTGCCAATAAAACCTGCTTTTTGTTTGTGTCCCATTCTTGGCCTGGGGTGTCAGGTGCTGGGCACAAGGGAAAGGGAGTATGAGTAAGTGAATCATTTGCATCACAATGGAGAAGAGACTCAAACCTGATACCTGGAATGATCTGGAAGCAGGAGGGGCAAGGCAAATAATAGTAGGAGGGCTAGTCATGAGGTCAGGAACAAGGTGGTACCAGGTGAGGATTCAGAATGGGAACCACAGGAAATCTTGGGTCAGGGGGGTGTTGGTTCTCTGTACTGATCTGAAGCCATGTTTTTAAGAGTCATGTATGGAGCCCCGTGTGAGCATGAAAGCTCCTGTTGGGATCCAGTATGTGAAGCCCCCAGGAGTGGCCAGCTGTGCTGCAGCTGTGAGTCTCCCTGAGAACCAACTGTTCTCCTCACCTTGGCTTTGGAGAAGCCTGGTGAAGAAAGATATGGCAGAACAGCCAAGGATGCCACCATTTACTCAGAAGAAGACAGTAGTTAACCCAAAACAGAGAATTCATCCATGTCCATGAGGCTTGAGACTTGACACAATACTTTCCCACCCATCTCATTCGCTCTCCCAGTGGCCCAGATGCAGGTGGGCAGCTAGAGGGAGGGTGGTTCTCCTTATATGACAGATGATGATATGGAACCTAGAAAAAGCAAGTGGTTTTAAGGTCACAGAACAATGCTAGGTCAAACTTAGGGCTTCAGCCCAAATTTCCTCATTCTAGCCACTATTCTTTTTTCAGTACAATTTACATAATATTCAAATGGTATGCAAAAATAAGCAAATGATGAAACAGAGCATTACAAATGTATTGATTCATCAAAGCGTTAAGTGTAAGATTCCCAGTATCTGTGATTTCTTTCAAAGCTTCAACAATCCTCCCTGGCTGTCTCCTTTTCCACCATTTTGGCCCTGATTGGCACTGGTGGACATGTGTCTCTGAGCATTTACCACACCTTCTTCCAACAACATACAGACCAAGCGTTCCACCTATGGCCACAGTCCTCAGGGTAGTTAAGATCCAGGAATACCTGGAGACATTTTTTTTCAGTAAGATTCTACTCATTTGCTTACTCGGTTGCTAAATTATCTTCCAGAAGTAAATCAGAAGGTTTTACCAGTCTATTTGCTTGCTTCAGTCAGGAAATCTGAGGGAAATGAGTCTAATTCACTCTTCACATTTCTAATTAAAACTTCTAACATTTCAAACTTTTTGACAGAAAAAAAAAGGAAAAAAAAAACAACAACCAAGAAACATTGTGTGGAAGGCAGCTTTGAGAAGACACAATCCATGTGTGCTTGCTTGAGCAGGAAGGGTTAAACAAGGCAACAACAAAAAACCGCTTGTTTTTGCTTGCTTTAAAAAAAAAAAAGAAAAAAAAAACTCAAACCATCTCCAAATGTAGCTTAATCCATTTTCAGACTCTATACATTATGCATCAAGATTTTGTACAAAAGGAATTTGAGAGGAGTGTTTGCATGAAACCACTTCAGTGGATTAAATTTGCAGTTCAGCATATTAGACTCAAAAAGTTTACAAGACATTTTGAGAGCCCTACCTCCTTCCTTTATGGACATGGTTCCTACTTCAGGTAAATAACTTTTTAAGAATAGGTAGATTCCATCAGCTGTCCTCAAAAAAAAAAAAATTAAGAAAGGATTTGGTCTTCCTTCTACTTAGCTTAGCAATGACAACAAAATATTAATGAAGAGAGAGCACAACTGAGAAGGTTGATCTCAGCAGTTCTGCAGACCCTGAGGTTCTTTCAGGCAAAGCCACCTACCCAAGGTAGAAAAGCTAATGTGAGAAGACATTCCCAATATAAGGAGCTCACACAGATAGCTCCATCATAACTGCAAACCTTACTCAGTTTCAGTTCAAAGTTGAGTTGTCGCTATGGTTAAACATCTGGCTGGAAGGTCAGAATCGATTACCCAGATGTCTTCACCTAGAGGATGCCAAACATCACTGAGACCACATCTGGATGTTTGAAGAACCAGTTGTGTTTTTATTTCCTGTTGTTTTAAGTAATTGTTGGGCTTTTGGAAGCATACTATCCTTCTATCCCTTTCTTCTTACCCAGAGAACATACACCACTGGAGGAACACACTTTATGATGGGAATCAGGCAAGAGTCTGAGAACCCCAAAAGCAACCTATTCCTGGGCTGTTAATGAAGGGAGGTCCTAAACTGACAGGTGAAGTCTGACCTTGGCATCATTACTGTTATAAATCATGGGCTGTCCAAACAATCTAAAGAACATCTGAAAGTTTCTATAGTAACTTTTATTTTTTTCAAGTGTTGAAAAGTTCCCAGTGGCATGGCTGGTTGCCTGGGCTACAGTGTTGTGTTGACAGCTCCAGTCCTTTTCCTGGCAGCTGAAGACCCAGGACAGTGACCAATGAGAGGGTGGAATTCTCCTCTGAACTTTTCATTAAGCTGGTGATTCATTTTGAGACCCATATTTTATGAAGGTTGTGAATTCAATGCAATGTAGCTATTGAGGTGTCTACATTCAAATTGGATTCCATTAAGTTTATGGTGTGATTAAATGTCTGAATCATAAGGAGTCAGGATTGAATTTATGTGCCTTCTGAAAGCACTTTTGAAGACTGGCAGCTTCGATGAGTGTAATTTGATGCATGGAATTGGGAGAATAAACCTAAAGAGACATCAACTCAAATATAACAAGGATCTGAGAATTGAGGTGGGTATCGTTCTTGTATGTACAGAGGGCAGCTGTTAGTCAGCATGCATTTTTTATTTTTTTTCCTTCAGACTACCCAATTTGGGGGCAATAGAGGGGACTGGGTGGTCTGTCATTATAGTTAAAGTTTACAAACTTGAAAGTCCCTAAGCATTCAGTGGGGTGCTTATTAAAAATGCCAATTTCCAGGTTCTGATTCTGAAGGGATGAAGTGGGGTGCAGGAATTTTAGACCTCATTAGGAGAAACACTGATTTAATAATCATCTTACATTTGAACAAGTAATGACCGTGGTAAGAAAACAAGATCCACAACGAGATCTCTCTATGGTTTCCTCAGGGATCTTTCAACAACTAATTAGGTCTTGCTCATCCATATTGGTATTTATGATGTAGACATGGTCATATTGGAAAGTTACATGCACCATGTTAGAAAATCAGAGAACAACATGAGGTGGCAGAGCGAGTGAGCAAATGGCATAGTGCAAGTTATCAAAATTGAGTTCCAATATCTCATTAAAATTTTCAAAGTACTCCTTAACACATCAGGGTTAAATGGGAGTTTCACAATGCTTCATATAGTTGAGTCAATTTTAGGCAATTTCTGGCATAAATGGTACACAAAATGCTTTCATTTCTGCATTTCCCTTTATGGATTTCTTTGAGTCCAAATACGTCAAATGTATAGCATTTGGAAATTCTAGAACTGATGAAGTTAAACACTTTTTTATTATTCTGACAATTTGCCTTTTTCTTTAGTTCTCTAATTTGTGAATTAGTTGCTCAGATCCTTTGCAATTTTTCTACTGAGTTTTTAGTATTCTTTGTATTGATTTTAAAGAGCTGTTTATATATTAAAGTTGTTAACTCCATATTTGTCATATGTCTTACCTAAAGTATTTTTCCTTTTATTTATTTTTTTCTTCTATTTCTCTTATTTTTTTCTTTTTCTTTCTTTTTTTTTTTTTTACTTACAGTGAATTTTCTTTTACATGGAGCAGTTCCAAATTTTTCTGTAGTTAAAATGATCCTTTTTGCCTGTTCTTTGTGATATTGTTTAATTTCTTTTGTTTGTTAGAGCCTTCCCCATAAAAAGATTAGGAGAAGAATCACTTATACTTTCTTTTAGCTATTCTGTAGTTTTAACATTTTGCATTTAATGCTTTAGCCTGTTGAAATTCTGTAAGATGTAACATATAGAACATGAATATGTAACAAATAAACACTTTTCCTCAGTTTATTGTCTCAGCATCATTTCTTATAGATTTCTTTATTTTCCCATTGTCCCGTGACTATAGAACTCTTTTTATACCCATTTTAGAGATGAATGAGCTCACACTACTTTTACAGACAGGGGCAGATCTAAGAATGGATCTCAGGACCCAATTCATAGACTCGGCCACCAGGTAAATTTCACTGTAAAACAAATTCTTAATTTGGTGACTATTTTTTTTCACTAATATCATACTTGAAAGTATTTTAGCTTTGTCACATTTTTAAATTGGAAAGCCTTTGCCCTTTTTTATTCTTTCAGCATTCATGTTGATCACAGACTGACATTTGCAATTACAGACCCTGAGATTTTCAGTGGAATTACACTTAAAAAGACATCTTTACTATATTTAAACATTACATCTAGCAAAATGCCCTGTAGGAGAGTTTTATGTTCTTCTTCAGCCAGGTTCTTTATATTTCCTATTTCCACCTGAAGTATTTGGTATTTGTGTTACTACTATAAGAGATTTTTTTTCCATTGTATTTTGGAATCCATTAATTTATAGAAAATCTATTTTTAATATTTATTTTTAGCTGTTTTTTTATTTTTTAAATAGTTTTTTCATGGTTTTTCAATGTAGATAATCATATGATCTAAAAACAATAATAATTTTAGCTTTGTGTTAATTATACTTTTAATTTCCATATGTTGTCTTATTGTCGTGTTAGGAAAAGTTCAATACCGGGGTGAAAACAGCCAGCCAGCCAATGTGTCTGCTTGCTCTCTGCTCTCCCGTGTACAAAATATTCATGAAGCACCTACTCTGCTAGGCACTGTGCTAGATGTTGGAGACAGAGCACGGTCCCTGTCCTCCTAGAGCTATAGCCTGGACTGGGAGACAAATATTAGACAGGTCTTCATATAATTACTTCATTGCTTACTACCCTTGTCTCATTCTTGGCTTAGATGAGAATACATCTGGTCTTTCAATTTTAAGCCAAAATGAGACATTCTTCAACATGCTGTATTCCTTTAAGACTAGTTTTTGAAGTCAGGGAGTTTTAGGAAAAGGCTTTTCAATGTCACGTCCTTTTACCTGTTGTCAGTCATTTTATAAACAATAAACCCAAAGCCCAGTGGGGTTATGTGACATGCCTGCCAGTAGGCGGTTCCTTCCAACAGAATCCTATGTGGAATCCAGCTCTAGAAGTCATCTCACTATCAAATGGGCAATGTGTCCACTTTCCCAAAACCATGGGCCTGCTAATGTTAAGACTGGGAGCTTTTTTAGAACAGCAGACATTTTGGACAGCTCTCTGTGCTTGCGCTGGTCCAAAAGGTACCTGCTATCTCCTAATGTTTTCTGCTCTAGAGACTCCAGACCTGCCCCAACTCTGCCCCTCTTCCGGGGGTTGGCCCAGGAGCTGGCAAAAGGGTAATGACAGTGCAAGCTAGGGGACAACTTAAACCTAGTAAAAGCAGTGCTTATTTCTTATTAATTAAAAAAAAAGTTAATATAAAATGGATGGAATATACTGCAAAAAATGTAGAATCCCCTGTAATCTTACTGCCATGAGATAACCCCCATTTTATCTGCATGCTTTTTCTTTGCCTATCAGATTTTCTCCACAACACACATTTCATATTAAATGATAGATTTTTCCTTTTTTTCATTCAATATTATATCATAAACAATTTCCCAAGCCTGTAATTGCCTCATCTTTTTGTTTGTTCTGTTTCCTCAGTTTAGCCCTGACACATGAGTTTTGCTTTGCAATGCTTTGGTGATTCATCTGGCTATTCATTTTGAAATAGTTCTAACAAATAAAGGAGCCTATGAGGACGCCTTGAATAAAGACACTTAACTGAATCTGAAATGGCCACACTTGGTTGAATGAATGATGACCATGTCATCAAAATTTCAGCAGAAAGGAAATGATAATAATAATTCAATATGAATCCAGCACCTTAAGAGCTGAAAAGGTTTGGTTTCAACAATTTCTAGCTATTTTTCATAGGCATGTTGGAATGCATTTAGCTTCTTCTATGGCAAACATTTTAAAAACCACACCCATCCATAGAGATAATAATCAGCACCAGTAGCATAATCCTTGAAAAGGAGGAAAAGATCTCTCTCTCTCATCTACCTATCACTCTATCTAAATTTGGAATTGGAAAATGCTGAGCATGGTAGGACATCCTGAATTATGAGGTGTTGTGGAGACGGAGTACACATGGAGTTGCTAGTCCAATGACCATTCTTTTTTATTTTTTTCCAGACAGAATCTCAATTTTCTATTCCCAACTTTGTCTATGACCTGAGTGTGTCTTTTATAACTTGTACACTATCCAAAAGTTACTACTATAACTTTGTAGACTATCCAAACCAGAATAATACTTCAGAAATACACGTTGGTCTTTAGAAATAAATATAATTAACATCGATAGCACCCAACATATCAATATTTGCTCTAATGTGGGTCTTAGTGAGGTTCCTGTAGAAGTATTTAGTAAACAATTTTCAGTGAATTAAAGAGTATTTCAACTCAGGAAATAATCTTGGCTGAAAGAAAAAATTATTAGCGAATTAATAATTTGGAGTCTTATTTATACTTTTCTTATTATATTAGAGTAATCCCAAACTAACCACAAACATTTAAAAATTTACTGGCTTTGCTTAAACTAGAAACTATTTAAGGTGTGTCCTCTCATGGGAAATTCCTGGGTGTGCAATTCATCACACTTGTGAGGCTCAGTCAATTATTTCATAGAATGTCAGTCTAGGAGGGGCCGTGGGCTTATATAAACTAAGAAGTAATTACCTTATGTAATAAAACTAAAGCAGGTCCCTAGTTAATGAATTTGCTAGTTGTTTTCCCAGTTTATAGACACTGACCCATATGAGACACAGTGCATATGCATAAACACAGACAGACATATTCACTGAGTTAATTAGGGTGTTCTAAATTGCTGTAGCGGATAGACCCCGGAATGAAGTCACCCTAAGAAGTGGTAGCTCATTTCTCTCTCATAAGACAGTCTGGACATGGGATCTAGGTTGGGAAGTGTCTCTTGCCATGGGGGCATTTAGCAATCTAGGCAGACAGTTGCTCTATTACCTTCAAAATGTCACTCTCCTCACAGCCATCCAGCAGAAAGGTGGAAGAAAGAACAAGGAGAGGTGTTGTCTGGTCTTGGGCAACAGCCTCAGTAGCCTATTTCACTTCTGTTCACATTTCTCTGGCTGGAGCTTAGTTACACATTCACACCCAACTGCCACGTGACCTGGGAAATGGAGTCCTGCCATTCTAGGAGAGTGGATTTTGGTGGACGGCTTCTGACACATATGTAGTATAACAGAGCACCAGGCTGGCAAAGTCTCCTAGGTGGGTAACTCCATCCTCCCTGGTCTCTTCTCCACTCTCCCCACTAGTTAGATTATTAGAATTCGAATTAGAATTAGAATCATCTTGGCATAGGGCAAATGGGCTTGTCCTTCACCAACCACCTCCAAATCTCTTAAAAACTTCCAATAACTCTTCACCGTATTTTGGACAGAGACAAAACTCTTTATCTTGACATACAAGGCTCTGTATAATCCAATTTCCATTTACCCAAACATTTTCAATTTTGGAAAATACTCCCGCTCACTTTTGAGGCTCTGGCCACGCACACCCCTTTTCACAGTCTCTACTTCCTGTTTTCTTCACACCTGGCGTTCCCTCGGTCCGAAAACTCTTTTCTCCCCTTTTTGCTTCATTAGTGCCTTTAAATGTGACTCTCCCAGTGGAACCTCCCTTAATTTGCTCATAATTCTCTAAATAAGCTCTCATTGTAAGAGTATGTCTTTTTTTTTTAATAACACCCATTACAGTTACATTTTTATAATTGCTTGTGTGACTGATTAAAATCTACCTCTCCCGATAGACTATAAACTCCATGAGGTCAACGGTTCTGTCTGTTTTAGCTTATATGTGCTCAGTGTCAATTCTTACCCCTGGAAGATACTTACTAAACATGTGTTGAACATAAGCATGTTTGAATGAGTGAATGAATGAATGAATCAATGAATGATTTGTATTCTAATTTGGGTCCTGCTACAAATTAACTATGATCACAAAGTCTTCACTTGTCAGGGCTCAGTTTCTTTCACTGTGACAGGGTTGAATTAGATGATGTTCAAGAACTTCATCACCATGGTCCTGTGGTCCTACTATTTGAAAACTGAATCCTGTTGGTCATCACATTTGTTTAGTCACTCAGCTACATTTCCTAAGCAGATGCAACAAGTTCTGGGTCTGACAAGGTAGAGTGAGAACAGTCTTATTGTTTCACTTTGAATTTCAGCGTAAACGTTAACTGTATCTTAACCCATGAAGTCCAGTAACAACTGAAAAGGGGATTGGATAGGGTTAATGAAAAATAATAGTATCAGTCATTATACAGAAAAAGAGAAGGAAACAAAAGCCACAAACATTTTGTTGATCATTATGAGATTAACTTCTCTCTGGGGTCTGAAAATGAGCACCATGTTACTTTTATTCTGGTTGAATTCAAACCTTGGTTTTAGGAAGGACAGTAGGAATGACAATGCATTCATATATAATTTATCGGTATATGAACAGGAGCTTTTTTTAAATTTTGAGATTGATAATCAATAAAAAAAGATTAATATCCAGGATATTTTAACCTTTTTTTGGTGGTATAATGGCAGGAGATCATGGCCATGCCTGATTTTAAGTTATTGGATATCACTTATGTATCATCTATCTAATCTATCATCTACCCTCTCTCTATTTAAAGAGAGCACTCTCTATCTTATGCCCATATTATACAAGTCAAGAAATGTTCATTGAGAGAAGTCTTAGTGGGAACTAGAGGAAATTTACCTTGTTGAGAACACCTTTAGAGACTGGGAATATTCTTCAAATGGTTGATGTCTTTTTTTAAGGTTAGCTGATAGACCATATTATCATGTTGTAGTGTAGAGTTGGGTACTTAAAAGGAACCCATATACCCTCTGCTTTTATGAGTTATGCACATTTTAGAAAATATCAAAATGTACTATGGAACTGAGAAGGTAAGGTGAGGCCCAAGACTGATGATGTTTGCAGTTTCTCTTAAAAATGGAATTTATCACTTTGACCTTCTTTATTAGCATTTCTTTTTCCTGCCAGTTTGCAAGATGGCTATATCTGATTTTTCAAGTGTCGCTGGAAGGGAACGTCACCACAACAGAGGTGAAATCTGACTAGGGATATCTTTCCTCCTAACTAATTTTGTTTTGACTGAGATTCTTTTAAATTAATAGATGATATTTTTCTAAAAAAGATTTTATTTATTTATTTGACAGACAGAGATCACAAGTAGGCAAAGAGGCAGGCAGAGAGAGAGAGGAGGAAGCAGGCTCCCTGCTGAGCAGAGGGCCTGACGTGGGGCTCGATTCCAGGACCCTGAGATCATGACCTGAGCCGAAGGCAGAGGCTTTAACCCACTGAGCCACCCAGGCGTCCCAAATTAATAGATGATTTTTAAAAACAGTTTTAAATATACAGAAAAATTAAGTGGATAGTACAGAGACTTCCTGTATATTGTTCCCCTCCTTGCCCACAGTTTCTCCTATTATTGATAATTACTATTGTTCTTATTAGTTTTGCATTAGTATGGCACATTTGGTACTATTAATGAACAAATATTGATATGTTTTTATTAAGTAAAATTTCATATTCATATTTCTTTAGATTTCCTTTTTCTGTTCCAGAATCTCATCCAGGATTCCACATTTTATTGTCACGTGTCCTTAAGTTCCCTCTGGCTATGACATTTTCTCACACTTTCCTTGTTTTTGGTGATTTTGATTTTTTTTTAAAGATTTTAATTATTGGGGCACCTGGGTGGCTCAGTGGGTTAAAGCCTCTGCCTTCGGCTCAGATCATGATCTCAGGGTCCTGGGATCGAGCCCTGGAGCTGGCTCTCTCCTCAGCGGGAGGCCTGCTTCCTCCTCTCTCTGTCTGCCTCTCTGCCTACTGGCGATCTCTGTCTGGCAAATAAATAAATAAAATCTTTTAAAAAAAAGATTTTAATTATTTATTTGAGAGAAAAAGCAAGAGACACAGCAGGAATGAAGGGGGAGGGGAAGAGGGAGAGGGAGAAGCAGACTCCCAGCTGAGCAGGAAGTCCGATGAGATGTAGGGCTTGGGATCATGTAATGAGCTGAAGGCAGACACTTAACTGACTGAGCCCAGGTGTCCCTGACCTTGATGGTTTTGAGTACTGATAGGGTGTGTTGTAGAATGTTCTTCTACTGGAATTTGCCTGATTTTTTTCCCCATGGTTAGTCAAGCGTTATTGGTTTTTGGGAGGAAAGTACTATTTTCATCAACATGATTTTTGACTATTGATGTTGATATTGATTATATGGAGGAAGTAGCATTCATCAGGTTTCTTAACTCTAAGGTAATCTTTCCATTCTGTATTCTTTGGAAAGAAGTCACTCTGCGCAGCCCACATGTAATGATGGCAGTTTTGCTCCTCCTCTTTTGGAGTAGAATATCTACATAATTTATTTGAAATTCTTTTGCAAGGAAGATTCAGACCAAGATTCTGTTAAGTAGGTGGGTTTATTTGGGTTTCGGGCTATCCCAATAAACATTTGTGGTTGTAATTATGTATGTATTTTTTTAGATATGGCAATATGACCATGGCAACTTGACAGAGTGGAAAAGGTACTGGATTCAGAACACGAGGGTCTGAGGTTGCAGAGCAACCAGGTTACTTCCCAGAAGTGAGACATGGGTAGACCTGTCTCCCCGAGAGCTGCTTTGTGTGATTGGAGGTTCTACTTGGCAACTTTACTTCCTATCCTCACTGCCTGGAACAAATGTTCCATGGTGTAGCCCATGGCTGGTTTCTCCTACCCTGGTCTCAACTTGAAAGCCACAACTCCCAAGCAGAGTTCTGGGAGCACCCCAGGTAAAGTAGCTTTCCCACATCCCAACCTTCTATCCCAGAGCTTTGTGTTAATTATTAGCATCATGTATTTTTATCTAAGGTCCTCTTATTTCTTTCTTTGTTTATCATCTGCTTCTAGATTATAAACTTTATCAATTCCATGAACTCCAGCAAGTCAAGGACCTTATCTGTCTTATTTTGATTGTCCTAGCTAGAAAGTGCCCTGAGTATATTCAAAAGAAGAAATAAACATCAAATGAGCCTTGGAGACATCAGCACTGAACATTCTCTGAAGCTAAAAATTAAGTAAAATAATACAAAAGTCTTTGGTGGCCCTAACCAAGAAAAAAGATAAGCCAATCTCCACTGCTGGTACTTCCACGAAAAAAGGAGGGACCCTAAAAACAAAAGAGATTTTTGGTATTCTTTCTTTGTTTTGGAATTTAAATTTCAACAAGATGGTATTATTTTGATTTAGATTCCTTTTTGCTTAGGAAACTTAAATTAATAGATATTTTGGTTGCCACGAAGGAGTACAGACTTCTCTTATTTAACAAATCAATGTCCAGGAAAAAAAAAAAATAAAGACTTTGATGTCCAGAAGAGGGACGTCTTCCTGAGGCTCTCTGAAATTTGAGATGTCAAAAGTATTTCTCCTTTACAATTGTTGGGAAAAGGAGCACGTTTATTCTCTAGGGGAACTGAAGCATAATGAAATGCAATCTAAGAACATGCAAACTTATTATCTACCAGGATGGTTGAATGGTTCCAATCAAATGGAGGATAGAAATAGGGGCTTTATATTCGGATTTTGGAAAAATGACTCCACAGCTATATATAGGTGCAACAGTGCCTGCAAATACCTGAAATTGTGGCAGTCTGTGGCTTGTTCATAACATAATGAATATATTTTCTCTTTGAAACTTATCATGGAGGTGAGGAAAAAAGTGTCTCAAATTATTCCTGCAGATGGAAGAAAGATATCTGACTGCGGGTGCTAAGAGAAAGATTGCTGCTTGTCTAAGTAATAGGTTAGTATTTGTTTTTAATTGGCCCTTCAGAAGGCTGCCTTTGTGTCGAAGACTGCTTCAAGTAGGTGAACTCTGTGACTTCAAAAAGCCAAAATTTTTCTTTATGTCTCTCACTTGTAGGAATTGCTAAGAAGTGGAGCGTAGCATCATTAGCAGTAAGAATCCTTTTACGAAAGTACTATTTTCCTTATCTCCATGGATAGAAGTCCTAGCACCAGGGAGATGACCTTTTAAAAAATACGAATTGGATGTCAATTGCTATTTTAAATTTATCAACAAGTTTCCATTGCTATTAGCTTAAAAATGAAATTCTATAAGGTGGTCTGTGGGACCCTGAGAGAACTTTGACTCTGTCTCAATTGTTCAGCCTCTCCTTGTGTCCCAGGGACTTTGCACATGATTCTCTGTCTGAAATTCCTCTTCCTTTACCTTCTTTGTCTAGTTATTCTAGGTATCCCTCAGTTCCCAGCCCAAATGTCAAAACCAGTGGAACATGTCATGACCTTTCAAACTCCTTTGTTCAATACTCTCATAATTCCCCAAAGCTTAAACAGTTAATCACAGTTAGTTTTAACTGTTTCCTCTACTAGATTACTGGGGGCAGAGACCATGTCTGTTTGGCTCACTACTCATTGCCCTGGTACTCAATTGCTATGGACAGGATAATGATTGAATGAATGAATGACTGAATGAATGAACAAACGAACAGAGCTGAGTCATACTTTCCTTTCTTGGGCAACTTTTTAAAATACTTAATATGGTAACAACAAAATGAGTGTGTTCCTTTACTATAACTTACTACAAAAAAGAAAGGCCAGTTTTCACTTTGTTTCATATTGACAATGAGATAGCACAATGAAGATAAAGGTGAAGAATGTGGGTTTTATGATCATAGAGACCTAATTCAAAACCTGTTTCTACCACTTACTGGTTGTGTGATCATGGGAAAAATACCTAAAATTTTCCTGTGTTCCAGTTTCCTCATCTATAAAATAGGTCAGACCTGGGTTTAAAGCCCTGATCCATCCATTTTTAATTGTGCAACTCGGTTCAAGTTAATAATTTCTCTAAGCTTCAGGCTCCATAACAGGTACAATCATACATGAGGCTAATAATACCTATCTTTCTCTGCCTTAGGGTTATCAGGAGGATTTACCACACACACACACACACACACACACACACACACACACACTTGCTTATAAACATATGAGTGTTGCTCAATCTGTGTGGAATAAGAAGATAAAAGCAAATTAACACAACTGTGTGACATTATGTTCTACTTATCAGAATACTAAGGATAAAAAACTGGCCAATGCTTGTTGTTGGTAACAATGTAGTGATAAGTATTCTCATTTCACTGTTGGTGAAATATATTTGAAAGGCATTAAATTTGACCTAGAAATTTCCCTTCCTAGGAATTCATCCTACAGGTACAATCATACATGTTCATAAAAATGGCAATGTAGTGTTGTGCTGGTAAGTTACTCGAAGCAATAAAAAGTTCATCAATAGGACTAGTTTAAAAACTTATGGAACTGATAAAATGAAATATTGTATGGTCATTAAAATGTATTGATAGGGAATTATCTCCAAAATATATTATTTGATGAAAGGAGCAATGTAAAGAACAATGCAAATTACGTTTTTTTTTAAGATCACTCTATGTAAGTATCCAATTATTTAAATGGATAAAAAATACTTCCTCAAGAATTTACTGGGGGGCACCTGGGTGGCTCAGTCAGTTGAATGGCTGCCTTTGGCTCAGGTTATGATCCCAGGGTCCTGGGATCAAACTCAGCATTATTTTAAAAGATTTTTAAAATCTTAAAAAAAAAAGTAATTTCCTGGAAGCCATGTTTGCCTCACAGGGAGAGAAATGGGGGTACCCAGCTTGGGTGAAATGTATTTTTCATTGTCTACACTTTGTTGTCATTGTCCTTAACTGAGTGTGTATATTCCTTTATCAACTCAAAATTTACTTTTTAAAGAAGATTTTGTTTATTTATTTGACAGAGAGAGCAAGGGGAGCAGCAGGCAGAAGATGAGGGAGAAGCAGCTAAACAGGGAGCCTGATGTGGGACTCCATCTCAGGACCCATGAGATCATGATCTGAGTCAAATGCAGACGCTGAACTGACTGAGCCACCCAGGCACTCCTAAACTGGAAAATTCTTGAAGGAACGCTCCCCTTCCTAGTAATGCTCTCCATTCTCAGATACTCTGAAGTCTAAGAAATTTGGAAAGGATCTAGCTAGCTATTATTTTAATTTATCCAACCTGAAACAATCAGTTGGCAAATGGATATTTTTCTTCTAAAATCTTATTTTACTAAGCGTATTTAAGGGCTTGAGATGTTTTCAATCATTCTACTGCAATATAATAGTTAATTTTAAGAGCTCTGTGAGTTTGATTTGTATTTAAGATTTTTACAATCTATATATAGGTTGGTCTTTAATAACCATTTATACATTGCTTCTTTTTATATAGGTCATGTATTCTCCTGGGAGAGTAACAAGATTAGAAATAACAAATACAGTACAGAATAAATTAAAGTGCTTCAAACTGCATTATATAATTTCAGAAAATTGGCTTCACACTGAAACGTTTAAATAAGAAAACCAAGTGATTTAAGGGGGAGAAAAAAACCCATAGTATATGCATTTTAATTACTATTGTTTAGCATGTTTTATCCTTGGCAGTGTCGTATCTGTTCTCAGGGCTCCAGTAATGCGGCAGCTCACCGGGTCAATATGGATAAAATTATTATTTTTTTTCCTTATTTAAAAAAGTTAGCTTCATTCTCCCTGAAGATGAATAGCATTTATTAGTCAAAATGTCAAAGGAGTATCGTAAAAGTAATTGTATTTTTATATATAATTCTCCAAACTCTTGTATACAAAATATCCTTATTACCCTTAGTGCCATAAGTTTGGAGGCTGTTATGGGACAGGAGATAGCAAAATGGGGGCCAATACTTTTCTAATTACTTCGGATAATAAAATGTGGGTCTTGGTTTTCCTCTCCCAACAAAATGAAGGAGTTTGGCTGCTCAGGAGGGTCTATTATTCCGGCTGGTTGTGTTTGTTTCTGTGAAGTTTAGCATCGCTCTCCTTGTACTGGGTCCTCAGGCCTTTTTCAATTTTTCTATTCGTGCATTAAAGGCCTCTTCCTGTATTTGCAGCTTTTCGTTTATCTCGGTCTGTGAAGACAATCATAAAAAAGTGGTTATGATGGAGCTATCTTTTGCTGCACATTGTCTTTGTGGTTTTGACATACTATAGTGCCTAAAGACAGACATTATCCCTCACACACCTTCCTGTTTTGCAGACAGAGCCGTGTTTCAGCCTGTAGTGATGTGATAAACTTTATCATATTTCTGTGCACATTCCCGACGTATAGCATGGCTGCTGTGAACAGGAAGTGGTATTTGGACAGCCATTTTTCACATAGCCTTGTGTTGGGAGATAGGATAATTTATCTGTATTTTCAGACAGACTTTACCAATAAGCACCGAATCAGAATAACTGCTCTGGGCTCAGCGAGTGTGGCGTCGTGGGTCCCCCCACCCCTGTGCCATGATGTTTTTGTCTCCTGTGTAATACCTTCCAAATGAGATCTCAGAAAGCTTCTGTTGTGAAATCACAACACAAATAATCTCACAATTAGAACAGTTCTCATAATTAAGAATATTCATCATACATTATAACTCTTGGAATTATGCCACTTTGTGGTACAGTTTGGGTAGAAAAAAGTACGTGATTGCTGACAGGTTTGAGTGTTTGCTGCAGCTGTGATAGCATTTAGCCTCTGGCAGTGATATTCTGTGGGCTGACATTACTACCTGCACAATTCCAGAAATCCTTCCACATTATCTGAACATTAGTAGTCCCGGAAATGTCTTCCCTTTTTCATGACAGATAATAAAATTATGTATCGAGAAGCCAGTGGTGAGCGATGTGGCCAAACTGGTGTTTTGTTTAGGCGATTTAAGAAACGTTTACGACCGTGTGAGGAGTAGTTCATACACATAGCTATTAATAAGCAATTTGAAGTTTAGAATGTTAACATCTATAACATAATTTGATGTCTTCGGGGTTACTGCATTTTGAGAAACTTCTGTTATTTCAATTTATACAGAATACATTTAAAAAATCAAATACTGTTTTGGGCTACATATAAATTTTCATTCTTCTGTATTTATTTATGAGTGTAACTGTAATAGGTTTTGAAGTGTACACCCTGGTTACCTTATCGGATAAGATTTTGTTTCACTTTCATGGTAAGAATCAATATTTCCGAAAAGATTGTTGATGTCAACAATTCTGGATCCTTATGTGAGTATCTGTCTTTTTGATTCACATTTTTTTTTTCATTGTTATTTTTAAAAAAGATTTATTTACTTTTGAAAGAGAGAGAGAGCATGCGTGAGGTGGGGGCAGAGGGAGAGGGAGAGACTCTCAAGCAGAGGCCCTGCTGAGCCCAGTCCTGACGTGGGGCTCCACCTCAGCACCCAGAGATCATGACCTGCCCTGAAATCAAGAGTCAGACACGTACCCGACTGAGTCACCAAGGTGCCCTGATTCAAGTTTTATCAAGCCCTCCCTGAGCCTCTGGCCTCTGGTTTCTCGTTTTTTTTTCCTTCTTCCTTTCTTGGTGGTTGGGTGAGGAGGCAAGGAAGAATGAACATGGACCTCCAGATTACAAAGGAACTCTGTCATTTTTCAGAAATCACTAATCCCCTTGGTCATGGTTTTAGTAGAGGTGGAAAGAGCACTGGTCTAGAAGATGGATTAATTTAGTTATGTAGCCTTGGATAAGTCACTTAGCCACCTTGGGTATTAGTTCTTACCTGAAAAAGTAAGTAGGTAAAAATTAAGTATGTTAACATTACATGCTAACTTTTAAATTTGTAATTCCAACTCTTAATTTTCTGATATATTCACCAATGTTATATTTCAGTAGTATGGCTTTGTGAAATATTTTTAAAATATGTTACTCCTGCTTCTTTCTGGTGTGCAACCTAATAGATGATATAGGAATTGAAATGGTTTGAAGAAATAATCTTGTCACAATTCCAAAGGATTGAGAAACACTACTCTAAGTAGTTAATTAACTCTTCCCACTTTCAATTAATGTGTTCTATGTCCACTTATACTTTCATTTCTTTCAACTAAGGTCACCAGCTTCTGTTTTACTGTGTCACCAGTGTTTGCACATTAACCCGGAGACCTCTCTGGTATTTCACTGAAACAAAAATCATTGACACAGGTGTGGGCTTGGGGGAGAAGGTTCGTGAGGATAAGGTCTGTGCCGAATAGCATTGTGTGCTGACAAGGGGAGATACATCTCAGATCTCTAGACCATGGTGATCAGTACTTCAGTTCAGGTACAACCAGCAGAGCCTGGATGAAAAGCCTCCTGCTCTGGTCAAGAATGAGGTTGTCATTAGTCTACCACATCTCCATGTTATTCTTCAAACGCTGCTGAGCAGATGATTAGCTATCCCACAACCACTAGCATGGGGAAAGTTTCTATTGCCTTTAAGGTAAGAATGGAAAACCTATGACCGGGGTGCCTGGGTGGCTCAGTGGGTTAAAGCCTCTGCCTTCACCTTGGGTCATCATCCCAGGGTCCTGGTATCAAGCCTCACATCGGGCTCTCTGCTCATAGGGGGACCTGCTTCTCCCTCTCTCTCTGCCTGCCTCTCTGCCTACTTGTGATCTCTGTCTGTCAAATAAATAAATAAAATCTTAAAAAAATAATAATAATAAAAGACCTAATTAAAAAAAAAAGAAAAGAAAAGAAAACCTATGACCTGGGCACAGTATCCTCTCACTGACCATACCTTGAGGTGTTCTCCCATTCAGCTTTTCTAACCTGGAAATTCAAGTTGACCTAAAAATACCTCAAGTCCCAAGATGGCAAACTTCCCTCAAGGTTTTTACATTATTTTGCCCTGTTGCTTGGTCAGGGCCAACAGCCAACATTTAATGTAAGAATTTAGTGTTAGTATTCATATTTCTCTGAAACGTAATTCTTTAAATATATTAAAGTTTGCTCCATTGGGTATAATTTTTATTATACAACTCAGGGCCAAAATAATTTCATTTTGAATGTATCTTTAAAATTATAATACCTAAACTATATAAGCTTAAAATGTTTGCTCTATTCAGTATAATTTTAATTAACATCTCAGGGCCAAGATAACTTCATTCTTAATAAATCTCTAGAACTATAAAGTGCATCAATGGGAAAGTAAGTGGATTAACATAAAAAATTTAAAGATTCACACTACATTCTCTGAAATTTCTGAATTATAGAAAGTGAAAAATGCCTGAAACCACACTGGAGAAGGAGCTCTAAAAAAACTGGATTCAAAACATGAATTCTCTACTGCCTTCTCCTCCAAAAATTATAATAACAGCATGGCTTTTAAATAAAGGAGAAAAAAATATTGGAAAATTGAAAACATCTTGCAAATATTAATTCATTAAATGTTCCTACAGCCAGTCAGCATGTTCCTACCCTGACCACTGACATGTGGCTACCTTTGAACAGGAATGCTGCAGTTTTAAGAGCGAGCAACATTGGAAGTCAGGGTTTAGAAGGGAAAAATAACCTACCTATCTAAAACAGGGGAAAAATTTTAGGTAGGCAGAGAGTAATTAAACTTGGGACTTGACCAAGACACAAGGGTAAACACTGAAATCGTGCCACACCACTGGAGTATTAAAGTCCAAAGTAGTCTGGTTGTGATATTAGAGGTTGTGTGGTTTTTGTGGATAACACTGGGATTAGAACTAGAATCCAGGTCACAGCTCCCATTCAGGGCCTTTCTACAATTTCTGACCCTGGAAATGCTGGATAAGTGATTTAGTCTTTCCATGTCTATCATTTTCCAATTTACTTATCAGGGAAGTGCCTGACTCATTCTCATGTAGTTTACCAGGACTGTTGAGAGAAAAGAAATAAAGGGGTTTGCTCTATCTTGAGACATTGTATAAATCCACATCATCAAGCCATTTTATTGAAAAATCGGCAGTAATTTGGCCCAGATTAATGTCCATGAATCCACTTAAAATGGAAAGGATTGTGGCACCTAAAAGATCTGCTCCCACCACTTCTGGTCTAAGTCCTTTCTATGCCTAATTGCATTTAGATGAACCAGCTAATGAACTTCCAGGGCCAGCAAGGTTGGCTTCAGGCCAAAGAGACAATAACACACACATACAGCAATCATATTCTTTCTGTTATAGAGTAGTGGTACAAATGTTGCAAACTCTAACAGTTAAAAAAAAATTCAATGAACAGTTAAAAATATACTGCTCACTACATGGAATATGGCCTTGGTAAAGATGTTTTCAATTTTGGGGGCCTGCAAACAATTCTATTACTGTCTAGTAGTTCCTCAGCAATAATTTCAGAGCTGCAGGATGGCAAAGGAGCCCAGGGCCATGATTATACATAAACTATATTTAGATGAAATGTTATCAAATCTAAAAAGGAGATATGTTCTGAACTCAGTTTAATTCAACTGCACTCTGCCCTTCCACACAGTAACCAGTTATTACATTCATGGGATTGTTAACAATAAAGCTTTGTGTAAAACGTGTTCTACCACTATTTCTGGTAAACACTAAACACCCCTTATTAAGCTAAGGACTTTGGCTGATTCTGTTCGTATCAAATCATTAAATGTTCATGTAAATAGTGCATTAACATTTGATGATTAGACAAGTAACAAGGTATGCTTATGCCAAATCAATCTTTTGCGCTCTCTAAATTAGTTATTAATATGATGTGCTTTTCATATATCATCTCATGTTCAGATAACAATTAAATCTCTCCCTGAGATGCATTAATATTTTAACCATGTAGTATGTTGTTCTACTGATTCATGGTCATTTCTACAAGAAATCATAAATCTTCTTAAAATATGCAATTCACTTATTTAACCATTTTTCCCTGAAAAATGATGTTCAGTCTTTGTGTTCAAGTAAAGATGGGTTTTGTTTTGTTTGGACAGGAAAAAAAGATTAAACATAAAGTTAAACTGACTGATCCATGAGCTACCGGGATAGCTGTCCCATCCCCATTTCCATGCAGCCTTTGGTGTACATGACTTAGCTACTAATGGTACTTAAAAATGAACAAACTACCTGACAGGGAGTTCAAGGATTTTAAGGCCTCTCTTTACAAATTTGGTGAGAAGACTTACCTAAGAATTGTGGTTGAAATTCCATGTTTGTACTTGGTTTATTCTTGCATGAGCCATGTTTACAGTATGACAGACACTAGGTGCTGCTGGTGAATCTGTTTTGTGATCTTATTGAGTCTCCGATGACTCAACTGTGAATTACGTGGAGATGTGAAATTGAAGTCCTCCATCGTAAGTATCACTCTTGGTGGCAGAGTGTGGGTAGTGTTTACAGACATTAAAGCTCAGGCTGGCTAATTAACCAGTAATAATAAAGTAAGTGAGCACACTATCAAGGGTGAGTACCTGAATGCCAATTACAATATCATCCGTGACTTGATCCAACACTGCTTTTATATCCTTGATGGTGAAACCCACTAAAGGATCCACGGCGGAAGTGTTGGCTTCTGATTGGGATTCCTCAGGGCCTTGTTCTTGATCCAATCCCTGGAATATTAAAAGGAAAGCACACTTAAGTGACTTCTGGAACATTCAGTGATTTATATGTGCCCTCAGACCTCTCCTGGGTGCTTTTCTACAAGGAATGATGTCAGTCTGGAAGAAGATTTTGATTGGATGTTATCCTGCATTTCTGTTGTTCATGAGCATCGGGACAGATCAAGTCATGGTGCTGCTAATCAGTGCTTACTTTGAGGAAAGTGAAGGTAGAGAGATTAAAATTGCTGAGCCATCCTCAGCTGGCCCACCAGCTAGTCAACCCTAAAGGAAATGTTTATATTGAGCTGGGAAAAATCAGAGGGAAAGACAATGGAAGAGCATTTGTTTTTTTTTTTCCTCCTGCCCATAGAGAATATAATGCTGAGACAAGGTGAATTAAGAGACAGAAGGAAACCTACCTTCATTTCTGTATCCAGTTTTGGGGGTGGCTCTATGAATGTTGAATAAATATCAAATGAGATTCCTTCTTCTAGAGGATCTGGGAAGAGACCACCTGAAGGCTTGACAACCTCTAACACTTGCTGGAGGGGAAGAAAAGAGCTGTATTATGAAAAAGCCTTTGGTGACTAAACACAATTTTGGCCAATTCATTCATTTCTCTCTATATATTGTAATGATATGTAGTATATAATACATAGCACATATTATATAATATACATCATATACCTATTATCAATTAAATTAATTAAAATTATATAATACATAATTATGTATAATTAATGTAACATAAAATTTTTACATAAGTATGCATATGCATATGTTTATACATAGTTCCAAGTCTATTATCTTTTAAGTGCTATCTCCTCTGAATTCTTGACACCACTGCCTTCTTAGTTGTCTGTTGCTTTTTGTTCTCTGTATCTCTGTATCTGATAATTAGCATTTTATTCTTCCCACTGTCTTATTCTCTTTCTATACTATGTGGCTTAGGACTTCATTTTATACTGTCTTGATCTTTAATTGTTTTTTTTTTTTTTGGATCTTTAATTGTTTTATGCATCAGCGTCCCCTTCCTGTTTCCTACAAGCTCTCTGTAGGTAGAGACCATGCTTTAGATCCTTTGTATACCTTCTCCAGTTCTGGCAGAGGTTGGGTGCTTGAAATATTTACGAACAGCCTAATGGTGATCAATGTTACTTAGTAGAGTGTGGCCGTTCTTGGGAACAATGGCAAAGTGACCACTGAGAACTCAGTGATGAGGACAATAAAGACTCTGAAGGTTAATGCATAAAGCCAGTACAGTATGAGTCAGAGAGGAGATCTGCAAAACCAACCAAAAACACAGAGGGCAAGGCAAGACCTCACCATGAGCACTTCAGAATTGTGTAGCAAGTGTGCAAAACTGAGGGAGGGCAATGGCTGGTCAACACTGGAAATGAAGAAACAGGAGTCAAAGAAATCAACTTAAGTGGTGTCCATCCCACCGTGACTTGGAGGTGAGAAAGAGAGGAAGGTACTGATGATGGCAAACATCTGAATCATTTAATTAGTTTTTTAAAAATTCTGATTCTAACAAGCAACATTTTGATCATAATTTGACTTCCCATCTCCATTGATCTATAAAGAAGTGCCAAGCTCAGTGTTTTGATCTTCATGCCCTATTAAGTTCCTCACTGTACATCAGTATGTTGATGTTCTCCTTTATACAGTGAGCTTGCTTTTGAGGCCCAGAGGTGAAGCTACCCACCATGTGCTGACGAAGTCCAACCCTGAACATACATGTTTAGAGACAAAAGTCTGGAAATGCATAAAATCACCAGCTAATTACCATCCTCCAGATCCTGGAAAAACTGGAAATCATCATCCATTCATTTCTAACTTCTCCACAATACTTCTTTTTTTTAATTATTATTTTTGATTAATTATTTTTATTAACATGTAATGTATTATTTGCCTCAGGGGTACAGGTCTGTGAATCAGGCTTACACACTTCACAGCACTTACCATATCACATACCTTCCCCACTGTCCATAACCCAACCTCTTCTCCACAATATTTCAAGTTAACTTGCACGTTAAACATGTGATCATGTATAACTTACAGGTTGTAATGTTTTGTAATGATTAAAACATTATGAATATTAATAATTGAATATTGATAATATTTTTTATTTAGATAGGTTTGGGAATGTCCTGAAAACTTAAGCTATTGTTTGGTCATCCCGATGTATTTCATATTGAATTCATACTATTAACTTTAATTCGAGTTTATAGGAAGTTGTTGCTTAGTAAATCTAGAGAAAGACTGAAGTGTTAGATAGAACTTAATAGTCAAGGCAATTTGGAAACCAAGAGATTAAATGGTTGACTTAAGGTCAAATCATCACGTAGGGCCCAGGCTAGGAGTTAAACTCTGCTGTGCCCACTTCTCAGCCTGTGTAGTTTTCAGTATCCATGTCGTCATGTTGCTGTACTTGGAAATTATTGATTATTATTAATCACTTAATCTCTATTCTCTTAGGTGACATCATTCCAGATTATTCTTCTTAAATTGAGTAAACATTAATAGAAATATAAAAAATATAGAAGAACAATTCTTCTCTTTCATCATGTTCACAAGTCATCTTTTCCCCTAAATGGGACATGCAGACATTTTCTTCTTCCCACAAAATTATTTGTACCTTTTTTTCATCATGCTTGTTTTTCATCCTCCCACACCTTATATTGCTCTTTATTTTACCAAGCTTGGAAAATGAAACAGCTAAATATAATTTAGTGTTCTTTGCAAAATTATCAGTAAAATAAATAAGCTGCACATGGGAATCCAGAGACAAGGGTGGATGATGAAGCATTTAATGAGTGGTGCACACTTTCACAGAGGGTGAGGAATGGGAATTTTGGGGAAAGTGGTGGAGAGTCAGCCATTGGAAAGCAGAGAACAAGGAATCCAATAGGGTTTGCTGCTTTTACTGTATGCCCAGAGAAAGAAAGCATGAGCAAATCTTCAAGATAAAATATTTCTCTTATTGAAGCAGAATTTTATTTTGTTGCTCTTGCCAAATCTGTCTTGCAGCTCTGCTTTTCTACACACAGGCTAGGACTTCCTGCGAATTTTTTCTGACCCTCTCGTGGAAGTTCTCAGCAGATCACCTCTGCATCCTGGTGGTAACAGATTCTCCCTTCCCCCCTTATGCCCTTTCTTCCATCAGATCGTGCACGTAAGTGCAAGAGACATATTTGTGGGCAAGTTTTGTACCTCACACCTCTGTGGTCCGCATTTCTTTACGAGGCTCATCTGAACTACTTGCCACCTACCCAGTTTTCCTGGTCTTTGGCATTGGGTGTGTGTGTGTGTGTGTGTGTGTGTGTGTGTGTCGGGCACATACTTGGGAACTTGGGCCACTTCCAGCCCTACATTTTTATTTTATTTTATTTTTTTTTGGTGGAGTGGAACTCCTGTTTATCTCAAGAACCTCTTTTGCTTGATTTTTATGAATATATCTCATAGCTCATACAGGTATTCATTTGATTTAATTCCTGCACAAAAACTTGTGGTGAGAATTTCTTCAGAATGTTTTGCATACTATCAGTGAACCCAATCACAGCCACATTTTTCTCTTTCACAAAGAGTTACATTTGGCTTTGTTACTAAGATACTACAAAGGAAAGAAATGCCCCAGTTTTAGATGGAGGTAAATATAAAATCATCTCATTAATAAGAAGACATACTGTCAAATACATAGTTTGAAATAAACCTAGTGCCAGAAGCATCATAGTGATTTTCCCCCCATTAAGAAGTCTTTTTAAAAAATAAGTTTAAGGAAAATTAGAATCAATAATTGTGATGAGAGCACAGAGCTAGCAAATATGTTTAAATGAAACCGTCTGATGCAATACTTTCTTAAAAAAATACAATTAGGCCTTTGTATTTTTTTTTTTAACAAAACCTCATGTTTTACAACATCACTGGTTCTGTAATAAAATCTATTTAAAACAGAAAGACATGGTCAGCTTTATTAAGTTAGATTTTCTGAAAGAACGTTATAATTTCCTCAAGTCTATGAATAGTTGAGGCAAATTAAATAAAGCTAGTTTTATAACTATTTTATACATTCCTGTAGCATTGTAATTGTCTCATATTTTTTTTCCTCAAAAGTCTAATATGTTACCTCTTAAACCTAGGAAAATAAAAACAGAAAAAGGATCAAGTATGTTTATTAAAAAAACGCTCCTATTTGGTACCCTGATTTAGTAAGCACCCTTTCTTCTTCTCTAAGAGAATAGCATCCATAATCTTCAGAGCAGGAAACAAAGGAAAAGACTTTAAGTGACTTGCCTGAGGCCTAATGCTGAGATTAAAAATCAGGAGTTTCTGATTATACACATACATCCATTTGGCCAAATGATTGGTTTTGCTTGACTTTCAAATACCCCCTAAATATTACTTTGAATGTAAAGCAATAAATGTGTTTCTCTTGCCATTTTTGAATGCTTGCACACAAATGGATATAATAAAAACAATCATGTTGTTCCATGTGAATGCCATTTATATTTTTTCTGATAATGAGCAGACCATTTGAACCAAGGTGAGTACATTAAAAGTTCTAATAAAGAAGAGAATAGATTTCTAAACAGAATAATGGACTGTTAAGTGAACATACAATAAATAACATCTACAGATGTGGTCGCTAGAAAATTAGTTTTGCATAACTTACCAATATACATTTCCCCCAGATGTTATCTGTTATATGAAAATTAACTTAAGTTAGCTATATTGTTCATTACGTGCACACTGCATTAGTGTTATTTAAGATGGTCTACAATCTGAGCTTTAGTTGAATTGTGCTATGGTATTTAAAGAATATCAAGTAAATGGCTTTTTGGCATAATTTAATACTCGTAAGTACAAAATTTCATCACTGAAACATTATGTAGGTTTTAAAAAATCCAAGATCTTTACTTTACAAGCCAAATGAAATCACTAGAATACTTTTAAGATTTTACATATTCAATATGAAATGGACATCTATCATGGGAATAAGTGATAGGAATTTTGAGTCCTCCTGGAACTAAGTACAGGGTCAGTGTAGGTTTAAAGAATGCTTATAAGAATTAGAATCTGCTCCAGATTTTATTGTGACTGAGAAGTATAAAAATTGTATCTGAAAATTGTGTTACTTCATGCTTTCTTTTTCTATTTTATGTGTTCGTGTTATTGATAGTACCAAGTCTGCCTTACTGTTTTTGTTATCCTGGTTTTTTTTTTAATGTTTTTGTTTATTGTTACTTATTTCTTATTTTTCTTTGAAAAAAATTGTGGGTGGATTTGTGAATAGTGATTAAAATCTGTGATCAAGGTGGCAATTACTAAATTATTAAATCCAGTTATTAAAATATTCAAGATATTAAAAATGCCATTGAAATGACAACTCTCCACTGTTTTGAACAGCAGAAAGCAAGATAAATCTGTTAAACCTTTTCGGAGCGATAGAAATACGTACAAAAAACTGGTATGCTTTAAAAAGACATTTGTTTCAAATTGTCAGATGATGACTTCATATGTAAATCAAAACTTACTACAAAATGTCAAAGTTTCAAAAAGCAAACTTTATTGCAAACATTTCCCAATACTAACTAAGGAAAAAAGGCACAAAAATTCCTGTAATGTTTTAACTATTTTCTCCCCTTGAAAAAAGGCATTACTCATTTGCAAGTCTAATGAAGAGGTACATGTGTGGTTCTGGAAATTTTTAACAAAAATTGTAACCCATTGCCCACAATATACCACACAAAAAGTAACAACATATGAGTGCCACCTGCAAAATGCAATAAACTCTGGTAATGTCATACTGAGGCCATAAATTTAAAATCAAAAGAGAGGAAATTCAAAAGCTCAGATTATCAGAGAAACTTCAATTAATCCATTTCTAAAGTGTTTTCTTTTGTGTCAGGCCATTACAAACTTCTTAATATACCCCATAAATGTAGAATATCAATTCTGCTACAAGAGTCCTCCTCCCCCTTTGCATTTTTGACTTGGAAATAAATTTGCAAATGCAGCACATTAATTTTCTTTCCTGTGCTTAATATGCAGTATTTACATTTTGAAAAGGTTCAAAATGTTGCCAGGCTTCTGCAGGGTATGAATAGACATCTAATAGCAACTTCTATTTTTATCCACAACACACTGGCAGTTTGAACATCTATAACTTAACAGAGCTTTGAGACCATCAGATCCACACGCTGATCACCTTAACAGTGACCAGTGACCCATGAAAAGTTAGGACAGGAAATGAAGACTCCCCATTCCAGCTGAAGTGGCAAGGAGGAATTTAAGTTGGCAGGCCCACAGTAAACCAAATTGCAGACTGGCTAGGACACTTGAGTTAACACCTTGTGCCCATTTTAATTTAGATCTCTTGATATAACTTGGGCTTGAAATTTTTTTAAAAAAGTGAAATAACTAGGGGCGCCTGGGTGGCTCAGTGGGTTAAGCCTCTGCCTTCGGCTCAGGTCATGATCGCGGGGTCCTGGGATCGAGGCTCACATCGGGCTCTCTGCTCAGCAGGGAACCTGCTTCCCCCTCTCTCTCTGCCTGCCTCTGCCTACTTGTGGTCTCTCTCTCTGTCAAATAAATAAATAAAATCTTAAAAAAAAAAGTGAAATAACTAAAGAAACTGATTCCAGAGTATTTTAGCCATCTCTAGTATTTCCAAGCATAGTTCTGCTTAAGGCCAACATTACAATTCGAAAAGAAATCTTAGTACTCCTATCTTAATGACCTCAGACAACAAAATCCTCTCTAATGAATTTGGAAAAAAAAAAGTACCTTCTTGTAGTGTAAATGCAATTTAAAAGGAAAAGATGTTTTGATCTGGCTCTGGTGTAAACATTTCCTGAGGGATTGAACAGTTCTTCAGATACCCAGATATTTTCTAAAGATGGCAATAATCTGTAGGATAGACCACTGAATTATAGGCTTTAGACTTGGCTCTATTCCTAATTGTGTGATGCTAAGAAAATCCCTAGGTCTCAGTTTGTTTATCTGTAAGAGTAGGATAATGATAATTGCTACCTGGCTACTTCATTGAATTGTTTCAAGCACAAATTAGATAATGTGGATGAAAATTCTGGGAGTTGTTCAAAGAGAAAGTATTATTAAACCCAAAGGTGTATTATTATTATTATTTATAATTACTGTTATTATTGAAAGGATCATCTTTCTAATGCCAGCACTGGAAGAAAGAGTAGAGTAGCCATATTGAGAATATCGGTCCATGATACTTCTGTATGAAATAATTAACATTGCCCCAAGAGTCCAGCTAATGGAGAAGAGTTTGTTAATAAGAATATACTGTCACCCTGTTTCCATATAGTTACAGCCTTTAAATTACCAATGCCATCTTATTTGAAGAGTTCCTCGGACCCAAATAACTTCTCTCTGGAGACCTAGATAGCATGACATAGTTAATTGTTCTGTGACATGATCGAGACTAAGGCAAACCACCTATTTAGAAAAGGAGATGTTTACATCTAACTTTCAAAATTAGAAAAACTGCCTCTCCACCCTTCCCCATCCAATATATCACTCTTTTCACCTTTCGTTTTTCAGCATCCAGTATGGCCCGTGGTTGTCCAAACTGAGTTCACTTCCAAAAGATTTCCTTTAACAGATGTCATCAAAGGTAAGGACTTAGGGCCTATTGGACACATTTTTTAGCATGTCCTTTTTATGAAAATTGGAACACCGGACCTCTTCAAACTGCTAAGTTCAGCATTGTACCTTTGATTCTTAGATTGACCTTATCTTGTGACTTCCTTAGGGTGAGAGAGGGAATGTATGGTTGGTTCTATTATAAATAATTGGAAAATAACTAAAAAAAGCCACTCAGAGTGTATTTGTTTAACTAACTAAGTTACACTCTGAAAGGGATATCCCTGAACCCAGTGTAAAGTATTTCAAACAGTTCTCATCATGGATAAATGTGTTTTAGCTTCATCCTGGCATTCTATTTAAAGCTTGATGGTTTTTAATATTTAAAATTGAGGAAATACTCTAAATTATCTCCTGTTTCAAGAATTAAGTATCAGTATCTGTAAATTAGTCAGCATGATAAAGACAAGTTATGCAATTATATTTGCTGTTTTGAGAAGCTGGTTTTGAATTTTCAAATATAAATTTAAAAAATTGATTTTATATGTTTCATTCAAATTATATCTTATGATAGGTTCTATGAAGATGAAATTAGTTCATGGGCTTTATATTTGAGAATACTCTTTTTGAACAAGTACCTGGAATTTGCAGAAAATCATCTGGGACAGTAAGTCATAATGATTAGAAGAGAAACTACAATAAATGAAGGAACCCTAAGTCTTTGGTTCTAGTTTTTCTCTTTTCATGGACTTCCTGTTATTCTCACAGCTTAAATTACCTGAGTAAGAGGAGGCTGAAACTATTTGGATAAAGCTATCCATGTAATTTACTTAACTTCAAAGCATACCAATTGACTTGCACTTAGGTCCTGAAGTCATCATCCGTTGGAAGTAAAAAAAAAAAAGAAAAAAAAGTAAAACAAAAAAACCCTCCAAAAACAAACAAAAAATTTCTTAAAACTATATTGAAATTAATTTCATTTAGAAATATAAAGCTTTTTTTTTTAAGGCTAAACTAGAATGTTTGTAGAGTGCTATGAAGTCTTTAGAAAAGTCAACATAATATTATTATTCCTGACCTCTTAGACCCAAGATGTCTATTTTAAGTAATCTGACATTAAAAATGTGCTGACAAATATAGATTAAAAAACAACACAGGAAGTTGTAAATCAGTTGGTAACCCTTAGCATCAAGGAAATAAGAGACCACGAAAATGTAGTCATTTACTTTAGTCAACCTCAACTTTAATTTTTAACTAAAGAAAATTCGCAGAAGGCATGATGTTTACATTTGGGATATTTTATTCATAGTTTGTGTGTTTCCTTTTTCTCCAGTGGGCTCATAAATTATTACAAGGAAACATGTCACAGTTATAAATATTTCCCCCTCAGCCTAACTCCCTCCACCATTCCTCCCCCAGCCCTCCTTTTAAAATCTCCACTAACTGGTTCTTTAAGTGCAGTAGTCATTCTTCTTTGATCAGCAGGGCAGGATTTTCTTGTTTGGGAGAAAACTGCTGTTGATTACTCTTGTGTGCCTGGCGTTCTGGAAACTGGGCTCTTTCAGGGAGCACCCAGGTCCTTCCTTCTATGCCGCACAGCCCATTATTATATACATGGTGGTGTCATTATTTCTATAACTTAAAAAGAGTCTTGTCTTTCCTTCCCAGGAACAGCTCTAGGTCCTCTAAGTTTCTGAGGCTTTTCATGGAATCTGAATTCTTGGAAATTAATTACAAAACTGGTTTTGTGGACAATGACACACAGCAATAGATTTCTGCAAAACAAAACAAAACAAAACAAAGAAAACCCCTTTCACCTTTCACCTATAATCTGTTAAAAATAAATTTAAATCATGGCAACTCTGAAAAATTTAGGTGGTATCTGTATTTCAGATTTGAATGTTTTAGAAATCTGGTTCCCCTTCTCCCCTCTTAAATGTGTAGTCAGAGTCCTGGATTGACTCTGCCACTCAGTAGAGAGTATCTCTGGAACATGTTTTCTTTATTTGTAGAATCAGGGGGTTAGGCTAGGTCTTCTCTAGTTCAGTTACAGATGCTATATCCTACATTACTAAATTTCAAGTGGGCTTTTCTCTATTTTAAACAAGCCTCAAAGTCGCCAGCCTGTGCAGATCCTCAGATTCAGTATTTTCTGTCATGATGTAGAAGAATATTTGGATGGCACTCTCAGTACTTAATGGAGTCTTAGACAGGCTGCGGCTTGTCCATTTATTTCTACTTAATTATCTTCTGCAAACCAGTTCCTCCTTCATTTTCTTTCTCTCTCAAGGGCATCACCAACTTCTTGGTTTCTGGACTCAAAACGTTGAGGTTGTCTTCAGTTGTTCCCTCTCCCTTGGCCCTAACATTAAGTCAAGTGTTGGGGGGCACCTCTGTGATGCGTGTCATACCTGCCCCCTTCTTTTTCTTAACCGTGCCCCCCTGTAGCCTCCAGAGCCAAGATCTTGCCTTCAGAGATCTTAACTCCAGCCATATCGCATTACTACTTTCCCACTACTCACAGTGTCTACAACACAGTGGGTGCTCTATAAACATTTGCTATGGGAAAAGAGAAAGCCAGTCAGCCAGCCAGCAAGGGTGGATGGAGGTGGTTTCCCAGCTGTGAGTCTTGCCTATGCTGCCCTCTTTGCTGGGAGGGCACTTCTTCCTCATCCTGGCTGATCAATATTACATCTGTCCTTCCAGGCTCGCTCATTCACCTCGGTGAAGTTTTCCTTGATCTCCCTTGTGCCAGAGCATTTTGCTTGTTCCCCTTGCAGACTATTTGTTCTATGTACTTTGAGTTACAGCTATGCAGGACTGATCTCCCATTACTTTGTGGAAACGACTTGAGGGCAAAGACCGTGTTATTCATCTTGGGACCCTAGCTCAGGTCTTTGTACAAAGGCAGCATTCATTAGGTATTAAATACTCCATTAGGGTAACAATTCATTTAAGAATTTTCAGGGCTGACAATTTGTTTGATCTGCTATGATTCAGTTTTAAAAGGTTAACATGAAAAATCGTACCACTTGAGAAGGAAATCTAATGGTTTATTGTTGCATCAGGGCAATACCTGTATTTCTCAGTTATGAATGAATCCTAGAGTATTCGCTTGATTACCATAATGTCAAACAACAAAACCACCTCTCACTGACTTGACCGTATTGCTTAAGCTGAGTAAGAATTGTTTTACACAGTATAGTTTAAAATTCTAGAGAATTCCTTAGAGATACCACTTTCTCCCTACACAGCTTCTAATGGAAGTAATATTAACATCAGAAAATGCCTAGATTTTCTGAGTTGCCCACCTCCAGGGTCCATGATTCACATTGCTCTCCATTGGCCATCCACTGTCATCTCCAACCCTCAAAAACAATTATGAATGGTACCCATTGGAGTTGTGGCAGTACTGGTCACCATCCAGGAAAATCAACACTGCTGATGAAGAAAAGAAACTCTCATTTATTGAGAATCTACTCTGAGCCTGGCATTGAGCTAGTTAGAAAGCACATTATAAATATTAGGTCCTTCAGTTCATACTGCCTTGTGAAGAGAGGTTTTATAGACCTCATTATTTGGATGAAGAACCTAAAGCTCACAGAGTTCGGGTAACTCAGCCAAGGTCACACAACTAACTAGAGAATGGCAAATTCCGGCAGAACTTGAACTCAGATCCATTTAACTTCAAAATCTATGCACCTAATCCTCGGCAGCAAGTGCAACCCCACTGTTTGTTTGTTTGTTTGTTTGCTTATTTTTTGTGGAGTCCCAAGAATGTTTCTCTCTGGTTTACAAGTGAAAAAATATAGGATCGGAAAACTGAAATGATATATGCACACTAGGGATCTGACCATAAGTGGTCAGGGAATTTCAGAAAGAATTTATTCACCGGTTCCTCACAGCCCTACTGTGCATAATTCAAAATTAACTCAACAAAAGTAAGACATGGAGGTTGTAATTTTTTTTTTTAAGATGGCAAGATGTAAAAGGCATTTGGTTTAAAAACAAATTTGAGGGGCGCCTGGGTGGCTCAGTGGGTTAAGGCCTCAGCCTTCGGCTCAGGTCATGATCCCAGGGTCCTGGGATCGAGCCCCACACCCGGCTCTCTGCTCAGCCCGGGGAGCCTGCTTCCCTTCCTCTCTCTGCCTGCCTCTCTGCCTACTTGTGATCTCTGTCAAATAAATAAATAAAATCTTTAAAAAAGAAAAACAAATTTGAGAACATGCTTAATTCATTTGTGTAAGCAGGAATGCATAGGAGCACCAGTTTGCTGTTGGTGACTAAAACTGCATGTTCCCGCTCAAATAGCATTGTGTCTCATTTGTTGTAATTGTAATTACTGTTTTCTTTGGAATCACAGTTTTTTTTCTAGGAACAGGCACATGCAGAAAAGCAACCAATAACCTAGACAGTTAAAAAACACATTGAGAAATGAGTATGGTTGTGTGAACAAATCTCTTGTGATTATTCTTCCACTGTGTGCTGTAATGTGCTTTAAATCCATTTCCATATTTTTAATTAACACTTAGTCCCAAAAAACTTTCTGGAGCCCATTTAAATCACAAATGGAGGAAAAAACAAATTTGCTTTATCAGAAAATTGACTACAGACTATTTTGGTGGCTTTTATTATTTTTACATTTTAATGATTAAAATTAAATATAGCCTGATTACTCACGACAGAAGACAGTGAAATAATTTTCATGGCTGATATAATTTTAAAGTCAAACCTGGGTGAATGAGATATTCATTCCGTTGTGGACGAGTTTCATTGTCCACCCTGTGGCTCTAATTTCTGATCAGCCCCATCCATTTCATGAAAGGAATTAGACAGCTGTACCAACTTACTCTTTTAGCAGAGACCCAGTGGTGCTTTGGCTTGATCTCAACAGCTGTCCTATAGGGACTATAGTGTTCTGTTTTACAGATTGTAGACACCTGTTTTCATAGTTTGCATCATTCATTTATTTTGAGTGAAAAACAGAATGCACAAATTTTATTTTAAAATTCTTTGCACCAAAATATCACCTGCTATATTGAAACACAGTCGTTGGCACAAGTAAAAGGCGTAACTGCAGCTCTCTGAGGAGGCTTATTCATACGTGGTCCTATAACAAAGGCCACTGTCCTCATCTAGAAAATGGGGATAATAGTAGTCACCCACCACATGGGTTTTGTAAAGATTAAATCAGTATGTGGAAAGCACTTACACAGTGTCAGGCATGTAGAGACAGCTTAAAAGTGTGCAGTTTTTAAAAAAATATACATTTTCATGTCACTTATTTATGTCTGCAATAACGATAAGCAAAGATCTCCTGAGGGTAGGGACTTGGTCTGTTTTGTTCCCCACTTCACTTCCTGCCAGGCAGCAGATAAATAATGGGAAAGTAATAAATATGTATTGAATAATTAAATGTAGGAAATCACTGTGGTCCACAGATCACTCTATCACCATGTCCCCCTGCTATAGAAGTCTACTGACATGCAAGGTGCCCAATTTTATGATTTTTTTCTGTATCTCCTTCCTTCCAGCCTGTGCCCCCAACTTCAGCCATCTACTATGACCTATAACTCAGACCGCTCCTGATCTGGGTGTCCAGCCTGGCTCCTTGATGTATTCTTCCCTCTATTAATGGTTCGATTCTTCCAAAAGGTGTCCATGTATGATGGAGTCACACCAACTGTATAGATTGTGGTGGTAAGACTGGAATGTTAGGGTGAGTGTAGCCTTTTCCCTGATGAAAAAATTATTCAGGCCAGGAGAAAAGCCTTGAAGGATCGTTCTGGTTTTCACACTTGTATGAACACAGCCCTGGCATGAAGAGTTGCTAATGAAGCCAGAGAATGTGGCCCAGCATGTTAATTTACTTGATGTAGGGAACTTCCTGGTATTTACAAATGAACTCCATACATTCGGCAACTGATATTTAGATAAGAAAATCAGAAAACAGCACATGCTGTAATAGAGTGCTTCAAAAGATTGTAGTATCAATCGATTCCAGCAAAGCTAACATCATTTAACTATTCAAAAACAAGCAAGGACAATGAGCTACTGTTTCGAAATCTGGCTAGAAATAAGAAACTAGGACTAAAACCATTCAAATAATAAAGGTAAATTGCAAAACTAAGCCATAGTATTAGCTGGGTTAATCTAATTATACAATCTACAACTGAGCCTTCACCGATTTTGGACTGGAGTATCACTGTAAACATCAGCCACCCGATTACTTCACTGCCCTCAGAGAAGATGAAGATTTACTTTGAGGGATCTGGTGTTCAAGGCATGTTTTGAAGAACAGATAGAATATCAAAATGTTATGAAAAGGCAAATTCTATTTCTTTAGCTTCTAGTTGTTTTTGAAACATTTGTTCTGTTTATCTCAGCAATGATGGTAAATACTAAGAAACACCTGGGAAGATAATATTTTACGGTCATTCTTTCTTCTAAAAAAATAGCATTTTCTTTACAGTTTATTTTGCTATAATTGGTTTGCTTACTTGCTTATTGGCAAGTAATTTTATTTTTGGTTGTAGACACAGAAGTACAGACTTATAACTGATTTATTCTTTTATTAGATCGATTTTCCTGCTGGTAGATCATAGGCATTTTATTATTTTAGCAAGAATTTTTTAAAGCGTTTGCTGCTACATCTCTGAACTTCACCATCTCACTAGCATCTGTCAGATTTAATCACCTACAGAACTACCTTATAAAGATTACCTTATCAGAAAAAGTGTCAACTTGTGAGCTTCGGTGTGAGAATTGCAAAATAGAGCCGAGCTACACTAACAACTGCGGTGCTAATTTATTGTAAATTATGTTTTTTTGTTTGCAGAGATAAGACACGAGAAGTGTTTCTATTTGAATTCATTTCCTATTATTTCAACATAAATACCAAACAGCTTGACAAAAATGTGAGAAGGTAGAATATTCCTTAAATAGGTTCTAGTGATAGTGAAATTTATTTTCTAAGCTATTGGTACCAGTCGTGTCACATTGTTCTAGGTGCAGAATCAGATAGCACAATTAACATAAAACACGGATGTTTAGAATATTAGATGGAAATTGCTGATTGTCATGTGAAGAGTGATGATTTATAGGATATGAACTGGAAATAATTGCAGAGCAAGCTGGTCTACAACAAAGCTTTAATTCACTGGGCTGACACTGTAAACTCATAATGTGTCGACCTGGCACCAGCTATGATAGATTATGGCTGTTCGAAACACATAAGCATATCCCTTTCATGAGCATTCTGGGAACCGTAGTTCAGATGACCCCAGTAAAAACAATTGCAATGGTTTGGCCAAGCTGGTTCTCTAAGAAATGTAAAAATCGTGATGAGTCATTATATTATTAAAATTCAGAACTAGGTGGCAATGAATCACATGAAGTTATCACTTTCAAATCATCAAAGGGAATATAAATTGGGTCATATAAAGTACCATGAATCTCACCGCAGTTTTCACTAGAAGAACCTCTTATATAAACAAGGTTTTATTATTATATTTATTAATGTTATTATTAAAACCAGAGTGAAATTTAGTGCACATAAAAGTGAAGGGCTAATGTTGCTGGTTTAAGCCAGAAAGAGGATACGTCCGTATTTGTAGATAGCTTTATGTAGCACTGTCTTTACATTTTGGCCTATTCTTCTCTTTATGAGTCAATGCCAAACGTGGGAATTTGTATACTTCTTAAAAATGCATGAGTGGATGGGGCACATGGTGAGAGGTCCTCAAATCAATTTGTTTTTTAAGCTAAACTAGACTTTGAACTAGAGAACTTGAGAACCAGCTGTAGGTCAACCCACCTGTTCCATTATCCTCTGTCCCCCTTTTTTAATACTTTGGATCTTTCAAAGAAAACAAAGTAGAAATACCACTTAACAGAAAACTAAAAAGCCATTTTGCTGGCTTTGCTGTGACTTTGCTAGTAAGCTATATGCTGTACCAGATCCCATATTTAAAAGAACAGTTTTGTCTCTTGAGTAAGATTTAGATTTCAGTTCCGTTCAATTGAGATGGGTGCATTGCATCTGGGTAGGACTTCTGAGCTCACAGGGGTTACAATCTAGAGGTGAAGTTAGAAGGAAGGGATATGAAATCAATTATAACGATGTGTGGAAATGGCTACAACTGGGCTAGAATAGGGGACTGCTCGTCAGTCATCCTTTACTTAGCTGATGACTGAATGATGTACCAGTTAGGGAATCAGCCAAATGAAGACACTAGCAAGAAAGGGAAGGGCATGGAGGAGTATGTGGGTGTTTCCACTGTCAGCTAGCTCCTCTTCATAATAATTATCCAAGGCCAGAGGAATAAGTGGCATTAAACCACTTGACTGTAAAAACATTTTAAAATAAACTTGGCTCATGAAGAATTTGAGCATAATTGTTAATTGCTGATAAATATTACTTTGCTTATAAGGAAGAACAGAAGAAATACTATTGTTGGCTAATGGTTATTTTTACTTAAGATGTTTATAGTTGGAGGGATACAAATGGGCCTCTGGTCATAGATTATGGAAAACGCATTGATAGTTAAATATATTTTAAAAACCCAAATATTAATAACTACTGACATTTGTGTAGTCCTTTTCTCCCAAAGCTCTTGACAAACATTACTGACTATACACACACAGGAATAGCACTGAAATGCTGCTACTCTTTCAAAGGACAAGATGTTGATTCAAGAGAAAAGTAGCAAATGGATGATCTACTTAAATACAGTTCTGCAGAATATAGGTGTGCATTTGGAAATGAAAACTCATTCCACAGTACCTCCCTCCCAAAGCATTTGTCATTTTATTTCAACCTTATTGAATTAGTGGTTTTATTTAACTCCATTTTTTACTAAGACACAGATGGTGTTTGTATTTTTTTTTTTTTTTCTTAGATGGAGATTGAGCTGGTTTATGATTGCTGCATTGCAGTGAGTAAGGACCAGGGCCCATTGCATCTCCTTTCTGAGGGTGTCAGCTCTGGCTCTGTAGTGCCTCCTAGGGCTGATACACCAGTGCAACACGAGAGTGCCACTGGAGGTCTAGTTTTGTTTGATTACAAACCAAGATTATCCTCACGTATCTGAAAGAAACCACCTGGCTCAAACAAGTTTCATTTATGAAATATTAGATCAAATGAATTGTTGCTGGGCTGCTTGGTGACACCGATGAAAAATATGCCATGTTTGTCATACTTACTTGAGCAAAGTGTAAATTACATGGCAATAATCACTTTAAAAAATGAGACAACATAGAATATTTAATGTATACTTTTAGGGCCCTTACTGTAAAATATTAATTATTTTATTGCATTCTCAAAGTATGACTGGCAGTGACAGAAATACAGTTTCTTTACATTTCCTGTAAAGATATTAATATAAATCCTGTATGTCTTCAAAAGTTCAGCTAAACTCCCAGCTCCTCCTTAAAGCTTTCATAATTTATTTTTTTCCCAGAAAACAAGTCAATCTATGTTTCTAAAACTCTCACATATACAATCATTTTTATCATACCTTTACTGAGGGTGTACTAATAAGCCAACTGCTGTCTAGGCCCTGAGAATTCAGACATGACCAACATACATTCCCTAACTTTCAAGGAGGTCACAACCCAGTGTGTGGGTGGGGGGCTTGGTAGAAATAGCACAGTAATTGGCAGTGTGCAGTAATTATTATAAGTATATGTAGGGTGTCCTAGAAACTTAGAGGAAAGAGCCACTTCATTGTGGTGGAAGGGAAGAGGGGATCTCCCAGGGAGATGTAAAAGGGACATGGTGCCTGAATTAAATCTTGAAGAGGAAGTAGGGCTAGCAAGGAGACAGAGTCAGACAGAGAGGGCAGATCCCAGCCAGAAAGACAGACAGGGAAAGCGGCATTTACATAAACATAGAGAGTAAGAAAAGCACTTTGACGAGAGATGCACTCAGTGTTGGTGAAGAGCTGGGGTCATAAGGGGCAGGTGTTGGTTAACTACATAACTTTTGGGCAGGTCATTTAATTTCCAGTATGCCTTAGATTTGCCACCTATCGCATGGGGCAAGTAACCTGCTGACTGACATTTAATTGATAGAACCCATTTTCTTGGGGATTTTGTGGGAACATATATCAAAAATTCAAAGCACAGAGCAGTGGGAATAAAAATTATGATGTAAAAGTCTAACAACAAAATGAAATTTTATTTGAGGAGTGCTAATGTTTTAAATATTTAAATGTTTTAAATTGAAAATGTGATTTGTAGCCTTTTAGAGTAAGTCATGTCTAAGAAGTAAGTGTGTGTCTTTTGCTAGAGCTACATTGAAACATTGGGGAAAAAAATTAAAAAGAAATCAAAGGATTTATTTTCCATATGTCTAAATAATATCCAGCAATTTTTAAAACAAGTTTAGCAAAAGTTAGAACAATGCAGTTCTCCCATCCTTGGCTGAGAGGAAGCCTGCTTGATTAATGTAATTAAAGGGTTGCTTGTAACTCAAGACTCAATTAAAAAAATAAATTTGGCCTTATTACTTTACTTCCAACTGGTGGTTTTCCTAGTGTGATTTTTGAGCTAAAATCTGTGGCTGCTTTGTTCATGACACATGAATTGTTTTAGCACATCCTTTCCCCTGCTGTGCATATGATTAAGAAAGCAGAGGTTAAATAGTGCAGTAAAGAATTGGGTAAATTCATTCTATTTTTGCTCACAGCGCCTTTAATTCCCCTCCCCTTTTTCAGGACTGAAAGAGTACAGAAGCCTATTATCTTTTCCTGAAATAATTTAAGATATGTTCTTATGCTGAAAGTGTAACTTTTCTCTCTCAACATTTTCTAGTACACTGATTTTGTGATGCCGGTGCCATAGACATTATCTGTATTAGCAAGGAAACCAAATGCAAGAGCATCCTACCATTTATTCAGTGCTCATGAATGCTGGGCACTGTGATAAGCATTTTGCATGTATTGTTTTACTCTTACTTGTGATAATCCTACCAGGTAAGGATAATTGTTCTCATTTTTAGACAAGAAACAAGAGGCTCTAAGAGGTTACGGTATTTTTCCCAGAATCCACAATTGGCAGGAGACTGAAGTAGAGTGCTAAATCTGGTCTACTTCATTCTAAACCTGGGTTCTCATCCATTTGCATTTTTTTGTAGGACAAGTTTGATTCAAAGACTTTAAAGCTAGTTCTGGTAGAGCATCTTGTATATGTTCGCTGTGATACATGTTAAATTCAACTGAATGGAAATTTTAAGCTCATAAGGGCAAAGAGCAGTGAGTTCTCTACTCTACTTAGAGTTTATAGTCTGGTGTGGGTGTGACTATAGTATGAAGTACAATATGATAGGCAGCATGAAAGGCAGTGTGGTGTGATGGGGAAAATCATGACAAACTCCTCCTGTCCAAAGGAACTCTTTGTTTTGTCCCTTAACCTGTTCTTTCCCCAGTCTTCCAGGTAATGGCGCAGATATGCATCCGGCTATTCAAATCAGAACCCTGGAGCCATCCCTGATTCCTCTCTCTCCCTCAGCCTTTGTATCAAGTTCTTCAGCAAGTGCTGTCAGATTTGCTCTGAAATCTGACATCTACTTCGATCTACCTTCCCTGCCACCACCAACGTCTCCAAGCTCCCAGGACCACAGCCATCACCTTCTAGCTATGGAAAATAAGTGTCTCTTCTCCCCTACCCAGTAGGAACCATGTACAAGGGGCAGCCAGAGTAGGTTTGGGGGAACGTGAAGCTGTTATGATACAAAATTACATACAAAAGCGAATATATAGAATGGTAACAGTAGTAACAAGAAACTACATATATTAAAGAGCTGACAGGGGCACCTGGGTAGCTCAGTAGGTCAAGCGTTTGCCTTCCTCTCAGGTCATGATCCAGCAGTCCCAGAATAGAGCCTGGAGGTGGGCTCTCTGCTCAGCAGGGAGTCTACTTCTCCCTCTCCCTCTCCCCTTCCCCCAGCTCACACTCCTTCTCTCTCTGGCTCACTCTCTCTCTCCCTCAAATAAATAAAATGTTAAAAAAAAAACCAAAAACCTGACAAATTCTACAAATAGAACAGAAAAATAAATTAAAGTATATTAACTGCTTGACCTCACATCTGTAATATATTTAACTTTTTGGCTTTTATACTCTAATCTGCTATTCACATGATGATGATTTTGTAATATTATCTTCCATAGAAAGAATGTAAAGCTTAGTGGGTCTTTCTTTTAGTCTGTTAATGGAATTTCAGCCTTGCAACTCATTATTGGTAGCATCATGTACATTTGAGGATTGATGTCAGATTGCAGAAAACCTGTACCCAAGTTTCCTTTCGTATATGACTTGCAGAATTTAAGATGCTTTTCAGGTTCTCTTCTGCAGTGAACAATTTAAAATAATCTTTACTTGTTGAATGGATGGCACTCATTAATCAATTTATGTCGATGTCTTCGTTGTAGAGGAATATTATACGTTTGATGTTATCTTCATTGATGTTAGTATTTTTTGTAAAAATGAAAGAAATTGAAATCTTTTTACAATGTGTTCCTATGATTCACTCCTCTTCACTAATTGGACTATCAAGCAATCTAGAAGCCTATTCATTGCTTCAATTTAAAATGTATTTCTTCTTTTTATTGGATTACTACTTTTGTTCTGATCTGAATTTTGGGGGCTTACAATTACTCATTGATGTCAGAATAATTTCTACTGATTTAATTGCTCATCTGTATTGCCCTTGTTTCATATTCCACTATACTTTAAATTTTCCTCAGTTCTTTAATAAATCAATTTAAAGATGACAAAAGAAGGTACTCTGAATGTAAGTCCAAATCACAAGCTGTAATTTCTCACTTGTTGAACTAAAACATTCCAAAAGTCTGCCCAAATTGCAGTTAAAATGGTATATTCAAAATTTATTGAATAAAATGTTTGCATTTCATTTGCACTTGGGTTTTTCTTCCAAGTCTTCAAAAATATATTTTAGAGTTCTTAAAATGTCATTTAGCTCTTATTGCAAGACCTGAATAACTTTTTACACTGCTGATAATTATTAGAATTTTCCATAGACTAATGTCTAGCTCAATACATTTCAAACCTGGCTTCTCTTCCACTGTTTACACATGTCTGGGGCCTGGTCCTAAAGAACACACTCACATGGCAATATGACCTTGGACCCTGTACCTTTGTGTCAAGATGTCATAGTGGGTGGTAAAAGCACAAAGCTAGTTAGATATAGATTATTATACAAGAAAGAGTTCCCTCTCCTGATTCAAACAATTGACCTTTCTAATATATCTAGCTATCTCCAGCTGTCTATAGGAAGTTTATATTTTTTCATTCCATTATCACATTAAATTTAATACATTTAACATTAAAGTCATCATCACAACCCTTACTATCATTATGAAAATGTCTTCTCTACTTATGTCAATGGCACAATTATTTTCAGGTCTTCTTGCTCAAATCTGTACAAGATTTGGTTCACCTTCTTAGTCTTTCAATATCTAAATGGGCATCAACATCCGTGTTAACTTTTGCATATACTCATTCCTTTCCATTTCCATTGCTCTATCCTAGGCCTATTTTTTATTATTTCTCAATTTCCTAATTTCCGTATCTATCTTTTTGTCTCTAATGTGTTTTCATTTCAAATGTCGTGTAGAATATTACCAAGTTACTTTGATCAAAATACTGCTTCTATCATATCAGTCTCATGCTTAAAAACTGTAATCTAGAATTGTTTTTTTTTTTAACATTCCATCTTACCAAAGATGGAATAAAAAAATGAGCTCAAATTTCTGAAGAATTCAAGTTAATATTATTAATTTGGATAACTTGAATGAAAAGTCAGCCTCAATTTGACAGCTTTATAGAATATCTTCTAAATAGAGCTTTACTTTTAAGTGGTAGTATTCTCAGCTTCTCAACAAGGATTCCCAGAGATGTCAGCCTTTGTGCTAAGGCATCCATTGTTTATAATAAATTAACTTCTTTCCTATGCATATAGAATCTTACTATGTATCATTCTTGAGAAAATCAAGAAAATAGTCACCTGAACAACTTTCTGTAAGACCTAGTCTTTTGAAGAACAACTATTAAAAAGATTAGCATAACAAATAAATTGTTAATAAAATATTACAAGTAGAGATTCTCTATCTACCTTAATGACTTTAAAAAACCTCACTTCAGGGGCACTTGGGTGGGTCAGTCGTTAAGTCTCTGACTTTGGCTCAGGGTCCTAGGATAGAGCCCTGCATGGACCCTGCAACAAGGCCTGCATCACATCAAGCCCTGCGAGCTCTGCATTAGGCTCCATGCTCAGTGGGAAGTCCGCCTCTCCTTCTCCCTCTGCCTCCACCCCCCATGCTACTCATGCTCTCTCTCTCTCAAATAAATGAACAAAATCTTAAAAAAAAAACCTACTTCATTTATAATAACAATGCTCATTTGCATACAAACAGTGAATACTGCCAAATTAGAAACCTTTCCCACTTAAGAAAGCAAGATGCTGTTTATAAACAGCCTCCATGTAATATTGTCTACATTATGTGTCTCTGTTCCTTTACAGACTAAAATTTTACTAATATTACTGTAGACCAGGTTGAAATTCTGAAATTTTAAGTTATTTAAGTTTGAATTTATGAAGTTTTTACTGTTTATTATTTTCAAAAAGACTCAAACTGTTACAATGTGTATCATTCAATATAATTGTTAGCATATAATACAATGTATACTACAATGTTTATGTTAGAAGTATATGAAAAATACAAATATTTTGAGAGGATAAAATATAACATTTTGACTCTGGGGCTATCATTAAAAACATTTTTAATATTTAAAATTAAAAGTGGGTAACTTTTTGTTAATAATATAAAGTAGTGATATTGGTGTATTTGGATAGCATTTAGCTATTAAAGTGACAGAAAATCCAAAATTCAATAGCTTTAACAAGATTCTATTTTACCTTGCCTTCACATAAAAATCCAGAGTTTAGCAATAGAAGGCTATTATTTTAGGGTCTATGTTCCTTCTGTCTTGCTTCTCCTTCATGTTGGCCTGGCCTCTATTTGCAAGATTACTCCATGGTCCAAAATAATTGCTCTACCTGAAACCATACTGCTCTCTTTTTTGAGATTCCTTTATTGGGGTACCTAGTGGCTCAGTCGGTTAAGTGCCTATCTTTGGCTCAGGTCATGAACCTGGAGTCCCTGGACTGATCCCTGCATCAGTCTCCCTGCTCAGCAGGGATTCTATTTCTCCCTCTCCCTCTGCTCCTCTCCCTGCTCATGCTCTCTCTCTCTCGATCTCTCATTCTCGCAAATAAGTAAATACATACATACATACATACATCTTTTATTTATAAGTAAATTTTTTATTTATAAGTAAATTTTATTTATAAGTAAATAAAAGATGTATTTATTTATTTGAGACTGAGAAAGACAGAGAGTTTGGGGGGGGGGGTTAGAGAGAGAGATTTTTAAGCAGACTCCATGCCCATTCCAGAGCCTGATGTGAAGCTCTATCTCACAACCCTGAGATCATGACTTGAGCTGAAATCAAGAGTCTGATACATAACTGACCGAGCCACCCAGGTGCCCCCATCCCTTTCATATTCTAGCCATAAAAATAGGACAAAGGGAAAAAGAAAGATTTGTTTCTTCCCTTTAAGGACACTTCCATTAAGTTCCACACTTTACTTATGTTTACATCCCATCAACCAGAACTGTTTTGGCTAAGTTTACTTATTTACTTATTGAAAAAGAGGCTGGAAAATGAAGTCTATTCCAGTCAACGACTTGCCCAACTGAAAATTTTCTGTTTTTTTTAAAAGATTTTACTTATTTATTTGACACAGAGAGGGAGCACAGGCAGGAGGAGGAGCAGCAGAGGGAGAGGGAGAAGCAGGCTCCCCACTGAGGCCCCGATGTGGGGCTCAATCCCCGGACACTTGGATCATGATCTGAGCCAAAGACAGATGTTTAACTGATTGACCCATCCAGATGCCCCCCGAAAATCTTCAATTAAGGGCAAAATGAGAGAATAGGTTTTGGGAGACAAATCAGAGATTCTGTCACAGATCATATTGTCCACAACTGTCAAATAATAAACCATACATACTTAGGAGATGGTAGGAACTATGCCAGAAAATTAAACTTAGTTGCAGCAGGCAAAGCATAATCTGCCAGTTTTCAACCATGCTTGTACATCAATATCACCATGGAGTGTTTAAGAAGTAGAGATGCCAAGCCCTAACCTAGACCTATTGAACTAGAATTATGGTGGGGGAGGTCAAGAATAAACTTTCGAAAATATTACAAATGATTCAGGTACATGGTCAGGCTTAGGTAGTAGCACAGATCCCTTGGTGGGATATTATTTAAGAACTAATGAGGGAAGGGAATATAGGAAAAATTGGATTAGAATCGTTAGCATCTCTTTATTTCATTTTATTTTTTTTAGAGAGAGAGAGCATGAGCATATTCAGAGGGACAGAGTGAGAATCTTAAGTGGGTTCCATGCTCAGCGTGGAACCCCATGTGGGGCTCAATCTTATAACTCTAAGTTCACAACCTGAGCCGAAGTCAAGAGTCAGTCGATCAACTGACTGAACCAACCAGGCACCCCTGTGAGCATCTCTTTAAATGTTTATTTCTTCCCTCATTTATCTGTCCTGGTTACCCATTCTTTTTCCCCACCTGTCATCAAGCCCCCAGAGCAATTTTGCTACAGGAAGTAGAAAAAAAAAAAAAGGAATTTAGGCTTAAAAAAAAGTTTCCTTTTCCAAGAGGACCTCCAGGGCTTATGGCATGGTAGAAGCTCAAAAAATATTAGTGTGAGGGAATACTAAAGTGTATTGGTATTGGACTGGTTTAGCATATGTAGCTGCTTCAGGGGCTTTTGGTGGGAAACGAAGACTCGGTATTGAAGGATTACCATCACCTAGTCTTAGATGTTTTAGCTGGCTGACTTTATATGATTTTATTGTGACAGAAACCTGCCTGGAGTCTAGAAAGAGAGATGAAGTTCCTCCTGTGCTGAATTAGCTTTCGGAGGTTGTCTTTGGAGCTCCACGTGTTCCTTTTTGACCGAGGACCACATGATGCTCTTGCTGTAAACAGTTTTGGGGCTTTGTCCTGGATCCCTGTGAGGGAAATTTTCTGCCTGGGCCCCAATTTTATTCCAGTGGCTTTACTATTCTACAAAGATATTTCACATTACATCACTCCTTGTCAATGGAACTTCCTACATTCCTGGCCTTGGGAAAGCCCATTTTTCTCCTAGATTCGTTTTAGAATGTAGAAGAACAAGGATATACAGTACTAAGAATACTTCTAAAATTTTAAGGTTACTTTTAAGTTAGGTTGAGTTTCTCAACTTTGGTTCTAATCTCATTTTACTAAAGAAAATGAATGCCATTCTCCACTCTCTTCCACATTATCTCATCTTATTTTTATTTTAAGATTTTATCCAACACTTCTAATTTGGATGAGCTTACTTATAATCTCTTTGATCATGGCTATTGCTTCAGAAAGAGCTCCACTTACTTCTCTAGTCATGAATGTTGCCAGTTACCTAATAGTCTGTAATTACAGACGTTTTAAACTTTGAAAAACCAGTGTTTTTCCCTTCCCATTTGCCTGGGACAGATTTAAAGAGATTTATGTGAAGAGACAAAAATCCATTGTATTTGTTGTTGACATAAAGTGCTGCAGATAGCTTTCTGGTTTTTGTCTCAACTCTTTTTAATGTTTTTCTTCTCTCCTACTTCTTCAAGAAAGTCCTTATTAGGTTCTAGGTACCTGTCTAATTTCCCATTTAAGAAGGAAGGTGGGCTTTAGGTTCTCAGAAGTTAGCAGGTATCTTAGCATTAACAAATGGAAAAGGTTGGGTAGTAAAGCAGTAGGCTGCTGGAAAGACTAAATACAAGAGGAATCAGGAGACACCTAAATCCATTGATCTGAGGATTTTGTACACATTGAACTTGAATATTAATACATGCCAAGAGTGAAAAGGGCTTCGGATATGTATTAAGTGTATGTGTGTCCGTGTGTCTGTGTGCCATACATGGTAATTAATAGCAGTTCCAAACCCTGGGAACTAAGATTAAGAGAAGGTTTAGGGCTGAGAGGAAAACCAAACAAACCAAATTATTTGAAATAAATACCCAATATGTAACATTAACTTACCTCAGAAAAAGTTTAAATCTTGAATTGGGGGGGGAGGAAAGCTTGAGTTTGAAAAAAGTCACCTTTTGCATATTTTTGGGCAAATATAACTAAGTATATATTCTAGACTAAACATTTATTGTCATTTCTTTTTCTTTTGTAGTTTAAAATATTACAGTCTTTATGTTTCTTACAATAAAACTGTTTCTATTATATAAATCTGAAAATGTCTTAGATGAAGAATTTATCTTTCTAGTTAAAGATTTGAGTATGCTCTTTCTTCTTTATTATTTAATTATTTAAGGAAAAATCAAGGCAAGAAATCTATTTCAATAAAATAATTAAGAAATATAGATAAAAAGCTGACATGTTTCAATTTGTAATTTCAACTGCAAATATTCTGAACTGTGAATGTTCTTATATTTTAAAAGTAATTTAACATCTAGTTATAAGTGAAAAAAATGACCAAATTATATCAAACTTCAGTAATTTGAATGTAATGATTTTGCCACTTAGTGTGAAAGTCATTCTCATGGGCATAAAAGTGAAGTTTTAACCAAACCTCCACAGGAGGGCACTATAGTGTGACTCTGGTATAAATTGCAACTATAGCAACCCATTCTGTCATTAGCTGGTCCTTGATTAAACATCTAAAATAGTGATTCCTTCTTCTTAATTAGAAAAGTCTAGTTTTCAAAACTCAAGATAGGTAGATTTCACATGTGGCAAATATTTTTTCTTTGGTTAAAAAAGAATACAGGTAACTTAACCTTTCTTTTGTGGCATATATTCAACATTAAATCTTATCACAAAATATAGCAAACTTGGTAAGATGTGTGGTCTGGATGAAGCAAAATCTAAACAGATTAAAGTTATATAATATTTTAACAAATAACAAGAATATTTTAGAACTATCAGGATAAGCAGTCAAAACCAAAAGACATTCAATGGATAAATGCATTGTTACTTATAAGTGGTACATTTCTATAAGTAGGATATGTAAATGTTATTACAAATAAATATATTACTTATAATGGTATGCCTAGCTAACCAGACAGTAGATAGATAAATCAATCTCAGTGAATATAGAAATATAATCAAAATATAAATAGCAAAGCATTTCCAAACTGGTTCACCTCCTCCCAGTAGGACTTTAAAAACATTCACTATAATGATAAAAGTGGGGATTTAGTCCAAATTAAGATGTTTTAAATGTCCCTGGTCCTGACTTTCAATTTTACTAGTGTATTTTCAAGTTATTCTCAGGAGATAAAATATTTTGATATTTTACCAGAGTTAAATTTATTTGAAAATAATTGTGCTCTTGGCAGTTATCATGTGCCTCTTGTAGGTCTTGTCTTGTTATTTTGAGGACTAACAGAATGCCACACACATTCAAAACAGCTATACTGAATAGACAGTTTCATAAAATTTGAAGAGTAACAAGATCAGTAGTTAAAGATAAAGTTACATATTTATACAACCATACATAACAAATCTATTTCCATTAAGTAAATTAGTCATTTCAGTATAGTTTTGCCAAAAAAATGGCATGCAATTAGGTAAATCCTAACAATGGAGGGAAAGACTGGTAGGAAGTTAAAGTGGTAAAAGTCCCTACACCAACGTGGCTTAACTTTTGGGTGGTACATATCTCTCTTTATGGTCAAATACAAATAGCTTTAATATTCTGGGAATTTATAGTTGAAGCAAAATAATATAACTGCAGTACAAATCTCATAGCTTTCCGAATCTGCATTCTATATTAGAAATTGATGACATCATATTTTCATACAAATGCAAAGCACTTACTTAAAACAGAGTTCTCTAAACTTTTATTGGTTTACACCTGGATTGAATAATTAAATTTGTTGGTAATTAAAACGCTAGTTCATCACTCCCCTGGGGATTCAGGACAGCCTGTTTTAATTTAATTATCTTTTCTTTTAGCTCATAGTTACAGATTCTTAAGCCAATAAAGAACTCAAAAAGTAGATTAAAAAGTAATAAAAAATAAAGACTTGGATAAACTGTTTCCATACAATAAAAGTGATTTTTAAATATTATTCTTATGTAAAATTGGCAAATTACATAATCAGATACTTACCATAAATAATAGAATCATATACCATTAAGGTTTTCTTTGCTTTTTAATCTGGAATCTAGTTAACCAGAACATTTTACTTACTGGATTTTTTGTTTTTAGGACATCTATGTTCAAAAATCTTTTCCAGTTTTACTGAAGTATACTGTTAATACATTTTAAAATTTTACATATTTAATGTATAATTTTGATGAGTTTGGACATATGCATACACTCATGATACTCTCACTACAATAAGGGTAATAAACATACTCATTACCTCCAATAATATATTGTTAACCGTAGGCACTATGTTGTACAACAGAGCTTTGCAACTTATCTGAAACCTTATACCCATTAAATAGCTCCCCTTCTAGCTCCTCCTTCACCCTCTGGCAACAATTCTTCTGTTCTTTGCTTCTGTGAATTTGACTATTTGATATAACCCATATAAGTTGAATCATGCAGTATTTGTCCTTCTGTGACTGGCTTATTTCACTTAGCAGAATGTCTTCCAGATCCATCCATATGTTGTTGCAAATGGTAGGATTTCCTTCTTTTTAAATGCTGAATAATATTCCAATATATATATATATATATATATATATATATATATATATACACACATATGTGTGTGTGTGTGTGTGTGTGTGTGTGTGTGTGTGTGTGTGTATCGCATTTTCTTTATCCATTCATCCACTGATAGACATTTATGTTACTTCCACATCTTGGCTGTTTTGAATAGTGTTGCAATGAACACGGAAGTACTAATATCTTTTCGAAGTGCTGATTTCAATTCTTTTGGCTACCTACCCAGAAGTGGGATTGCTGGATCATATGGTAGTTCTATTTTAATTTTTTTTTTTTTTTTTTTTTGAGGAGCATCCTTACTCTTTTCCATAGTGGCTGCACCACTTAACATTCCTACCAACAGTGCACAAAAGTTGCAATTCCTCCATATCCTCATATTATCTTTTTTTCTTTTAAATAATAACCATGCAAACAGGTGTGATGTGATATCTCATTGTGTTTTTGATTTGCAGTTCTCTAATGATTAGTGATATTAGTACCTTTACTATATATACCTGTTGTTGATTTGTATGACCTCTTTGGAGAAATATCTCTTCAAGTCCTTTGTCCATTTTAAAATCAGTTTTGTTTTGTTTTGCTGTGGAATTGTAGGAGTTTATTGTATATTTTGGAAATAAACCCTTTATCAGATATATAATTTGCAAATATTTTCTCCCATTCTGTAGGTTGCCTTTTCACTGTGTTTTGTTTCCTTTGTTGTGTAGAAGCGTTTAGTTTGGTGTACTAACACTTGTCTATTTTTGTTTTTGTCACCTATGGTTTTGGTGTTCTAGCCATGATGTCATTGTCAAGAGTAATGTCATGAAGCTTTTCCTCTATGCTTTCTTCTAGGAGTTTTACCATTTCAGGTATTGTGTTTAAGTCTTTAATCCATTTGGGGTTGATTTTTGTGTGTTGTGTAAGACAGAGGTCCAATTTCATCTTTTTGCATGTGGGTGTCCAGTTTTCCCAACACCATTTGCTGAAGAGACTATCCTTTCCCCATTGTGTATTCCTGGCACACTTGTCGAAGATTATTTCAGTTGTAGTCATATGACTTGATGTTAGTAACTCAAAAAATGCAACTTCTGGGATCTATATTAGGGATGGACCAGGTTTCCACTGAATTTTATATCACTCTTGGGTACTAAAGTGTCTTCCTTAAAAAGAGTTTTATTAAGAAAACTATTTTTCTTCTTTCCTTCCTTCTTTCTCTCTTTCCTTTCTTTCTCCCTCTCTCTCCCTTTTCCTCCTTCCTTTTTCATTTATTATTTTTACCACAATCAGTAAGAAATACTGATAGATATTTTGCAAGATCTAACATGTCAAAATAAAAGCACATTTTGGTTAGCCAAAATGTTCCATTTCTTAAACATTTAGCAAAAATCTGCTGCAAAATTTATTTAATTTCCAAATTTGACTCCACTGAAAAATCAGTATCTTGAGGAGTGATTGTCATTTTGATTTTAAAAACAAGAACAATGAGAAGATGAAATATGAGATTAGCTGAGTACTAGAAACCTTCATACTACAATAGTTAAGAGGACGATAAAGGGAAGTTTACAACCCTGGATTTTATATGGGCTTCATCTTTAGGTAAACAAAATGATACACTGTGCTTCCTTGGACAGGATTATGTAACAAAATCCAATAGAAACAAGAGTTATAACATGAGGAAGCAACTTCTTTGAAGGGCCCATATAAATTCCCAGGACTCCCATAATTCAGACCTTAAGATTTAAAAAATATTACATCGAGCTTTGGTCAAATTTTGTTTGTTTTACATTTTTCTTTTCAAACAACTTCCAATTTACACATAAGTTATGGAAATAATACATAGAGTTCCTGTATAACTGCTGAGATTAAATTGCAGACTAATGCTGCATTTCTTATCAGACTTCAGAGTACATTTAAGTACAATGGCATTTTGCTATATAGTCACAGAGGAGTTATTAAAATTAAGTTTGATCTAATATTGTCATGTAATCCCCAAATTCCAATAGAATTTTGCCAAGTATCCTAATAATGTCATTTATATGTCTAGGATCCAGTCCTGAAGAAGCGTGTTTGGTAGTTAAATGTTTCTGCAGTTTGTTTCAATTTATAAGATTATTTTTCTTGACCCTGACATTTTAGAAGGGCCTACAGTTAGTTTTTAGGATATTGTTCTTTGGGGTTCATTTGATCTTCATGACTTAAACGCATTTTTAAAAACATTTTATTTTTTTTATTAACATATAACGTATTAGCTCCAGAGGTACAGATCTGTGAATCGCCAGGTTTACACAGGTTCACAGCACTCACCATAGCACATACCTTCTTAAACGCATTTTTGACAGGAGTACTCTATCATATTATATTCTTCTCATTGCAGCTTATCAGTAAACAACAATGTTAATTTGCATAATTTCTTATAATATTAATGCGTATTACTTGGATAGGATAGTATTGGCTAGGGTTCTCTGCTGTGAAGTCAATTATTCAGCCTAGTAGACTTATTATTTAATAAACAATAACAATTTTTATGGGAAGATACATTGAGGCTATGTAAATATTCATTTCCTTATCAAATTTACACCTTTAGTTTTAGTATTCTTTGATCATTCATGCTGAAATCAGTTATTATTGTGATTACCAAATAGTAATATTCTAATTTCATTATTCTTTTTGGATTTATTAGTTGTCATTCTACTGATGCATCCTATTTCCCACATATATCTATTTTTTTAAATTCATGTATTTATAAGAGTCATGCTTCATGGATACATATTTTACTCAAATGGTTATGGTTTGTTAATATCGTAATTTATTCTGATGTTCAGATTGGCTAATAAGAGGCCCTTCAAGCTGAATCATGTGTCCTTTGGACAAGATCCCATCACTCTTTGTATACTCCTTTGCTTTCTAATATGTCAACATATTCTAGATCCATCTAACTTTCCCCCCCCAAAACCAAAGTCAGTCATTTCTTTTACTGGACAATGGATTTTAGGAACCAAGAGGTGGGCCCTTAGTGTGCTCACTGTTACCAAGGTGCCACTGTGCTGGGTCATCTCAGTGGACAATATTAGTAAAAAAAGTTATCATTATATTATACTCTATCTATTTATCTATCATCTATCTATATTAAAATCCATTAGTTCACACTGATAACTCTAATACCATATGGTTTGTTGTAGTTTTCCCTCTTACCACATATATAATTTCCTTCTCCTAGAGTGAAAAAAACCATTTTTCTTGACAAACTTATTTGCTCAATTCTACCCCCCCCCCCACCACCACATGCAACCAGTTTTCAAAGTTGTGCCAATCAAAAGTTTAACTCTAGACATGTGCTATCCTCTCTCTGTCCCCATTGGCCCAAGTCAGGCTCCAAGAGAGGAAAGGGAAATGGATGAAGAGAGGAAGAAGGAGGAAAGGCTTAAGAATATTGGCTCTGGCCACATCAATCTCCCATCCTGCTGCCAGTTGTAGTAACTAAACTCTGAACTCTGGATGGATAAACTGTATTTCCTCAGCCTCCTGCCGGGTGTGCTGGCAGAAGCTTAGCTTGGTCAAAATTTTTGAAACTCCAAATCCTGACGTAATCTTTTGGAGTCTATTCAATATTAATTGAAACAATCAGGTTAGCTATCTGTTTATAAAAGGAACTAATATTGTTATATTCTCTTTCCCTTATAATCTCAAGAGTTCAATATATTTTTTATCTTTGAAGGAAGATATAAAATGCATAGAAAAATTAGGGATTATTCTTCCTTTTGAATTGGCAAGGGGATATCTAATGAATTTACTTATGAGGCTAGTTCCCCATTGATATGTTTTTGCCCAGAGGTCCACAATCACCTGGTGATCTTTGGTGCTAATTTACAAATACTGATAGGTCAACTGCAGTCCTGGCAGATCTATCTCATACTTCCATATTTTAAGAAAGATACGTTTATTGCCAGCATCTGAAAATTGGTATGCAAAGTTGTAAAGGCCCAGATATAAACATGGGTAAGAACTACATTTGTATATTTAAAAGAAAACAAACAACAACAAAATGGCAAACTCAACACATAAGAAGACTTAACAGACGTAAAAGGATTTAAAGAAATTAGATAGAAAGATATAATACCCATATCTTCAGGTGCCTTCAAAAGCATGTTAAAACAAAGGAAGGTAGAAAAAATGGTTTTAGTCCTATGACATTATAGTTTAAAAACACTGAATGTGTGTGGCCCACAGATTTTAAGGCTCTAGAAATAAATTTAAAACCAATTCTGTAACAGATGTTAATGTAAATGATGCTTACAGGCATTGATAAAACACTGTGCCTTCCCTCTACTAACATATTCCATAATTATACTGTGATTTAAATAGTTTATATATAGAGAGATGAATGTGGAACAGGAGAAAAGTATTCATACATTAGCATTCAGAGTACGTAATTCAAACATCTAATTGTTCCAGCTTAAGGAATATTTAAAAATATTACTGGTTAGGTGTTCAAAATTATTTTTTTTATTGAGTCATGCTGATCATTTACAAAATTAGAAAATATTCTTGATCATTATAGATGCACATTACAGAAAATACAGAAAAGGAACAGAATGACAGACAATTATCAAAAAAACATTTCTGCTTTTCTTTTATCTTAGATACATTCAAAAATCATTTTTTAAACTGAGCTTGTGCTATTTGCAGAGTTATAGATGAAAACAGACATTTCTAGTTATTTTTTTACTGGAGAGAAATGCTGTGTGTAAGGGGCTTGATTGTACATTCTTTGAACTCTAGAGCTCTTTTGGATGCATTTTAATTAACTTGAAACGGTTTAAATCTCTTTCTTCAATATTCTTAGAACACCAGTAAAAATCTTACTATTGTAAAAATTATTCTTGAGATTTATGCAATGGCCAATTCTTAAGTCTTTTTGTTTGTAACTAGTGTAGAAACACACTAAAATGAAGTCACTTATGTCAAGGACAAAATGGAGTCAATGAAGGCACATAAAGGAAAGCTAACCTAACCTTACAGGAATTTACAGCTTTTTTCAGAACCAGGAGAGGATACTAGCCAATAACCCAAATGCAAGATCTGTTCGTTCATGCCATCCCCACAATTCCTGATTCCTTCGACTCAGCTACCCTGATCCAAATCAGAAAGAAGACAACTGGGCGATCCATCAGCCAAAAAAGCCAAGGACTTTCACATTTATTCCATAAAAATCTCTTAGTCTTTGAGCAACTTGTAACTCTTTTTTCCTGTAACCTTGAATTTCCCAACTTGCAGGTCAAAAGCTTTCTGATAAATCTGTCTTTCTGCTTTGTTTTATTCAGTATGCAGAGTTTGGTTTTTGACACTAGAATAATTTGAAAATTCCAGTTTTATTAGTATAATAGGTATAAAGATCATGATTTTTTAAAAAGGTTGCATAAGTTTAATTGGCTCAACTCAATCAGTGCTTACTGAGTACGTCCTTATGTTAAAGTTTGTAGGAGACTCAATTAAATAAGAAATAGTCATAACTTTAAGAATTTATAATCTGGTGGAAGATGATAGTTTAAAAAAATCACATTTTGTCTTTCATTAGTATTATTTATACAAGTATAATAAGTGAAGTGATGTGGGAGTTCAAAGTAAGTCGTCCAATTCTGGGCGATCATATATGATTCCACTAATAATAGTAGTTTCTAACTATTGGAATGAATAAACATATCCCCTGTCATAGTATTTTCCCCACCAGTGAAAATGATTTTATTGATTTTTAATTAAAAAAAAAGAACAGAATCATTGTGAAAGTAGTCAAGCAATACAAAATAGTAAAATACAAAAGAAAAATCACTAAAAATTGTTTGAATCCCAGAAATCTTTAACATGTAAACATTTCCCAGACATTATTCTATGTACCCAAATATGACATAAGATAAATCCATATCTTTTATATTGCTACATTTAATACTGCATATATATATATTTATTTTAAGAAATTGGCTGATAGGATAGAGGTATTTTGTAATCTTTCCTTGTCAATCTTGAGTGAAAATTCATGAGTTCATTATTTTTAATGGGTATTATGTAGTTTTACATTGGATAGATGTATTCATATGTGCTTAATCAATTTCTTGTTGAGGAACATTATTTTCCAAATTTTCATGATTGTAAAAAACAACACTAGGATAAAAGTCCTCATAGATACATCTCTGTACATGTTGAATTATCTTCTTGGACTAAGGCCCTAAAATTGGAATTGCCATTATCAAAGGATATGACTTTTTAAAATTTTGATACATTTTAACAAATTATACTCTAGCAGAGTACAAGTTTAATTTTCCACAGAGGATTCAGGAGAGTTTTTCACGAAAGGGCTAACACTCAGTCTAATAAAGGAAATAGTGTAACATTACCTTGTTTGTATTTCTGTGATTGTTAGTGAAACTGAATATTTTTTTTCATATATCTAGTTGACACACTTGTTTCTTCTTTTATGAGATGTTGTTCACGTTGTTTGTTTATATTACAGTTGTGGTGTTTTCTTTCTCTTTTTATATATAAGATGCTAAGGATATTAATTCTTTGTTTAACATGTGTTACAAATAATATTTCTCTTTTAAAAATTTTTCAAACTTGTTTTTGTTGTCTCTTTCTATTAAAAATGTAATTATGATGTTTTTTTATAATTATCGATCTTTTTCTTACATGCTCAGAAAGACTCTCTCCATCCAGAATTATAAAGAAATTAAAAATGAATTCATTCATATTTTCATCTAGTTCTACTATGATTTAATTTCTTACCTATATATTTTATTTATATGGTGTTTTCTTTGATATTAATCAAAGTAATGGGTAATGGGGCATTTTTCCATTTTCCATATTTCATTCTTTGATTTGAATGCCATCTCTATTGTGCATTAAGATCCCATATATAGGGGTGCCTGGGTGGCTCAGTGGGTTAAAACCTCTGCCTTCGGCTCAGGTCATGGTCCCAGGGTCGTGGGATCAAGCCCCACATCGGGCTCTCTGCTCAGCAGGGAGCCTGTTTCCCTCTCTCTCTCTGTCTGCCTCTCTGCCTGCTTGTGATCTCTCTCTGTCAAATAAATAAATAAAATCTTTAAAAAAAATAAAAAATAAAAATAAAAGATCCCATATATGTTCACAGCTCTTTCTAAATTCTTTGTTGTGCCACAATGATCTGTTGAATCTTTTTCATGTGAGAACAGAGGGAATGGGGTCATCTCTAAGCCAGGAGGAGAGCTCTCATCAAGACTGACCATGGTGGCACTGACTTAGGGTTCTAGCTTCCAGAACCAGGAGAAAATAAAATCCTGTTATTTAAGACATCCTGTTAGTGTTATTTTGTTATGGCAGCCCAAGGAGATGAATTTGCTTACTTAATTCTCTTATTATACAGGCTGTAAGTCATTAAAATTGTTAAATAATAGCAGGAACTCTAGGGCACTATTTTTAATGGGAATGCTTGTAGTATTTGTACTTTAGCTTAAAGTTTGGGAAATGCATATTTTTAAAATGTTAAGTATCCTTCTATTACTATTTTAATAAGAGCTCTTATCAGCAGTGTGTGTGACTCTTAAATTTTATTAAATGCTTTTTAAATATTTATCAAGGAAATAACATAATTTTTTCTTCTTGTCTATTAAGAAATGACTTAGGTCAGAGGACCATCCTTGCATACCTGCAATAACTCTACTTAATCACAGCATGTTGATCTTTTAAAGCATCAGTAAATTGTACTTGCTAAAATTGTACTTGAGTTATTTGCACCAATATTCATTAGTGAATTGCTTTATAGTTTTCTCTTTTAGATTACTTTTGACAAGACTTAGAATCATTATTTTGTCTTCTTAAACAACTTGAGCAGCCTTTCTTCTTTCTGTAGCCCTGTAAGAGTTTAAATACATGTTAACTATCATTTGAAGGTTAAAAAAATTCACCTCTGAAGACTTTTTTGTTTTTAGTTTCCATGGTACAGCTATCGGTTGGTTTAGGCTTTCAAAATCATCTTGTGACTATTTTGCTAATTTTTTCTTCCCCCTCAACCACATTTTTCCATAGTGATCTATGGTCATTTCTACTTTCTAATTCATATTTAGTTTTGTATCAGTGTTTTTCCTTTATGTTTTTAAAATTAAGACTAGCTAATATTTTACTTACTATACTTTCTTTCTGAAGAAATTATTTATTCATTAGGCTGTTTTCTTTTTTAAAATTCATTAATTTCTTCTTTTTCATAATTAATGACTTTCTTCTGATTTCTTTGCTATTAACTGTTGTTTATTCCCTAAGTTCTTGAGTAGGATTCTTTATTAGTTCTTTTTTGTCTCATAGTAAAACAACTTTAAGGTCCTATGTAGAGCTTTGGTTGTATTCTGTAGATTTGGCAATTAGTGTTTAAATTTTTTATTTTTCTAGCAATTTTGGTTTGGATTTACTCTTTGGCTATAGTCATTTCAGAGACTTAACATTCGCAAGCACCGATTACTGTGTTGTTTCTTTTACAGTTGTTTTTCATTCCTAATTTTAATGAATTATAGCCAGTGTGTTGTGTACTATTTCTAAATATAGGAATTTGTGGAGGCTTTCTTTGGGGACTAAAATATTGTATTTACAATTTTTTGATGACTGATTAAAGTTAATGTCTTCTCTGTAAACAATAGATGAAATATAAAGATAGTTTGTGTGTGTGTGTATGTATCACACATTAATGCCTACTCTCGGCCATCCACCATGGAAGACCTAAATGACTGAATAGACAAAATGACTCAGCCAGGTGACATCAACTAGCTTTTGTTACCAGGCTTTCTACTGCTGGCAAGATGGACACATATGGGTGGCCATTTTGGTCCTATGTGGGATGTTCTGATGAATAATTCTCACTCCAGAGCTCTCCAGTGGGGTGGCTTATGTTTCGCAGCTCATTGTCTGTGTTGTTTGTTTAATGTCTTTCTCTGTCTGATCCTGTTTCATCCCCCTTCTCTTCACATGTGTTGATGCCTAGTAAAGACTTTGCGTCTAAACTCATCTTAGCATCTGATTACAGGAAACCCAACTTGTGACACTGAATTCTATGGAAGGCATTATTTCTTAGTCTTCTGCTTCCAGTTGGATTTGGCCCAATGGAGCCACAAGGAGAATGTAAGGGCGGAGAGAAAGAAAAGTTGGTGTATTTATTTCCCTATTTCCTACTGCTTTAGCATGGTTTTTGCCTATATTGTATCTCTTTTTTACTTTTGTTCTAGGCTCCTTTTCAATGATTCCATCACTTTTTAGACTCTAGTGACAATTTGCCTTTTCCTTTCCTCTTCAGGCTTAGAGATCGTACACTAGTGAGACGAAGCTAGATTTGCTACTGTGAAAAATTACCCCCAAACCTCAGTGACTTACAACTATAAAAGCTATTTATTGTTCATTGTGGTGCTGCTATCTGATGTCCAGTTTGGGATCCAGAGGATGGAGAAGCACAATTTAACTTTAAAATTTCTGCTCATGGGGCACCTGTGTGGCTCAGTTGGTTATGATCAGGTCATGATCTCATGGGTTGTGGGATCAAGCCCTGCACTGGGCTCCCACTCAGTGGGGAATCTATTTGAAAGATTCTCTCCCTCTGTCCCTCCCCCCCATTCTCTTTCACTTTAAAATAAATAAATAAATATTTTTAAAAAGTCTCTGCCTATCTGTTTCATGACATTTCAGCTCACATTTTCTTAGCTCAGACAAGTAATGGCCTACACTAACTTCAGTGGAGCACAGAGATATAAGCCTCCCTAGGAAGAAGCAGAAATGGATGACCAGTAATACTCTCTACCAGAAGTATTAAGGCCTTTCCTGCTTTTGCTTGTACCTAGGTGCTTATCAGCTTATGGGGGTTCTCATCCCCATGTAAGTAAAGGTTTTTTTTAAGTTTTTTTGAGGATGCTGTTTCATGCCCAAAATCCTGATACTGTGGTGTTCATGAACTCTTTTATCACCATTTTCCCTCTACACTACGTAGTTTTTGTTTTAGAAATTATAATGATTACATTGTTTTATGCTTCGTTAGTTAGGAATTTGGCCTCATTTTACACTCAACCAACTTCAGTATTCACCAACCATCTCTCATCCTCTGACTGTGCCATTTCTGTAATTTTTATTTGGATGAATCTCTCTATATTGACTAGATTGTTTTCACTAATGGATTTTTAAAAAATGTTACCTGGATACCTAGGAGATATGCTTCCTCAACTTTGTATATCCAAGATTATTTCATATTGTCTAGATATTTGAATACCAATTTGACTGAATTTGCAATTTTGAGTGAAATCTCTTTTTTTCCCCAAATTCCATTGACATTGCTCCACAACATTCTTGCATCTAGCGGCACCTGGATGGCTCAGTCAATTAAGTGGCTGCCTTTGGCAGGTCATAATCCCAGAGTTCTGGATTGAGCCCTGCATCAGTCTTCTTGCTCAGAGGGGAACCCGCTTCTCTCTCTGCCTGACGCTCCCCTTGTTTGTACTCTCTCTCTCTCTCTCTGAGAAATAAATAAGTAAAATCTTTAAAAAATATTCTTTAGAAATAAAAGATTTTATTTATTTATTTGACAGAGAGAGACACAGCAAGAGAGGGAACACAGCAGAGGGAGTGGGAGACAGAGAAGCAGGCTCCCTGCAGAACAGGGAGCCTGATGTAGGGCTCTATCCCAGGACTCTGGGATCATGATTTGAGCCAAAGGCAGAGGCTTAAGGACTGAACCACCCAGGTGCTCCTAAAAAAATATTCTTGCATCTAAATGTGCTAAGGAGAATTCTTAAATTTGTGTGTTTTGTTTGTTTGTTTTTTAAATTTATTTATTTGACAGAAAGAAAGAGAGACAAGTAGGCAGAGACACAGGCAGAGGGAGAGGGAGAAGCAGGCTCCCCGCTGAGCAGAGAGCCCGATGCGGGGCTCGATCCCACATCCTGGAGACCATGACCTGAGCCGAAGGCAGAGGCCCCAAACCACTGAGCCACCCAGGTGCCCCTTAAATTTGTGTTTTTGTTTTTTTGTTTTCCTTCTTCCTTTGTTGGTAGCTTATTTTTTTTTTTAAGATTTATTTTGCTAGAGGGAGAAAGAGAGAAAGCATGAACGAGGGGAGCAGAGGAAGAGGGAGAGAGAATCCCAAGCAAACTCCCTGAGTATGGAGCCCAGTGTGGGGCTTGATCCCACAACCCTGATATCATGACGGAGCAGAAACCAAGCAGGGGACACTCAACGGAGTGTGCCACCCAGGCACCCCAGGTGACTTATGTTTATTGCTTGAATGGTTTAGCCATGAAGTTCAATAACTTCACCTGGTTATGTCTCAGAGTTTGTCATTCTTTACCTTTTTCTTCTAGAACAGTGACTTTTTGTGTTTTTCATATCTTGTCTTTCTTCATTTCGGAAATGTTACTTCAATTATGTTTTGATTTTTTTTATTCTGTTACTTTTGCTGCTTTCTTCAGAGGTAGCAGTCCTCCATATATTGGGTTTCCACGGAATCTCTTACAATCCTGGTCTCTGTCTTTTTCCACATACTTCTTGTGTGATTTCCATGTCATGGGTCAGTTTTCCTCAGGTCATTTCTACTCTTTATTATTTTTTTAAATATTTTGATTTCTTTGATGTCATCATTTTCTCTCTCTTTAGAGTATCAGTTCTTGTGCTCGCTTCGGCAGCACATATAGAGTATCAGTTCTTTTTTCATTTTACTCTGTTTTATATCTTTATATGTCATACATGTTTCCTTAATTTCTTTGGGGCTATGACACATTTATAGTTTAAAATCTTCTCTCTAAATCTTTAGTCTTCTTCATCTATTTTTAATAGGCCAGTGTGTATTTTTCATTCATTTTCTCCTCTCTCCCTTCCCCTTCCTCTTCTCTTTCTTTCATTTTTCTCTTTCTTCCCTCTCTTCCTCCTCTTTTTTTCCTTCTTTCTCATTTTTGTTGTTGTTAATTACAGATACTTTTTTAAAAAAACTGCTTACTTATTTTTGATTGAAGGACCCTCTATCTGGTGCCCCTTGACATCATCCCAAATCAGTAATTGAAAGCTAAGGGAGCAAATCACAAAATAGAACAAACTCCTAACAGAGAGAAGCATCCTCCGGTCTAGAAATATCAAAAAAATCTAGAGAATAACATAGAAGGAAGGCTTTCCTACCCGACCACTTAATGTTTGTCCCAAGATGGCACCACTTTTGATTAAAAGAACAGGTCAGAGATAACTGCGTGCTGTTTGGAGAAACCACTTCCCATCTGTTTGGCAATCTTGCTCATTTGGAGTAGAAAGGTAGACCCTATGCTGAGTATTTTTTGGCTTTCTGAAGCTAACAATAACAAAAAAGCAGGAATCTTTAGATTTTTTTTTTTTTTAATCACATGTCACCTGCAGCTCTGTACTATGTCATAAACTGGAGAGCTAAACTTGGCTCTCTGTATCCTCTCTCAATGTGGTCTAAATAGTATTGTACCTAATAGCTGTTCTGAAGCATTTATAGTAGCAGCCTAACTTCTCTTAGTTTCAGTTGGAAATCAAAGAAAAGAGTTTTGTAAACATGCCCATGTCATTACCTTTCCAAGAAGCCCATTATGGTTTTCATAATTTGTTTTAGTAAGACCCAGGAAAGCAATGATCAGTCTTATTGTTTGGTTTAAGATACAGGAAGTCAGGGTTTTATTAATACTTTCTGAAACTCTGAGGCATTTAGAAGTAAATTATATATTGGAATTATTTTACTCCATTAGTAAGTGTATTCAAGTGGTAATTTATTTAACCTAACGACTTTCTATAAAATTAACAGTGTTTTCAAAGCATATTTATGAAATGAAAAGTAATTGACAAAAGTTTTCATTTGGCAGTTTTGCTGGAATTGAACATAAATTTCTAAGTACCTAGAAGATATAGGCACCGGGTAGAAATCAACCATTTTTGGTGAGAAATGTATCCCATCAGATTAATAAAATTTATTTCTTTTGACAGAATAAGAGGGCTGTTAGATCTCAACAAATAATACCTTTATTAATACTTTCATTAGATAAACTTGCCATGGTTTTTCACAATGAATTAGTAAATATATTGTTTTAAAGTTAGTTTTTTGGAACTTTTTCCAGTAAATTGTCTACTTCATGGACTGAGATGACCAACTTGATTGGTTGGATTGACTAAATGTAGTAATAAACTGTCTTCTGAACCACACTTTGGAAGTTAAACACACACACACACACACACACACACACACGCAAATTCTGACCTTTGCTTCATGTTTAAATAAAAATCTCTTTGTGGAAAAAAATGCTTATTTTTATACTTTTCTTTAAACAAGTTGGGATTGCTTTTCACAAATAATTTGTAACTATTTTAATTTAAACCCAGTTGATTGAGTATTTTCCAGTAAACTGATTACTTTCTGGACTGAAATGAACAGTCTACTATGACACTTTGAAGCCCTAACCTGCCTCCTGACCCTGACTTTGTAAATTAAAACATCTACACACATCATCATGTTCATGGACACAAATACACACCCAAACTCTGACCTTTGCTTCATGTCAAAAATAATAATCTCTTTATGGAAAATTATGCAGAATTCATGGCAAAGAAGTAGAAAGCTTTCATTCCAAATGTACTGTACTTCAGGAAGAATTTTCCTATGTTAAAATTCAGGCAAGTTCCCTTTAGTTTGTTAAATGTTCTCACAGTGAAGTATGAAAAAGCCTTTGAGTTGTTTATTGTACCAAGCCTGAACCACACACACTGACTAGCATCCATTATAATAATCTACCCTGCCTTACCCATTAAATTATATTTTCCAATACTCTCTAATACATAGCCCTGCTCAAGATGAGTAGTCTCTTCCCTGTTATCTAGTTAAAATATAACATACTTGCCTCCGTGGCTTTGGTCATATTGTTACGAATTTCCACCTTCTCAAATCTGGGATGTTCTTTGCTAGCCTTTTCAAATTCTGTACTTCCTCGTAGGTCTACCTCAATTCCCAACTCCTCCACAGAATATTATTTTTGTGTTATATTCCACAGTAATTACTCCCTTTCCTGACCCTTTGTCTTATTTTTTTTTAAACAAAACCTTTCCTGTTAAGTCACTAATTATTTAATTTTATCTTGTCAAACAGACTACATATTCTCTGATGTTGGATACCACATTACACTCCTTTAAAATTTTCAACAGTCATAAAGCATAGCACTGAGCACATAATACTTTTTGATTGTTAAACAAAAGTATCAGAAATATGTTTAATTTTCTCTAATTATAGTGTGGACTACTACGTCTAGGTAGAGCACAATTTTTAAAAAGTAAGTCATTCTTAGGCTTTGCTTTTCCTGTATGGATGATTAGAGGATTTAATATTATATTAAAAATTACACCAAGGTAATTTGAAGCCTTTGAAATTCTGGGAAGGAAGAATTGATAATTTTGTTTTCAAAAATACGAATTCATGAGATAGACTGTATTCCGTATAAATATGGGAAATGTAGAATCTAATTCAGAGGAAAGATGCCTTTTTTTTCCTGAAAGTCATTTCCTGAGTATGTTTTTAGAGTCTGGTTTCCCTCATCAAGTAAGCCAACTTATGTCAGAATTTCAGAAGCCTTGGAACTGCTCAGGGGTCTATAGGATACATTTTCTCCTGACTCTTTTGTTTCCTTTGTTCTTCATTCTTTGGTTATTCCTTCTCTTTAAAAGCTTTGTAGGACTGTGAGGATGAAGTTCTCAGAGCTGTTCCTGGCACATAGCTAAGTGCTCAGTTTTAGCATTGTGCCATTTTCTTTTGTTTCTTCATTATGGTACCCCACCCCTCATATGAGCCTGGTAGAATATACACAAACATTACTTAGTATTATTTTATCTATTTATATTTTAAAAATATGATTAAGGATAAAGAAGAAAGTAGCAAGTCAAATACTCTCAGAAACCTCTAGTATTGGCCTATTAGAAATTTGGATTTTATTCCAACGTTCCTCAATAAATGTTTATTAATCATCTCATATTTGTAAAGCAATGTGGGGGAGGCACATATAATTCGGGCAATCCTGATAATTTTCCTGATAATTTTTCTGATAATTTTCTACAATATGAATTTCTTATTTCAGCAACTAGAAATAATGTTATTTGAAATGTAGAGGAGATAAAACTTATATAAATAATTCAAGGTTGAGAGTTAAAAGTGCCCCGAGAAAGGTACAGATAAAATGAGAGTTCACAGGGGGAAATGGAAGAGCTATTTTCAGTTTAGGGGGTTAATAATTCATAAAAGAGAGAGGATTTGAAGTGAACTTTGATGATATAGCTAGTTTTGGAAAAGCATAATTTTGAGGGAGGTAGGAAGATGTGATGGATTATGGATGGGCTGCAAATTCTGTCACTTCCTGCATTGAGAGGTTGAATTAATTTCCCCTCCTCTGGAATCCTAGCTGGTTCTGTGACGACTTTTACCAATGCAACATGGTCACAGTGACACTGTACCAGTTCTAAGCCTAACCTTAAAAAGGACTGGCAGCTTCCCCTTCCTCCCTCTTGCAAACTTCACTTGTGGGATCCATGTAATGAGCACCATGCAATGAGCCCAGCTAGCCACATGGAGAAACTATGCTGAGAGAGCATATAGAGAGAGGTCAGCTTCCAATAATTTGCATTTTCTTGATGACTAACAAAGTTGGACACACCTTTTCATTTGGATATCTTTTGTGAAGTGTGTGTTCAAGTATGCCATTTTTTCCTATTGGCTTCTCTGTCATATCTTATTGCTTTGTAGCTTTTTATCTATTGTAGATAAGTCTTTTTCTTCTAACATTCTCCAAATCTGCTTGAAATTTTGTCCTTTTAATTGTGTCTTCAGTTAGAAAGAAGTCTGTAATGTTATTATAGTACAGTTTATCAAGGTTTTTCTTTTCTGGTTAGTATTTTTTAAGGCCATTATGATATTTTTCTAGGTTTTCTACTAGCCTAAATGCTTAACTTTCAAATTTATTTATTTGTTCAGTATTTATTTATTTATTTATTTATGAGTGGGGAGGGGCAGAGCAAGAGAGGGAGAGAATCTTAAGCAGGCTCCATGCCCAGCAGGGAGCCCAATGTGGGGTTCGATCTTACAACCTTGAGATTGTGACCTTAGATGAAATCAAGAGGTGGATGTTCAGTCAACTGAGTGACCCAGGCGTCCCTACCCTTCATATTGAGATGTACACCTCATTTGAAATTGATCTTTCTTTATACTGTGAGTTGAGAGTCCAGATTCGTTATTTTCCTTATGGAATTATACATTTGATCCAACATCACTTAATGAAGAGACCACGTTTTCCTCCCTGTACTACTTTGCCACCTTTATCATGAAACTAAATGATCATGTAATTGTGAGTCTCTTTTTGGAGTCTTTTATTCTCTTCCAGTGGTCTATATGTCCAAAATTAAGCACATTGTCTTAATTACTGTAGATTTACAAATCTTGAAATATGATAGTATAAACTGTTTAATTTTTTCCTTCTAGATCATTTTAGCCCATTTTTGTCTTTCACTATTTTTTATACATTATAGAGTCAGTTTGTCAATGCACAAAATCTGCTGGGATTTTTAATAAGATTATGTTGAATATGTAGATCAATTTGGAGGGAACTGTCAATCTTTACTATATTGATTCCTCCAGCACATGGCCATTGTGTATTCTTTCATTTGTTTAGGTGTTCTTTAATTTCATTCAGTAACATTTTGTAGTCTTCTGTGTATATATGCTTTATGCACTTTCAGTTAGATCTCATGCTTTTTTGATGTTATTATAAAGATTGTCATTTTATTAAATTTTATTTCCTAATTGTTTTTTGCTAGTACCTAGAAAAAATATTTCTGTATATTGGTTATTTGCTCATTGATTTACAAAATTCTTTTGTAAGTTCCAATGATTTTCCTGTAGGTTCTTTTGCATTTTACATATACAATCAGGTCAAATGTGAAAAATGGTAGCTTTTGATCTTTCCTATTTCTATACCTCCAATTTTTTCCTGCCTTATTTCACTGGCTAAAATTGCCAGTGTATACTGAATAGAAGTAGTGAGAGCAGATCTACTTATTCCCACTTTCAGGGGTAAATTTTTCAATATTTGATCATTAATTATGATACTTATTACATTTTCTAGCAGACGTTGTAATGACTGGGTGTCAGATCTATGAAATGATTGTTCTGCTCCTAATGAGAAGATCGTATGATTGTCCTCCTTTAGTCTAAGGTGATAAAATTATATTGGTATATTCTCAAATATTAAATAAACCTTGCATTCCTGAAATAAACTTAACTTGTTCATGGTGGATTATCTTTTGATATGCCATTGCATTTGATTTGTTAACATGTTGTTTAGAATTTTTGCATGTATGTTCATAACAGATAGATCAAGAATTTGCATTTCTTTGTAATGTTCTTGTCAAGTTTTGAAATTAAGGTTATGTTAATCTTTTTATAAACTTTGACAGTTTATATATAAGATTAGTTTTATTTCTTTCTTAAATAGATAAGATAAGATATCTGGCCTTGGAAATTTCCTTAGGAAAATATTTCAAGCTAATTTTAAAACATCTTAATTAAATTCAATTTCTTTGATCTAATAGAGTTATTGGATTTTACAAATTTTATAATTTTTACGTAGTATGAAAATTTAGATACAATATTGTTTATATTATCTTACTATCTTTTTAATGTCTGTATGATTTTTTAAAGATCTCCCTCATTACTAACATTGTATTTTATACTCTCTCTTTTTTCTTAAATTTTCTTGCTAGGACATTATTGATTTTATTAGTCTTTCTAAAGAATAACCTCAGAGGTTAGTTAATTTTCTCTATTGGTTGATATTTTTCATTTTGTTAATTTCTGCTCTTAGCTTTTTAATTTCCTTCGTAATTCTTTCTTTCGGTGTAATTTGGTATTTTACATTTATTTCTCTAACTTGTCTCTGGCTCAGGAGTCTGAGTTCCTTTGCCAGCATGCATGAAACTGATAGCTAAACTGTAAAGTATGTAAAATCTCAGACCCTTCACAGTTCTTGACAATAATATTCCCTTATCTTTTTAACATTTGTAGAAACTTTAGTAATGTCACTTCTCTTGTTGATAATATTGGTGATTTTGTCTTTTCTCTTTGTTATCTCTGCTCAGGCTTCACAGAGACATTAACTGTATCAATCTTCTAAGAAATAGCTCTGCTTTTGTATTTCATTGGTTTCTATTCCTACTTCCTGCTTTTCTTCTATTTATTTTGTGTTTAATCTTTTCTTCCTTGCTAATTTCATAAGGTGGAAGTTGAGGTCAGAAATAAAGGTATTTTCTTTAGTGGTATAAATTTCCCAGTAAATACTACTTTAGCTTTATCCCATAAATTTTAATATATTTTGTTTTAATTTTCACCCCGTTCAAAGTAGTTTTAAAATTCCTTTTTGATTTCTTCTTAATCTGTGGATTATTGAGAACTGTGTTATTTAGCTTATACAAATACAGAGTTTTCTGTTACTGATTTCTAATTTACTTTGATTGATCAGAAAACATCTTGCATGCTTTTAAGTCTTTGAAATTAATTCAGACTTGTTTTATGGTCCAAAATATGGACAAGTTTATAAATATTCTTTGTTCATTTTAGAGAAATGTTTTCTGTTTTTATTCTGTAAATTCAACTATGTCAAGGTATTTAGTAGTATTGTTCAAGTCTTCAATATCTTTATTCATTTAGTTTTCTTATTCTGTCAGTTATTGAAAGGGGTTGAAATCTCCCACTGTAATTATGGATTTATCATTTCTCTTTATAATTCTATCAGTTTTTGTTTCACACATTTTGAATCTCTGTTTTTAGGCACATAAATGTTTAGAATTTTTGTTCTCTTGAATTGACTCCTTTATCATTATGAAATGACCTTCTTTTTCACTCGCCAATTCTTTGTTCTGATATCTACTTTCTCTGATATTTATCAACTTATTCCTCCCTTATTTTTATGACTATTAGAATGATATATATATATATGTGTATATATATGTGTGTGTGTGTATGTATATATCCATTTTTTTTACTTTTAGCTGATTTGTGGCTTTATATTCAAAGTGTGTTTAACATAGGCATCATATAGTTGGGTCATATAGTTGGCAATTTGACGATCTCCTTTTGTTTATGATGTTACATTTAGTGTGATAATTAATACCATTAGTTTTACATTTCCATTGACTGTGATAACTAATAGAGTTGAGTTTAAACTACCAACTTGCAAGTTATTTCTATTTGTCCTATATGTCCTTTGTTCTCTTTTTCTGTCTACTTTTGAATTAATTGAGCATATTTTTATTTCATTTCAATTCTTCTTTTTAACTATATTTCTTGGTGTATTTTTAGTGATTGATTTAAAGTTTATAGTATACACCTTTAATCCAGTCTACCCTAAGTAATATTCTTCTGTTTCACTTCATGTATAGAAACTTATGATGATGTACTCCCGTTTCTCTCCTCTTGGCCTTTGTACTACTGTTGCCATACATTTTAGGTTTTTTATATGTTATAAATCCAATAATATCGTTTTTATTTTTGCCTTAAATAGTCAAATGTTTAAAAATTTTTCATTATTTTATATTGGCTCACATATTAACCACTTCTAGTGCTTTCATGGTTTTGTATAGATCCAGATTTCCCTCTAGTATCATTTTATTCTGCCTGAAGGACTCACCTGCACATGTCTGGTAATGCAGGTCTGCTGATGATATATTTTTAAGCTTTTGTATCTCTGAAAAATTATTTATTTCACCTACAGTTTTGAAAGGTATCTTCACTGGATATAGAATTCTAGGGTGACAGTTTATTTTCTTTTAGTGCTTCACCATCTTCTGGCTTGCATGTTTTCAAGGAGAATTTTGTTCTCATCCAGTGAGAAATGTGTTCTCATTCTTATCTTTTTTCCTCCATGTGAAAAAAAAAAAAAGATGACGTATTTTTATTCTCTGGTTGCTTTTAAGATTTCTCTTGAGTTTTATGGGTCTCATGTTTGGGGTTTCTTGAGCTTCTTGCTTAGATCTGTGAGTTTATAGTTTTCATGAAATTCAAATAAAAATTTGTCACTGTTTCTTCAAATATTTTTTCTCCTCCCTTTCTCTTTCTAGGAGTCCATTACACATATATTTGGCCAGTTCAAGTTGTGTGTCAGGTCACTGACTTGTTTTATCTTCTTCCAGACAGGCATAAGTAGGAGTAGAGTAATTTCAATCCAATTATGGACTAAAAAATAATGGAGCTAGTTTCCAAACATTGTAAGGCTAGGTATGCCTCAGTTCACCTCCATCCTTAGGATACATCACTCCAAGATCCCAACTAACCAGTGGATTTTTGAACTTTATTATTATTATTTTTAATGCCCCTCATACCATAAGACTGCTCAAAGATCTGCTTGCTGAAGAGGTGCATCTGCATAACATTTGAATCATTTGCCTGCCAAATCTTAAGAATATGTGTGGAGTGGATAGCTGACATAGAGTATAAGGTTCACTGTTCTACATCTACCTTCTACCTGTGATCTCTATTTCTTAATCCTGACAGCCTTGGAATAGTCATACTCTAACCATTGTTTTCCTAGCCTTATAAAATTGCCAAAAGTTCCGTTGGCTTTTCTGCTTCTTAAAGGCTGTCCTCTACCTGTTTCTCAACTTCTTGCCTTGTACTTTCTAAAATAAATGCCCCTAGGGGAAAAGCAGAACAAAAATATTAGGTTCATTTCTTTCTGGAATTGTGCCTTAAGTCCTAACTGCCTTGTGAGATCTCCAAAGCCTTCAAGTGGATTTCTAAAAATGTATCCACTTTTCTTTTGTTCTTGATTACTGTGTGATCCATTACAAGATAATCAATCAGAGCTGGGATATGTGCCAGAATAATTATTTTTTGAGTGAAGAACTTTTCACATTGAAGAAATCTGTAATTATCTGCAAAATTTATGCTTTATTGTTTAATGCCCCCAAAGAACATATTTCTACTATTTTGAAAAGTAAGAATATATTTCTTTCATTTTACCTTTTGAAACTCTTCACCAATTTCTCCTGCTGTTCGCTGCACCTTGCTGGCAATCACCAATTAGTTCTATCTTGGTTTTGTTTTTGTTTTTGTTTTTGTTTTCTGTCTCTTTTTTCTTCCTTTCTTTCTTTTCCTTCCCTCCCTCCCTCTCTCTTTCTTTCTTTCTTTTTTATTCCACATATAAGAGACATCATAAAGTATTTGTTTTTCTTTGCCTTATTTCACTTAACATAATGCCCTTGAGGTCCATCCGTGTTGTTGCAAAATCTTCATTTTTTTCTTTTAACAGTTGAGTAATACACACACACACACACACACACACACACCACATCTTCTTTATCCATTTGTGATAGACACTCAGGTTGTTTCCATGTATTGGCTATTGCAAACAATGCTGCAATAAATATCTATTTAAGTTAGTATTTTCTTTGTTTGGACAGATACTCAAGTTGAATTGCAGGATCACATGCTAGTTCTATTTTGAAGTTTTTGAGGAACTTCATACTGTTTTCCATAGTGGCTGCACCAATTTACTTTCCTACCAATAGTGCACAAGTGTTTCTTTTTCTCCACATCTTTGCCAATACTTCTTATCTCTTGTCTTTTTGATAATAACCATTCTAACAGGTATGAAATAATATCTTATTGTGGTTTTGTTTTGTATTTCTCAGATGACTAATGGTGTTGAACATACTTTCATGTACCTCTTGGCCATCTGTAGGTCTTTGGAAAAATATTTATTCAGATTTTCTACCCATTTTCCTATAAGAATGTTTGTGTTTTTTATTTTCTATTAAATTATGTGAGTTCTTTATATATTTTTAATATAAGCTCCTTGTCTGATCCATGCTTTGCCAATATTTTCTCCCATTCTGTAGCTTGCTTTTTCATTTTATGGTTTTCTTTGCTGTTCAGAAGCTTTTTAGTTTGACTTGGTCCCATTTGTTTATTTATTTTTTTTAAATTAAGTTTAAAATTTTTTCAGTGTTCCAAGATTCGCTGTTTATGCACCACACTGAGTGTTCCATGCAGTATGTGCTCTCCTTAATACCCACCACCAGGCTCACTCAACCCCCCAACCTCCTCCCCTCCAAAACCTTCAGTTTGTTTGTCAGAGTCCACAGTCTCTATTTTTGCTTGTGTTGCTTTTGCTTTCAGTGTCCAGATTCAAAAAATTATCACCAAGACCTGTATCAAGGTACTTACTGTTTATGCTTTTTCTAGGAGTTTTATGATTTCAGGTCTTATATCCTTTTTTTTTTTAAAGATTTTATTTAAAAAAAAAAAAGATTTTATGTATTTATTTGAAAGAGAGAGAGAGACAACCAGAGAGGGACGACAAGTAGGGGGAGGGGGAGAGGGAGAAGCAGACTCTCCACTGAGCAGGGAGCAAGATGTGGGGCTTGATCCCAGGACCCTGGGATCATGACCTGAGCCAAAGGCAGATGCTTAACAACTGAGCCACCCAGGCGCCCCAGGTCTTATATTCAAATTTTTAATCCATTTTGAGTTTATGTTTGTGTATGCTGTAAGATAGTGGTTGACTTTCATTCTTTTGTATGTGGCTGTCCCATTTTTCCAACACCATTTACTGAAGAGAATGTTCCCCATTGTGTATTCTTGGCTTTGTCATAAAAAGATTGACCATATAGGTGTGGGTTTATTTCTGAGCTCTCTATTCTTTTCCATTGATCTATATGCCTGTTTTTATATCAATAGCATAATGTTTTAATTACTATGGTTTTTAATATATTTTGAAATATGGGAATGTGATGCTTCCAGCTTTGTTCTTTTTCAATATTGCTTTGGCTATTTGGGGTCTTTTGTGGTTCTATACAAATTTTAGGAATATTTGTTATATTTCTATGAAATTTGTCATTGGAATTTTGATAGGGATTGCACTGAATCTGTAGGATCACTTTCGGTAGTATGGACATTTTAACAATATTGGTAATTTCAAGTCTTGAGCATGGACTATCATTCCATTTATCTGTGTCTTCCTTTATTTCTCATTAATATCCTGTGGTTTTCAATATACAGGTCTTTCACTTTCTTGGTTAAATTATTCCTACTCATTTTATTCTTTTTCATGCAATTGTAAGCTGGAATGTTTCATTAATTTTTCTTTCTGATGGTTTGTTATTAGTATATAGAAACAACAGATTTTTGTATATTTGACATTCTATCCTGCAACTTTGTTGAATTTTTTAGTTCTTACAGTTTTTTGATGGACTACTTAGGATCTTCTATATATAATACCATGTCTACCTTTACTATATTTTTACCTTTCCAGTGAGATGTATTCTTTTCTATGTTTTCTTATTACTAATTAGTGTGCTTTCCTTTCTGCTTGTAGAAGTCCCTTTAACATTTCTTTTAAGGTCAGTTTAGTGCTGATGAACTCCTTAGCTTTTGCTTGTCTGGAATACTCTTTATCTTTCTTTTAATTCTGAATGATAAGTTTACCACATGGAATATTCTTGATTGGAAGTTTTTTCTTTCAGTAAGTTGAATATATCATGCCATTCTCTTCTGGCCTACAAAATTTCTGGTCAAAATCTGATTATCTTATGGAGGTTGCCTTGTAGGTAACAAATTGTTTTATTCTCTACTTGTCTTTAACATTTTAATTATAACATGTGTTAGTGTTGGTCTTTTTGGGTTCATCTTATTTGGAACTTTCTGGGCTTCCTGGGTTGGATATCTGATTCCTTCTCTAGGTTGGGAAGGTTTTTAGTAATTATGTCCTCAAATGATATTTCTATTCCTTTCTCTCGTCTCCTGGGAACTCTGAAGTGAATGTTAGTATTCTGATGTTCTGTAAGTCCCTTAGGTGATCTTTACCTTTTTTTTTTTTTTTTTCATTCTTTTGCTGCTCTGACTGGATGAGTTCTACTGTCTTCTCTTCCATCTGACTGATCTTTTCTTCTGCTTCATCTAGTCTGCAGTTGAACCCCTCTAGTGTATTTCTTTTTTCACTTTGGTTATTGTGATTTTCAGCTCCGTGACTTCTATTTGGTACTTTCTTATATTTTCCATCTCTTTGTTAAGGTTCTCATTGTGCTCATTCATTCTTTTCCCCACCTCAATGAGCATCTTTAGGCCATTATTTTGAACTCTTTATGAGGTAAATTGCTTATCTTTATTTCATTAAGGTTTTTTCCTAAGGTTTTACATTTTTCTTTCATTTGAAACATACTCCTCTATTTCTTCCTTTTACTTGATTCTGTGCTGGCTTCTGAATGAAATAACCATGTTTCCTAGTCTTGAAGGAGTGCACTTATGTAGGAGATGATCCTTGTCACTCAACTCTGCCTCAGTTCTTTGTTGTGTTTCTAACATTTGTGCTTGTCCACACAACCTCTTACATTTTTAATATTTCCCAGTAGTTGAGGATGTATGTACCAATATCTGTCACTGTCCTAAGGGGAGAATCTCAGTGTATGTATATTCAGGGAGTATCAGCAGCAACACAACTGCTTTTAGGATCCAAACTGTTCAACAGAAACTTAGGATTTCTCTAGTTCACTCTAAGAGCTCCTTAAGGAGGCTATTATAATGAAATCTTTATCACTATCTCTCTCTATATCTATGTTTACACACACACACACACACACACACACACACACATACACGTGGACACAGATTCAGTATCTAAAGCCTCCTGTCACAATGCTGTATTAGGAACTGGAAATCTATGGCATAGAACAAAAGTTTTCCATTGACTACATACAAAAATCTCACTGGAAATTTCTTTTAAAATAGTAAGTAGGTAAGTTTCTTCTTTTTCTTTGGCAAATTAATACATTACATTTTTAAATCATTCTGTCTTCAAGTTAACAAAAATTTAAATTTACAAGTTATGTAAAATGCTTATTTTATGAAGTCACTCATACTTTAACATGTCCTTCATCCTTTAATTCATTATAATTTTGAAATGGCAAGTGCAGCTTATGTTACCACAAACATTCCCTTTAATCTGAAAAATGTGATTTCTGAAAAGTCACTCAACACAAATAAGGCTCCAAGTAAAGCTTCCTTTTCTAAATCAGTTTAAATTACTTATATTTTAGATAGTGATACAGTGCTAGAGCCCTAAAAAAATCAGTGAAATAGCACTGAGTTTTGTCAATTACACATATATGTTTTTCTATTTGAAGGGAAGAAAGAAAGGCAGGCAGTGGTTTAGTAATTTTTGGAGTTCCTTGCAGTATTTAAATGAATTTGTGTAAAGACACTGAATTTTTGTGTTTGTGAATTTGTGTAAAGGCGCTATGAACTTACTATTAAAATTTAACTGAGTTTTTATGGTTATGACATAAAGTTAATAAAATAATCCAAACATTGTAGCTATGTTTTAATCAAAGGTGACTATCTTAAACTGACTTAATTCCAAATGTCTGGACTTATTTTAACTTAATGGTTTTATGTCTAAGCAATAATTTAATTTTAAGCTTTTTGTTTATTCCAAATAAAGTCAAACAATATGTACATTTGTTAGGAATAATCTTTGGGCAACACTTGAGTTGATGTATCCCATTAGAAATGATTTGGAGAGCTTCTTTTGAATAATCTATCTAAACTGTCTCTTGTGATTTGTATAAATAAAAAGGAAAAAAATTAACTATATATCCTTTCTATTCAAAATTAACTATTGAATGTTAAATATTTTCCACAACGATCCATTTTGGATTTATTAAAATAATTTTCAGAAGTGGGGTCTCTTCCAAATTCTTAGAGCACTTGAATTATAAAAAACTTAAAAATATTTTGAAATCCCATGGACAGTAATCTGATATTTAGGAGTTTTTTTTTTTTTAAAGAATAAGTGGTGTATAAACTTTAAAATTAGAAATGCATGTATGATCCATCACAGATAACAAAATTTCAGTGCTTATAATGTGCCAGGCACTTGAGATACAAAGGAGGAAGAGAAAGGGAAATAAAATTTATGAAGTATTCCCTATTTTCCAGATACCTTAAATGTTATATAGCTTGTTTTATTTTATTTTTAGATTTATTTGTTTATTTGAGAGAGACAGAGTGAGTGAGCATGGGGTGGAGATGGGCAGAAGGAAAGGGAGAGAACCTCAAGCAGACTTCCTGCTGAGCATGGAGCCAGATCCTGGGCTCTATCTCATGACCCTGAGATCATGGCCTGAGCTGAAATCAAGTCAGACACTCAACCAACTAAGCCACCCAGGCGCCCCTATAATTTATTTTTTATAACATTTCAAAGTTTTTTATAACTTCACTATTTTTATATATTTTATATTTATTTATATATTTATTATATATTTATTTATATTATATATTATATATGTATTTTTTATGACACTTCAAAGTTCAAAGATACAAATCTTTCCCAGTTTCAAAGATGAGGAAACTACAGCTCAGTAAGGTTAGTAATTTGTTTATGATTATAAAGGGAGCAGATGGCAATGAAATTTAAACACACAAAGGAACAGAAAAGCTGATCACTTTCATTTCATTATCAACATAACACATTTATTCTTATTCAACTGCTCACACAGTTGGCCTCTGATGATGTGCTGAGGTATTGACCCTGGGGATATAAAATGATATAAAGAAACATGGATCCCAAACTTAAGAGGTTTGCAGTATAGCATATGGTACTAAGTTGCACGTGCTATGAGAAAGAAATGCCCATGGTGTTGGAGCCCAGAAGATGGCAAACTTAATTAATTGAGTTGCTGCCCTCTATTTTGCTTATCCTCACAACTATGAGAGACAAATATTATTCCCTTCATTTTGTGGATGAAGAAACTAGGCTTCATAGAGATTAAGAGTATTGTCAATGATAACCCAACTGGTAAGTGATTTACTTTGGACCAATCTCATGTATCAGTTTCCATTTTCACCTTGTGCCAAACCTAAAATAGGACTCAGTGGTTTTTTTGTATCAATTATGCAAAGTATATTCATTAAAGTGTTAGTGACCAGTGTAGATTTTATGGGAGATTTTTTAAAAGAGGGATTTCATTGTAGCATTCTTTTCTCACTAATATTATTAAAAATCCATTTAGTGGTTAAAGTATAGGCATATCATAGGAATGGCAAATGTGATCTATATTCCAAACATGGTTCCCAGCATCTCACCCTCCTGCTCAAAGTCAGCCTACAGAGAACAGCCACCAGTGATCTTACTGACTCCCTCACCAATGCATTTCTTAATGCCTTGATCAAAGAAGTGTGTCCTCCGGACCCACCAAGGGATAATGGTATTTCCTCTCCTTACGTTATAGCAGAGAAATTCTGGCACATCATCCTAATTGACTGTAGGCCACCATTGAGTTCAATCTTTAGTTAACCAGCCAAGCAGACTAATAAAGCCACTTCTGGGTACTCAAGCCACAGTTTCAAGTCCTGAATCCTGAGTAAGTGCACCCACATCAATACATTTATTCTCCTCAACCTCTATTTTCTCATCTTTTGTTTTGCCCTCTTTGTCTAATACCATATTCTTCGGTGTTGCCTTTCTACTTCCCCCTACTCCTGTCCAGTAAATTATCTGGATACCCCATTCATATGTGACCAGCCCCGTTCAGAATTCCATGAAGGCAAATTTTGGAGGCCAATCCTATTGTCAATTATTGTACGGTCAGGCTTCTACAAATAACTATATTACTGGCCCTGGGTAATTGAGGAGGGCTTAATAAAGGGATTATTTACAAAGATGGAGGCTGGTTTGGGAGAAAGTAACAAGGATGGTTCAGCACTCTATCTGTCCTTATTCTTGGGCCTTATGGGGAAAGGGATGGTACAGTTTCCAGAATACAGATGGAAGGGCTGTATAGACATGACAGGAACCTTACTGTAGAGGACATACCCAATATGCACTGACCCAGTAGAGAGGGAGCGGAGAGGAAAACCAGTTCATTTTCTCTCCTCCCACTTATGCCCCCTGCCACCCCACTGGCTCAGCTGCAGGTCAAAGGCTAAAGGAGCCTACTGATAATTTCCAGAAATGCTGGCCTTCTGAGGCACAGAGTAGGGTAGAAAAAGGGAGATTGGATCTTGGAGTGGCAAACAAAATCTATCCAAACAATAGACCAAGTATTTATGTAGGCTTATCTATGGTATTTAAAATGTATTTAGGAAACAGCTATGTTCAATTATAATTGTTTTTACCTAGATAACTAATTATATTGAATAGATGATTGCATTCATTTTGTAAAAGTGGAACAATTAAATATTCAGGACTTCAGTCAAAGAGTTTATCTTAAGGAACATCTCAAGATTTAAAAAATTTACATTTATATCAGAGTTATGCTCATTTGTGTTTAAGGATCACATTACTCCCAAATATTCATCACTTAACAAAGAATAATAAAGTACTTTCCCTTCTCTTTTCTCAGTGTTGGCTGTAACTTAATATACAGTAACAGTGTCCATTTTCGCAAACTGTATATAAGCCGAGTATATGTATTTGTTTAGCAGTATTTATTATATAAAAAAGGATAGCCTGGGGTTGTTGTGTAGAAAGCATAAAGAAATGAAGAAAATTATAAAAGTGCTTAATAATTTAAAACAAATTTTTTGTAATATGATTTTTATCTTGTTTTTTTAGAGAACATGTTTGGAAGGTAATAAAGTTATACCATGTCCTATTTGTTGGTGCTTCAATTGTTAAAACTTCCATAGGTAATTAATATGACATGCTGCTTAGCTAGAAAGTGGTCTGAACGATCACTTTCATTCACAGTTTTCTTTGGTGTCCCTAGGGTTTAAATCACAGCCTTTGCAGAAAGTCTGGAACAGCAGTAAGTATGTGGACATTAGTCCTCAGGTTTCGTCTTTAAAATGTGGTTAAGTTGGAGCCCACCTCCTATGGTGAAGATTACCTATGTTGATACCTGAAGTGCTTAGACAGTTCCTGGTATACTGTAAATGCTCAGCTAACTTAGCTTCCCGTCAGCCCTACACTTTTGCCTAGTTACTTATCCTAGATCTCTACCCAAAGGTAATTAGCTCAGAGGAACTTTCTGTGATTCTCTGTCCCAGATTAGAGAAAGCTTTCTAATACAAGTCTTTATAGTAATCTGTATTTTTCCTTTACTTGGCTTATAATTACATGCCTGTGGGTTCATCAAATCACTGTCCATTTCTTTTGCCTGTTTAGCATTACGAGTAACTGTGTTTGTTTTGCTAACCCATGTCACACACTGATAGTGAAAAAAGTATTGTAAACAAACTGACTCAGAGAACTTAGTATGGCAGGCATACTACAATTATTTAATAATTATCTTGATTATTAAAGGTAGCAATAGACACAAATCTGAAAATTACTGGCAATACCTAGTACTGGAAATGCATTTATAAGACAGCGGTCTTGAACCTACAATTTTTCCTCAGGGCAAAATACTTGTTGAGCTTTGCCCATGTGGAACTTAAATGCACACTATCTCTGGTTTCTGAAGCCAAAGAGTGCACTGAGTCCAATATCTGCTTGGCTCAGGTACCAGGTGAGGTTTCATAGTTACTAGTAAGCCTTGCTTATGAAAGGCTTAGTTTCAAACACTTAAACACTTCTCTTTATAATTCTTGTCTGACCTAATAAGAAAACACTATTTTTCAAATGAATGATTTTTATTTGCACAAATCAGAAGAAATTGAAATTTAGTTATACTATGGAGAGATATTTATTAAGCACCTATTATGTGCAATCCAATTTGGGATATGAGCCATTCACAGTGGAGAATTTGATTTTTTTTAAACTCCAGGAAGCCTCCTAAGAGTGAAGAGCCATCAGAGTAGGACAAGTGTGTTGTGCAAGAGCAGCCTGACACAGGGGAGGAGACAACGAAAGAAGATGAAGATGTGAGAACTGGAGCGTGACTGAAATTGGAGGAAAAAGAGATTTCAGCTATTGCTATAAATGGGAAATATGTTACTTATCTGTTGCTATGTAAATTACCCCAAATGTGGCAGCTCAAAATCACTTAAACACTTAAAGTCAACCATTCTGTGGGTCAGGATCTGAAGCTGGCTCAGTGGGGTGGTTTTGGCTCGGGGGCTCTCACCGGTCAGGCTGTTGGTCAAGGCTGTAATCATTTCACCTTGGGATGAGGATCCTCTCCCTGCATCACTCATGTGGTTGATGGCAGGCTTCAGGTCCCAGCCAAGTGGGCCTCTCCAAAAGCTTCCCGAGTGTCCTTATGACACAGCGGATGGCTTACACCAGTGCAAATGATTCAAGATGCAGATATCAAGAGAGTGAAAGCAAGCCTTATGGTAATTACAACATGGAAGCCACAGTTCTTTTATAGCTTAATTTTAGGAGTGACATCCCGTCAGTTCTGCCATATTCTGTTCTCTAAAAGAGAGTCATTAAATCCAGTCTGCATTAAAGAAGGAGAAATTAAGTTTCAGCTCTTGAATGGAGAAGTGTTAAGGAACTTGTGTACATATATTTAAGAATGATAGAAGAAACATGAAGGGGCAGGGGAATATCCAGATATATCCAGATGAATAATGTCTGGGCTGACCTTATAATGAAAACTTACAATATAAAGAGTAACTATTTCCCTCTAGACCCAAGGAATCAATTGAGTTTGTGTTTTTATACATGTGTATTTGTGTGTGTGTGTGTGTGTGTGTGTGTGTGTGTGTGTGTGTTTCAAAAGGCAAGGGCAGGCCTGAGAGGAACCCCCTCCATAGTCAGGTGACATACAAACTAACACTGTAAAGTGCAATGCCTTAATGTCAAATCCCAACAGTGGTCAGTAGGAAGGGAGGATTCAGCGTGGCTTATGGAAGTCAGGAATGGCTTCATAGAAGAGTTGCTTCAAATTGTAAATATTAATATGTGATGTTTATATATTTTGCTTTTTATTGAAAAAAAGATAATTCAAGTTTGATTTCTTGCTGTTTAAATGGAGCAAAAATATCTGTTCACTTAACTGTTAGTTCTATGTGTCTCTTCCCAGCTAAAATTCTTGATCTCTTTAGTTAAAATGTCCTAATTCTTTAAGTTACTGAGTATTGAATAAGGACAGAAAAAATTCTCTGAATAATGGGTTGTTGTACCAATTTGGTTGTTCTTTTGAGAGAAACAGAGACAGAAAGACAGACAGACAGAGACAGAGCCAGAGAGAGAGTGAGAGAGAGAGACACTCTACCCATAAACATTGGCAGAATTCTGTCTGTACCAGCAGGCATGCTAATCCTGAAATAAGGGAAAGTAGGTTGCTGTTCCCATCTAAATTCCTATTAGTCCAAAAGCCATGCTCTGGGAGCTATGAAACTCTATATTCATCAGTTAAACTTGCCACGTTTGCTATGGTCATTAGTGCTTCAAGCAAACAAAAGAAATAAGCAATTAAAAAAAAAAACCCAACCAACAAAAAAACACTACCTCACCTACCCTTACATTATTTCCTTGATTAAGCACAGAGCTAGTTTGCCACAGAAAACTTTGGGATTTTTTATTCTCTTTACTCCTATAGTGTCAATGGTGCTGATGCAGCTGCATAATTTGCATAGAAAGTTGCTTGATTCTGTAGTCAGAATACCAATAAGGTGGCCTCTTTCTAAGCATGTTTATTCTCTCTTGATTGACTCTTCACTTGCATGCTTTTCTGCACAATGCACACTTACTTGCATATTCCCAACCATCTGTCAAACATGAAGACTTAAGTCTGGCCTCGTAATCAAACTTGAATGCTATGGAAACATTGGTATATGTATGGCCCAATAGTATAGAACTGTGACCAAAATCATCTTCTTAAAGAAAATAATCAGTAAAAATATGTTACTCTACATACAATCTTGGTTGGCTTTGTTTGATTACAGAAATGTGTAACAGTTAAGTCTGCATTCACCAAGATAGAGCTAGCTGTACATTTATAGCAAATGACTTCCTAGTTATAAACAACTGTAGTTCTCTATTCACACCAACTATAGCAGTCCAACATGATTTCCAGCCTGTAGAAAGGAATCTACTTTGTCATTCTATTAGTTATGCTACCTAGAGTAAGACCAGCTCATCATAAATTTTATTAACTTTACTAACAAGAACAACATTTGGAAGTATACTCAAGGGAAGAACAGGACAAAATAGTTTAAATTGGAATTATACTAGAAAATCCTAGAAAAATTTGGGATGGATAGCCACACACTTATAGATGATCTGACTCAATCTCCTATCTAATGCTGTAAACTATTTTACAAAATATCTTTCCAAAACAATCATATAGCTGAATCAGAGTACACTCAATGAAGATAAAATTTATTACCTCTCAATTCGCTCAATAAAATTTGTAAGTGCCTTTTGTTTGCCAGGATCTGTGCTAAGAGTTGCTAGTATCAGAGTGTGGAAGGCATAAGCCCCTGCCTTTCCACAACTTATCCTTTCCATTTCTGTATATGTCCATTTTTTAGAAAGTAATTGCATATACCCAGTCAAAATCTTCCTTCAGAATAGCCAGTCACTGGTCTTTGGTCTGCCAGCTGGGAGTTATACAGACAAGACAAATCTCTTTTTTATCTTGCCAGATCTTTAGATCTGAAGATAGTTATTATATCTTCTCTGAACTTTTTCTTCTTCAGAGTCAGTCCTCTGGTCATGGAAAATCCAGGTTATTTTTCTCTGAACACATTGTGATTTGAATATGCTCCTTTCACACGCAGGCTCTGAACATTATATAATCTATTTTAGACATGTCCAGACATCTTAGAGAAGAATGAAAAGAGCACTTTTTCTTTAAACCAGAAGCTTGGATTATTAATGGATTCTGCTGAGTATGTAATCACAAAATAGGGACATTGATTTTTCTTAAACTCCATTCATCCTGCCACTTCTTGCCATCTATTGGCCAGATAATATCTTAAGTAATAGAGTAACTCCCTGTAGCTAGCATCCTTGTTTTCCAAGTCTTGTTGTGATCACTGTGGACATTTTGGTGATTTATATAACTCATGAATAATAAGATGCTCATCCTTGAGTAACAATTAAATCTTCATTTGCAGTAGAACCTTTTGCTTTAGGGAAAAAGAACACTGCCTAATCACATAAACATGAAATGCATCTCTTCAAAATAAAGCAGACATTTTCATAATGTTATGCAATCTTTTAAAGTTAAATAAGCAAGAAAAAGAAGAAATAATGCTGAATAAGAAAAATAAAAGGAAATGAGATAAAACTTATATAGTTTAAGTCTTCACTCTGGGAAAAAGCTACATGCTGTAATACATGCTGACTGCAAAAAATTTGAGGACATACAGACAAATGTAAAGGGAAAGCAGATACTATGTGGAATATACTATTAATATCAAATGACTGTTGTTAATGATTTGATGTCTGTCTTTCAGGGAGTATTCTCTCTTTATATATACATATATATGGATATAAAATTATAAACTGCAATCACAATAAACACATCTAGTAGTCTTTTTTTTACTTAACATAATGTGAATAATTTTCCATCATAAACACAATCCTATATGAGTATTCTTAATAATGACTGCAATATATTATATGAAGTCACCACATATTTTTATAAAACTGCTTTCTAATGATAGGCACTTAGGTAATTCACAGTTCGGGTTTTATATATTTTTTCTACTGTATACAAATAAACAATTCTGCCTATTGTCTGATTTCCTCTTTGGGATAAACTCAACTCAAATTGTTGGCTCAAAAGGTAAACACATTTTAAAGTTTGATATAGCTTGTCAAACTGCTCTCTGGAGAGTTTACCATTTTACATTCCTCCCATCAGTATATGAGAATGTCAGTTCACCACACTCTCACAAGACAGCATGTTACCATTGTAATTTTGGGGAATATGATCATTTTAGCTTAATTTGCATTTCTTTGAGTCCTAGTGTGAAAATCTTTATACACATTTATTGGCTTTTTATATATCTTCTCTTCTGAATATGCTTTGTTAATTTTTTATTAGTGGTCACCTTTTTCTCATTGATTTATAAGAAATTATGTATAACATTAAGTCTGTTTATGCCTTTCTGTCATTTGTAGTATAAATTTTATTTTTGGGGTTTGTTTGATTTCTGTTTGTGGTGTTCCCGTCCTAAAACAGCTATACTTTTTGATGTGGTCAGTATATTAGCGGCCTCTGGTGTCTTAATACTACTATATTAGTAGCCTCAATCTATAATGGACATTCCCATTATTCAATAAACATTCCCTAGGTGGTCCGTATAAAGTGGAATCTTCGTAATTAAAAATGAGTAATGTAAGCATATTTCTTCTATATCAACTTTCAATTTTCTGGTAATGGGTTGAATTACTGATATTTAAAAGGGGTGATTCAGATTTTTTAAATTACACACTGAAATAATAGCCTCCAAATATAATGTTTTGGGTTTGGTCAATGAAAAAAATGTCCCTTCTTTTATGTTAATTGATTCAGTAAACAATTACCAAAACATTAGGTAAATAAAAATAGTTCCTATACTGAGAAAAACAAGAGAAAAAAATCAGTTGCCCTGATCTCACAGAACTATGTAATTAGTTCCCAAGATATAGTGCTATATTTGGAAGGCATTTAATAATGAGGAAATAAAAATGTAATGATTGAAAGTACTCTTCCCTCCTTCCCTTCCTTCCACCCATTCTAGTTTCCCTTCCTGCCTTTCTCTTTTCTTCTTTTCTTCCTTTCTTTTTCTATCTTTGATTCCTTAAAAGAAGTGTCCTTCAAATTGAGCTGTAAGGGAATAATAGCTTTGGGTTGGCAGAAGAGAGGTTGGGGAGCATTTCAGGCGGTAGGAAGAGTTGACTTCATGGCAACAGTAAGCAGGAAACCTGTAATTATGAAAAGACCAATCAGAAAACTGGCCACAGAGGAGCTGAGATTAATGTTAGTGGGCCAACTGATGAAAAGACTTGAGTGACAGGTTCAAGAGTTTAGGCGCCATGTGATCTGTGATGGAAACCATCTTTAAATTATGCTCTGCTATTTATCAGTTATTTTACTGAAGACAGATCTCTGAATTTCTCTTAAAAGATTTATATTTAGGGAGGGATGATTATTTTCCTGTGCTTTGGAGAAAAAGGGCTAGAGTGAAATTTGATAAATTGTATACCCAAACGTCAACCATTTTCTTTAAATGATAGATTCTAAAGTCAGTCACACATGCCAGCTAGAGCAGATAGAGTTATTTTAACACAACAATTTCTGATTGATTTTCTTTAGCAACACCCAATGTGAGTAGGTCAAACTACAAATTATGTCCTGTATGATTTTCCCTTCCAGCAGTTTGCTAATAGGATCATCCAACAAGAAAAAAAAAGTCTTTTTTTAAGATTAAAAATATCATCTGGATAAGTTTAGATTATTTTGATAGGTACATTACATCTCAAGAGTAAACTGAATAGAAAAAAGGTATCTTTATAGATACGCTTCAGTTGCCTTTCCCCTTTTCAAAATATGATCAGACATGCAATGTTGTTTTTGCTGCTTTTTTTTTTCCCTTAAAAGAGTGAGTGTTTACATAAGTCTCATATTTTGTTTATTCAGGACACTGTAACTTTATAGTTTAAAGAAAGAAAATAAAATTTATGTTCCTATCTGGTTACTTTTCCCCCCCAAAGCTAACAATTTTTAAGTACAGTGTCATTAACACCCATAATCTGTGTGGGTTTTGAAATAAGAAAGAAAAAAGTGTTTTCTTTATTTTGTTTTTGCTTTAGGAATAAGTGCTCAGAAAATGAAATTATATACAATTGACATTCACTGATTTTAGAGAGGTCTGAATTTTCTACATTTGCTGACTTTAAGTGGTATTATTTTGGGTTATGAAAGGCTGCCAAAGCATGACTCTAGGCAAGGTAACCATTTAGGTATATTTATCATTCTCTTTAAATATCTTTCTGAGTAGACCATATTTATAATAATCAGATTCTGCTACAGTACCACTTGTGAAAACAGGGCCTCCATAGCAGCTGCAGTTTGTACACTGCACAACTCCATTAATCATATAGACTACAATGGAATGGTGCCCCTGGAGTTGTGCAGAGGGGGTCTATGTGAAGAAGTCCATGTTATAAAGTAAAATTCTGAAACACATCAAGTATGCTGGCTTAAACAGTCAAAAATAAAACTATATCTATTACATTTTGTAAATTAGAGAAACTATCAAAGCAATCGTGTAAGGTTTTTATATTAAAACACAAATATGTATGTGTGTGTTTAAATATATATATATTTGTATATGTGTATAAATATATATATATATGTATATATATATATATATATATAACTTTTGAAAGTACAAATGATCCAAGATTTGATATGTTGTCACTTTGGTAAAATTAAAATGAATAAATATTTTTAAAATGTACTATGTATACATAATTCATGATATCAATTTTATTTTCTTAGGAAAAATTTGGGATGCTATAACACAACACCAGATTTTTACTCTATAAATTACTTTTCAGCTAAACCTAATTTATATTTAAAACGTGGCAGCAACACACTTGCAAAGTATTTAATTTTATGGATTGGGAGTTCACCTATTTTTTCTATTCAGTCTTTTATTGTGTAAACACCCAGATGATCTCTCTCTGTCAATATATTAGTATGGAAACATGTTTATATGCCGGCACTTAATTTATAAAATGTGTCTCAATACTTCTTGGGAATGCACTAGGGAGCTCTACAACCTTATTACTATTTGCTGTTGTCAGTGTTTCAGTTGGCCATTCTAATAGGTGTGTAGTGGTGTCCCATTGTTGTTTTAATTTGCAATTCCCTGTTGAAATATGATGTGGAGCATCTTTTCATATGCTTATTTGCCATCTGTATATCTTCTTTGGTGTGGAGTCTGTTAAGATCTTTGGACCATTTTATAATCAGATTGTTTGTTTTCTTATTGTTGAGTTTTAAGAGTTCTTTGTATATTCTGGATCAAATGTATTCTTTGTGAATATTTACTCCCAGTCTGTGGCTTATCTTCACAGTCTCATGATATGGACTTTCTCAGAAGAGTTTTTTATTTTAATGAAGTCCAGCTAAATCTTTTTTTTTTCATGAATTGTGTGTAAATGTATTTTAAAGTCATCACCATACCCAAGATCATCTAGGTTTTCTTCTACATTATCTTCTAGGAGTTTTATAGTTTGTGTTTTACATTTATATCTGTGATCCATGTGAGTTAATTTTTGTATAGGGTGTAAGTTCTGTATCTAGACTCATTTCTTTGTGTGTGGATATCCAGTTGTCTCAGCATGACTTGTTCAAAAAGTCACCTTTGTTCTACTATATTGCTTTTCTCCTTTGTCCAAGAACAATATTTATATTATCAATATTTATATTATCAATATTTATATTTATAAAGGTCTTTCTCAGTTCTCTATTCTGTTCTATTAATCTATTTGTCCATCCTTTACCAGTACCACACTGTCTTGATTATTTTAGCTTTATAGTAAGTCTTGAATTCAGGTAGTGTCAGTTCTCCAATTTTCTTCTTCTTCTTCTTCAACATTGTATTGACTATTCAGACCCTTTTGTCTTTCCATATAAACTCTAAAATGAATTTTTTGATCTTCATAAGATAACTTTTGAGACTTTAACTGTGATTGCATTTAATCTATGCATCACATTGGGAAGAACTGACAACAATATTGAGTCTTCTTATCCATGATCATGGAATATATATTTCCATTTATTTAGTTCTTGATTTCATTTGTCAGAACTTTATAGTTATCCTCATACAGATCTTGTACTTATTTATTTAAATTTATACCTAAGTATTTCATCTTTTGGATCTAATATAAATAGTAAAATGGCAAAAGAAACTACTGTATGTTGGCCTTCAGTAACGTGGTGGTAAAGCATGAGGGTAGAGAACAGGTTCTATGGTTCTATGATAACATATCATTCTTTTAGGTAGCCTGTGCCTCTGGACTGCAAACTTCACAAGAGTTTCTGCTTTTTTCTCCCTCCTTAGATGGGACAGATGACTAGAGTGGGCTGGAGTTGGGTGTTTCCATCTACACAGGTTGGTCAGACTGTGATAATACCCTCAGCAGGTTAGTCTCTGGTTAACTCATTTCCCTTGAGTGCCAGTCTTGTTAAGAATAACTAAGTGGTCTGGCATATTTCAAAGTGACTCTTTTTCCTCTCCCCCTGCCAGAAGTACAGTGGTATTTTTCTCAATATTTACTGTGGATTTCTGATCATGCTCTGGGGAGCAAATCTCAGAATGTAGTGGGGCCCCTCATGACTGGGCCCATTTGGAGTTTTTAACTCTCAAGAATTGTTGGCACTGAGCTTCCAGCAGTTCATCACTTACATTTCAGGCTTTCTTACCCTGGCACTGGTTCCCATGGAAGTTTCTACTCATAAGTCTATTACAATAAGCCACAGTGACCTGAATTTGCCTGTTTCTCCAATCTTGAGGGAAGCCATTTGCCCTGTGTCCTTCCCTCTCATATGTATCCATGAAAAGCTGTTCATTTTCAGTCTGTTCAGCTTTTTACTCTTTGTTAGGATAGAGTGGAGAATTCAAACTCCTTACGTGCAGATCTGGAAACTACTCCAACCTATCGTTTTTAGAAATTTTACTATTATATGTTTAGATATGAATTTTACTATGGTATGTTTAGAGGTGAATAAAATCTAAAGTGGTGTAAAGCTTATTATTTCTAGAAAATTAATTTTAAATGTTGTGTCTATCTTCTTATTGTGGAATTGACTTCAGTTACTCTATGGCATACCATTTCACTCTGTCAGTATTCTCCTATATCTCTTACTGTGTTTACTATGCTTTTGCATACCCATAATTCATCTTAGGTATTTTCTTTTGATTAATCTTCTAATTTACCAGTTTTCTCTGTAGTCATGACTAGCCTGTTGTTAAATACAACTATTTGGTTATTAATTTCAATTATTATATTTTCTAATTCCAAAATATCCATTTAGTATTTTTAATAGTTTCTAATTTTCTGCTGAAATTCACTATCTTATATTTTATTTTCCAGAATATTTTTTATTTCTTAAGCATAATTATTTTACAGTGAATGACTAGTAACTCCGCCACTGGAAACACTTATGGATCTGTTTCTATTTTTTGTGTGTCTCATAATTTTACTGAGTGGCAGACACTAGTTATAAAAAAAATAAAACTATTGATATTATCTGAAGTGTAGCATGAGTTTGTTTTACTCTACAGAAGAGGTCAATGGAACTACACACTGATACTCTTTAAATCTACAAAGACCTGAGATAATTTGAAGTTCAGTTTATGACAGGGCTGATTTCTTTGAGTGTGGTCCTTTGGAGTCCCAACATGCAACTTGTTGGATTTACTATGTTTCCCTTCCCCTCCAGTTTTTGTTCTCCTAGCACCATTTGTCCACCAAAATATTTCCAAATGCCAGGCTCACTACTTTGCCCCCCCCCCGCCATTTTTTTAAATTAACATATAATGTATTATTTGATTCAGGGGTACAGGTCTGCAATTCATCAGTCTTACACAACTCACAGCACTCACCATAGCACATACCCTCCCCAATGTCCATCACCCAGCCACCCCATTCCTCCCACCTCCTTCCCCTCCAGCAACCCTCAGTTTGTTTCCCGAGATTAAGAGTATCTTATGGTTTGTCTCCCTCTCCAGTCTCATATTGTTTCATTTTTCCCTCCCTTCCTCCCATGGCTCCCCACCCTGCCTCTCAAATTCCTCATATCAGAGAAATCATATGATAATTGTCTTTCTCTGATTGACTTATTTCACTTAGCATAATACCCTCTAGTTCCATCCACGTTGTGCAAATGGCAAGATTTGGGTTTTTTTGATGGCTGCACAGTATTCCATTGTGTGTGTGTGTGTGTGTGTGTGTGTAAATGCTATTGTGGGCATTGCTGCTATAAACATTTGATTTGGGTGCACATGCCCCTTCGGATCACTACATTTGTATCTTTTGGATAAATACCCAGTAGTTCAATTGCTGGGTCATAGGGTAGCTCTGTTTTTAACTTTTTGAGGAACCTCCATACTGCTTTCCAGAGTGGCTGCACCAGCTTGCATTCCCACCAACAGTGTAGAAGGGCTCCCCTTTCTCTGCATTCTTGCCAACACCTGTTATTTCCTGACTGGTTAATTTTAGCCATTCTGACTGGTGTGAGGTGGTATCTTACTGTGGTTTTGATTTGTATTTCCCTGATGCCAGGTTATGTTGAGCAATTTTCATGTGTCTGTTTGGTCCCCAGTTTTTTTGAACTTGTCTAGCACATATACTTTCAAACACTTAAGGTTTTTTTTTAATGTTTATTTTTTACAGTATTTTTTCATTGAGGTATGTTAGTCACCATACAGTTCATCAAATCTTAAAAAACAAAACAAAACAAAACAAAACCTGTTCAGTCTTTCTAGTTGTTATCAGGGGAAGCATGGGGCCAAATTATAATTTGTCATCATGTCTGCTATTATAGAAAATAAATCTCTTAATAGATTAGACTAATTTCCAAGTTTAGGGTGAGGTAGAAATCTAACTTTTAATATCAAACACATAGCCCATTATCTTGACTGGTTTTTGTTTTATTTATTTTTTTCCATTTTATTTTATTTCTTTTCAGTGTTCCAAAATTTATTGTTTATGCACCGCACCCAGTGCTCCATGCAATACATGTCCTCCATAATATCCACCACCAGGCTCACTGATCCCCCCACCCTCTCCTCTCCAAAACCCTCAGTTTGTTTCTCAGAGTCCACAGTCTCTCATGGTTTGTCTTCCCCTCTGATTTCCCCCATCTCACTTCTCTCCATCTCCCTATGTCCTCTGTGTTATTCCTTGTGCTCCACGACTAAGTGAAACCATATGATACTTGACTCTCTCTGCTTGACTTATTTCTTTTTTTTTTTCAAGATTTTATTTATTTATTTGACAGAGAGGCAGAGAGCACAAGCAGGCAGAGAGGCAGGCAGAGAGAGGGGGGGAGCAGGCTCCCCGCTGAGCAGAGAGCCCGATGTGGGGCTTGATCCCAGGACCCTGAGATCATGACCTGAGCCGAAGGCAGCGGCTTAACCCACTGAGCCACCCAGGTGCCCCTGCTTGACTTATTTCACTCAGCATAATCTCTTCTAGTCCCGTCCATGTTGATATAAAAGTTGGGTATTCATCCTTTCTGATGGAGGCATAATACTCCATTGTATATATGGACCATATCTTCTTTATCCATTTGTCCGTTGAAGGGCAGCTTGGTTCTTTTCACAGTTTGGCAACTGTGGCCATTGCTGCTATGAACACTGGGGTAGATGTGGCCCTTCTTTTCCTTACATTTGTATCTTTGGGGTAAATACCCAGTAGTGCAATTGCAGGGTCATAGGGTAGCTCTATCTTTAATTTCTTAAGGAATCTCCAAACTGTTTTCCAAAGTGGCTGCACCAACTTGCATTCCCACCAACAGTGTAAGAGGGTTCCCCTTTCTCCACATCCCCTCCAACACTTGTTTTTTATGGTCTTGTTAATTTTGGCCATTCTAACTGGTGCAATGTGGTTTTGATTTGAATCTCTCTGATTGCTGATGATGATGAACATTTTTTCATGTGCCTGTTAGTCATTTGTATGTCTTCATTGGAGAAGTGTCTGTTAATGTCTTCTGCCCATTTTTTGACATCATTATCTGTTTTGTGTGTGTTGAGTTTGAGTTCTTTATAGATCTTGGATATCAGCCCTTTGTCTGTACTGTCATTTGCAAATATCTTCTCCCATTCCGTGGCTTGCCTCTTTGTTTTATTGACTGTTTCCTTTGCTGTGCAGAAGCTTTTGATCTTGATGAAGTCCCAAAAGTTCATTTGCACTTTTGTTTCCTTTACCTTTGGAGACATATCTTGAAAGAAGTTGCTGTGGCCAATGTCAAAGAGGTTACTGCCCACGTTCTCCTCTAGAATTTTGATAGATTCCTACCTCATGTTGAGGTCTTCTAACCATTTCAAGTTTACCTTTGTGTATGGTTGTAAGAGAATGGTCAAGTTTCATTCTTCTACATACAGCTGTCCAATTTTCCCAGCACTATTTATTGAAGAGACTGTCTTTTTTTCCACTGTATATTTTTTTCTGCTTTGTCGAAGATTATTTGACCATAGAGTTGAGGGTCCATATCTGGGTTCTCTACTCTGTTCCACTGGTCTATGTGTCTTTTTTTGTGCCAGTACCATGCTGTCTTGGTGATCACTGGTTTGTAGTAAAGCTTGAAGTCAGGCAACGTGATGCCCCCAGTTTTGTTTTTCTTTTTCAACATTCCCTTAGCACTTCGGGGTCTCTTCTGGTTCCATGCAAATTTTAGGATTGTTTGTTTCAGCTCTTTGAAAAATGCCAGTGGAATTTTGATTGGGATGGCATTTTAAGTATAGATCGCTCTAGGCAGTATAGACCTTTTAACAATGTTTATTCTCCAATGCATGAGCATGGAATGGTCTTCCATCTTTTTGTATCTTCTTCAATTTCTTTCATGAGTGTTCTGTAGTTCCTCGAGTACAGATTCTTTACCTCTTCGGTTAGGTTTATTCCAAGGTATCTTATGGTTCTTGCTATAGTAAATGGAATCAATTCTCTAATTTCCCTTTCTGTATTTCCATTGTTAGTGTATAAGAAAGGAACTGATTTCTGTACATTGATTTTGCATCCTGTCACATTACTGAATTGCTGTGTAAGGTCTAGTAGTTTAGGAGCGGAGTCTTTTGGGTTTTCCATATAAAGTATCATATCATCTGCAAAGAGAGAGAGTTTGACTTCTTCAATGCCAATTTGAATATTTTATTTCTTTTTGTTGTCTGATAGCTGTTGCTAGGACTTTTAGTACTATGTTGAACAAAAGTGGTGAGAGTGGGCATCCTTGTCGTGTTCCTGATCTCAAAGGGACGACTGTCAGCTTTTCCCCATTGAGGATGATATTCGCTGAGGGTTTTTCATAGATAGAGTTTAAGAAGTTGAGGAATGTTCCCTCTATCCCTATACTTTGAAGCGTTTTAATCAGGAACAGATGCTGTATCTTGTCAAATGCTTTTTCTGCATCAATTGAGAGGATCATGTGGTTCTTCTCTCTTATTGATTTGTTCTATCACATTGACTGATTTGCGAATGTTGAACCACCCTTGCTACCCATGGATAAATCCCACCTGGTCATGGTGGATAACCTTTTTAATGTACTTTTGGATCCTATTAGCTAGAATCTTGTTGAGAATCTTAGCATCTATATTCATCAGGGATATTGGTCTGAAATTCTCCTTTTTGGTGGGGTCTTTGCCTGGTTTGGGGATTAGGGTAATACTTGCTTCATAAAAAGAGTCCGGAAGTTTTCCTTCTGTTTCTATTTTTTGATACAGATTCGGGAGAATAGGTATTATTTCTTCTTTGAATGTTTGATAGAATTCTCCAGGGAATCCATCAGGTCCTGGGCTCTTGCTTTTTGGGGAACTTTTGATCACTGCCTCAATCTTGTTACTGGATATCGGTCTATTCAGGTTGTCAATTTCTTCCTGATTCAGTTTTGGAAGTTTATAGGTTTCCAGGAATGCATCCATTTCTTCTAGGTTGCTTAACTTATTGGCATATAACTGCTGATAATAATTTCTGATGATTGTTTCTATTTCTGTGGTGTTAGTCGTGATCTCTTCCTTTTCATTCATAATTTTATTAATTTGAGTCCTCTCTCTTTTCTTTTGGATTAATTTGGTCAATGGTTTATCGATCTTACTGATTCTTTCAAAAAACCAGCTTCTAGTTTCGTTGGTGTGTTTTACTGTATCTCTAGTTTCCTGACTGGTTTTAAATGTCACTTTTCTAAATACTTGTATATGTTAAAACATACTAGAAACACACACATGTGTTTAATTCCAAATTTCATATTGATGGAAATATAAACTATCATATAATGAACTATATAATCAATCAAATACTGATGATGACGATGGTGATGATGATGATGATAATGATGATGATGGTAATGATGATGATGATGAAGGAGGAGGAGGACGTGGAGAGGGGAGGAAGATTAAGGGAGGAGGAAGAGGAAAAGGCATTGCCATATCAGATACCAGCACAGTCTATAAAGTGATGGTAGTTAAAACAATATGATAATCAGACAGGGATTGGCAAACAGATCAATGTGATCATTGATCAAAGATGAGACAACTTGAGCATTACTAAAAATAGTAATTAAAATAGATCAAAATGCAACAAATGCATGCTATTATATCAAAGTCTATATTAGTTTCCTATTCCTGCTATAGCAAATTACCACAAACTGAGTGGCTTGAAACAGCACAGATCTATCTTACAGTTATGGATGTCAGAAGTTCTCAACTTAACATGTTGACAGGGTTGCATTCATCCTAGAGGCTCTAGAGGAGAATCTGTTTCCTTGCCTCATCTATTCCCCTAGAGGCCACCTTAATTCCTTTGCTCCTGGTTTCTTCCTCCATTTTTAAGGCTAGTAATAGCATCTTTAAATTTCTCTCCCTGTCTCTGACTCTGACTCTCCTTTCTCCCTTTTTCTTTTATAAGAAATCTTATGATTACATTGAGCTCACTTAAATAATCCAGGATAATTTCCCCATCTCAAATCCTTTAATTTAGTCACATCTGCAAAGCTCCTTTTGCCACGTAAAGCTACATATGCAGAGGTTTCAGGAATTAGTATCCAAGCATCTTGAGGTGCTTGGGGGGAATCATGCAGTCTACCAGTCAATTTTGGAGGATACTAAAAATCCAACTTACTGTTTTAAAAACTATTGAAGAAAGGAGAAGAACCTAGCACTTATCCTGTCTTTTCTATATGAACTGTACCACAATTTAATCAAATAATTAAAGAGTAGAAGTTTCTATTCATAGAAGTATCCAGCTCATAAATAAAAAAAAGAATGATGAAGTAGAATATCACCATTTTTAACCCTTAATGAAATAATAGATTTAAGTAATGATGATCAGTGGTTGCTAACATCACCAAAAAGAAAACTAAACCTTATTTGCCTCTTAATATAATTGAACATAGCCACCTGTAAATTCTTCTAAGCATTTGAACTTTAATTTAGTCAGTCTTCCAACATTTAACTATCCATTTACTAGAAATATGGAAGATAGAGAAATGTTAAGAATAGCACAAGAACACAATTGGTAAACTAGGCTCTGGAAAATTCCATAGGATAGAAGATGTGGACTTTTCAACAAATTATAAGGAAATAAAAAAATACAAATAGTGAACCTATAAATTTAAAATGACATAAGAATCTAATTGCAATATGGTTATTTTATTTGGGTGCTACTTCAAAGAAACATACAAACAAACACATGGATACATAAAACACAAATACAGACAAGTTATAAGATAATTTTGAACATTAACTGCATATGTGATGATTTTAAAGAGTTACTTTAAATTCATTATATTTTAGAATCACATATTAAAATACTTAACCATTATGGCCACAAAATCATAACCGTTGAAGCTAGGTAATGGATATATGAGGGTTAATATCCTATTTTTTTATTTTGTATTTGATTGAAATGTTCCACAATAAAAAATTTTTAAAAAAATTACTTGGTAAAGTACCACAATAATCACGGCACTCTTTGATTACACTGAGTTTACAGGTCAATTTGGAATGACATGATGTCTTCACCAATTGAGTGTTCTCAATTAGGAACATGTTTTACTTTCTATTTACTCAGAATCAAAACCAATTAACTTTACTAAAACTACTTAATTTTTTTGTATTATCCTTGCATGTTTTTGTTAAGGTCATTTCTTAAAATGTTATGGTTTTCATTATTATCATTGTGATCCTTTTTTATTTCTATTAGCTGTTACTAATGTATAAGAAAATATTATTTTCTTAATGATGGATTCATATCATACCATCTGCAAATAATAAAAGCTTTGTGTCTTGTTTTAATATTTTTCTTTTTCTTCTACTTTGACTTCTTTTTTGTTTTATTACATTGGCTAGGAACTAAAAAGCAATGTTGGTAATAATAATCAGCTTTGTCTTATTCCTTATGGTATTTTAATGTTGTCATTAAGATGGTTTTAGAGAGTTTCTTGTGTTGGTATATTCTCATTATATATTACTGATTAACTGAAGTTTTTTTAAAGTGAAAAATGGGTGTCTAATTTTATCAAATACTTTACCATATCTATTGAGATGGTCACTTGATTTTTCTCCTCTTAAGCTGATCATGTACTGAATTGCATTAATAGATATCCCACTGTTAAACCACCCTTGCACATATGGAATAAATCCTATTTGAACATACAATCTTCTACTATATTTCACTTCCTAATATTTATTTATTTTTATTTATTTATTTATTTATTTTTAATTTTTAATTTTTTTATAAACATATAATGTATTTTTAGCCTCAGGGGTACAGGTCTGTGAATCGCCAGGTTTACACACTTCACAGCACTCACCATAGCACATACCCTCCCCAATGTCCACAATCCCACCACCTAATATTTTATTTAAGATTGTTGTATCTATTATCATACCTGAGATTGACCATAACTTTGTGTCATTCTTTTTTATTTTTGATTATAATTTATTGTCAACCATAGAATAAGTTGAAAGCATTCTCAGAATTATAAAAACTTCAAAGAATGAGTTGAAAGCTCCCTAACTCCTTCTATCCTCTATCATAATTTTTATATAAAAGGGAATTATCTACTTTAGAAATGTTGGTGAAACTAGTCTGTAAAATCTTCTAAGACTGGAGCCATTTTTACATTTCGATTTTTCAATGTCTTATGTAATTATCATTCTATTAAGATTTTCTACATCCCTTCAAGTAAATATTGGTAATTCACAGTTCTAAGCATGTTTTTTTCCTAGATTTCAACATTATACCTGATACTTTATTAAAAGTTTTCAAATCTTATTTTAAATTTCTGAGATTTCTATTAGTTCCTTTTTTAAGAATACAATAAACTTTCAAACTTTCTTGAGAATCTTAATCAGACTTAAAGCCTTCTACCATTTGCTCTGTCAACTCTGTTCCTTAGCTATTCTTGATTTATTAATAGAGTTTAATGTCTATCTATGATTTTATTTTCCTCAACTGCTTGGTGATTTTGGGCTGCCAGCTTATCTTTACATTAGATGGTCTTGGTTCACTTGCTTGGAGATGTTTGTTTGCCAAAGTTTGCTGCCAGAGACTATAGGAGAGGGAAAATAATTGTGGCAATTATATGTGCCAGTACCTTATACTGAAGGTATATTCATCATTTCTCCTGGAAACTTCAGAACTGCTCTCCTCTTTGATGTCAACATCCATACTAGTTTCTTTAGTTTGGGAGCAAATACTATAGAGTCCCTGTGCTCTGCACAAGCAGCAGAGGGTAAAGGAGATGAACAGTGCAGTTGCTCTGAAAGCAGTCCCCTACATGCTTTTTTCCTTCTAAAGCTTTCTCCCATTTCCGTATCAGTGAGGGATGCTTACGGAAACGTCATTAACTCCATAGCATCTTCTTTGCATGTATTAACTGTGGTTTCATCTAAACAGCAATCCATAGTTTTACATGTTACAAAATCTTTTATCCATAACATTATGGATTTTTGGATTTTTTTTTGCCTCATGGAATTTTGGATGGAAGAGTCATACATGTCTGCTTAGTTCACTCTTTTGATAAAGTCACTCTTCCCTTTTGCAAAGGCTCTTTCTGTTTCTTTTGGGGAGCTATTCATCCTCTGACACTCATTCATTATGGCTGCTTGGGTCTTCTAGTAGCATGACTCCACTCCTCTGGCCACGGTGGTTAATTGAGAGTGGACACATGGCACAAGCATAGCCAATAATGTGAACAATGTGAGAAGGAATGTTCCTTTCTCCTGGAGTTGCTAAACTGGAGCTGCCTCTGTCATATCTCCCACCAGTTGGAGGAAAGACTGTGTGCAGTAGAGGTCAATGAGACCAAAACAAAAAGAATCAGAGAAAAGTGATGAAAAAGGTCAAGAGAGATGAGAATTGAGATATATGCATGCATACACACATTCACATGTTCACATCGTTTGACAAGAGTCGGTTAACCTTAGTTCAGCTCATTTTCTATTTACCACTTTTTGATCAAGTAATATATCCGTTTCTTTTTTTTTTTTTTAATTGTATGAACTATTTTGAGTGGGATTTCTTTCTTGGTGCCGAAAGTACACTGCCTAACTCATTCACAACCTTTAGATTTTCTCTTAGGATTTTACTTGTTCTTAGAAACTTCTATAAACCTATAAATGTTAGATGTTCCTCTTTGTCTTCTATTTGTTCCCATAGGATCATAACATTTTGGGTTCTATACTATAATTAATTATTTAACCACCTTTCTCCTCTCATTAGACAGCCAACTCCATGAGGACAAGAATTGTTGCTTATCATTGTGTATTCCTGGAAGTTAACAAAACCTACAGTGTAATAGGGACCTAGTAACATATGTTGAATGAATAAATAAATAATTTTATAGTTGTATCATCTCATATTAATAGATGCCGGGTGGTAGATACCCAACTAAAACCATGACTTTGGATATCTGCTATGAGGTTTTGATCATCGCCATTGTTAATATCTGATAGTGTTCCTTGTGTGCAATTTTTAAATGCTTCATGCAGTTTTTAGGTAACAAAAGCAGAGAACATAACAGTTTCCAGGTTTCTTGCTGGGTGGGGCCTTAGGCTAAAGAAAGTACATATCCCCAAAGGAGAATCTGATTCCCTTACAATTCTTGTGTCAGAGTATCTGGGTTAATTGCATTGTCAAAACTAGACTTGGAGAGCTCCTGGCTTACGGGACTAAAAGGGAGTCCTCATCTTTTTATTTATTTAGTTAGTTTCCATCCTTTTTGTTTGTTTATTTATATTTAAATTTTAGTGAACAAACAGTGCAAATTGGTTTCAGGAGTAGAAATCAGTGACTCATCTCTTTAAATAGTAAGTGAATCTCATATACTGCATCCTCTCAGGAGGACACAACTATGGGAATTTGCTGCTTCCATTGTCATTATCCTAGCTCAATCAGATTGTTTACTGCCTTTCAACATATATGATCTGTGAACCACCAAATGAACTACAAAATATGCCACTTATAGAACTATATCTATTAGAAATGTTTCTAGATTATGAAGCATCTCAAGTCAAGGATTATGATTTTACTGAAAATGTGCTTCAGTGATCTAAGCATAACATGAAATTTCTTGGAAAAGGTGAGTAGACACAGCCAGAAATGATCACTAAATTCCAAAACAAAAAGATGATTTTTTTAAACTAAAACCCAAGAAAAGTATGAATATAGTTTACTCATGTTCTTTTCATGATGGAAATTAATATTTAGTAATTATTTTTAGAGGGGATTTATATGTTTTATTATAACCATCTATCAATAATTAAGAAAGAAACTAAATTTTGCTAGTGTTCTTTAATTTGGACACTAGCCTGAGAGTTAAACTTGAAACATTTATGCAATTGTTGTGTGGACCTTATTTGGTCCCAGAGCACTGAAGTCAGCGTGAATAATCACATTAGCAGGGCAGACTTCTGCCTCCTTTATGAAAGGTTGTTAATTAAAAAACATATTTGTACCGAGGGTTATCAGACACTTCTACAATGCCATTAAATATTATAGTATAATATCTGCTTTGGTTAATCCTTTAAAGTACCATGAGTGGTCTAATACTTGAAGACCCAATATCCATTCACTAAAGATTTTTTTTATAGTTCTGGTCAGCTTGGAGAAAATAAAAAAGACAAAGGAAAATAAAGGCACCAATCCCAGTCTACTTTCTCCATTTTATCTTTCCATAAGCATAAATGTCACCTAAATATATCCTTACAACAAAGAAGAAAGGCATGATTGTGTAACTAACAAAGGGAAAAGGGAGTTCTTTATGAAATTTTTTCTTGATGATTCTAAATATCTGCTTATGCTGCTGTTAAAACCATTATCATTTTCCCAAAGTTTTGCTGAATAGATGAGATAGGGTTGTATTCCAAACTGATCATTACTGCAGCTCTGCTGCACTAATAATGTAATTCTCCAATGGAAATGTTTTCAGTAAAACGCTGTCAAGTGACACATATTTAAGATACAGTATGAAGAGGGGCTCCTGGGTGGCTCAGTGGGTTAAAGCCTCTGCCTTCGGCTCAGGTCATGATCCCAGTACCCTGGGATCGAGCCCTGCATTGGGCTCTCTGCTCTGCCTGCCTCTCTGTCTACTTGTAATCTCTGTCTGTCAAATAAATAAATAAAATCTTAAAAAAAAAAAAAAGATGTAATATGAGGAGAACATTTTTTTAAAAGATTTATTTATTTATTTATTTGACAGAGAGATCACAAGTAGGCAGAGAGGCAGGCAGAGAGAGGGAGAAGCAGGCTCCCTGCTGAGCAGAGAGCCAGATGCAGGGCTCAATCCCAGGACCCTGAGATCATGACCTGAGCCGAAGGCAGAGGCTTAACCCACTGAGCCACCGAGTCACCCCACAAAGAAGAAATTTTAAGGAAAGTCAAAGGCAAGAAGGGCTCCTTGTTTTCCTTCAATTCACTTAAAAGGCCAGCATTAGAAAAAGTACCCACATGGAGGATGAGTAACAGTGACTTAGGTGTTTAAGAAATAAGCACTTTATAAACTTCAGAAAAACAACACTCTGGCAGACAAAAAAGTTGGCGCATTCCACCTGGTGCTTAATATCCAGAAAATTTAAAAAATCATGTAAATATACCATATTCACTCTTTATTTGTGACCAGGGCCTCTCCTATGTCTGGTACTTCTGGGCAACATTACCTTCTCCAGTAGTTGACAACAAAAGGAGCACTTTTTATGGCATCTTTAGCCTCCTTAAGATGTTTTCTTACCCAGGATTTATTTATAGCAATTACGAGTTTGTAATTAATATGTAAAGCTGTTCCAAGGTATCTTTAGGTAGATCATTTTTTATAGAAATGCCATTGTATTCAACGTCACTGAATCACTTACATAGTATTAACTGAGGGGCCACAATGGTGCATTATACTTGACGCTTTGGTAGAAAAACAGTGCCTCATCCTTGCCTTCAAGGAAATTACAGTTGAATTGTGTTGACTATTTTAATCCACAAAAAATAATTTTAAAAAGTGTGTAGCATAGTGCATCATTATGTGCTTATTGGTGTAGTAAGAGTACCCAGTATTCAGCAGAAAGAGATAAACTAGAATAAAATAATAGAATGTGATTAAAGACATTGTCTATACCCTTCCTTTGAGATGCGATGCAATTAAAGAAGATTTGCTTTACTGAGGAAGTGGGGTTTGAATTAGACCTTAAAAAAATGAGTAGATTGAAAAAAATGTGAAATTAGAAGAGATTTAACAATTAATTTATCTCACTTCCTTAAATTTTCTTTGTATGAAGACATACATAACCTATTCAATTTTGCTTTGTCAAATAATCCATAAATACATAAAGTATATGTGATTAACAATGCTTTTAATGCCCAAAGACAGCTTATTTTCTTAATCCAAAGCTCACTTTATGTAATTATTCTTTTTGCAAACTACTAGTTGGTTATATTAACACTTGAGTAATCTTGACAAGAAGTTGCTTTAAGCAGTTAAAGATCCAGATGCTGATCAGCATGCATTAAGTGATTCAGCTTAATTGGTTCCATCTAGATAAATTACTTACCTCAGTTCCTATCACAATTTCTTCCCTGGTAGAGTAGAATAAAAACTCATATAGCTTGTAGTGTTGAAATAAGCTGAAATACAAAATAAATGTGCAACTCTGATAAGCTTATATTGGGAAAGAAAACAAATATGTAAGAGTATTTATTAAAGGAAAGTTGTTCATAATGATCAAACAAAAGACTTTAAACACTAATATGGAGTTAGCTACATCTTTTATTCCAAATGAATTGTCCAGAAATGGTGAGAAACTAATGATTTACTCTTTTGAGACGTTGACAGTATAACACAGTACATAATATAAGATCAGTAGATTAATCTGTGATGTGTGGATAGGTTTGGGATAAGGGAGCAACTACATTTTGACTTTTCTTGGTTGACAATCAAATAATGCACTGTCCCTAAATAACATTAAATTTCACATTATTTTTCATGTTTTGCTTCAAACCGGAGTCAATTTCCTCTGGAATGAATGGCATTGAATTCTATAATCTACTTCCATATCAATTACTTCTCATGTTCTCAAACTGTTTCAAGATTAAATTAATCTCTGATGTACCTGAAAATGATGCAACATGAACTGAAATCCATTTAGAAGGTATCTGGTTTTCTTGTAGAATATTTATTTGATCACAGGTCAAAGAGAGGAATTAATTTAAGAAAGATGATTCTTCAGTTTCTACCCAAAGATTAGGTGGTCAGTATATAAGAACTGTGAAGAGCTAAAGGATAGGAGTCTTAAAACAAGTTTTTCTAGTAAGTTTAAAGATTTCAGTGAAGTATTATTGAGAGTTAAAAATTTACTGAAGGGCTGATTTCTAATATCCTGTTTGTGATAATATTTGGATTTTTCTAATTCTCTTCCTGCTGGTTGGGAAAATTAATAGACTCATAATACAGCAAAATGCCTAAGAACAAAAAAATTGTCTTAGTGGTTTCTCTTTCACTCTGGTGCCTTTTGCTATTTAAGAAAATTGATTTTAATATAACTGAGAAATTAACATTTGCAAAATGTAGCTACAGAGCATGTATAATAATGGCTTCTCCTGAATGCTGTAATGGATCAAAGTTTCAATTCATTTGAAATCAATGAAGAAATCCTCAGGCAGCTGGGTCTCTCTGAGTTTTATCAGCAGTTGATTTCACTACTAACACAATCCATTAAAAAGTGATGGGTATGCAGACTTCAGTCATGGGTTTTTAAATTTTTTTGAAAAAAAAAAAAACCCTCGTATATTCAAATTAGTCATCAACACTCAGAAAACTAACTTAGCTTTTGACATTAGCTTGATTTGTTGGCTAGAAAATACATCAAGATTAGTGAAGTTTGATGATTCAATGAAGCAAAATAAATTCAAATTCTCCTTCCCTTACATTGCTTACCTAGAGAGTGCTTTAAGGTTAAAAATATTAGACTGGCAATAACTGATTTTGAGTAGAAAAATTGAAGCCTGTAGAGTATTTGGAAATAACTTGACTTCCTTTCAGTGAATTAGTGTAAAATTTTCCTTCCATATCATGTTACACAAATAAGTTAATTCATAAATCTTCCTTCTTGCAATTTTATAATCTTTCAGCCTTATTCTCCTCATTGCATATAGGAATTAGATTGTCTCATGCCAAAAGGAAAATTCACTTCTTGCAATGAAAATAAAATTCATGACTTGGATGCAGTGGTCAAAGATACAAGTTGGGACAAGGCCAGGACTAGTGTAAGACAGATGGGGGGAGGAGGACACCTACGTAGGAGGCATTTTTCAGGGGTAGGATAGTTGCCTCCATTGCCTCACTCTGGTCCCCATATTGGTTGAGGTTCTCTAACTTTATCAAGGAACTATTCGATGACTTCCTATGGGAACAAAGTGACACCTCTGCTATGGGAATACATTTCCTCTCTCTTCCTTTAGGAGGAAGACTTCCAGCTGACTCAAACCCCTAGACTATTTTGTTAAACATCTTGTCTTAGTTCTAAATCAAAGGAAGAAATAAAATGGGTCAAGACATCTGGGCTCTGTGCCAGGAAGTAGGATACCCTGTTGTGCACAGAGGGGCAGTGTTGATTTTCTTATATTGAGAAATGCCTGTGCACATTACCTTTACCTAATTCCCAATGAATGGGTAGAATACACAATGACAGAAGTGTACTTGGACCACATATATCTAAATGATGTCTTATACTGACAAGCTGCAGTAGCGTTTATATTTGTATATATTACATAAAACATATCAATGTAAATATTACATGAGTTGATTGGTCAGTACTTACAATAACATTAGAGAGGAATTTTGGTATTAGTTTTTTTTCACAGACACATGATGGAATATACAATTTAGATTCTATTAACAGCATCAAATAAAATTTCAATTTTATTGCCAGTTAAGTTTCATGTTCTATAGGTCATGTTCTAAAAACTACTCTCTCTTAAGTTGATGAGAGTTTTCACTGGTTGAGTAAATTTAATATCAGATTAAATTGAAACATGCTTATACTTTCAATAATTGAGTTAGCTTCATATTTATAAAACTTTGTAGTCATTAAAATGAAAAATATTATATGGTTTAACTGCCATTAAATTTATCTTTGTGGACCTATGAGTCATTCTAAATAGGAATTGTAGAAAATGACATTTGTCTTTACACAACTTCAGTATCAATTCTAGATATCACACTAACTGATATTTTATTTTTTTGTAACAGATGCATTTAAAATGTACAATTTCTTTAAATCACAATATGAAGATTTAATGGCATCAAAAATAATTCTGATTTACTTTACATGACTATCTCTCAAATACTACTTTTTGTTGTTGCTTTTAGAAATGAGACCAGAAATTTTTGGTAAGTAAAGTTATCCTGGTAAGCATTTAATGGTGACTAACACTGACATCCTTTCCTAACTTAACCATTTTCTGAAATGAAATGTCAAGAAATTCACTGATGAGTGTTTGTCCAGGGAGACAAGACGAAAGAGAAAAGAGGTGCCATCTTTCACCATCTAGAAGATATCATTAGGACATCTGCATGGGTTTAGCCGTTATGGTTAACTATCAGTCCCAGTGCCCATTATAAACCTCCGGGATTTAGAGCTCAGATGTAATAATGTGTTCTTCAAAGAGAGACCTGGTGGTCTCAAATAGATAAAGAAGAGAAAGAGGATGCTATATAAGTTTGCAGAGAATTCCCCTCACCCACTGATTCTGTTGGGCAGAAAGACCTCGGAGAAAAGATTCTCCAGTTCTGAATTTCCACTCCTTTCCTTCCTCCCACACAAGGACCTTGTTTTACTCTAATTAATATGAAGAGTACTGTAGTTTTTAGTGAGAGACATACATTAGGAGGTATATGTTTTATGCTAAGAAATCAGGTTATATCAGGTGTTATTATATAAAAAACATATTATATCATATACTATTATTAATTCATGCCAGAAACCAGTATGTAAGCATTATCAAATTAAACATATTAATATTTAAAAAGCTTCCAGACAACAGCCAGGATCTTTGCCAAGCAAATGATGAGCATGTCTAAGACATCATGCAGCATGCTTTATTTTGGAATTTTTAAAATTTAAAATTGGAAAACACTGCAGTATATAGTAATGGAGGAAAAGAGATATTCTGTAGAAGCTTTTAGTTGGGCAAAAGAAAGATTTTACCAACTCTTATTTAAATATTTGTGAACTCTATAAATGTCCCTTGGGAGAGATGCATGCCTCTAATGCAGACCTTGTGACAGATTATATAAAAGGATTTCTTAGTTCACCAATGAACAATCACTGTAATAAAAACACTTTCCCTCCATTCACCATCATTTTCTAAGCATAAAGAAAAACTTGATGAATTTAATTGGTAAATACTACAAAATATTTCAGGGCACATAATAAACCTAAGGAAACTTGCACATAAATCTCTTTAATTTCTAAACAAAACATCTAAAGTAAATGTTTAAATGGAAATGAATGTTATTCTAAAATGTGAAATTTTGATGCCAAGGCCAACTACTAAAATATAGTCTATTGTAATTAAGTCTGATTAATCTAAAAGAATAACTTTGTTAATAAAGTGATATTAATTAGAGATTCAGAGAAAAAAAAGAAATTTTTGGATAATCTATTATAATTTCAGATGAAATTATACTTATCAAATACAAACCTTTTTTTAAGAATGGAAGGCTAGCCAAAATCTCAATGTCCTGAACTTTACTTATTGGATGAAAGATTTTAATATTATCTCATTATTGGCTGGGTTAATTACAGCATAAATTCTGTAAATATCTAAAAACTGAATTCATTTTTATTTAATAGACATTTTGTAAAAGATAATGAAATGAAAAAATACATGCTACTGAAAGAAAATCCATACCTGATTTTTAAGTAATCGATGACAGCATTGGCTTGTTTCATATTAAAGACATTCCATTCCTCATATTTCTGTGACTGCGATGGTCCTGTTTCAGCCATAACTTCTCCAAGCCATTTTATGCTGTCTTCCAAAGACATATGCAGTGCTAAAATAAGATCCAAGGAAGTCTTAAGCATTATTTCGATAGATGTTTTGGGAAAAAATAATCCAAGATGTCCTTAGTGTGCAAATATTTACTTTTTCAATATTTGTGTGGACAATGGTAATAGCAATGTTTTTTTTAATGATAGGTTAATAATTACATTTTGTGTAAAAGAATAGCAGCTGATACACCCAACAATATAGTGCAACACAATTGTCTAAAGACTTTGTTTCCATTTTAAGATGCAAAGATAATTTAAAATCTACCCCAAAATTACTTTAAAATAGAAAATATGCTTTTTAATGATCTTAGAATAAGAGTATATATGGAAATGAAACAAAAGTTGTTTGGATTAGCTGGTGAGGAAGACCTACATAGTAGGTTCGGTTACTGTAGACAGGAGAGCTGATCAGAACTGAAAATGTAAATGAACAGAGTCAACCAACACTTGGCTTTGACTGATTGTTAACATGTGAGAATTTGGGACTGAAGATTTTCAATAGATGCCAGAAATATGTATTTTTATGTAAAACATCAAGATATTTTTTTCTTTTCCAAGCTACAGACTTATAACTTATGTAAGCTGTTTCTCAAATGTATGCCTGGTGGTTGTGGTGAGAGCCAGATGACAGCGCCGAGTGACGCTGACACCACTTTGCCACCATTACCAAAAATAAACAAGTCAGTGATTGTGGTCTCTTCTCTTGCAACTAAAAACAAACAAAAAAGCAAAAGTATCTTGTATGGCACGTGTCCAGTTGAAAAAAAAAGTAGATAAATGTCAAAAACTTTAGACTTAACATTTATAGTGTCTATGATACAAATAGGAACTTCCATCTTCTTTTCCTGTTTAGTTATGCTCATTTTTACTTGTGGCAGGCAAAATACTATTACACACACACACACACACACACACACAAGTGACGAGTGTAGACGTAAAACGGAAGAGTTTGGAGGTGGAGAACTGAGTCTCTAGCAAAGGCGAGTTTGGACCAGCGTCCTGGGGGAGGTGTCAGCTGGGGGCTTGGAGGAAGGCTCCAGGGAACACTGAGCTGTTCCATGTAAGCTCCTCCCTCCAGGTCAGTCCCAACCAAACCTCTCTGTCTCTCAGGAAACCAGTGCGGTTAGCACTTCTTGCTAACCGAGTGAATTTCTCAGGGCAGCAAGAGGGGGTAATGCACAGGATTTATGAGAACATAAGCTGATTGTTGGAAATAGCCACTTCCGGTTACACAGCTACCCTTTCATTTTGGGATGTGTTATGACCCCAGATTACTGATAAAATGATAGTAAAGCAATTAAAAATTTTAGGAAGACACTATAATCACTAACTTGCAATTTGTTTCATCTAGATTCCTATTTGTAGGAATTAGAATGAAACAAACTACGTTAACAATTAAAAACTGGTTTAATGAGTGGCAATTCGTCCCTCTCTCATAGCCTCCCTCCAGATCATCCTTTATATATGTTAGATACACAAATTATTGCTGGATAACTGAGCTTTCCTATATCATTCTAAGGGGAGCTCAATTATTATTGTACACTTTTTTCCCTACGATCAGCTTCTTTTGAAACTTTCTTGGGATAACTTCAGAAATGAAATATCTACTGGATAAAAGCAATTCAAAAATGAATGGATTAAAAATCTGAATCATTTTATTACTAAAATGGTATTAATTAGAGATGCAGAGAAAAAAGAAATTCTTAGATAATTGATTATAATTCCAGATGTAATTATACTTATCAAGCACAAAAATATATTTATATGACTATTTCCTTATGTTGAAATATAATTGACACTTTAAAACTGTTTTTCTATGTCTAATGTCTTTCTATATATAATGGCTTTAAAAATTAGGAAAGTTATCATTTCACTTATCTAACTGAAATATTTGCTCTTTTAAAAACCACATTTAGTGATGTGATTAAAATGTGAAAGATTAAACCATTTAAATAGTAAGTTCTGTTAGAAATAAAATTTATCTTCAAAAATTTACGGTAATGAAAGAGCATGCTAGTCACAATTAGTTGGAAGACTTAAGATGGTACCTTGTAACTGCTAACTACCCCTAACTTACTAGCTAGGTGAGCTGAGTTTCATTTTCTATATCTATAAATGTAGAATAAGACCAATTTTCAAAATTATAGTGCTGTTGTGAGGATCAAATAAGACATGCATGCCAAATACTTGGGAAACTGAAATGCTATGTACACTAGTATATTACGTATGTATAGTGTTTTCTAGAATTAGCATAAAGTTGGCAACATTTGATATAGTAGTAAGAAGGGTGAGTTTCTCACTCACAGTGGCTGATGCTTGTGACTTCAAGGAGTTACTTAATCTTTCTAAATCTCATTTACTTTTTAAAAAAATTTTTAAATGGAGAGAATAATAGAACTATTTCAAGATTGTGTGTGAATTAAATGAGACAGAATTTGGAAAGCAAATGCACGGTAACTGGCGAAAGTTAATCCTACCCAAATGTTACCTATTATTTTCATTCTTAATTAGGGGGAAACAATTCAATTTCATAGAACTAAAAAGTATCCAAGGTTATTTGCTAATATTCGTGTTATATACAATGGAATAAATCTAAGCCTATGGACCTGGACAGAGGTCAAATAATCTAATACTTGACAGCTTTGTTCTTGGTCAGGCTCTGGAAAAACTAAATCCAAAAATGTATACTGGTTTTTTGTTAGTTTGTTTGTTTAAAGATTTATTTATATATTTATTTGAGAGAGATGGATTGAGAGAGAGAACAGGAGCAGGAGGGCAGAGGGAAACAGAAAGAGAATCTTCAAAAGCAGACTTCATGCTGAGCGTGGAGCTGGACTTGGGGCTTGATCTCAGGATAATGAGATCAGGACCTAAGTGGAAACCAAGAGTCGGTTGCTCAAACGACTATGCCACACAGGCTCCCCAAAATGTGTATTAGTGAGAGAACTGTATATATCCCATGTTGCATAATCTTTTAGCTTGATTCACTCTGATTCCAGGTGGGTTGTCTGCAGTATGCCTTGTAGCGCAAGCTTGAGACAAGGAACAGATCAGAAACTGAATCGGGAGAAAATGTAGTTCCCTCACTGGAGTTTTATTAATGGGCAACCATGCTACAACTAACAGCCCCGACTATGTTCTCCGTAGCTTTTTCTATTAAAATGTTGCTGGATGGGAATGTTCACTATGGGCTCAGGACTCTACCACCTTTTAGTTTAAGTATAAACAGACTTTTCCTCTTTTTCTGGCATGCTTGGCTAAAATTATATTCTTTCCTCATGATAGTTATAACCTTGTTAGGTTTAAAAGTTTGAGAGGATTTTTTTTTTCCTTCCCAAAGGAAAAACTAGATCCCTGACTTTTTTGTCCTGCTTGAGTTTTATATGTGCACTTTCACTCTCTCCTAGTTTATGAGTAAATGGATGGATCCTGCTCAACTTTTTAAAATTCATTTTTGAACTGATATCAACAATATAAAATTTCACCTAAAAGAAATATTTTGAGTCAGTTGTAAGTTATGGAAAAAATTTAAAATGGAAATATCTTGTCAAATTTGGAATGTTAGATTCATGAAAATGTTTTACTTTTCTTTATTCTGTTTCTAGTTTGTGAACACTCAGTTTAAAGTTTGCAAACCATAGGACTGTTCACATCATATATTCTTTTTTACAATTTAATTTTTGCATAGGTGATACATTCACATGGTTCAAAAACCATATGTGAAATACATTGTAAAAAGGCTTCCTTAACCTTTGTTGCACACATGCTCAGTTCCCACACCCTTCCCTACAAAAAATTTTTCCCCAGTGTTGTTGAGGAATAATTGACATATGTCACTGTGTAAGTTTAAGGCACACAGCATGATTTATCGTGAGATGGTGGCTGCAGTGGCTTTAGTTAATATACATCTCACATAGATACAATAAAAAGAAAAGAAAGGAAAGAAGATAGAGGGGGAAAATTTTCCTTGTGATGAGAATTCTTAGGATTTACTCTCTTAATAACTTTCTTTTATACCACACAGTGGTGCTAACTGTAGTCATCATGTTTATTACATCCCTAGTAGTTATTTTGTAACTGGAAGTCTGTAACTTGACCACCTTCCACCTCTGGTAAACACAAGTCTGATCTCCTTTTCTATAGGTTCAGTGTTTTGTTTCTTTGTTTTTTTTTTTTGTTTTAAATTCTACATGTATGATTGTACGGTATTTGTCTTTCTTGGTCTGACATTTCATTTTGCATAATGCCTTCAAGTGCCATCCATGTTGTCACAAATGGTAGGAATTTTTTAGTTTTTATGGATGAATATCATTCCATTATTATATCTATACCACAACTTCTTTATTTACTAATTCATCAATAGACACTAGGTTGTTCCCGTATCTTGACTATCCTAAATAATGCCAAAATGAGGATGCAGATATCTTTTTGAGTTAGTGTTGTTGTTCCCTTTCGATATATTCCCAGAAGTGGGATTGCCAGGTCATACGGTTGTTCTATTTTTAATTTTTTGAGGAAACTGCATACTGTTTTCCATAGTGGTTGTACCAGTCTACAATCCCACCAACAATGCACAAGACTGCCTTTTTGTTCACATTCATGCCAGCATTTGTCATCTCTTGTTTTTTGATGATGGCCATTCTAACAGTCATGAGGTGGTATTTCACTGTGGTTTGAATCTGCATTTCCATAATGACTACTGATATTTTCATAAACCTGTTAGCCTTCTGAATATCTTCCGTGGAGAAATATCTATTCAAGTCTTTTGCCTATTTTTAAGCTGGGTTATTTATTTTTGTTTTATTGAGTTGTAGGTGTTCTTTGTACATTTTAGATACCTATGGAAAGTTTTTATTAGTTTTTTTTTCTGTATTTTCTTAGTATTCTTTGTATATATAACACATAAATTCTCACGTTTGTCTTTCATACACAAAAGCACACAATTCTACACCTTGTCTTACTCAATAACAATATACAATTCCCCATATCATACCCAGAAAACGTCCTCACTCTTTTATTTTTATAGCTGCATAGTATTCCATGTTAGGGATGAGTTAATCCCTACTGATAAACTTTTGATTTCAGAATAGTTTTAGCTTGACAGAAAAGTTTCAGTAATATCACAGAGAGTTCCCATATACCCCAGACAGTTTCCCATATTGCTCACATTGCTGTAGTACATTTGACACGACTAATGAACAAATATTGATACTTTATTATTGTCTAAGTTTATACTTTCTTTGGATTTCTTTATTTTTTAGTTTTTAAAGATTTTACTTATTTATTTGACAGAGAGAGATCACAGTAGACAGAGAGGCAGGCAGAGAGAGAGGGAGAGAGGGAAGCAGGCTCCCTGCTGAGCAGAGCTCCCGATGCAGGACTCGATCCCAGGACCCTGAGATCATGACCTGAGCCGAAGGCAGCGGCTTAACCCACTGAGCCACCCAGGCACCCTATTTTTTAGTTTTTATTGAAGTCTTTTTTTTCCGTTTTAAGATCCCATCCAGGATACCACATTACACTCAGTCATTATGTCTCCTTAGACCCTACGGTTTCTCGGACTTGCCCCAGTTTTGATAGCTTCGACAGTTTTGAGAGGTACGAGTTGGAAATATTGTAGTAAGTCCTTCAATTTGGGTTTGTCTAAATTTTTCTCATGATTAGACAGGGATTAAGGATTTGGGGGAGAAAGACCACTGTGCCATTCTTATCATGTTATATCAAGGGCATATGATATTTGACATGGCTCTTCATTAACGATGTCAGCCTTAGTCACCTGGTTGAAACAGTATTTATTTGGCTTCTCTGCTGTAGAGTTCCAGTTTTTCCCACTTCCCACGCTGTCCTCTTTGGAAGGAAGTCACTGTATAGCTCATACTGAAAGGGTGAAGAATTGTGCTTTAACTTCTGGAAGGTGAATTATCTACATAAATTATTAGGAATTCTGTATTAGGAATTTGTATGTTACCCAGTTGATTATTTATACAAATCATTAATTTGTATCAGTATGGATTTGTGGATGTTAATTTTATACTTTGGACTATAATTCAATATACTATGTTATTTTGTTCAAATTGTTCCAACTTGGGACAGTGGAATTTTTTCAGTTGTCTTCTCTATTCCATTGACATACCACCAGCATTTTGATTTTTTGAGCACTTACTCTTAGTTACTACAATATGCGCCAGGCTCATCTTCTATGTTCCCTGCTCCAGGTCTACAATCAGCCATTTCTCTAATGAGCCCTGGTTTCTTTTATTGGAGAATTAAATTATAAAGCAAGACCTGGATCCTGGGTATGCTCATTAATATTGGATGTCATTGCTTCTAGGCCCTCTCCATGGAGAGAGCTAAGATGCATATATGTGTAAATTTGACATACAACTATACATCTGTATCTACATTATGTTAAACATGAGTCACGCTAATGTCTCCAGGTGATATTTCTAAGTTTTTGCTTTTACAAACATTACTGCAACTGATGACTTTACATACACGTGTGTAAGTGGATATATAGGATAAATTCCCAAATGTAGAATTGCTGGGTCAAAGGGGACAGTATATTTGTAAGTTTGATAGATAGCTGCTAACCTAAACTTCATGGGGAGGGATTTATATATATACTTCCTTTAGTAATATAAGATAGTACCTATTTTCTCATAGCTTTGACAGTTCAAAATGCTACCAAAATTTTACAATTTTGTCAATCTGATATATGACAAATGACATTTCTGTGTAGTTTTAATTAGAATTTTCCTTATTATCTTTAATTACATTTTTCATTTGTTTAAGAATCACTTGTTTGGGGGTACCTGGGTGGCTCCGTCAGTTAAGCTTCAGACTCTTAGTTTCAGGTCAGGTTATGATCTCACAATCCAGCCGGGTGTCAGGCTCTGCACTCAGTGGGGAGTCTGCTTCTGATTCTTTCTCCGTCTCCCTGTGCCTCTCCCCCAACTTACGTGTGTGTGCGCGCGCGCGCGCACGTGCGTTCTTTCCCTCTCTCTCAAATCCAATCTTAAAAAAAAACCTCTTGTATTTATTTAGTCAGATCTTTGGCTTGATCTTCTATTGCATTATTGGTCTTTTTCTTCTTGCTTCTGCATACTCTTTTTATATTATAGAACTTAATAGTTTGCTGGTGTCTGCGATGCAATAATTTTCCCAGTTACTTATTCTTCTTTTAATTTTTCTTTTGGTATTTTTTCTTTGTAGACTTTTAGTTTTATATATCAACTTTAATTATCTTTGTCTTTATGTCTTTGGAATTTTGAGGCATATTTATAAAGGTTTTCCCCACCCAAGGTTGTAAGAAATTAATTCATATTTTCCTACAACATTTTTATAGTTCCAATTATTTTATATTTAAGTAAAAATGTGACACACTTGAAATATATTTTGGTTTATGGACAGAAAGAGGGTTGGATTCAATTTTATTTTTTTCTAGATGGACACAATATTATTTATTGAATAGTACATATTTTCATCATAGATTTGAGATGTCATTCTATCAAATACTGAATTCCAATGCTTGGGTCTATTTCTACACTTTCCATTGTGTTCTTTTGGTCTGTTTGGTCATTAACCACTGTGTTCAAATATTTGAGATTTTATAACACTACTATTACTAATTCTACTGCTAAAAACAAAATATGTTATGGTTTATTACAGTTTTTAAAGACAATTTGTATTTGCTTACTTTCCATATTTTTTAAGAATCATCTTGCCTAGTAAGCCACCCCAGGCAAAAACATCAACAACAAAAAACTTGGTATTTTTATTGAAATACTAATATTATCTGTTAATTTAGAAAGATTTAGCTTCTTTATGATGTGGAGTGTTTCCAAGAATGTTGTAAGGTTTTTCTGAATGTAGAAAACTTCCTTGTGACCTTTAAAAGTTCTGAAGTTTTTTCACATAGGACTTGTACATTTCTTTTTAAAGTTTATTCTTAGTTTTTTGTTAGAGTGTATATATATTTTGTTTTCATTAAATCCCTTTCTTTTTCTACATATATATTTTTAAATTATTATTAGAGTTCCTCAATTTTTACTTAATATTCTAGAAAAAGAATAAGAAATTTCAAGCATCCCATCTATGATATCACATTATATTTAGTAGTCCCGTCTCCTGAGGTTCCCCTAGAGTGCACATTTCTCAATCTTTTCCTATTTTTTTTGATAACCTTGCCAGATTGGGAAGTACCAGTCAGATAGTTTGTACAATGTTCCTCAGTTTGGGTTTGTCTAACGTTTTCTTCTTGGTTGACATGAGTTATGCCTTTTGATAGCTTTGCCTATTTTTAATAGGATTATTTGTTTTCTTATTGTTTTGAGAGCTCTTTATATGTTACAGAGACAAGTCTTTTGTAAAATATGTGATTTACAGATATTTTTTCCCTATCTGTAACTTGTCCATTCTTTTAACAATGACTTTTCATAAAACAAAAGTATTATAATTTTATGAAGTCTAATTTATCTTTTTTTTTCCTATATGTATCATGTTCTCGGGGTCATGTCTAAGAAATTCTTGTAAAACCCAGGTCATGAAGATTTTCTCCCAATTTTCTTCTAAAAAATTTATAGCTTTCCATTCTAACTTTATGCCTATGATCCATTTAGAGCTAATTGTATCAAATAAAATGCTTAGGCTGAACTATATATTTTTTCAATATAGATAGAAATTGTTCCAACATTTGTTGAAAAGACTACACTATTCTGTTGAATTGTTTTACATATTTATAAAAAAAAATCAGATGACCACTTTTGCATCAGTGTATTTCTGAATTCTGTCTTCTGTTTCATTGAGCTATGCTTTTATCCCTTCACTAATTCAACATTGACTTTATTATTGTAACGTTATAGTAAGCCTTAAAACTGGGTGTATGCTTTTTTGGAGCTTTATCCTTATTTTTGAAGTTGTTTTACCCATTCTAATTCCTTAGCCATTCCATATAAATTTAGAAATCAGCATGGGTATGTATAGAGAAAAATCCTGCCAGAATTTAGATTGACATTGCATTAAATCTACAGATCAATTTGGGGAAAACTGACATCTTTAGCATGTGGAAACTTCTAATCCAACAACACAGTAAGTTTTTTGTTTATTTAGGTTTTCTTCCATGTCTTTTATCATCATTTTATAGTTTTTTTAGTATACAGATCTTGTAGATTTTTGTCAGATTTATGCTTATTTTTTATTTTTTGAGCTATTGTAAATAATGCTATTTATTAAAATTCTGGTATACAATGTATATTGCTAGTGCATTGAAATACAATTGACTTTTATGTTTTATCTTATTCTTGCAATCTTATTAGTTCTAGGATTTTTAAAAATTCTGTTTAATATTTTATATAGACAATCCTTTCATCTGAGAACAGGGACTGTTTTATTTTCTCCTTCTCCTCTATTTCTTTTTCTTACACTATTGCACTTATTGCTAAGACTTTCTTTCAGTTCTGTGTTAAATAGGAGTGGTGAGAGTAGACATTCTTGCCCTGACTCTGATCTTACAGGACAAGCATCTGGTCTTTCACCACTAAGTGTACCAACTGGTTTAGGTTTGTTGTACATGTCTTTTATGACATTGAAGAATATCGATTTTCTCAGTTTTCTAACTCTTTTCTAAAATTATGAATGGATGTTGTATTTAGTCAAATGCTTTATCTGCATCTATTTATATGATCATGCAGCTTTTCTTCTTTAGAATATTTACATTGATGAGATTTTCAAATATTGAACCAGCATTGATTTCTGGGATAAACCCCAACTAGTCATGTGTACTATTCTTTTTATAGGTTGCTTGATTCATTTCGATGTTTTGTTGAAAAATTTTTTGTTTATGTTCATGAAGGATGTTGGTCTGTAGTTTCTCCTCCTCCTCCTTTTGCTGTTGTTGCTGCTCTCTTCCTCCTCTCCCTCCCTCTCCTTTTTCTCCTCCTCCACCTTCTTCTCACTCTCTCTCTCTGTTTCTCTCTTTCACACTGTCTTTGTCAGGTTTTGGTATGAAGATAATTCTAGCCCCATAAAATGAGTTAGGAAGAATTCTTTCTTCTACTATTTCTGGAAGAGATTATGTATAATTGGTGGCATTTCTTCATTAAATGTTTGATAGAATTTTCCAGTGAAAATATCTAGACCTGGAGATCTTTTCCTAAACGTTAAATAAGTCAATCACTTAAATAGTTATAAGACTATCATGTTATCTATTTCATCTTGCACAAGATTTGCTGGTTTGTGGTTTTGGAGGATTTGGTTCATTTCCTTTTTGTTTCCTAATTTATGTACATAAGTAGTTTTTTCCTAATATTCTTTTAATGTATACAGAGTCTGTAGTGATATCCTCATCTTTTTTATCCCTGATAATGACAATCTGTGCCTTGTATCTTTTTTCTTCCTTAGTCAAGTTTTGCTTCATGTTTATCAGTTTTATTGATATTTTCAAATATCCAGATTTTGGTTTCATTGATTTTGTCTATTGGGTTTTTTTTTCAATTTCATTGATTTCTGTTCTTTAGTATATCTTTCTTTCCTGCTTGATTTCTGCTTATTTTTAAAAATTGGCTTCCTAAGGCTTAAGTTTAGATTATTTTTAGATTTTTTCTAATATAAGTATTTAATGATATAAACTTCCCTCTTATCATTGACTCAGCTGTACCACATAAATTTTCATGTTCTATTTTTACTTACAAATCTTTTCTAGTATCTGCTTAGATATAGGAGACCCACATACTACTTAGAATTGTATTGTTTAATGTGTGTTTGAAGATTTTCCTGGCATATTTCTGCTATTAATTTCTTGTTTAATCCCTTTGTGATCAGACAACATATTTGTATGATTTCAATTATTTTAAATTTAAGATTGTTATATGACCCAGAATATGGTCCACCTTGATGAATATTCCATGTGCATTTGAAAACAATGCCTATTCTGTTTTCGGGTGGACTGTTCTGTAAATGTCAAATAGACCCAGTTAGTGGATGGTGTTTTTCTTTTGGTTTAGTCTGTCTGTAGTCCAATCAGCCTCCTGAATTTATAAATTTATGCCTTTTGCCAACTTTGGGAAGTTTTCAGTCATTATTTCTTCAAATGTTTGTTTAGCACATACTCTTTCTGCTGTCTTTCTGAGACTCTAACAATATGTATATCAGAACTTTAATTGTCTCACAGGTCCCTGAGGTTTTGTTCATTTGTTTGCCAATCTTCTTTTCTCTGTATTGTTCAGATTGGATAATTGCCATCACTCTTTGTTCAAGTTCACTGATTTTTTTCCTTTGTCTCTTCTCCATTTTGCTATTATTTCTATCTAATGAGATTTTAATTTCGGTTATTGTATAATTTTGTTCCAAAATTTCCATTTATTTTTTCTTTATACCTTCCATTTTTTCTTTCATGATTCTTTTTAAAATTTATTTCAAGGATGTTCACGGTTGTTCATTTAAGCACTTTTGTAATACCAGTTTCAGTCTTTAACATATAATCTCAATATCTATTTCATCTTATAGTTGGCATCTATTTATTATTATTTTCCATGCAAGTTGAGAGTTACATGGTTCCTTGTTTGCCAAGTAATTTTGGCAATGGTGTTGAAAGATTACTGTTTAGAGACATGTAGTACTCAAGGAGTCTATAAATATTTGTCCATTTCCTCATTAGGGAAAAAAAACAACCAAAGTCTGTCTGATCAGTTAATATCATACAAATTAGTTTCATTATCAAATTTAATTATTTTTTTCTTCTATTGCTCCAATTATTTATCTTTTTGCTTTTTAAAGATTTTATTTATTTATTTGAGAGAGAGAGAGAGAAAGAAAGAGAGCATGAGCAGGCGAGAGGGACAAGCAGACTCCCCACTGAGCAGGCAGCCTGACACAGGGCCTGATCCTAGGAGATTGGGATCATGACCTGAGCTGAAGGCAGATGCTTAACCTACTGAGGTAGTGGTTATAATACCTCCCATGCAGGAGTTGCTCTGAGGTTCAATAATGCATGTTAAAGATTAGAGCCAAACTAATGCCTAGCACACAGAGTTGGCAATATATCAGTGATAGATTTCTCTCTTTTCTTTCTTCCAAGAAGCAATTGTATTTATTCTGAAAAAAAAAAAAAATCAACTGAAGAGTGCTCTAAGGAAGAATTTCCAAATTTCCTATAGTAACTCATTCCAAAGTTATATAAGAAAAAAAGTCACAAAATCTAAGTGTATGTGAGTAATGTCCATTTAATGGGGTTTAGATATCGACTTAAGTACCTCCTCTCAGGGGCGCCTGGGTGGCTCAGTGGGTTAAAGCCTCTGCCTTCGGCTCAGGTCATGATCCCAGGATCCTGGGATTGAGCCCCACATCGGGATCTCTGCTCGGCAGGGAGCCTGCTTCCTCCTCTCTTTCTCTGCCTGCCTCTCTGCCTACTTGTGATTTCTGTCTGTCAAATAAATAAATAAAATCTTAAAAAAAAAAAAAAGTACCTCCTCTCATTAGTCATTTATGAGATATCCCAGTAATACTTGTAGGTAAGATGAAATGAAAACAGTTCAAACAATGAAAAAATACCTAAATAAATGTGAACTACATGACATTTTGGGGACATATAGCATTGATAAGATTTTAAAATGAAGTTAACATATCTTTGGCAAGTTAATTAAGAGAACTTGAGCCTATTAAATACTGTTTGAATTTCACAACTTAAGGAGGGTTGAACTATATATATTTGCTCTACCCAGAAAATAAACCTGTAATTTTCACTGAAGGAATTACAAGAAAATTAGGAACTTTTGCTTAAGAACATTAATTTAGATAGTGGACTAAATTTTCTTTTAAAAAAAAGAAAAAATAATGTACTTACTTCTAAGATTATGAAGTAACATATCTAGTAAAGTCATAAATTTTGAATATTGAATAACAGAAAATTCCATTCCTCTAGCCCACAAAAATCCAGATACATAATAATCTAGTAGAATGGCTTCCTTTAGACAGGTGTGAAGGTTTTTGAAATTCAAAAACTTTTTCAATTTTCTGTAACAAAAAGAAAATCCAGACATTAAAATCAGACATTAAAATGCACAGCTCCTTTTCTAAGTTTTGAAAACACAAATATTTTTCTTGAATGAAAATTCTATAATGCCCTAAATCCAAAAATATTCAGTCATATCAAAATTCTAAGTCCACAATGACATTCAAAAGGAAAACAGAGAGAGGGAAGAGGAAGAAGAGATAAAGAGAGCAAGAGTCAGCACTATTGTTGGTCTTCTTCTTCCATTTGGTCTCTTCTTGTAATTCTCCTTCTCACCTTCCTCCTCTTCTTCCTTCTTCTGTCTTTGAAGTACAGCAACTCATTTTGTCTATGCTATAATTTTCTATTAACCTTCAATTTTTTTTTTCCAAATCATTTCCTTTTCATTTTTTTATACTTTTCTCAATACCATCTTCTAGGTCTCTTAGTGTTTTCAGCAGTGTTAATTGCCCCTTGGGCTGTTTACAGAGCTCTCTCTTTTCTACTCTGCCTTTTTACGTGCTTTATTACCTTTTATTTCTTGTTATCTCTTCCTTGAGTTTTTATATCTCTATTTTATACTCTTGTTGTGGTTGCTTCATAAGTTGTCCTTTTTAATTCATGATAATTGTTTGATTATCTTTTTTTTTTTTTTCTGCTCATGGCTATATTCATTTGGTTGTATTTTCTTTCTTGCCAGTTTTTTTCTCCCTACTCTTTAATTACTTTTTTTTCTCAAAATGGTTTTGTATGCATATTCCTTGTTTTTTTTTTTTTTTTTTTTACTCAGACTTGGCCATGTGACAAGCTATTTTCTGTACAGAATAAGTTTGTGTCATTTATTCTAGTTTTTTACTGTTTTTTCAATTAGTGGGGGAAAGGAAAAAAAAAGTAGGATGGGTTCTCATTACCATAACATAAACAATCTATTTCTTGTAAATATGAGAATTATCTGTTCTAAGCCTGTATATCCTGTCCTGCTATTGCAAACAAGTGTTCTTGAAATAGCACTTCAGGGTTTTCTTCTTACCTAGGAGAATAATTACGTTTTTTAACTCACTCTAAAATCTTCAACTATGTGTATCTTTCTCATTCTTTCTCTTCCACTTCTGCTTGAACTATAATGCTTCTGGCAGTCATCCTCTATTTTGTGGTTTGGATGTATAGCATTCTCCTTGTTTGGATAAAGAAGTTATTGGTATTTCCTTGTTGCTTATATGTCATTTCTGAAGGACTGTGTGTGGGTGTGTGACAACTTTATACTACCATTTTCAAAAAAGGAAGTCCTTATTACTCATAATATTGAAATAGGTTCTATAATCAGAATAAATAGAGCAGGATGAAACAAGTTTGGGAAAAAATTAAGCTGATGTTGCATTTAACCTCTAACATCCAACTCATCTACAGTGGTGTCAAGGTAGACCTCAATGGCAAAAGTGAGTCCTGATTCCTCTAAACCAATTAAGATAATCTCCCCCTCTTCCCATAATGCAATATAATGGTATTCAATATATGGTATTCTCTATAGTAACTACTGGTCTGTGGTGGGCACTCTTCTAAATTGTTCTAATTCTTAAGGATGAGGTTTATTTTATTCTGTGGAACAAAAATACAAGAGTAAATAAGTATGTTTGATTGCTACTGGCAGCCATCTTATAGTCATAAGAAAATCAATTCTAAAATTATAAATTTCTTGATGATACTATGGAGGACTTGAGTCAATCAACTCTGGAGTCAAATACCTCTGAACATTTTATTCCCAACAGTTAGTCTTCCTTCTAACTGTACATTTCATCTGCCATCTCCATGCTGTTCCTTAAAAAAAAATTAAATATTTGACTTAAATAGTTGATGTGCTCTTTGCTTTTAATTTTCATTTTTTCAGTGTCTGATTATATTTAAATGAAGCCAACTATTTGTCTAAGAGTATTTTAGTGAAACTTCTTTGACTACCTCTATCTTTGCTCTCCCCCACCTCCCCTCCACCACCTTCCCTAGTACCATTTGAATCTTAACCTTCAACTTCAATTGCAGGGCTGAATATTCACCATTTCTATTCTCTGCTCACATATTTCACCCCAAAGGAGGTTATGCAGGGAAGCATCTGGAGCAAGATGCTGCTGCAATTTGAATGCAAAGGTTCCATGCATTTTACTGGCAAATCTTTAAGTTTTTCGTCTGGGGATAAGGGAAGACGGGACGTGGGAGAGGAGAGAAGGCTATAGCTGTGGCATTAGAGACTATGGGGAAAGAGAAAGATACTTAACTGGGATTTAGGAAGTTTTACTATAGTGACAGGTGATGTAACTATCTACTTCGTCTCATCAAGAAGCCCAGGAAAGGTATTACATTATTCCTACATGCTCTTGAAATTGGAGTGCATCTTATTTTTTAAATATGATGACATTCAGAAATAAGCCTTAAGGCAAGAGCTGAACAGCTCATGGAAGCCCAGTTATGGAAGGTTATTAAAAGATCTCTCAGGGTTATTTCTGTGTTTAATTATTTTCAATTTAGTCCTTAATATTTTTTTCAAAAAGGATTTGGGTGTATCTGTAAAAAATCAGGGTTACATTAAAAGCATGAATGTTTGATAATAGTTAGGAGATCATGAGAAATGTACTCAGAGGTTTAACTTTACTTGAAGTGTAATCTAGAAATATGTATTAATGATACTATAATGTTTCATTTGGTTGGCTGCTTTCATGAAACAGTTTTTAATTTTAAAATGTAGGGAAATGTGATTTCCTATACTTTATTTAAATAGGTTTATAGCTTTGTAGACTGCATGATTTTGGCATACTTCTGTTACTTGGTGACAGGGTACCTAAATTATATTTCTGTCATTTTGAAAAGTATATAATCCCTATCTATAATAATGCTATTTTAAATGGGAAGTGAATGATTGATTGCAAATATTTCAGGATTACTATTACAAAAATCTTATAAAGAACCTCAAAAAAATTACTCTGCAAAGAAATAGCTCCTGACATAACACTGTCATTTATCCAAAATTGATATCCAAAATCTGAGATTACTTCAGGTGAATTCTATTAATGAAACAGTCTAAAAGGTCAACCCATATTGAACGTGGCTGTTTTTATACAGTTAACTTCTGTATCACCCTCTGTGTTATTTCCTTCACCCTAGACATCACTGCTTAAAGATTAAAAATACTTTCAGAATTTAAATATTTGGCAACAAAGAGCCATTAAGTGGGAAAAAAAGATTGTCACACAAGGTATGGTACATAGTACAACTTAAGATATGGTAAGAAAGAAACAAGTATAAAAAATTTGTTTGCATGATCTTTTATTTAATATTAATTGCATTTAATATAACATTTTTGATATTTAATACAAATAAATTGTAAACTCTAAGAAATATCTGTCATCATATTATTTTGCCTAGTATGAAATACCTATTTTTTGCACTTTAATGGTCAATATTTGGAATTATCTAGGAATGGAAATTATTTAATTAAAGCATAAATAATCAGTGATACTAATAAAAGAATTTTGCTTATCAATTCTGATACTAAAATTCAGAATTTCCAATGGCCATTCATTTCTATAAAAATGTTAAAATTACCATGATATACTTCTTTACAAATCTGTGAAATTTTTAATTGACTTAATACTTACAAAGATATAGATGGTAAGCAATATGGCCAAATCACAGATACCAGGATTTCTAGCAAGATTTGCAGGCCCTGAAACTGAAGACCATCCTGGGAAAAGGCCTGTCAGTGTCATTTGTCTGCTCTTAATATGTCTTCCCTTCTCAGATTTTTCTTCCAGCCAGTACATCTGTCATATTTCCTTCTTAGTAGTAAATCACCTCTATTACACAATATTTGAAAGATTTGCAAATGATAGCCACTGACAGAGTCATTTTCTATTTGTCCATTATGGTCCACAATACCTTCCTAACATCCAGATGACTGGCCTGCAGAAGAGACATTACAGTCCAGAACATCACGTCATGTGTAAAGTGGGCTCTCTACACATTATAGTCAATCAGTCTTCATATTATTAGAGCAAGATAACTTTTAAGATGACTGATTACTCAAAACACATTTTAGGAACTTGTGTGTTATATATATCTGATTAGAGTTCTACGTAAATGATTTGCTATAGAAATCAATGGTCTTGAGAATGAGATGTACATGTATTAGAATTATTCCCATAAATTCAGTTATATTCACATTTTTAGGAAAAAACATGAAATTAGAGTATTTAGTATAGCTTCATATCCAATAAAAATCACAGGTGGATGGCTAATACTCAGAATTTCCAAAGTATTAAAATATATTAATTCTTAATATTACAGAAAAAACAACTTATTCTTGTCATGATGAGACAGAAGACCTAAAGGTTACTGTGCATAATTGACAGTTTTACGAATGAAAGAGAAAAGAAGTAGAAGACAGCATATGTTAAAGACTGCTTTTAACAATAAATCCCTATTCTCTATTAACATTTGCATGTTGGTCTGAAATGCATTTCTCGCATAAAGATGACAGCTGAGCAGTGTAAAAAGTCAGTTGTTTGAGAATTTTGGTGTTCCAGACTCTGGGGATTATATGTATTTGGAGATATATCTATATCTATATCTATATCTACATATCTATCTATATTTGCACGATATAATAACAATTCTTTAGAAAAAAGTTTAAAATATGTAATAGGATATTGTGATCATTTACAGATGCAGAATTAGAACTGTTTTATATTTGGTTGTAATATTGAAATGCTTACTGTTGAACTCCATCTATGTCCTCTGCCAGCATTTCAGTGATTTGAGCAGCCGAAAGAAAATCTGGAGACAGAATCTTTGCATGTTCCTGGAATTCAGCATCTCTCTACCAAAACAAAAACAAAACAACAGGAATGAGTTATTTAAATAATATTATTAACCCAATAATATCAAAATGTGCTTACTGTTTCTAGTTGCTATCAGAAATAAAAGTGAAACACAACAGTCTTCTAGATAATCATTTTTCTCTTCATTTTCAAGTAATGGTACCTCTCAAAAGTTGAATGTCTAGTTAAACTGTCTTTTATGCATATTTAAAACTGGGTGATGGCTTTCAATTAACAAACTCGTTTTTGTTTTTTTTTTTCATCATGATAACGTACTCTTTAATTCCACATCCCCCTCCTCCCCTTCAGTAACCATCAGTTTATTCTCTGTAGTTAAGAGTCTGTCCTTTAGTTTGTCTCTTTTTTAACCTTTGTTCATTTGTTTTGTTTCTTAAATTACACATACAAGTGAAATCATATGGTATTTGTCTTTCTCTACTTTATTTCACTTAGCATTACATTCTCTAGCTCTATCCATGTTGTCATGAATGGCAAGATTTTATTCTTTTTTATGGCTGAATAATGTGTATATATTATATATAGCTTATTATATATAGTATCATATAATAAATTATTATATATTATATTAAATTATTGTTAATAATTATAATTAATTATATATTCTGTTAAATAAAATATTATATAATACTATGTTATACATCCCACATATTCTTATTATATATTATATAATATTATATATACAGGATTTAAGGATATTAAGGATTTTTGCATCTTTATTCATGAGAGATATTGGTCAGTACTTCTCTTTTTTGTGGTGTCTTTATCTGGTTTGGGTATCGAGGTGATACTATCTTCATAGAAGGAATTTGGGAGTTTTCCTTCCTCTTGTATTTTTTTGGTATAGTCTGAGAAGAACAGGTATTAACATTTCTTTAAATGTTTGGTAGAATTTGCCTGTGAAGCCATCTGGTCCCATGCTTTTGTTTTTTGGGCATTTTCTGGTTACTGAGTAAATTTCATTGCTAGTAACTGGTTTGCTCAAATTTTCTCTCTCTCTCTCTCTCTTTTATTGCTTTAGTTTTGGTAGATTACATGTCTCTAGGAAATTCAGCAAGCAGACATCCACCCAGCAGTAACCAGTCTGCCATGTGTCTCACTGAAATATCCACTATGTTTCATTAAAGGACACAACGTCTACCCGGCAGTGACCAGCATGCCATATATCTTACCCCTAGAAGCTGAAAACCCAGTGCAACTAGGGGTATAGTAGGACCACTTCTTTATTCTAAGAGTTTTGGCCCTCAACAGGATTGGCCACCAGTCCTCAATGCAATACCAACATCATATTATTACAATGAAGAGACATCCACCCAGCAATGAGAAAGAAAGAAAGACTTAGAAGTCTGCGTTCTATTCTAGGGAAAATGTGGTGGATCAAATGTGCTGCTTATGGGAAGAACTTCCCAGAGAGTCACCAATAGGCTGATCATCCCCAAATGTGTCTTGGTTTCTCCCAGTGACAGTCTTAAATCACTGTGGGGGTTTGGAGGACTTGGATGATCAGTCTTAAGTGTGTGTTCCTGGCAAGCCACAAATAAATTATCATGCAGAAGATTTCCTCTATAGGGACTGCTACATAAGAAATAACTTCTGACACTTCCCTGGGTTCTTAGTCACCTAAAAACACTTTCTGATGGGAAGAAACAAGTGTCCCTTTTCTTTGGAGCTGAGTGATTCAGTCTCTTATGCCAGCTAATAGCCTTAAGAAAAACTGTCCAGGGGCACCTGGGTGGCTCAGTGGGTTAAGCCTCTGCCTTCGGCTCGGGTCATGATCTCAGGGTCCTGGGATCGAGCCCCACATCAGGCTCTCTGCTCGGCGGGGAGCCTGCTTCCCCCTTTCTCTCTGCCTCCCTGCCTACTTGTGGTCTCTGTCAAATAAATAAATAAAATCTTAAAAAAAAAGAAAAAAAAGAAAAACTGTCCAAGAACTGAACCAGAGAGTCTTACAATTAAAGTGAGAGTAAAGTTTCAGAGCCAACTAAAGCAATCCAGAACACAGGGAATGAAAAGAGAGTGAGAATAGGGAATGAGAATAGGTCCCATATCAGTTCTCCCAGTTTTCCTTTTCCCCAGAAAATAGACCAGTTACACAGAGGTGCACAGAGACAGAAATTACAACAGCATTACGCCAACTCTGTTTCACAGAGGAGGAACTTAGCAATCCCCAAAAGTCAAATTATGCTGTGCAGACTTAATTTGGGGGTACCATTGTTCCTCTGAGTGTCACTTCATAATTACCAAGATGATGCAGGCAACCCAAGTCTGAGGACCCAGAGTGGGTCCCACAGGACCAGCCAAGTGGGTGCTTGCTTCATGCAGGATGGAAATCAAATGCAAGCCAAGGAGATGAGAGCAGATACAGTAAAAGCATCTAAAGACTCAGAAAGGAAAAGGAGCATGAGCCTCATCTTTGCTTGGGTATCTGGAGTTTTTAATGGAGGACTGTGGTCTTGTTGTATGTGTCCTCTTAGGCATCCAGGAACTGATCGAACAAGAATGAGTCAATTACAAACTTTAAAAAATACCTACATATTCCTCATTGAGTGTGGGGCTCAGGAGGAGGCAAAGACAAGTAAAAAACACTTGTTAGCCTCAATAACTTAACATCTAGTGGAAGGAACAAACCAAGGGTGACTTTAAAACGAGAAAATAAAATAAGTGAGTCATAATAAAAGGACAAGAATAGACACAGGACAAAGAAAGCCTATAGAGAGGAGGTCCAGAAATGCACTTGGTAAGACTGGACAAGAATGATGGAATGAATCAGCAACAGAATACTTGTGGACTGGTTCTGTAAATATCAAGTAATTCACACAATGGTGCCTTGGGTATAAGTCAGGGACTAGTTGGACCTAAGTGGGAAGTGGGCATTGGGAATATGTTGTGGGAGATCTCAAATTTAATACTTGAATAAATATTTACTGAGTGATTACAAAATGCAACATATTGCACAAGAGATCACAAATACTTTAGATCCTTGGCTGGTCAAAGAATGACAAGCTGAAGAGTTTGTTCTTTATTTATTTATTTTAAAGATTTTTATTTATTTATTTGAGAGAGAGATTGAGAGAAAGAGTGGGAGGAGGGGCAGAGGGAGAAGCAGGCTTCCCGCTGAGCTGAGAGCCTGATGTGGGGCTCGATCCCAGGGTCCTGGGATCATGACCTGAGCTGAAGGCAGACACTTAACTGCTGAGCCGCCCAGATGCCCCTGAAGAGTTTGTTCTTAATACTACAGACAGTAAGGAACCCATGAAGTTTTTTAGCAGTGAAATGACAAGATAAAACTGTCCTTTAAGGAAAGGCAATTTGTAGGGGAATGAAGGAAGGAAAGGAGCAGAGAAAGGACACAGAGGAAAGTTCAATGACAATGTCTTTGAAACTGGTCAGGAATGAGGCATGGGATTGCACTGGGTTCCTAGCAGTGTGCATGAAAAGAAAGGGGTGAATGCAACGTTATCTGGGGGACTAAAAGTTGTAAGAATAAATAGTATGCGTATCTGAAATAGATGACTGAAAAAAGAGAAAGGTGGAAATTCTCAGGCCCTCCAGAAGCTGAGTCCTTTTGTTCAGAGTACATTCTGTAAAAACCGTATGTGGTACTCTTGTTACACCAATAAAAATAAAAGCATTGGAAGATGATGCCCAAGAGGGCGACATGATAAGTTTGATTTCAGTGGTTGAATTTAAGGTAGAATACGCATATCGAGGAAGAAATGTTTAGAAGGTAATTAGAAACGCTAGACTCAGAAAAATCCAGTTTAAAAATATTGGCTTAAGAGTCACTCCAAGTATGAGAATGGGTAAAACTGCCCAGAGCCAGAGCATGGGGAGAAGAGCTGTGAAAGAGGGATGGAAGAGGAGACTGAGAAGCAGAGGTAAAAAGCAGTAGCTCCATAAAAATAAAAAACTGTGAGATTTTGGGGGAGGGTGGGGGCAAATGTTTTCAATTCAATAAATATTAATTTATCCTTCCATGTGAATGGGTTCTAGGGAATAAGAAGAACAAAATGCTTTGCTATAGCTAACAAGACCACATCTTACATTTTCCTTATTTCTTTCTAAGAGTACTAAAATCCCCAAACTAAAACTTATTGGTAATGGCAAACAACTTAATGTTTGTATTTAATATTAGGTTATTGTATTTTTATTTTTAAAAATCTAATTTAGACATAAAATGTGCTACTTTATTAGCTATCTTTTTGTAACCTAGGATTAGCAAAGTAACTAAACTGGTTATTCAATTAGTTTATAAACTCAATAAGAAAAAAAATATTTTAGTACCTAATAGAACACCTTTCACCTAGTAGGCTCTCAGATCTTGTAAATTGCATTGTATGAACTCAGTTTTTAGACAGGATGGTATTCTAGTCAATAACATATGACTACATATTTGTTAAATGTTTGTTGGTTATGTTTTTTATTATTAGCTGTAAAGTATAATTATTCCTATACTGTCAACTCCATTAGACTATAAATTCCTCAGGGACAGTCATTCAATCTTTTACTTCTTTTTACAATTCTGCAGATGCTAGTTATGTCAACATAGGTTGTTAATCGACTGTCTGAATTCATCTCTATCATCTGATGACATTATTAGATGATAGTGAATGATGAATAGTAGGACTTGGATTTAGAGGGCTCAGAGTGTTTGACTACTGATTAATTTTGTGACTTACAGCAAGTCATTCGAATCTAAGCTGAATTCATGGTAAAAAATCATTTTGAAATGTTTTAAAACACAAGATTACTGTCATTATTAATAAAAATATGCATGGAAGGTACACTGTACAGACATTCAGATCAATTTTATTTGATGTGAAAATTTTCTGGATAGAGAAAAATAGGTCACACAAGACTGTATGAAAGGGAATACAATAATCTTAAACCTTTTGTACAATAATAATTCTAGGTAAGATGCCTAATATTAGTACCTCATTTTTTACTAAAACATGATAGTTTAAGATAATCATCTTGTAGGAGGGTTTGCCTCTGGTTTTTGTTTTGTTTTCTTTTGTCTTAAATTGAATTCCCGAACCTATTTTAAACTAGTGCTCTTTCTTGTTTGTTTATATAGTGCCTTGCACTTGAAAGGATATAAGGTGGTAAAACTCTTTAATCTTTCAACACATATATTCTGACTTATAAAAATTAAAGATACAATACAAAATTCATGAATAGGCTAATAAAAATGTGATATGTAATTTGGTTTTCTCTGTAAAATTCCACCTCTGACTAGAAAAATACATAAGCTAAACTTCACTGTAACTCATTTTATTCCACCACCTGGTAATTTTAGCAATTATTCCAGAAGCAATAAAATTGTAAGCCTAATATTACATGCCAGATAATCTTTTCTCTGAATTTCTTCTCTTATTCACCTAAACTTTCCACATTGTATGTCTTCCTTCTAGAATTTAAGCTTTTGAGATATATTTCTGTCCATCACTGGTAGTATCCCAAAAGATTCTTTTTTTTTCTTTTTTTAAAGATTTTATTTATTTGAGAGAGAGAGAGAGAGAGAGCATGAAAGGGGCGAGGGGCAGAGGGAGAAGCTGGCTCCCTGATGAGCAGAGGGCCTGATGTGGGACTTGATCCTGGGACTCCAGGATCATGACCTGAGCCGAAGGCAGTTGCTTAACCAACTGAGACACCCAGGTGTCCCCCAAAAGATTCTTAATAAATTTTCATTTAAAAAAAGATAACATAGTTCATCAAAGATGACTAAGAGGGGTTTCACAGTCATAAAGACTATAGACTAGCCTACAATTTCTATACTTAGAAAGTCTCTCTTCAAGCATGAAAATAAATGAACTAAGGAGCAACACTGTGTTGAGCCATGTCAGAGTCTGAGGCAAAAGGAAAGATCAGTACTACTGATTCCGTCTTTATTTAAAATTTTGATCCACTATGAGCTTTTTGTATTAACTTTTAATTTAAAAAAAATGCCTTCCACTGAAGTCAAGTATCTTGACTACTGAATTTCTGGCATCTCTTAAATTTTATGCCCAAGAAGACTGCCCTACTTGCCTCATTACAGTCCAGGCCATGCTAAGGAGCCAATTTAAGAAAAAGAAAGATATTTTAAAAAAAAACTAACAGATTAAAGAAGGATAAGTGAAAGTAAGAACTAGTTCTTTAAAGTGATGAATAAAATAGGCAAAAATATTTGGCAAACATGATGAAATGAAAAAGTAAACATACAACACATTCTATAGACTTACATTTGAAAATTATAAGACAATGTGTAAATTATCAAATTTGAACAGGGGTAAGAAAGAGAACGGAACTGACCACATAAACTAAACTGTAAGTCTACTTTTTAAAAAAGTCACCACGCCCAGATAGTTGTACACTTGAAGTTCTACCTAACAATGAAAAACAGATAAATTCTGTTAGACTAATAATTACAGACTGTAGACAATTCATTTTTAAGAAGCTGGGAGAGTCTACACACAAAAACCTAAACAAGCACAAAATGGAAATTATAAATCAAAATCATTCATGAATTCAGATGTAAAAATTTTAATTAAAATATTGTTTTAGAAAGTTGAATCCAACAGTGTACTAGGAAAAATAAGCCATCATTATGACCAAATAAGATTAATTTCAGAAATTCAAGGATGAATCATCATTAACAAGATACTTTTTGTGTCAAATTAAATGATAAAAAATGATATAATAATGAAATAATAAGCGGGCACTTGCTAGAATTCAGGAGCAAAACTCTTAGTAAAACATGAAAAGAAAAAAATAGCTTAAACACAAAAAAGATTATTTGTCAAAACATCAGACTGAATGGTAAAAAACTGAAGTCATTCTCATTAAACCAGAAACTAAAAAGGGATTCTGGCTAGTGACATTATTGTAATTTAACACTCTGTAGAAATTCTAACTAATATAATTAGAAAACTAAACATGTGGCTTAAATATTAAAAATGAAGAAATAAAGAAATCTTTATTTGAAGATTACATGGTTGTATACCTAAGACACCTGACATTGTACTAACATGGTTTCAGTTAATAAGAAATTTGATAAGATGGTAACATAACACAAATATATAAAGGCTGATTGCTTTTCTCTATATTCAAAACTAATTAGAAATGGAAAAGGCAGAAATCTGATTAAACTATACTTGGTTATAAATATAATAAGAAAGATATAGGACCTATAGAAATTATAAACTTTATCAAAAGTTTAATAAAAAACTTAATAAAGGAGATTTATTGGAAACCTTAAAAAAAATTAAATCCTTCCTACATTATAAATGTAACGTGATGGCAATTTTAAATCTCAACTGTATCATTCTAGAACTTTATAAAATAATTTTTTAAAATTCTCATGGAAGAATAGATATATTTTTAAAAATAAAAATAGTGAGAGGAACCTTTCCAAATTAGATATTAAAGCTAAAAATAAAATAGTATGGCATTGACATAAGAATGGGAAAACTGGTCAGTGGAAAAGAAAAAGATACTCAAAAATATATCTATAATAATATATATAAATTTTCAGAAATTCAAAAATGCATACACATGTATACATATGTGTGTGTGTGTGTATAAATAAATAAATGTTTGGAGTCTCTATTCTGTTCCACTATTCTGCCCATCCTTGTGTTCATTCACATGTATATACACATAATGTGATAGTGGTAGTCCATTCTCAATGGGAAGAGAGAGGATGGTTTATTTAGTAAATGAAGCTGGCATAATTGATAGTTCATGTCTAGAAGAAAATAAAATTAGGTACTCATTTCAAATATATCAAATATATCTATCAAAAATTAATTTTAGCCATCTTAAAGGCTAAACCTTAGTAAAACAATACTTTATATATTAGGAAATGAGCAAAGATTACTTGCATCATCTGAAAGGGAGGATGAAAACAGGAGAAACAGGACTTTGAAAATAAGAAAGGAAACCCAAAGACCACTAATAAAAAGAAGGACAAGCCCAAATGTTTGTCAAATTCTCCACACCCACAGCCACTACTCCCAGAAGTTCTAAATGTTTTATAAATAATACTACAGTATATTAACATTTTGAGGAATATTAGTACTGTCTTCTCAACAGTATTTTAAGTAATAATTTTGGCATCCTTCCCCATGGTCCTCCTCAGGTCTTCGGAGATCAACACTGGAAAGAATCTGACCTAAGAAGAACTTTTCAGTATCTAACTGAAAGAGGAGTATCTGCCATCTTTTCCATATAACCCCTAAAACATATTGTGGGCACAAATGGGCAGCCAACATACCTCATTACTCTAAAGAATGCAGGCTCTACAGATCCACTGGCTTCTCTGTGACCTAGAGGAACCCTGCTATCATTGGAATAGAAACTGGGTTCTACCATGCAGTGTATCAGCCTGTTCATCTCAGTACAGGCTAAGCGAGTACAGCTCAATGAGTCCAAATTCCCTCCTGATTTCTTCAGTTTGTTACCAACTAAAAGACTGAATATTTTCTGAATTGCTTGTCACAGGGAATACCTGCTCCTCCAAGAAGTTAACAAATGTGCCCACCAACAGTGCTAAGATGGCAATCTCCCGGGGTCTATAATTAACTCAACTCATCTGACCCATCCAAAAAATAAAAGTGATTTTCTTTTCCCTTGGGGCATAGCACTTCTTTGCATCTTCAAAAAAGAACGGGGTTGGGGGGGGGTATTTCTTTTTCTTTTCTTCCTTTATTTTTTTTGAAGTGCAGATTCATCCGCCCCAAATTATCAGAAAGGACGTATCTATATCTACATGGATAAGTACATACATACAAGTGTACACTGACAATTGCGCATTTTGTTAGGTAAATTTTTGTATAATTTTAAATAACACGACTTAATTGGGAAATTTTCTCTGCCACTTTCGAAATTGTATTACTTACATTAGAGATCACAAGGGAGTAACTAGCTTAGTAATCAGTTTATCACATTAAAATGTATTTTTAATGTATGCTAATTTCAACAGGCTCATAGGACAGTGTGCTAATTTAGTGGTCTGCAGTATTGGGAAGAATCTGGATTGGGAACGACTTGTATATATCTCTGCGGCAAGGCACCAGATTATTGGCTGTGTGTTTCTACATTTAGAAAATAGCAGCTAATACTTAGCTTCTGCACAAAAAATGTTATTTAGACTAAGGGAGTTGAGTATACCCATGTTAATTACAACATTATTATTCACCTTCAGTCTTAAAAAAAACTCAAGAAAAAACTTTCTAGAACATGATGGACTCCGTGTGAAGATTTAAACATTTTCTTTTAGCAGTATCTGGAATAGCAGATATGTTCTTAATTAAAATCTCAGGATACTAAGCTTATGAGCAATTAAAGTTATCTAAAACCCATTTATTATTGAGAGCTGGTGTTGGGAGGGGCCTAAAGATAAATCCTTTCTTCTTCTTCTTCTTCTTCTTTTTTTTCCCCACGTACAGGAAACCACTGGAGAAAGTTAACCTTCGTAAAGAGACAAGTGGATGATGAGCAACTAAGCCAAAACCAAAAGGTCGATTTTCCAGGGCCCCTCCTTTGTCCTATCATGTATCTCCGTATTTAGATAAGTGGTAAAATAATCAGGGAGACACCAAGCCCTGACCTTCAAATATTAATCAATCTACTAACAATGAAGAGTTATTATTCCATGACACCTTTGAGCAATAGGAGCTATGATCACTGCAAAAGAATTAGCAGCACTTTCCAAAAGGGAGAGGTCCATTTTAGATTCCAAGATCCCGTTTCAAGGGCAGAGCGTTGGCAGAGCACGGCGTTGTGAGGTCGCGGGGACCTGGAACCGACCAAGGGAGGAATTTCTACAGTTTTCACTCCAGGGCACCTCTCGCGGCGCTCCGGGGCAGGGGCGCGGCCGGCGGCAAGGCTCGGGGAGCGCAGGGCGCTTCCCGGACCCCGGCACCGCTCGGGTCGACCCTGGCACCGCTCGGGTCCACTCCGGTCCACTCCGGTCCGCTCCGGTCCGCTCCCTGCCCCGCCGCCACTCGTCGCCGCGCTCCCCATCCGGGAGCCAGGCGCCTCCCTGGGGACGGGCTCCAGCCGCGGATCGCGTGGGCCTGAGGCGTGAGGTCGAGGATCGCGGGTGCCGGGAAGGGGCGGCGTACCTCCGACTCGGGTGTGGTTCCCGCCGGGGTCGTCGCCGCGGGGGTCGTCCCCCCGGGAGTGGTCCCCATGGACATCCTCAGGATCTCGCCCCGGAGTTGCGGCCCTTCGTCGCCTAGGCAACCGAGGCGGGGCCGCAGGCGCGAGTCTGGGGAGCGAATCCCTCCGCGAGGAGACTTCCGGGTCGGAACTTGGGCCGCTCAGGGGCGGGGCCGAGGCCTCTGCAGGGCTCCTCTGCCGGGAAAGACCCCCCTCAGGAGCGCTTTGAATCATCTGGTAGAGACAGACTTGTTCCTTTTAGTAAGAATGAAAGCAAGAAGGGGGAAAAAAGGCAATTTAAATTACAGCAATTTAAATGAGTTAGTATGTGGAGAGGTGTCTAATGCTAGCATAGCAAGTTCTCAATGAATATTAAAGTGAGATATATTTTTGGAACTTGATCATTGATTTTGGATATTAAGGAGTTATTGTAATTTTAAGGCTATATGATGTTATTAAGAAAAAAAAAGAAGGTTGGGGCTCCTGGGTGGCTCAGTCCAGAAGTGTCTGCCTTTGGCTCAGATCATGAGCCCAGGATCATGGGATGAAGCCCCGAATGGGGCTAGCTGCTCCGGAGGGAATCCCGCTTCTCCCTCACTCCCCCTGCTTGTGTTCTCTCTCTCTCTCGCTGGCTCTCTCTGTCAAATAAGTAAGTAAAATCTTAAAAAAAAAAAAAAAGAGAAAAGAAAAAAAAGGAGGCTCCTATTAGTGATGCATACTGACAGATTTAGGGATGATGAAGTGATACAATATTTACATTTACTCCAAAATAGTGAGGGGAGGGGTTTGGATCATTGAGTGGAGTTATGGTAGGTCAATCAAGATTGAGTATATGGAGGAGGCGGGGTCATTACACTATATTTTAGATATGTTTGAGATTTTCCGTAATAAAGCATTTACAAATAATATATCTAGTGGCTCTATTAGTATTCTTCTCTGATGACAACACCCGCTTTGAAAATTCACTTTGAATTTACCTGCATGGGGGTTGCTATGCAGAAAGTTTACTGTAAAAATCAGACATTACATAAATGTTTTGGTTTCCCCATCTGTAAAAGGAGATGGTAACAGGGCCTTCCTCAAAGCATTGAGGATTTAACATGCTAATACATGAGGATTTTACATGTGAGGATTTACCATGTTAATATATGAAAATGTTTAGAACAGTGTCTGGCACCTATAAGTGTTAGATGTTATTAGGATTCGTATTAATTTGTGTTATGCTTCTTGTGACCTTAATCCACCCAGTACACAGCAGCCAGGATAATATTTCATCATGGACCTCTTATATTTGCCCCCTCCATATACTCAATGCCTTTCAGGTCAAATTGAGCACTGTAGCTTTACATAGCCTCATGATAATTGTGCCCAATTGCCTCACAGTTCAATTATGCAGACAATTCATACTGTCAACTTTTGTTCATGAATTCTCCCATTTTGTGTATGTTTGGTCAATCTTTCTAGTGAATTGTAGGGTCCTTTCCTTGATATCTTCATTCTTAAAGAAACTGGTTTAGCTCCTGACACAGAGTAGTCATTCAACAATGTGCTTATGACTTCCAACCCCATTCAAAGAGAACTACATTAGAACTTCCTCAATTAGTGAAAATATAGTCAATTTATAGTGACTGCCAGAGTTAATATAAGAGCTACCACCTCACAAACTCATTACAATACTTAATTATTTGATTGTTTCCTTCTGATAGCTACTTCAAAGAAACTGAAAATAACAAGTCACCTTCTGCTAGGTGACAGCTCTCCACGTTCTTTAAATCTAGCATTTGATAAAGTGCTAAAGCATTGATCTCTCCAAACTGCCATTCTAGTTACCTCAAAGGTCTGATTTATTTCTCTGGCCTTTAATTGTACTGCTATTTCTTTGATAGTTTTTAGGTTTTCTGTGCCCCTTTTTGGGACTAGATGGATACTCCATTAAAGATGGAATCAATTTTCACAGTGATGGGAGTGTTTCCTCAGAAAGGGGAGAATTGTTTTGTAGGAATTCCAGTTTTACTGTATTTAATGGTGTAATTTATTGGAGAAGTCATTTTCGAGGAGGTAATTTCATTTTATGGGACACAAAATTTTTTGCCCAGTAAGGAGTGGTGTTGAAAGCCCATTAGCCTGAAGGTTACTTTTAATTTGCACAAGTTGAAGCTGATTTTAGCCTCCCACTTCTTTTGTAGGGAGGTGCCAACAAGGAAGACAAATCTCAGTAGGTGATGTGCTTTCTTACATGGAAAGGTCAGTTAAGTCTTCCTTCTCAGGTCTCTTTTGAAGATAAAGGCTTCAAACCAAAGCCTGTAAAATTCCATTTTTTATCTTATTGTTGTAGGATGGAAGAGAAAGGGAAACATATGGGTCTTGTAGTTTACAATTATTGTTTGAAAAGACCTTTGACTTTTACCACATCACAGTGAAATATGGGATAGCTCGATACTGTTATTTTGACCATTCGGATTGGCCCCTGTTCTCATGAAAGTATTCTCATCCATGTACCTGTAAACCTGTGCTTTTTATAAATAGAATCAGATTTTCTGGAAGAGAGACATTTTCACAATTTTGCTAATTCAAGTATTGGATGTTTAAAATAAACCCTATTTTTAAATACCTGAGAAACATTTAGGAAACGTCTAGACATTGCTATGATGGGTGTTGATGGCCTAGTGTGGCAATATATGGCAATGAGCTCCAATAGCAAGATGTCAGCTGACTTTTTAGGGTAAGGAAACGTTTCATGGTACCTGTGTTAATGGCTCCTTTTAAGTATGAATGAAGTTCTTTAACAACAAATGAAACAATGTCACTAATGTGATTAATGATATACTAGTAGTTCAAACAATGTGATTCCTGAGGTCTTCAATCTTTTAACACTCCTGATGATCTTAAGTGATCAAGCTGGAAAAATTTCAATTTGGCCTTTAAGCAGTTCTGAGACACCACAACATTCTGCAGATGGAATTCAGACAACACATATCTGCCTCGAAATCCATTAAAATTGTTAGATGTGGAACAAAAAATATATAAAAAGAGTTAATTTGTGAGTAATTGCCCTCATTCTCTGCTCTGTATTTAATTTTAGCCAAGAAAGTAGTCCAATAGATAATCAATTTTGAAATCTATTCCATTTTCTTAACCTTTACCTAATCCTCAAATCTGGCCTTCTTATTTCAATCAAGTACCTTAACCAGTTCAAGTCCTATGTGAGAACATTTTAAAGCATTTTAAAGCATTTTAAAACATTTTAAAGTAAAATATGTTTAGGAGACGGCATAGTAAACCTATTGCAGTAGTTTTAAGTACTTCTAAGACTGACTAACTATGGGAACTGGTAATGATTTTCAACAAACAGTTGGTACAATTTTGACATTGTTCATTATGTGCAACTTGTCTTCAAAACTCTATACTCTCTATTGTGGGTTTTTCTGTTATTCTCTTTCCAGTGATTCCTTTCCCAGTAGGTCCTTTTTGTTCTTCAAATGGAATAAGTTTCTTTCCTTAATCAGCAAATACTCTCTTTTCCTAATCCAGACACCTCTTTAAGATAGCTTTATAACTTATACTTTTTCTTCCTGATCAATTTGTTGAAAAAGTGAGATCTTACTCCTCATCTCCCTTTAAAGCACTCCATGCCCTTACTTCCTTTGCTCTACCCAAGCTGTCCCTCATCGAGAGCTGCCACTAGGCTCTGTCTTCGCTGGTGTGTGGACATTCTGTTCCCTTTCATATCCACTCTTTTCCTTCTCCACTCATCCTTGTGACCGGGATGGTTGACCTTTACGGACTCCAACAGTTAGATTTACTACATTCCTTGAACTCTGACTTGTGGTTCATTTTGGCCAATGGAAACACCAGCAGGGATTTGGAGGCGGGGCAGAGTGAGGTGAGGGTCATTTCTTCTCCCTTGTTTCCTCCCTGCAGGATAGTAGGTTGGAAATACCAGGTTCCTACACCGAAGGCTTTCAAGGCCACAGCCCATCCCTTAGCTTCTCCAGAGCCCAGCTGTCTCTGGGTTTTGGTAACTGTGTCCCCTTTTCCCTTCCAGGCCGAGAAGTGGTAATGCCTCCCTCCTGCTGCTAACCCTAGGATGGTTCCCCATCCCTTGCTGCTTTCCCTCATGTCTGCCCACATGTTTATAAATAGCTCCTTTACTAAATTTTTCTCATTCCCACCTTTTGCCATCTGTTTCCCGCTGGTACCTTGACTGGTATCAGCAAAAATTAACTCCAGAATATTTAGCACAAAAGACTAAGCCTGGCTTGCTCAACACCATTGTTGTCTACCGTTTAGCTGTTTTGCAATGAACAATATTGTCTATAAGAAATCTTAAACAATTATTTAGGTAGGACTGCATCTCACCCTCACCCATTCTCTACCTAGAAGAGCCACACCCAAGTTCCACTACCCTCAGAATTGATGGCAGGCAGGGGAGTATTGTAAATTCCCATGGGACTTGTGTCATCTATGTCCTAAGCAGCTGTCTGTCTCAGACAGCGCATATAAACTCCTGGTTCTCCAAATTCTAACCTTTGGATGCCGAGCAGCCTATATAGTTCCCCTGTTGACAATTCTTTAAAATTTGTCTTATAAAAACACAAAATAGCAGATCATCTGGGCCTCAGCCCAGGCCCTGCTCTCCCCATGAATGATGGGAAGTGTTGGGGGAGCAGCAGTGCCTTCTTTTCATGCTGATCCTGGCCCTGAAGGTTTGACCTTTCCCAATAAAACCTCCCATGCCATGTGGTCTGGGATTCATCTGGAAACCAGGAACGCCACAACAGCAAGGGGAGTGGCTTGTGAGAATGCATGTGGTTCCCAGCTTCACTCGTCCCAACACATTTAGATTTATAATTGTATTTGCACACAAGTCCTGCTAATTATTTTAATTTACAAATTATTCTTTATTGTATTATTTATGTTAATAGTTTCATCATTCCTTTTATGCTTCAGTGAACTATTTTGGAATCATCCATCCATATTTGCTGACTGGTAATTTAATGTCAAAAAACAAGTTAAACCTAGGCAATGGCATATATATTAAGTAAAATGCTTCAGCTGACAAAAACTGCACCCTGTTTCCAAAATGTTAGCCAAAGCAGCCTGACCTAAATTCTTAAAGTGCAAGCAGAATCTTTAAACACACAATTTGTGTTATTCATAAAGAATTTTTGTAAAAATCAAAATCCATCCCATATTTTACGTTTGTGAAATATGTAGGATCAAAATAGTTACATTGATTTTCTCTCCTTTTAAAACTGCCTAAAAGTGACTGGGTGCCACTTCATTAATGGCAGGGAATCTATTACTCTTTCAATGTGTTTTTGAGAACGCTTATCCTGGGGGATTCTGGGAAGTGCCTGACTGGGCGGGTGAGTGTTGCCTCCTTCTCTGCACTGCCTCCCACCCCATCCTACTTTTAAATATAGCAAGTCTAATTTTACCTGTTTTACATAATAGCTTTCTTATAAATTTTGTTAGAAGGAAGGATTGTGAGCTTGAAAAAATTTGAAAGCCTCTAGATAATCTCTAAGGAAACTTCATCTATGAAAATGCTATTACAACATAATTTCCCAAAGCATTCATTGTCTAAAATGCTCACTTTGGCAAATAGACAATATTACTGTTATTAAACACTTCTGGTATATATGCTTGCTTATGATTCTAAGAAAGTAAAATAACATACATTATATTATTTAATCACCTGAATCCACTGTTACAGTATTCCACATGGCATTGTTTTTGATCAAGGAAATTATTTCACAGCAAAAGAAGCATGGCAATGGGCCCACATTCATTGGTCTTAACAATGTTTCCCCTCATCCTGAAGTGAAGCATGTGATGGAACAGTGGCATGGCCTCTTGAAGGCTCAGTCACTCGGTTTGAAGATACCAGCGAGGTGTCAGTACCTGGCAGGGCTAAGGCAAGTTTCTCCAAAAGGCTGTATAGGCTCTGAATGAGCATCCAGTATATGGTGTTACTTCTTCCATGGCTAGGATTCATGGGTCCAGGAATCAAAGAGTGGAAGTGGTAGTGACAACATTCACTATTACTACCCTAGTAAGCCACCAGCAAAAATTTTTCTTCCTGTTCCCATCAACTTCTGCTCTGCTGGCCTAGAGGAATTAGTTCCAAAGGGAGGAATGTTCTACCAGGAGATGTAACAATGATCCCATTGAAATGGAAATTAAAACTGCCACCTGACCACTTTGGGCTTCTCCTGTGCCTAAAAGTTAAGGTGTTGGCTAGGGTGACTAATCCTTAACACCAAGGGGAAATTGGGCTTGTACTTTATAATGATGGTAAAAAAGAGTATATTAGGTATACAGGAGACCCCTAAGTCCTCTCTTAATATTACAATGGCCTGAGATTAAGGTCAATGGAAAACTACAACAACCCTAACCAGGCAGGACTAGTAATGGTCCAGGCTCTTCAGGAGTGAAAAAGTTTCAGGTCATCCCACAAGGTAAAGAACCATGACCCAGCTAAGTTACTTGCTGAAGGCAAAGGGAATACAAAATGAGTTAGTGGAAGAAGGTAGTTATAAATGCTAGCTATGACCAAGGATCAGTTAGAGAAACAAAGACTGTGATTGTCATGAGTATTTTCTCCTTATTTTGTTATATGTTTGTGTATGTGTGATTTTGCTTTCCTCCCTTCCTCTCTTATGTAACATAAGATGTGTTGACTTCATTTCATAGTATTTAAGTATTATTAATTTACATCATGGTATTCAAGTCATAGGAAATCAAGGAGAAGACTAAATATCACTCCAGGACTTTACCTTCTTTTATGGAGAAAGGGTTGGTGCATTTTCAGTCATACATAGGATAGTTGTATCATGTTAAACAGAATTATGACCATGTTATTTTCTTTATTTGGAGATTAAGTATGGTTTAAGGAAATGCATACACGTGCCAAGCTGACAAGGTATAGAGTTTTGATGGCTAATTTTTATATTTGTTTTTATGTATTTATATATTTATTTGAGAGAGAGGGAGAGAGAGTGAACATGAGTGGGGGTGGGGGTGGGGAGGAGCAGAGCGAGCGGGAGAGAGATTCATCTCACAGCCCTGAGATCATTACTTGATCTGAAACCAAGAGTTGGTCACTTAACCGAATGAGCCACCCAGGCACCCCAGGCTAATTTTATGTGACAGGTTGATGAAGCCACAGGGTACCCAGATATTCGGCTGAACATTATTTCTGAGTGTGACTGTGAGGTTGTTTCTGAATAGGATTAACGTTTCAAGCAGTAGACAGAAACAGAACTATATTGTCATCCCTAATGTGGGGGGCATCATCCAATCCCAGGAGGGCCTGACCAGAACAAAAAAGGTGGAAGAAAAAAGAATTTGCTTTTGAGCTGAAACAGTCTTCTTTTGCCCTTGGACTCAGAGTAGGAGTTACACCATTGGTTTCCCTGGTTGTTAGGTCTTTGGACTTGGACTCCACCATGGCTCTCCTAGGCCTTCAGCGGGCGGATGGAAGATCACGGACATCTTGCCTCCATAGTCACGCGAGCCGATTCCGTATAATAAATCTCTCTGTCTCTCTGTACGTATACATATCCCATCAGTCCTGTTTCTCTGGAGAACCCTAATACAATGGTATTATTTTGTTTTACAGATGAGGACACAGAAGCTCAGAGAGCCAACTGACCTAATGTCTGTGATGAAGAATATAGCAGGCAGGCCCAAGTATGAACTAGTTCCTGTGGTTGCACGGCCCACTCGCTCTGCTCTGCTGTGTCCCACTACCTCAGCTGTGCTATATACTTAAGAGCCTGGGTGGACGGAGGAGGTTTGTCACTGGCAACGTTCCACCTCACCCTCCACATTCTTCTCTCATCCCTGCCCCACTTCCCCAGTGCCTTCACAATAATTGCTAATGCATTTAGTGTTTTACTCTTGGCAGGTTACTTACCAAGTATACAGTCATAACTAAAGTGTGAGGTGATAGGACTTAGCACCTACTAAGGAATATTTGTATTTTACTAGGAAACTCCTTAAGTTGGAACATTCTTTTGTAACTCCAAATGCATGAGGTTTTAGTAAAGGATTGCCAAATTGTGGAGTTTATATTTTGGACACAGAAGGTCTCTTCTGGTGTCTTCTTAGACCTCACCTAGAGACAGCTTAATTCCATTAACTAGAGTCATAAGATGCTGTGATTTCTTCTATCCTCCACAGCATCTATTGCAGTGCTCTAGTAAGCATCCAGTTAATAGGTAGAGCAGGATGATGAAAATGTAAACAAACCAATAGAAACTACTTGTAGCTATGGTGATACTTGATTCTCTACAATAAATTGTATAATTTTAAACATTATTTTTCTGTTTCATCAAAAGGTTCAAGTGTGTCTTTTAAGATGGAATGCACTTTTGTGTGCCTTTATGCTGGGTTAAGCATTTACACTACAGGAATTCATGATATCATTATGCAGCTTTCCGAGGAGTACACTAAGGTATCACAGAATTTTCTGTCATTTTCTATTTTATTTTATAATAGGAGTCATTAACTTTTTTTGAAAGAACTGATTGTCTATATGTGCTGGAAAGCTAGTTCTGAAAGATTACAACTCAATGTCATAGCTATTTGTGACTATTGGTTAACTTCCATCTTGTTAACTGTGATAATAGTTCCACATGCCCATTATGGTCCCACCTCATGGCCACGAGTATCCCTGGTAGACATAGCTTGAGTACAGGGTGGTACAGTAAATCCTGTCAAGTGAGACTTTTGATTGGCTAGTAACTTTAGGAAAAATGACTTTTTTTCGTGTAACATCAATTGTTCTTCTTAGAAAATCATTAAATATTTCCTTATGCTAAGTCATCTAAACTGAGAATATTTGCCTAGAAAAAGGAGAATATAAGATTGGAAAATAAGAGAAGAGAAGGTGGATGGTAGAACAAAAGTCATCTTCAGACTTTGGAGAGAGAAAATGAAGTCGAATTAAAAAACAAAACAAAACAGAACAAAAAAACACCTTATCTGAAACCACCACAACGCAGAACTGCACTCCTGTCTTTAGGAGTAAGCTCTAAAAGAGATTTGGCCAGAGTCTTCTGATAGGTTCTGCTTTCTCTGGAATTACCTCCCCTTGGTAGAAGTGTTGCTAGGACAATCCCCTCTTTGGGACCTAGATCTTCTAAGCAAATGAGACAGTTTTGTTGTGTTTTTTTTTTTTCTTTCTAACGTTAAACTCTCTCTCGAAGTAGTTAACACCGTGGGCATAGATACTAAGTTGACTGATGCAGGTTTGTTAAAGTGCAGCAACTCAAAAAAGTATTAGAAATATGTTTGAAATGTAGATTTTGAAAGGGCTAGTGGGCTGCTCTTGTCTAGGCAACCCACCCCTGGATGCCTAGCTATTGTCCATGTGACAGCCTTCTCACTGTCCATGTGACAGCTTGACCACACTCAAGACGAGCTGGACTATTCCCTGGATTTCATGAATGGTAGAGCAGTAGTCTTAAGTCCAGATTCCAAGAAACCCTAAAACAACAGGGCAGAACATGCTTCTAGTTTCTTATTGTTGTTGTGTCCTCTGGAATCCATTGGCAGAATTACTGTTCTCTCTGGACTGGACAGAAAATGTCCTGTTTTTCCATATGCTGCTGGAAAAATTCTATCTACTCCTCTCCAACATCAGGTGTTAGGCTCTTTCTAAAGTGGTAAACCACTATAAACTTTAACTTTCCTCTTTGCCCAGGGAGACTTCTCTGTCTTCCCTACTAAAACCTAGATGGGGGTGCCCATGAAGTTGTATCCATTCATGGGAAGACAAACACAGTGCTAGAGTCCTGCTTCTAACTAACCACCTCCAATAATACTGCTTAATTATATGATTATACTGAGTTGTAAGAACTGAAAATGGAGTAAAAGGAATTTTCTCCATAATTTAAGGCAGTTTAAAACTGCTGATAATATAGCCTGAAGCATTTTCTTACCATTCATTCATCCATTTGTTCAACAAATGTTTGTTTACTACAGACTAGGGGCAGGCACTATTGTGAGCTTTTAGTGAACAAAAGCCCTCTTTCCTCTCAAATTCCACTCTAGTGAGTTAATAAACCTAGATTCTATTTCATATATAAGAACCCACTAATTAATATTTTGGAAGGCTTTTTTGCCTGTGTGAGTCTGAGAAGTTAAGATCTTCAAAGAGCATGAGATAGATGATGTTTCTTGAACTGGAAATCATATCCTACTGGTTGATGGTTAATGGTTTGTTAGAAAGTGGTAAGTGCTATGAGAAAAAAATAGAGCAGAGTGAAGGGGATCTGAAGGGTGGGTTTGGAAGAATTTGGGCATGTTACATTTTTAAGTAGGATGGTCAGGATAGGCGGCACAGAAAAGATGATGCCTGAGCAAAGGTTTTCATCACCGTTATCATAACTAGTGTTCCGGCTAACTGCTTTCTGCACATTATCTTATTTAAATCTCACCACGGATGTGGTCACTGAAGCTTGAAGGAGTTAATTATTTACTCTGGATTACACAGCTATTTAGTAAAGGTGATAGAATTTAAACTCAGGACTATCTGATTAAAAGCCCAAGTGACATGACACTGTTGTGTCTCAAGGCAGTGGTTCACAAACTGTGTTTGGAGGTTGCACCGAAATTTGATGTGACATTAGTTTTTCAAAACATCTATTATTAGCCATATCTTTAAAACGTGTATTCATGATACTATAATCCACATGTTAACATAGTGGAGGATTCTTGACCTCCGAAAACTGGGTTAGGAACTTTTTGAATGCCTGCATGCATACTTTTTTCGACCTCTGTGCATACATTTGAATGCTGTATAAATGTTTCATTGGTTACATATGTTTAAATTTTGCATGATTTTTTAAAAAATCAGGTCTTGGCATGTCTGTTCAACATAAAACTATGAAATACCTCATGTGTAGCACAGGGTAGGATCAGAAATGTCTGCTGGGTATGTGTTCTCATCATTATGGAATTGTTGACAATTCATTAACAAGGGAAACCATAACATGCTTATATAATGTGATATGAAAGGTAATTTAGTACTGTTTGTTAGGTTTAGATGCTTTTTGCCTGACTTATATTTGAGAAAAGCTGAGATATAATTAGTGACTAAACCTTGATTTTATCTTTAGTTTTGAATTACTTAATTGAAGAATATCTTAAGAATCTTGAGACTATGGGAAAGCTTGGTTTTTGTTTGCTTGCTTTTAAAACTTATCATTTAAAATTACTTATGTAGATCAAGGTTTTGTTTTTGTTTTAACACTATGTTATCAGATTAGAATATTGGAATAAATTCAATAGTGAGACTGACATGGCTAGAATAGTCTCATTATGCTAATTTTTATAGTTATAAACAAGTATATGTTATAATCAGCAAATAAATGTTTATAGTTATAATAATCATATGTTAAAATAGACTATAGGCAGTATATTTATATAAACAATATAACACTTTCATCTATTTATGTTTTGAAGCATAATTTTAAAAATATCAAAGGGTCGGGCATACATAGGTTGAAATCCATTGATGCAAACATGGAAATGATTCTGAAATGACAACTACCTAAGGAATTAGGAAATAGCATAGATTGTGCCCATACTTGCCCACATGAAACTAGGAAATATTGCTCCTTTTGTGAATATAAAATAGTTCAATGATCAAAACAGGTTTTTTCTCTCACCTATTTTAATCTATATAATTATACCATTAAGGAAATAGAATAGTGTAAAAACCTTCATAATTTCATTATTCAATCATTGACTTAGGTAATGGAACTTGAAGGGACATTATTGTTGGGATGTTGGGGGCAAGATAATTCACTTGAATTTAAGACTGCCACTGCTATGTCAACAGACCCTTATAATTTTACCTCATCACCCCTCAACTCACTTACAGACTTAAACCTAAAGTTCACCTTCTTATCCAGGTAGAATGTACACTATTTATTGCTCGTCCTAACATGAGACGTAGGCATTAATAATGTCATTTCCATAATTATTACTTTGGTCACTAGAGTGAATTGTCTCCAGTGGCTGGTTAATAAGTTGAAAATGGTTTCCTTTATATGGAAACCATATTTTAATGTGGAAAAATCAAGACATACAATATAAACCCAAAACTTATTTTGTTTTGAACTAGTGGAATTATTTAAATGGAGGTGAAATAGTAAGAGAGAGAAAAATGTACCCACCACCTCTAGGAGAAAACTAGACAAGGGTGTATATAGGCACATCTTAAAAGAAGAAATATTAATGAAAAGAAACACATGAAAGCTGTTCAACCTCACTAAGGATGAAAGAACTACCAGTTACAGAAAGCGTAGCATGTCTTGCTTATCAAGATTCACAAATGTGTGGATCAGTGCACATTCTCAGGCACAGTGGTCCTCCTTTACCTATGGTTTCATTTCCTGTGGTTTCATTTATCCTCCAACAACCCTGGTCCGGAAGCAAGTGATCTTCCTTCTGACATATCATCAAAAGGTCATTAGTAGCTTGATGTTATGTCACTCATAATGCCTGCATCCTTCACTTTACTTCATCTTATCACACAGACATTTTATCATCTCACATTGTCCCAAGAAGGGTGAGTACAGTATATAGTTATTTTGAGAGAGAGAGAGAAACCACTTAAAATAACTTTTATTACAGTATATTATTATAATTGTTCTATTTCATTATAATTATTGTTAACCTCTTACTGATCCTAATTTATAAGTTAAATTTTATTATAGGTATGCATGTACCAGGAAAATGTAGTATATATAGGGTTTGATATTATCCTTGGTTTCAGGCATCCACCGGAGGTCTTGGGACATATCCTTCATGGATAAGGGGGGAAATACAGTACTTTTTATGGACATGTGAGTTAGTGCAGTTTCTGGAAGTTCATATGACAATATACATAAAAATATAAACGTTTGCACACTCCTTGGCTTGTGAATTACATTTCTATAAATGTATTCTAAGGACATAAATATAAATGTCTACAAATCCCATCTGTATTTTTTGATATAACATTGTTTATAATCTGGGGGTGGAGGGGAGAAAAAATATAATGTCTAATAAGGAGGAAAAGATAAAATAAATCTAATTAAATACAAGACATGAGATTTTATATAGTTGTGAAGTATCATTTTTCAGAAATCATTCATGATAAATTAAAAGAGTATAGTACAAAGAAATACAGCATAATAATCATGTGTAATCTATACACATTTAGTGCAAGAACTGGAGAAATGCTCATTAAAATATTTAGTTTCTTTTGGTGATTTCTTTTTTTTTTTTTTTGCTTATTTGTACTTTGTAAATTTTCTATAGTAAATAAGCAATATCATTTTCCATTTTTAATGGAAAATTTCAAACTTACACAAGAGTAGAGAGAATAGTAAAATGAACCTACATGTATCTAGTTATTCCACTCCACCAGCTATCAACAGAAGTCCCTTTAAAACAAATTTTTAAAAGTTTAATTACCCACAAACCATTGTGTTCAAACTCCCTGGAGCTATATGATCATATTAATTAGGATTCTTCATAAAGAATTTCTCATATCTTCCCTTGAAAAATAACTTGTTTCCACAGCCCAAATCCTGTTTCCAAAACATTGGCTTAGTCACTAAATTTTTTTATAAAGGAAAACTAAAAGCATTTCAATGTTGTTAACAAAAATAGTACATCAATAATATGATTTCTTACTTTTTTTTATCAAAGTAAAAAAAAAAAAACACATCTCTGTTTTCTGGCAGTTAGTCATTGCTACTTTGAATATATATAAAAAAGAACCTGTGAACAATGAGATCCAAAAGGTGATGTGTACTCTTCGCCATGCCTTTCTTTCTCTAGGTTAGGGATGAGGCAAAATTTGGTAAAGCACATTTAAGTCAAAGGATCTCTATATTCTGTAATCAGTTTTAGGCGCTCTTTCATTCTTGAATTCAGAAACTGAAATACAGAACATGCTGTGCAGGCAGATGTTTACCAGGGTTTTCTAGGAGAAGTGAAGACCCATGTTTGCTCCAAAGGATTATGTGCTTACATGCGAAAAAAGGACTCCCGCAAGTTAAATGGTTTCCCCACTGAAGAGTAAAAGACACAAAGAGGCGCATCAACCACCATCCAGTATGTTTACAACTAAAAACCTTTCTCCAGACCCTTGAGTTTGTACCAAGCCTTAAAGACAACTTTTCACACTGTGTGTTAGTAGGAGTGTGTGCATTTTGATAGACTAACCCCTTAGTCTTAATTGTGCGAACTTAATTGTGCACTATTTTTTTTTTAAATCCTGGATAATTTACTTTTGGATAGTGGAAAATTGTTTCCTTTTTTTTTCCCCATAAGGCCCAATACTGTGATTCCAATGCACTCAGTATAACTGAACCATAAAAATAATAAATGTGTGACAACATGAGTATAAACATAATAAATGTCATGTTTTCACATGGCAAATTGTCAATATCTATTGACATTTGTTCTTATGGCATCTATTAAGGCCACACCATATTTATTAACTCTGGTTTGATTACACCACTCCATTAACTTGGTAATTTCATTATAGTTTAAAAGGGATTTTAGCTGCTGAACTTAGTTTAAATTTTATGCGTAAGCCCAGAAGTCCTTGGGCAGTGAACACATTTCATATATATAAAATAAATAATTAATGAATAGAAGCTATTTTGGAGAACAGAAAACAACAGAATGAGGATCAGATAACTTTTTAACGACACAAACTGAGAAATTGCTCACAAAGATTATAGTCATAACCTGAGCCAGGTATATTCATTCATATGCTTGTTAGTAAAATACTTTGGAGTGGAAATACGACACAAACTGAGAAATTGCTCACAGAGATTATAGTCATAACCTGGGCCAGGTATATTCATTCATATGCTTGTTAGTAAAATACTTTGGAGTGGAAATACCCATGTCAGAGGGAAACATTACTTCAGAAAATAGATACTAAGCCCACACGGACAGTGTGAACAATAAAGCCAGATGCTTGTATGGGACGAGAGTCTGAGTGAGTTTGTTTGCATATGAGCTAATTTTAAACATGATGTTGCAGAAATTGATGAAAAAAAGAAATCTTCTCCTTCCTATAAATCCCACAAAAATTGCCAAAACTGACTAAAAGCCTCTTTAGCCTGTAGTCAGTATTACCAGTAAAATATAGACTCTTAGTTTGTTAATTTCGGTAACATCCACTGACAAGTTACGGACGATACCTAGGCTTGACCCTTCAGTCCTCAGCCCACTAATTGGCTTAATTTATTATCCTTTCTAAAGGCACTTAGAACATCAAAAAAATATTTTTAAAGCCTTGGAAACAAATGAGTAAACACATGCTCTACTTATCATTTTGTCAGGCTGAACAAAGCTCTTTGGATGTGCTCAACAGCTTTTGGATAAAGACAAACACAATCAGTTAAAAAAATGAACTTCATTGGGATCAGAAAGTTTTGGCAGAAGCTATTAATTTTTATGAGCATTAACTGACAAAAATCTATGTATTTGATGTAACCTATATATCTGTAAAACACTCCCTCCATGTTAACATCGTGAATGGAGAATCAGGCAATTCAGATAAAAATTGTAGCATATGGTAGAGTCTTTACAATGGTGGGAAGATAGGCCAAAAATTATGTTTGTAAATTTCTGAAATGATTTCCAGAAACGCATTACAGGCTAAGTGCTTTATACAGTATGTATTGTTAGCAGGTGTTATGAGCACTTTATTTCTTACACACAATGCTGACATTTTACTCCTTTATACTCTTTAAGGGAACAAGCAGCATAATTGGAATTCCTTTGAGAATGATTTGTTAGTTATTCTGGACCTTTATAGGGAGTAAATGGTAAATAAGAGCTGAGTTTTTGGACATTAGTATCTATTGGTTGAGCAGATTATACTGTAAATTTTAAAAAGGAAGGGCAATTTAGGCAATGATGCTAACAGCTGCACAGTTATTGTGTAATAGTGGCCCACCTGGGCTGAATTGTGAATTGCAAAACAAAGCTGAATGCTTTCAATTCCGTGATGTATTATGCTACAAGGGAAGCTCTCAGCTAAGCAAAATGCAGAGCTACTGTCAGACCATCCCTCTGCCAAATGACTACTGCACTGAAGAATGACTGCAGTGATATCACTTGGTGAGATCATCACAATCTCCTTCTCTTAATGCTTCCATCATTTCTGATCCCAACTTTGCATCTCGGTAATTTATTTTTGGTAATGAATTGTTTGATCCCCCTTCACTTTGGTAGAACTTATATTAATTTTTTTAAAACTTACTCAGCGCTCTGAAAATGAGAACACCAGAAGTTTTCTCCCACCTTTGTTACGAAGCATGTAATTGGTAAAAAATATCTAGGCAAGGAGTTACATGCTATGATTTATATATGTCAAGTGCAATTATTTTAAATATCAAGGAATGGTCTTCTAAGTGGATTAAACATAAACCCACTTGCACTCAAGAATCTGCTACCAAAAGTTGTGATTGATATGCTTTCCATACCTTAAGGAAGAAGAAAAAAATATTTTCTACATTTCCATCAGGACTCCAACTCTGCAGTCCTCCAATAGTCCTTTCTACTTCTTAGTGTTGAGGATAATGCATGCTTCTAGAAACATGAGTTCTAAGAAAAAGGAGTTGAGACATAGGGAAACCATGTGGTCTTGCTGTGAATCATCACAAATGAGAACCAAAGGAAAGCTGGGCCTTATATCAGTACTGTTTTCTTTCCAGGTTTTGCAAAATCCGCCTGTGTTTTACAAACACTTCAGGGAAAGGTTAGAGTTCTGCATTATTCCTTGATCTTTCCTATGACCCTGAGAAGTCACTTAAGCGTACAGATGTGCTTGAGATGTATTTTAAGCCACCTTTCAAAATGTATCAGTAGCAAAGAGTATTCATTTGGATGCTTTCTCTTCACAGGCACTCAGACGGAAGCATGGAAACTGCTATTATATTTTGATGCAGAGAATAATTCAAATTTTTAATAAAGCGAAATGGCTGCCTGGATAAATCTGTTAATCAGTTTTTCTCTTTGCTTGTTTTCTTTCAGTAATGTGGTTTCCATTAGACGTTTCAATTCTGTTTCATTGCTGGTAAGCATCTGTTTTAAAATACAGTTAAAAATTGGTACTCTTGGTCCAATTCCAAGGGGCAAAATCAGAAGGAATAAGTAATCCCACAGCCTTAAGAAGAACCTTCTAAACCATGAAAAAAAAGTACTAAGTACTAAACTTTGAATAAAAGAGCCATAAATGAGTCTGGAAGCCTCATTTACATTGTAATGTGCACACCAGCATGATGTCATTATCAATTAGTGTGAGTATTTTCTAACAGCCTTCTATTCTGAGTATGTAGTCATTTAGTTTATGGTTATGATTGCGGTGTGTGTGTGTGTGCTGGTATTAGAGAGCAAACACTACAGCGGCAATGTCCGCGGAAAGTAGTAATACAGAAAAAATTTATGCCAGCCATGAATCAGTCCTACTTCATTTAATGTTATTTATTGATATGAGGTAGATATAGTACCTCGAAAATCTATGCGCGTTGAGTAGAATAATAAAATCCAGCTGTAATATAATCTTTCTACTGTATGAGTTAAAGCAACAAATAAATATATATATATATTCTTTTTTGTCAGTCCCATCACAATGTAATCTTTTTTTTCTTTTGGATTTTGGAATGCCATAGGATTGTCAAGAATTCATATTTCATTCTTTGCGTTTTAATGACTCAGTCTGTCTGCTTTGATCGTGTTTCAAGAATCCCCGTGCACTGATTAGAGAAATGGTATCTTGGCGGTGCGGTGAGACTGTCCGCTTGAGTTGAAGGTTAGTTCTTTGTAACTCTAGGCTCTCTGGGAGAATCTAGGGGAACACAGGGAAGTTTGCATGGACATTGATGTCATGAGTGAAGCAATCTTGATGACATGCGGCGCTTCTTGAGCCTGCTTTCTTGGCTTTAGGTTACCTTTTAAAATCTAATTTAATTTGTTTCTACTTCTTTCTGTATGCTCTGAAATATTCTGTAGCTTCCCTAGCCTTAGTAGTAGTAGTAGTAGTAACATTTCCCACTTTTCTGTATTTCCACAAATTAACTCATCCCAATGACTAGGAAAAAAAATTAACTCATGATTTCAGAACATAAATACTTACAATGATTGAGACTCATACGTGAATGTTATCCAGATAGTTCATATTTTTGTGGTATTTCTCAGTGATATTCTTACATAATACTGTTGAAAAATATAAAAGAGTTTTCTGAAAAATGTGCACCTTGATTTTTTTTTATATACCTTAAAATGATGCCTGGTTTACCTGTGTAATTAAAAAAAAAAAGGTAAACAAAACAAAACAATAAGAAAACCCTGTTTCTGGACTTTGCTCTAAGCATTTTTACAGATAAGGCTGGTTTCCCTCTGGACAGCAGTTTCCATCCAGTATATATCCAGTCCTCAAGGCTCTCAGACTAAAGCTGTATCACTCTGAGCACGCTGCAGTTTGGTGATATGTGTAATGTTCTGTGTCTTTGTTAATCACACAATGGAAGGATTCAACTTACTGAATCATTTGCTTTATTACAACTCCAGAACAGCACTGTAACTGCCTCGTGGGAACTTCCGTGGAGGGAGTTATTCTGAGGCAGTCACTATGTAAATACATTCCTTCGATTCCTGTAAATGGCATCAAGATGTTCTGCTACCACTCAGTTAAAAAACAAATTACCCTTTTGATAAACTTTCCTGGTGGAAGTTTTTAATGCATTTAATAATTTCATGGTGTTAGATTGCTAAATTGCCAGGGTGGTAACTGAATGGGATAATGTATGTGAGAGCTTTGGTACAGTGTGTGGTAGGTGATGAACACTTGGTGCGTGCTAATATACAGCAGTGATGCTGCTTGTTGACCCTCTTCACGTCATATATTGAGATTCAAATGGACATCCACCTGAATTGTCATGTTTGAAAACTTGGATATGCCTTCCTTTATTTCCCATCACAGACCAATGTGTATTTTTAATCTTATCTTATTTTATGTATTTATTTGGGTTTTTTGTTGTTGTTTATTTTTGAGAGAGAGAGAGAGAGAGAGAGAGCATACACGCAGAAGAGTGATCCAGGACAGGGGCCAGAGGATCAGAGGGAGAGTGAGAGAGAGAACCTCAAGTAGGCTCCGCATGGAGCCCAATGTGGGACTCGACCCCACAAACTTAAGATCATGACCTGAACTGAAATCAACAGTCAGATGCACCCCTACTTTTTTTTTTTTTAAGTATGTGAAACACTTCCAGCTGACGCCATCCTCTCTCACCATTTCTGAGATGTTGCATCATCAGTTATCACTTCAGGCTGTCTTGCTCCACCACCCTCTTTCCTGCAACTTATGGACGCTCTCAGTCTCTCTCCAAGCCCTGTCCATAAAACAATCCCTTTCCTGATCCCACCTTCTCTTTATGCAATTGACTCTGGTTTTTTCATTCCTTCATAGCCAGACTTCTTAAAACAGCCATCTTCTTGATGTCACATAATTTGAAAAACAACGATTGGCATAATGGAATGAAGACAAAGTTATAGTAGTGTGTCCAGCATCTCCCGGGTCAGTTACAAATTGAGTGTCAATCAAAAAAAGAAGATGCTGCCTCTATCTAAGTCAGCCTTCTGGTATCTCCATTGTGACTATAAGAAAGAATTCTCATATACAGTGGGGAATGCCCAGAGAGGTACGGCATGCTTTCTATCTCCTAGCTGCCTATGAACTCATTGTGGAGATTATCACATAAAGAGAAATCACAGAATGAAAGAGAGGATATTGGTTGGGTGTGAGAGAGAGAGAGAGAGAGAGTGTGTGTGTGTGTGTGTGTGTGTGTAGGGGTACTGGTAGCAACACTGGAGCAGGGTCAAAAGTCTTGGTGGAATGTAGCAAGGTTGAGGAGAGATAGTTTCAGGTGGTGGAATGCTAAGTAATATGGTTAGTGATGGAAAAAGGAAGGTAAAATGTGTTTTGTAGACAGCAAGGAGCAATATGCCTAGGAAAGAACATTTTTATGGGAGAATAGTGCAAGTCAACGCAAAAATATTATTCAATGTTCACTTTATTCGACAAATATGTTCCTGGAAAGTGAGAGGACATAAGGATACTGTATCTGGCTCTTCTAGAAATAATGACAACTGGCCCTCTCATCAATGAATGAATGCTAAAGAATCAGATTCTCAGTTTTCAGTCTTACCCTAGTGTGACTGAGGCAATTGCATTAACTCCTTCAGGCCTGTAAGTGATCTATTATTTGCTATAGGCACCTGCCATTTAATGTGTTAATAATGAGTGCTGAGTGTTGTGGGCCTCTTGGATATTATTTTAATAAAGATTTGAATGCTATTCACGTCAACCTAATTTTTACTATTAACCACCTTAAAAAATCTCTGTGTTATGTGGTACACTGTGGTACAAATTTGGGGATAAGTTATACAAAATTTATAAAATGTTAGCAATCTCACAGACCCTGGGTCATTTTCACATTCCACAAAGTTCATTGATATGGATAGGACCCCCTTTTTATAAAGGAGTTCAATTAACCTTACTTCCTCAGGATGTAACTTACTCCTCAAAGCTATATAAGATTTTACATGGCTGAAAAAAAAATTTTTTTTCATGGCTGGAGATCCATTTAATAAATGACTTCTTCTGTGCACTAGATAGGACCCAGGAGACCTGAAATTGTTCATGTGGCTTCCAGTCATCTGCAGACTTCTTGTACTTATTTGTTGCTCTGTGACAATATTATATTGATACACTGTATGCCAGTTTGTCAGACTGGGTCATTCCGTGTAATGTTGCAAAATATTTCTGATTTTTTTCCCTTCTGAAAGACTGTGTTCCTCTAAATAGCTTCTGTGCAATACACATGCATTAGTAATTTTAAGAAGTGATGGGGTGAGCTAGAGCTCTGGGGCTAGAAGGTGCAGACAGGTTTTCTACTTTGTATGCAAACTGGTAGATGTCTGATGATGATAGAGTGTTATTACAGAAAACATGAAATCAGGCCTTAATTCAGTGACTTGATACTAGCTTTTCATCTAAAACATCATTGTCAAAGGAATTCTATGACACATTTATTCAACCCTGATCTTTGGAAAGCAATCAAAGTAGAGTTTTCCTTGGAGCCCAGATATGGACCCTCAACTCTATGGTCAAATAATCTTTGACAAAACAGGAAAAAATATCCAGTGGAAAAAAGACAGTCTCTTCAATAAATGGTGCTGGGAAAACTGGACAGCTATATGTAGAAGAATGAAACTTGACCATTCTCTTACACCGTACACAAAGATAAACTCGAAATGGATAAAAGACCTCAACGTGAGACAGGAATTTGACTTTGAACTCTTGAGCCAATTTGGAAAACAGTGTGTTAAGATGAGAATAACAAGATTCAACAACAAATACTCATCTTCTTCCTGATTTTCCTATTGGACATTCAAAATCATAAAGTTATTGGCAGGAAAACTGCCAGTACTATAAGTAACATATTTTAAAGATCTATGTAACGTAATATAACAGAATCAGCCAACAATTGATCAGAAAAATCCAAACTAGACAAAACAGTGTTCTATGCATGGAAGAGCACCAGCCATATTTCTTTGAACAGAATCTTATTTTTCCTGGTTGTGTTATTCCATGGACTAACTTATCTGGGGATTGAAATTGTCTAGCCATGATTCAGAATCCTTCTAATGAGGTTATAAAAGAAATATCTAATATCACCCAAAAGATGAATTTAGCTCCATATTTAAAGACTAAAACTGAAACTTCATATGAGCTTGCTCTGAAATCTTCCTCTGACAAGGCTTACGTGATTGTATGAGCTAGAAGGGAATTTAAAAATTACTCAGTTCACTGGGTCATTTGCAAGATGAGGAGCCTGAAACCCCGAGGATGGGTTTACTCATTACATTCTTACATTACTCCACTTCCTTCAAGTAGGTCACAGCTCTACCTGGTACCCCTCTGTCACTTGCTTGAGGGCATGGGGTTCTGAAAACTCTCTAAGATTCTACAGATCCATCATTTTGTTGTGCTTTGTACCATTTGACTTTTTGAGTGTTGTTCCTCTGAGTGAAGCATGTATCTCCATGAGGATGCCAACGACTTTAAACAATAATTGCATTTAGTCTTTTGAGGTTTGGATATATGGTGGGCATTCAGAGTGTAAGCTTTGCTGTTTGACAGACATGGATTCAAGTCCTGTCTCTGCCACCTACTTGGTGACTTTTGACAAGTTACTTAAACGAAGCTTCAGTTTTGTCATAAAGAAAATAGCTTTTGTTTATTATTATGAACATAATATGTAGTCAATAAATATTACTCTCATTATTATTCAGTAAATGCTTATTTATAACTTGAATCTAGGAAACATTTCTGAGGCTTCATTACTATGTCCAAAAATATTTCTTATTCCATATTATTTGAAAAAAAGTGTTAAAGATAGTATTTAGAGAAAAAATTTGCAGATGTGTTCAATTGTCCCATGCTGGTATTTCTAGACTTATAGACTTTACAATCTCATCTGCATGATGCAGAAAAAACAACCCAAAAGGTAACTTAATGACCAGCTGGTGAGTCAAAGGTAGGTGAGTGTTCAAGCAAGGTTTGATTCAGAAATTAATGAAGGATTAAATATAGAGGTTCCTCAAAAAATTAAAAATAGAACTACCGTATGATCCAGGAGTTCCCCTTTGCATATTTATCCACGGAAAATGGGAGCACTAACTCAAAGAATATATACACTCCTATATTCATCACAGCAACCTAAATGTCCAACTGTGAATGAACAGATAAAGAACATGTGGAACATATATACAATGGAATATTATTCAACCATAAAGAAGGAAACCTTGCCATTTGCAAAAATATGGATGGACTTTTAGAGCACTATGTAAAATGAAACAAGTCAGACAGAGAAAGGCAAAATAAATTAGCCACAAAGATGTAATGTGTATCATGGTGACTACAGGTAATAATACTGCATAATATATTTGATAGTAGATCTTAAAAGTTGTAGTCACAAGAAAAACAACTTTGCAACTATTTATGGTGATGAATGTTAATTAGATTTATTATAGTGATAATTTTGTAATATATACAAATATGGAATCATTATGTTGCACACCTAAAGCTAATATAATATTATATGTCAATTATACCTCAATAAAAAAATTTTAAAAAGAAATTAGATATTGTCAAAGATCCCATTTTCTTTCTGACTGTCCTCTCTACCTGCAAAGTCTATGCTTCATCCAAGAAAGGCTCAGCTTTGGGGAACTAAATGCTTCTTAACTCACATTAAGCAGTAAAAGAGAGAAGATCTCCTCTGGTAGCTCTCAGAGAAGAGGGTATAAACTTATTTTTTCCAGAAACTCTCAGCAAAGATCTTGTGTTTCATTGACCCTCAATGGGCTCTGGTCATTATGTCAGAGAGTAAATTTGCTAACTCATTTCAAGGAGTCTGGATCCATCTTTGGTGTTGAGGATAAGTCATCTTTCCATTACTAAACATGCTGTTTTGGGAGGAAAATATACTCAAAAGAAAATCAGCATAGGATTATTAAGAGAGAAAGACAATGGATAACGAGTAAACTAAAATGCTATATCTCCCCAAAGCTAGTGGTGTATCCCAAGTTTGAGATCAAATGTTAGATATAACCATAGTTCTTTATTTTATAGATCATCAAATTCTTTGCTTTTTCACAGATTAGTAATCGTTATAGACATAAGTATATCATCATGAAGGTATTTAAAGAATTACTTACTTCTATTCAAATTTTCTCAACCTCCTCCCAAAGCAGTGCCATATGGAAAGTTTTGTCTCATTGGACGGGAGGTCTAGATCAATTAAATTAAATACAGCACATTGCAGAATCTCTGGAGGGTGGTACTTAAAGGGTCGTATTTTGTGTTATGTAACCAAATTTTCTTCTTTAGAAAAAAGTATTATTAAGTAAGATAGAAATGAGATTGCAATGAATTCCTTTGAATCATTTTCACCACAATCATAATTTCTGCTTTTAGCAATCCACGGTGTTATCAACATGTTGTCTTTCTTATTTTCACACATATTATTTAACAAAATACTAATCAAGTTGGAAATTCTTTTCTATTTCTAGCAAAAAAATTTATGCTCTCAATTCTGACATTCTCAGAACACCATGGCTCACACTGCATGAATATCAGAGGATACGACATGTATCTAAGCTAAGCTGCAGTAGCCAAAAATAATTATGGCTCAAAATTACTTTGTATCCCCATGGAGAATGTACACCTCACTTACAGGAAGAATAATCACAGAACCAGAGGATGCCAAGTACAACAAAATGATCCAACTATAGAATCCCACAGGATTTTCAGAACAAAGAATATGGACTTATTTTGGACTTCATGGTTTTTGAGTGCACCAGGGTCTCATGATAGTGACTGAGCAGCTTAGCAGAAGGCAGTACATCAGGCAGTCTGGTAGTGCTTGGAGTCAGTCAGAGTCTTGGAGTAAGAATCAGGTGACAGCTACAAATGCTCATACCAGGACAATATGCATCCACTCAGAATTTCACATACAATTTTGAGGGTTCATGAACATCCTGAAACTGATTTTTAGACCCAAGCACACATAGACCATTTTTATCAGAATACAAAAACGAAACTCCCTTTCCTTGAATTTTAAAATATAATAATTGACTTTTTACAGGCATAGCTTTTAGGGATTTGGAAGAGCTTGAGTTCACTCTTTCTCAAAATGTATTTCTAGTTGTTCAACCTTGTAGAATTAAGAACATGTGAATGGAGTAAGAAACGTGGAACACTGATGGATTCTTCCAAAGCCTTGCACATAGTAGGTACAATGAATCTAATATAAAGTGACAAAAAAATCAGTCTTAGAATTATGCTGATGTAGCAGCTCAGTTCTAATGTCACAAAAGTAACATTACATAAATACTTACTACAATAATTCTCTTTTTTTGTAAATAGGATATTCTTCATTTGTGAATTCATTAAAATATACAAAATAGTTAAATTGTCTATCTACTCTACTTCTATTTCTTGCCTTTGCAACATCAGTGCAGTGTTTTCCAAAATAAACAATATATTATGTTCATGGGTATATTCAAATAGTTCTGTGATATGTTCCTTACAGTTTATGTTTTAGGGGATATCTTAATTTTGTCTTTTGATTTTTAAAAATTCTAAGAAACTCTTTTCCTAAATCAGTGTTCTCATTGGAGACGATCCAACACATCGGCTCAAATGTCTGAAAAAACACGATTGGTCCTAACATTGAGCGAAACTATGTGGAAAATTTGTAATGATTTGTAAACATTTTCACACTTATTATGATTCAGATATGGACTGTGGCCCAGAAAAGATTTGGATTTATTTTGATAGTCCCTGTAATTAGCTCAGCAATGTTTTCCTAAGTTATGATTTCATGCTGACTATTAGAAATTGCACATTGTTGAGATCCCACATGCAAAGAAGGTATGGTATTATATGGCAACAATTAAAAACACTACAAAGTAAAGTAAACAGGATTTCAAACCAAGAAAACATAAAGTCAATGTGGCATAAATAGAATTTAGAAGGAAAATATCTAGACTTCAGCATTAGATACCATTCTCAGCACACGGCCCAATTTAGTTTTAAACAAGCAGAGCGAAACTTCAGTACGGATGAGGCAACGGGACATGTGGACTTCACTCTTGCATCCCCGGCAACAGTCTGAAGATCAAGGACACATGTCTTGACCTAAATGCTTGACCACCAGCGTCTTGTCTTCTAAGAGTTGTGAGAAGCAGGATTGGCTATATTATTTGGGGGAGGGGAGCGCAAAATAAAAACGCAGGATTTCTTGATCAACATTCATCTGAACAAAAATTCAAGATGGTAACAGCAGTGCATTCAACCAAGCACAGGTCCTATGCCACTGCCGGTCCTGGTGACAGAGGAAGGGAGTAGGAGAGACATGTCTGTATCCTGTCTGTCCCAGTGCTGGCTCCTTCTGGGCTCCGAGGAGATGCTCAGACCAAGCCCTGGGGAATGGCCAGTGCTCTGTTTGGTGCAAGTTTCAAGGCGATTGAGATGACAGGGGCTGCTCCTACCCGAAATCTATCCTCTGGATAGGTTGTGAGGATTAATGAGTTAATATCAGAAATTGCTAGAGGGCAAATCTTCACTTGCCTAAAAGAGCATAAAATTTTTATTTTGTCTTTTATGCTTTCTGACAATCCCTTCAGTCTGCCACTAGGCTTTTAGTGGAGCGTGTGGAGAATTTAGGACAAGATGATGAATCTCACTGAAGGGCATCTCGATAGCTTTGCAAACTTAATGCAATAATGTAGGTTTTGGGCCCTGTGTCATGGAGTAAACGAAGACAGCAGAAATTCAGATAAAAGAGGCTATAGCTCATCCTCTTGTTATTATTTAGGAGACAAATTATGGCAATGAATTTTTTTAAATCTTAAAATCCTCTTTATCATTGCACAGCTACCTAATTTTATTTTGAGTAACTACAACGCTATAAAGATACTTGATAGAGTATTGAAGGCCGTATTTTCTTTTAAATGGTGTATAAAGAATACGCTTTGGCCCTTAAAAGGAAAAGAAGCGGCGGCCAGGTTGTACAACCGGAAACTGGGTAAAGCCCCAAGTGAAAGCTGATGCAACAGCTGAGATGGAAACAAGGTTGCAACATCTTTTGCTTTGGTGCCCAGGTGAGAGTGCAGGAGGCAGGCTCCTGCCTCATTGCCAGGGCCTCGGGCTGGGTCTCTAGTTTTAGGAACCACTCTAGGGCATCTCTTCCCCCGAGGCCCTAGCAAAAAGGTGCCAATGGGGCATTTAACACGTGTACTCCAACACCTGAGCCGAAAAAGAGAGGCAGACTGTAAGCAGAGAAAATAGGCAGTGGCACCACAGGGAGAAGGGACAGAGGGACAAGAGCCCAGAGGGAGCATACCCTCGAAGAAGCTGGTAACCACCTGCGACATCTGTACTGGGGAGCTGCTTTCTTTCCACACATTCCCCTGTGCTATGTGTCTTCCAGTGTGTGAGTAGAGTTATACGAAGTCTTCCTTCCAAGAAACCTGAGGGGATGGAGGGATTCGGTTCCTGCCACTCATCTAGGAGCTTTCAGACTGGCAGTAGAGAGAAGGGGATCGAAGATGCAGAAAACGACCCAGAACATTGTAAGGGATTTGATGAGGAGACAGAAAGAGGGAGGTTAGCAATGGTTTCCTGAGGGAGGCGTCCGGGGGCCAGACCTGGAGGGCTGTGATGGAGCAAGTAGGCAGAAGGGAGAAGGGAACACTCTTTAGAACCGCGCGCCCACCTGGTGCCAGGAGGGAGCCGAGAACTTTTCGTAATTCATCTCCTACAAACTTCATGAGTCCCCTGCTATTAGCTTTATTTAAAGATTAAAAAAAATTTAAGATTGTATTTATTTGTTCGACAGAGAAAAAGGAAGAGCGAGAGCACAAACAGGGGGAGTGTCAGGCAGAGAGAGAAGGAGAAGCAGGCTCTCCACTGAGCAGGGAGCCTGATATGGGTGGGGCTCAATCCTAGGATGCCGGGATCATGACCTGAGTGGAAGGCAGTGGCTTAACCAACTGAACCACCCAGGTGGCCCTAAAGATAAATTTTTTTTGGTCTCATTCATGATCAAAACTTCAAAATGAATGAATTAATTAATAACTTCCCTCATACACACATAAAAATGAGACATGATTAAGATCCTTAGAATAGTTCAACACCAAGAAGATTATGATACCCTTCCCTATATATAATTCAGAAAAAGATAAGATATCATACATTATATTCATATATATGCTAGAGTCAAAATAGCTTACTTTCAGATTTTCTTATAGCTAAACCTTGGGTAAGTCAATTAAAGGTTGACTTGTATCAGGTTTGAGGGAACCTCATTTGGCTGTGCCTTTAGTATGAGCTCTCAGCTAGCTTCTTAAATAAAGCAGAAATTGCACCCAAGGGTGACAGAGACAATAAGTGGCAGAGCAAGTATTCAAATTTTGATCTGTCTGATGCCAAAGCCCGGACTTCCAATCACATGGCTTTCCCAGTGAGCCATGCCTGAGATACATCCAACCCCTTCATGTTACTTAACTCACAGAGTCATGTGGGTAGAGACAGAACCTCTATGAAGAGACAAAGCCTTCCTAGGACACTCCTTGAGACTTTGCCACAGGTTTTTAAGTCACATAAACCTCCCTTGTATCTATGGTATATTGTTAGATGACAAAAGCAGGTTGCAGAGAAATGTACACAGCATGATCCCATTTTTTCCTAACAAAATGCTCCTAGATCTACATTTATTGGTGTTGTTACCTGTTTGTAGAGTTACTTTGGGTATTGGAAGGAGATTTAGAAAAAGAGGGCAAAACAGTAAGTAGGTTCCTAGTATAATGTAAAGGGAACATATAGAAAAACACTGTTCAATCTACAATTACCTCAAGTAGGTAATCACTGAATGTACCTATGAAAAAGTTCTCCAGGTAACACATTCAAAGACAGCACTGATTGGTTTGGGTGATGAGGCTGTGGGTAGTTTTCATCTTTGATTCCTTCCTTTTGCTATTTTAATTTAGTTTTTGCTCTGGGTAAAATAACAAAGCAAGCATGAAAGATTTCCCCAAATCTGTGTGACCTTAGTGGTGCCTATGGGTGAACAGCCAATAATGACCGAACTGCTGGCCATGGAGTCCCCTCCTCCAGGCTGCTCACCTCCCCTCTATGCTTCTGGATGGGGAACTCCTCCCCACTGTGCTCCCACAGGGCCAGGGCAGAGACTAACAGTGGCCAGAAGCCCCTAACCACACACCCTACCCCATGCAAACAGTAAAAAAGGGGCCAGGCCGCCTCTGGGAGCTTGGGAAACTGCAATGTGTCTACCTTGTTTGAGGGGAGGGGGTTAGCAGCCCCTCCACTCCTGGAGATTGTTGTGCTGCAGGATGGTAAACCCAGTATCTTTAGATCCCCCAGTTGTTTTGGAGAAGTACAAAATTCAGATTTGTATGTTAACACTGTTCACTTTTCCATGATTGGCACTAAATCACATCTGAAAAGACGCTATGTAAGCCATGACAGACACACGTGCAGTCACATGTCATTGTGCCTGGAAGGGGAAAGGGTCCAAGTCAATATTTTGACAAGAGCTCAGGAAAGTTCTGGCATATGGCTTTTGGGTAATGGTAGGGTAGAGTGGTTAGGATGGGAAAACTGAACATAAAGGGAATCACAAAGTCACACAATGGGGAAGAAAGGTAACTGTGGTCCCATAAAAAGACATTGGTGATAACTTTTACTGATTCCCCAGCTTTGCTGAGCATCTATCTTTCCTCAGCTCTGTATTCTCTCTTAGATCGACTGTTAAACTTGAACTATGGGGCTCAAACACCAAGAGGGGCACTTCAGTAAGGAGTAAAGACATTCTCTTTCCAAACCTAACCCCATATGCGCATGCAACCCACACATCCTCAGCATGTAGAAACATGGAAGGTTGTTTTGCTCTTTTTATTACTTAAGAGTCAGGGATAGGAATGAACTGATATAAAGTACTATAGTGTGTCTTTGCATGTTCTGAATTCCAGCATAATTCAAACACCTCCTGCTAAGATATGTCATTCTGCCTCTAGGCAGGACTGTTCCTAAAGTCTTCTTGACATCTGGGCATCTGTGGTATTCATTAAGCCCTCCTGGGAATAAGATCTCTTTACAAATACTCAGAAAGTATCTTTCTCTTAGAGAATGAAGTTCTATATCTCCATCAAAAAGATGAAGGTATAACCTTCACTCTGCTATATCTTAAAAGGTAAGAAAAGTAGATTGGCAATGGAGGGAGTAGAATTAGGTCTGTGCCAGCAAGTACTCAAGAGGTATGCCATATGTAGCTCATGACTTGATAGCAGCAAAGCCCTCCTCCCCCACTCTGTGTCTTCAGAAAAGGGGCATGAGAATTCTGGAACATTATACTCTACTAATTTTCAACACTGCTGGAAACTATTGCTTTTAAACATTGAAATATTAAGAATTGTTCTGTACCCAAAACAGATATTCTTATTTTAGAAAGTGCTTCTTCACCAACTATCACAACATTCTTTTTCAAGGAGCTAGCGAAGAGGGAGTACAGTTTTTTCTGCACTGCAAGGCTGTCTTCTCTGTTCTGGTTCAAGCCAATAACTCATTTTAAGCAGCCACAGACCAAGAATTTTGAAATTTCTGAGTCATCATTCGAACAGCATATTCTCCATGATTCTGAAGACATAGTTCTTGATAACATATTGATTACTATATCCCTAAATGGATATTTCTGGTACACTGCTTGTCTAGCAGCCATATATTCCCACCTATTTGTCTGGGTAATTTCTGGCTTCAGAAGAACATATGGGCCATATTCACAACTTCTACCATTTTCAGTGTTTATCTTTATTCCGTCAAATTTCTTTAGAGTTCTCTCCATTCCCCTTCTGTCTCTTTATTCTCTACATTTTCTTTGATTAGTAATTCATTTACGTAAAGCTCCAGTTTTAAAGTTTGTGGAATAGGCATGCTCAGGGATAAGAAAATGGTAAATCCACAGGCTGAAGTTTTAATCCTCGCTCTGTCATTATTTAACACTAACAATTCAAAGAGGCATTTAAGACACTCCTGCCTAAGATCTCATTACCAAATACCATGAGGGTAGTTTTCTTCTGCCAGCTTAACAAAAATGTAGTGACAATAAATAATGCACAGGAATTACTTTGAGAGTCTTTGGGAATATCTGTGCTCTTGACCTCACCCTGCCAACAGCGCTCTTTGCAGCCTATGCCTGTCACTCTGACTGTGGCTTCTCCATCAGAACAGCCTGAGAAACAATTCCTTTCTCTACCTGTTTCACAGAGATGCCTGAGTCTCCATAGACAAACGTCATACTTCAAAAAGACAAACGCTACTAAGAATTTAAGGCACTGTAGCCTAGCTTCTGGAATAGAAATAGTAATGAGTGGTGTGGTTATCCATACCCTGTTCGGTACAGGTACCTGCTCTTTGTGTTAATTATAAGATCTCTCACAGTCTTTGTACTGTCTCTGCAATTTGGGTATAATTATGTGCATTTTTATATGTGGATCAGGAAACTAAAACCTGGTATGTGAAAAAGTAATTCAAGGTCACAGATCTAATAAGAGGCAAAACCAGAATTTGAACCTAGTTTTTGAGTATTTTTTTATCTTAATAAATGATGGCTATTTAGTTATCTTATTTATGGACACATATCTATATTTATGCTTGCACAATAGACTTTTAATACAAAAATTTGGGAATATATAGCAATCTGATCTAAATTTCTGAATGTCACCTGTTCATGCATCAGAGAAGATGATAATGCCAGAAATGGCGTTAGGGCCAAACAAAGTAGTTGAGTATAGTTTCTAAACTGGGTTTAAATGTAGATGCCACAAGGGAGTATACGTTGTATCTAATCTATAGGGATAGAAAGTAAATCGCAGGTGCCAGGGGCCAGGGTTAGTTAGGGGCAGCTTAGAAAAGACATAAGGGAACCCCTTGGGGTGATGGCAATATTCTTTATGGTAATCGTAGTGCTGCTTACACAAATGCATACATTTATCAAAACTCATTAATCTCTATACCTAAAATGGGAATAATTTACTCTCAATAAATTATGTCACAATAGACTTGATTTTTGAAAGACCGATTCTGTCATTCACTTGCCGTTTCATTAGGCAAGTTATTAATCTCTACGTCTCATACACCTCTGTGAAAATGGAGAAACTAATTGTGCCCAACTTCAAAATGTTGGGGAGTATTAAATAAAATACACCATATAAAGAGCTTACTATCATACTTGTTCATAGGAAACATTCAACACATGCTTATTCCACAACAGTCGACGTCAGACAGTGTCCTAGGAATCGAAAAATCAGTGATAAATAAGAGAAAGCATCTGCCCTCACAGAACTTATCCTCTAGACTGGGCGAAACAGACACCAAGCAAATCAACAAAGAAATGACCAAGACACAGCCAAATAGCAGTGAGAACTATGGAGCCAGGATGTGAGTGTGTGGTCACAAGGATGGTGGCCTTTTCCGTGTGTGGTCAGTGAAGAACCCTGTGGAGATGTGTCACTTCAAACCAGGCATGGATAATGTCAAGAAGATAGCCACGGGAAATGGTGGAGGCCAATGCTCCTGGCAGAGGGGACAGAATGTGCAAAGGAGCCAAAGGAGGGGCAAGGTTCTAGTGAAGGGACCAAAGGCTGGGAAGACAAGTGAGGTGTGAATCTGGAAAGCCTAGCAGTACGACCACTCCTCTGTCCTGTGGGAAGACATCGGAGGAAGGTAAGCAGGGAACAATGTGCTCTGACTGACATTTAGAACAATTTCTTTGACTTCTGTGTAAAGTGTGGATTCCCAAGGGGTGAGAGAAGCAACAGGTGAGAAGTGACAGTGCTTGGACAAGGGCTGGGAATGAGAGATGGTGAAATGTGGCCAGATTTGGGATCTATTTAGAGCCAAGAAAACAGGGTTGCCAATAGTTTGGATGTGGCAAGGGAGAGAGAAATCGTTTTTGGCTTAAACAACTAGGTGCTATTTCCTGCCTTGACATTTAGACATTTACTGATATTTTGTTATAATAATTTTTCCTGAGAAGCCATTTGGTGAATTCTTAGCTATTACATCAGAAAGCATTTCTGGGCTAACTACTGATATTAAAGTGACTGTGTGCTAAGTGCTTGTTTGGGGTCCAGCTCTTAACTTTAAGTCTTAAATTGTCTATTAGGTAATTAAATGCTTATGCGGGAAGCATTTCTGAGATCAGAAGGGCACTTGTGCTTGTGTGTGTGTGTGTGTGTGTGTGCACGTGCAAGTGTGAATGTATGTGCATGCAGAGTGTGCTCTTGAGGCTATGGAGATCTGCTTACAGGACAGACATTCGAGGGCAGAGCCTAGAATTTTCAAGAGGGACCTCGAAGTTGCCCCTTACCTCACCTGTACCACCGTGCACTCTGCATAATCTTCACAGAGCTAAGACTTTGTCCATCTCTGGTTCCTCATTACTGCTTTATGTTTTGAAACCACCTAGACTCCTACCAGTCTTCCTCAGTATCTCTGGAGCGGCAAGTGAGAAGATGCCCAAGACACTCCTATAGTTTGAGCTCACAGTTTAGAGTTCAAAGGCTGACGCTTCATTTTTTCCCTTCAGTGGGGAGGTTCACAGTCAATGGCACATTAGTTGATGAGCAGAACTTTTTCTCCCACCTCCACTTCCTTCTTCCTTCACTGTTCTCCCTGCCTCCCTCTGCTTCCCTCCTCTGGGAACCGCTGGAAGTTTCACTCAGTATGAAGAACTCTACTCTGGCATGAATCAATGAGCCAACACCCCTGGAGCCAACTGACAACTGAGAGAACCTTTAATTCAATAATAATAAAATAAAGTCATTGCCCTCCATTGAGTACATACTACCTGCCGGGGCTTTATAGGAATTCTCTCTCTTAATCCTTCCAGCAAATTTAGAAGCTCTCTTGTACAAACTTGTAAAGCTCTTTCATTTTCCACTTCTAATGGTTGAGTACACAGGCTCAGAGAGTAAAGTAATTTGCCCAAGGCCGCACAGCCAGTAAATGACAGAATTGGGACTTCAACTCAGGTCCGTCTGGCTCCATGTACCAAATTTATAACTGCTAAGCTACAGCATCTCACTCCACCTAAAACTTTGAGTATGGGGCTGTTACAGCAGAACTCCCCAGAATCTTGGCTGATTACTAAATCACCACTGTGATGCTGACCATGAAGCTCAAAGAACATTACCACAAACATGGTGGCTGCTGTCTTAATTAAAGGCCAGGTTTTCCTTGTTACTTACATAGAAGGAGCTGTGTGTTATATTTTTGGCCTTTTATCAGGGCATGAGAGCGAGCATCACCTTCATGTTCAGACTCAAATTTTCTCCATTTTCTCTGGATATGCATTTGTGTGTGTGTGTGTGTGTGTGTGTGTGTGTGTAAAATGCACCGTTAATCCATTGGTATTCATTCACTAAAAAACAATGCATAGATGATTAACTCTTAAGTTTTACATGGCCCCACATCTCAGTCATACTGAGTACCTATAATACTTCCTGTCCTTATATGACAGAATTCAGACACGTGATATTCAGCAAGTAAGTTCAAATAGAGGTATTGTTGATGGACAAAAGCACAAAAAAACTATTTTTCAGTTTCATATTGCCTTAAGATCTGGCCAGAACTTGTGAAGAAAAGCCACACACACACACACACACACACACACACACACACACACACCAGAGAGAGAGAAGACAAAGAGGGAGCTGAGACAGAGAGGGGGCAGGGAGGAGGAACACATTTGAAAGCAGAAGGTACTAGAAATACCGGTTAAAGACAGGATCTCTGGAGATTTCTACTCCACTTTAGCAGGATAAAATATTGGGTTTATGCAGATAATCAAACATTGGATGCTGACACTAGAACCAGTCCAAACACAACCTGCAATTCCTTACAAACTTTATTTGCTGGAATGAAGGAACAAAAATGGTTTCCCCTCCTATGACAATTTGCTATTCAGAGACTATGTCTTTATGTGACTCAGACGTGCTTCATTTGAGTGATGGAGAAATGAAAGTCTGAACCACAGATTGCTAACAAAGCGATGCAGATGAATCTATTAAAGTGTATCTCCTCACTATTTTGTTTTTGACTTCCAATTGGCACTTTTTCTTGCCTCTCAGCTTTGAAACTCGAGAATAAAACGCCTCTGGAAACAAAGCAAAGAGAGCTGAAGTGTGTGTGTTACACAGAATACTGAGAGCGATGTTTGTGCCGCACACAGCTACAGCTGTCACCGATTTTTCATCTATAGAGAGGTCAGCCAGACAAAAAGACCCAAGACAACACATTCAGTAGCATCTTTGTTCTCCTCTCTGTCTAGAAGACGGAACTTGTAGTGACTCCCAATTATGGTCAACATGATTTTTCAGCACATCGTTGGTTTGGATATTAATTGTTGGTCAGATGGGGGAGTTCTTTTAAGCTCCTCAAATAAAATAAATGGAGCTGTCATTAAAGATGTTAACCCAGAAGGTCCAGAGACTTAACTCTCCATGCTGGAGACTGATTGGTTTACCTCCAGGTTGTTTTGTGGGGATAAGGATTAGCTATGAATTCAAAATGATTCTCAATTAGAAGGAGCTGCTCTGTTATTCAGAGCTTGATCACATAGGTTATTACTGAGATCCTTTGCTCTACCTCGCTTGTCTTCCTTATAGTTTTCCTCCATCCCTTTCCACATCAAATGGCTGGACGGGGTCAATCTCCTACTTACTGGACGCCTAAGAAATAGTTAATACTTTGAGATTTAGGGATTGTCCAACCATCAGTGCTATCCATCTCCTTCTAATTACTTGTGGCTATTCAAATGTAAAACTTTTGCACATTTTTTTCTATTACTATTAACCATTACACAAGCTAAATAAAAAATTAGGGAGCTTTTAATCTTGGTCCTCAAATTTTGCGCTTTCAACAACATGATTTGGAAAGCATTTCGTTCTTTCTTGAAGTGCTGTACATGATAAGAATGTTTATTTTGAGTGATCAAACAAAATGGAGAGTGCCAACCTCATTTTTTCCAGTAGACGATTATGTTTTTTTAACGTTGAACTTCAGCTTGAATGAAACTCAGTGTCTCCTCCCCTTTCTTCCTGAAAGATTGTTTTATGTGCTGTCTCCTCCCAGAGTATTCAATTTTATGAAAAGTACTAAGGGAAGAAACTGCACACCGTCGTACCGGGACCAATGCAAAACAGCATTTTCCTTGGGTTACTATTTACCCTTCTCTCTCTATTACTCTTGTGGTTATATCCTGAATGGAAGGAGGTAATGCGCGCCTTCACAGATCTCAAAATCTATAATTAAGAACTGCATCTGACAAGAGTTTTTTTTTTCCCCCTACTGACAAAAAAAAAAAAAAATGTCATTTTAAAAAGGAGTATTACTGGAAGAGTGATAAAAATAGGCAAAAGGGCAAAAACTATTCCCTTTCTTCCTCATGGCCAAATACAAAGTGGGTTTTTGGGGGGCGGGTTTTTTTTGTTGTTGTTTTTGGGTTTTTTTTTTTTTTTGGATAAGTATTTACAATGACTACACTGTTGACTTGGCATGCAGATCAAAAGACTGACAGATTTAATTCATGTTTCTGTGCTATCCAAACAATGACATGTACGAGCCAATCTGTGCTGCTTTCAGCAAGTAATTGAAGGTAGTACAAACACAGACTTTAAAAGATCAGTGGTGCCCAACTGAACTGTTCGACAAAAAGAGGTCCGACAGCGCATATTCTCTTTTTCTGTTTTGTTGGGATTCCGCTTTGCCTGCCCTCTGCCCTGCCCTTACTCTCCTGGAATTAATAGCAACTGATAGCCTGTACATTGTGTCAACAGAAATGGACACACACGCACCGTGTATTAACTCACTTGTCTGCTGCTGGGTGAATAGATAAGCTCCAAGAGTGCCCAAGAATAATCTGAAGACGTTTGGAAGTTAACCACAAGAAATCAATGTTTGCATAAGCTTCCATTACACAGACAGCTTTTGCTCGATAACGCTGGGATGGTCTGGGTAGTAAGGTAATAAATTCATCCTCAAATGTATACAGGACGACCCTGCAGGATTTTGACATGACATTTTCTGTGTATCTAACTGGGTTGGAAACTACAGGCAGCATTTTTCTCCAGTAATTTGTGTACTTGGTGTATTTTTTTTTTTTTTACAAATTGCGTAGTGCCAGCAATTTGGTTTTTAAATACAATAGTCCTTTGAAAAGTACCGAAGAAAATGAATAGGAAATCACCAGCATCATAGCAAATTATCCCAGGTCAACACATAAGGCCTCCATTTTCCAGATGTCTCAATTCAGGCAGCTACTTTGGGCATTTTTGTCTAAGGATGCTTATAAGTATTCCAAGTTTAATAATACATTTTCTGTTGGGTGTTACCCTGGGCTAACATCATTGTATGTGTATCTTCCACATTAAGGTTCCAAAAGAAATGGATTTAAAACAATGTACCCGGAAGCAATGTTTTTGCTTGAATGTTTCCAATGAATTCTTTGTTCAGAATCCTCGCCTTTACTTTAGGGTCATGGATAATTTCTCATGATTTTGTCTCAATTATGAAACTATAATTGCTTTATACTGAAAGATGTTAAAATATAATTTCCACATTTTTTTAATGCCCAGAGTTTAAACATTTGGAAGTCATCTGTGCCATAATAATTAATTGACAAATTGTTTTAGAATATTGAGTCTAAAAAGAGTTATAGAAACAATGCCGGCTGTCTTAAAAAGAGTTACAGAAACAACGCTGGCCCCTTGTAGAAAAAAATTAGAAGCATCAAATAAGCAAAAGCAACAAAAGGTATCTGTAATACTTTCACTCCAGAAGAATTAGTATTTTTATCATTTGGATTCTATCCTTTCAAACTTTAAAAAATAATATTATGCCCATTCTATCAGGAAGTAAACAGGAAACTTGATCCATTAGTCATTGTGGAGCTATATTATATACACAAGATTTAATTTATTTTTTTTCTCTCCCATAGAGTTGTGCAGAGTGCTTGGTTAAATAAGTCTTTTTCTCTGCATTGGGTTTCTTCTGTGAATTTCTTGGAATTTTGAGTTTTTGAGTAGGAAGGTGTGGCCTATGTAGTATGAGTTAGGAAGTGATTAAGTAGTATTATCAGGATCACCTGGGCTGGTAAAGGAGAGAAACTGGCAAAGAGAGGTGCTTGCTACAAACTTGAACAGAACGGTGAAATTTTTGAAAACCAGGGAGGTGAGGGATGGCAAAAGAAGTTGGATATGTTTAATTGGTGAAGGGGCGTAAGACAAATTAGATAACTGCCTTTTTATCTGGATGGTAGCCATATGGAATATACTTCATGAGAAGTGGTTTGGTCCATTTGAACTGCTGTCATAAAAGTAGCATCAACTCAATGGTTTAAACAAGAAGCAGTTCTTTCTCACAGCTCTGGAAGCTGGAATTCAGAGACCACAGTGCCAACACAGTGAGTTCTTGGTGAAGTCCCTCTTCCTGGTTTATAGAAGTCCATCTTGTACCCTCATTTGGAAGAAAGAGGAAAAGGAAGCAAGCTCTCTCCTGTGTCTTCTCATAAGGGCCAGCCCAAGGGTCCCATCAAAAGGGTTCCCTCCTCATGACCTAATTACCTCACAAAGGCCCCATCTCCAAATATCATCACACTGGGGATAAGAGTTTCAACATATGAGTCTGGGCGGACACAACCGGTCCATAGCAAATGCTGTAGAAAAGAGAAAAACAAAACAAAACAAAACAAGGCTCCAAGATGATTACCCCAGAGGACGCTTGGGATCCTACTGAAAAGGAAAAAGGAACCAGCAACTAGAAATACGTAGCAGTGCTACCAGCTGTGTTTAAAATCCTGAAGACCCCACCACTAAAGGTGACCAAAGGGTTGTTGAATGGTTATTGACCACAGATGCCAGATAAAATTTAGTTGCATGGGGGCGGGCACCAGGGTGGCTCAGTTGTTAAGCGTCTACCTTCAGCTAAGGTTATCTGCACGGGGAGAAATGTTAGACTATATGAGAAACTCCTTCCTCTCCAGAACCATCATTCCTTCACACCAGGCAATCCAAAGGGCCCAATACCATAAGAATAAGATGGATTGTATATGGCATGTTGAATCTAAATGACACCTGAAAGAAAACTAAGAGCAAAAGCAAAATCAGCTCTGTTTATACATCTATTTGGATAAAACTTGCAATTATAAAAATATAAGCAGCTCTTTTGCTATACCAATTCTAGAAACCTAAGATCTATAGGCTTCAAAGACATTAATAGAAATTGTCAAGGTCTTGACTTTGGTGGGATGGCTTCTGTATCCCTCCTCAGAAAAGGAAACCATAAGGGAGCCTAAAGAAACAGGGAATTGTGTGTGACACACTTGATTAAGTGAACTGTATTCCTTTCTTTCTGTTCAGAGTCTAATCAGTTAGTCTGTATATGAAAGCACTGCAATAATATAGTCTAGAAGCAAGCAAACATAAATCACCACTTTGGCAACAACCCAAACCGATAGGGAATGAAGCACAGAGATAATTCCTAGGTAGTAGAATAATAGCATAACCCGGGATGACTTTATGTTATTCCAGAGACAGAACAGGGTTGAGCATTACTCCTAAATACTGCAATATCTGCAAAGGTGAGATGATCATTATAAATCAGGATGTTACAAAGAGAAGAAAAGAGCTGTAGCTAGAGACAGATGCTCCAATTAGCAAGATATCCATTTCCAAATAATTATGTTTCCAAATAAATTCTGACATGCAATTGCAGAACACTGGAAAATAATACTAAACCAACCCAAGTAGAAACAGGAAGTAAATCTTGGCAGAGCTGTATACCCTCAGCATATTACTAATAATTCATTCCATTGCATGGGGAGGGGGGCAGGTAGTGGTTAACAGAATGATTTTAAAAACCAACCTTTAACTTGAGATGGTTTTCCCAAACTTGGAGTTACAAATTGAAACTAGCAAAGTCAGAAAAAAATCATGTAATTACTAAAGCAGATAGTTCAACCAGATAGTTTAAATTGATCTATAAGGACCCTCATGTTCCAAAGTATCAAATATAGCTGAAAAGACTTATAAGCTTAATTTTACCCTCTGATACATGGTATGCATCATTATGCATCTCAGAAAATCTATACTGTTCTTACATGCAGGCATAAAATTCTGTTGTTTTTTTTTTTTTTTCAGTAAGTCCATTCACACTATCCATTTGAGACCAATGAAGGCCCATACAAATATTAGCCCCACTCCCACTTTTGCCAGTCCCCAATATATACAAGCCAGTCTTTCAAAGAGAAAGGGGACATGGTGATGCATATATTGACTTCAAAAAGCTGATCTCTTGATAAAGTAGAAGAAAGAGAAGGAGGAGTTTAGTGCTTTTCAAAGTTTGATCCAGTGTAAGAATCAGCTGTATTGCCTCTTACTAAGGCAGTTTTCTAGAACCATCCCAGCCCTATAAAAAAAGATTTTGTGAGCACTGAACCTGTATTTTAAATACTCTCTGGGGATTTTTGTACACTATCTTGTGAGTCTCATTGGCTTAAGTGGAAGTGTGGAGGTTCTCCTCTCCTCATCCTCCATAACCTCTAGAATTTGTAGGTGTTGTAAAATCAATATTAAGGAATGAGTACTAGGCATAAAAAAAAGCCAAGGGAGATGAGATGAAGACAAAATACATGAAGAATGACAAGTTTGAAGATCAAATAATTTGAAGTCTGAATGTCTGACTACAGACTAATGTATGACATATGTAGACATAAGCTATTGAAATCAAAAGCAATGGTTTGGGGATAGAGTGAGGGAAGAATATAAAACGGCTGTGTTCCTAAGCTGTCATTTATGTCAGCCTATTGCTTGTCACTGGAAATAAGCTGAGAATCCCCTTTGTATAACACAGCGATGAATCTTGGAAATTCTTACAAGCATGTTTAAGTGCCATTTACAACTCAGCTGAAGCTTTTCTGTTGGAGTTCAGTTTATACAGCTGTTGCCAATGTGATACTAATAAAGATGTTTTATGCCAGGCAATATTTGAAACCCTTTAGATGTATTATCTCAATTAATCTTTTCCACACTTCTCTTAGGGAGATCCTATTAATCTTCCTGTTTTACAGATGAGGACACTGAGGCCCAGAAAGGTTGGATACTTTATTTAAGGCTTCAGTTACTCAACAGCAAAACCAGGCTTTGAACAGAATACTGACTTTGGAGTCTGTGCTTTAAACCAGGACATTATTCTGCCTCAAACTTTGGGACCACATCATATAGTAGGGATCAGCAAACTTTTTCCATAAAAGGCCAGGTAGTAAATATTTTAGGTTTTGTGGGCCATACAGTATCTATCATTGTAACAAGAAAGTCACAGATGAACCGTACATCAATGGAATGACCATGTTCTAATAAAACTTTATTTATAAAAACAGATGGCAGGCTGAGGTTTGTTGTTCCAAAGCACTTTCTAAATGGTCCCCATTCGTGGTGATGGAAAAGAACTACAAGTTTCTATTTTTAAGGGAAGCTTCGGTGAATAAAGATTTTTACATTCTCTTCTGATGTATTTGAAAATTTCTGCCTCTACCTATTGCCGAGAGGCAAAAGGGCATGTGTTTAGAGATGTGCCGAAGTGATGTGTTTCCTTTGAAGGGGTCACACTCTCTCACCCAGCTGCTCCTGTGATGAGAAATATGAATTTATGAAACAGCCAGTGAGGTTCAAGGGCTGGAACTTTCTAGAAGGGAGACATCTTGCACTTGGAGAATGTACCTCACCTGGGAGAGAATCAAACCTGTGATCTAGGCTTCTTTATCTCCATGCTTTAATCCAGTGGAGTGTCCAGACCAGACAAAACCAATAGTTCTGAGGACTACACTGGTGTATGTGCTATAAGTTTTGGTGGGTTTTGTTTGTTTGTTTGTTTGCTTTGTGAGCACATATCCCAATTGACTATTGATTGAAGACATTTGCTTCCTATTTCAACAAAATGAGGAGATCTTTCCAGGCTAAACTCTTTCAGATAGCCTGTTAATGAGTGACTCATAAATAATAAATATTATTGACAGTGGCTTTTGGAAATCTCTAAACACTCTAGAATTCAGTTTCTCTCCATCTGTAAATTGAGACTATGGCAGCTGCTATTCTCCACTGAACTGGGAAGACTGAATAAGGAAGTAGAACGAAAAAGCCTAGATAAGTTCAGAGAGCTGAAGAACTCTTGTTGGTAAGGATACCGTTTTGATTTTTTGGGATCATAGCACTGGACAATATTTTTGACTATTCATAAAAAAGTTAATTTGTTACAGTCAATGTAGAACACTCTGGAACTGTCTGAGGGTGAATCTATATGCACTGTAAAAGGGGAGTGAAGGCTTTCAGGCACACTGTGAAATATGGCAACAGTGGATGTTGGCTTTGAATCTGAATGCTTCACAGTGATAATTGCCACTTTTTAAAATGCAAATGCTTATCCATGTTTTTTTAAAAAAAATGTAAAAGAAGGAGTACGTTAGTTGTCATTCTAACAAAACTGGAAGAAGCTGGAAAGGAGTTGGCAGAGAGAATGATCCCTTTCCCCTGCTTTTTACAGGCTTCGCTTTGGGAAATTCTAGCATTTCTGTGAACAAGGCATGGATTGTTCTAGTGACCAGCAACCACTTGGTGATATTGGGGAGACTGACATCCACATTAAAACAAACAAACAAACAAAACAGATGAAATTTACATAGCTCCTTGAGGTGTCCACAAATTAAGTTCATAGCTAAGCAAATTGAGGAATGTTTACTTATATGAGTTTTGAGGTTTTTCGTTCTTTCTTCCTTTCTTCTTCTTTTTCTTTCTTTCTTTCTTTTTTTTTGGGGGGGGAAGAGGTTGGATTGATGAAGGTAAACTAAGTAAAATCAAGAATAATGTAGAGGGTGGGGCGCCTGGGTGGCTCAGTGGGTTAAGCTGCTGCCTTCGGCTCAGGTCATGATCTCAGGGTCCTGGGATCGAGTCCCACATCGGGCTCTCTGCTCAGCGGGGAGCCTGCTTCCCTCTCTCTCTCTCTCTCTGTCTGCCTCTCTGCCTACTTGTGATCTCTGTCAAATAAATAAAATCTTTAAAAAAAAAAAAGAAGAATGTAGAGGGTGATGGGACCCTGGTTGTTCAATGACAAACCCACTAAAATGTTATGAATAATCTAAAATTTTGAATTCTTATTATAGTCTCTATTTATTGAGCACTTAGCTTGTGTTAGGAACTGTGATAATGACATTACATAAAGTATTTTATTTATCTCACTCCATCTCTCTGAAGGAGGCAATTTTACTTTCCACATTTTTACAGATGAAGAGGATGGCCAGAGGCACACAGTTCATAAGTGGGATTTTAACCTAGATTTGTCTGATGCCAAAAACCATAGCACTTAATCACTAGTTAGAAAAAAATACAGGGATGACTGAGAACTAAACTTGCCTCACACAGAAATGTAACTAAGGGAATAGAGCTCACGAGTAACACTGATGATATAATTAAAGTAGAGAAGACAGTATTTTTCTTTTTTTTGGAGAAGGACCACAAAGACATCATGAGTGGAAAACATCTTCGCAGCTGAGGTCCCCAAACCAGTATAAATGTCTCCTCTTCAGATCTTTCTTCACCTCTCTATTGAAAGGAGCATCGGCTCATTATTTTTCTTTTCAGCATTCTGTTCCTATCATATGACCTGTCAGAATTTGAAAATTTGTATTTGTATATACAGGAATCCCAACACCTGAACCTTTTGTAAAGTTCGTGTTACACCATTTCACTTTTACGAAAACATCTACATTAGCGCCTGTTTTCACTACCTAAAAGAAATCTGAAGAGGACTTTCACTTTATTTATTTATTTATTTGTTTATTTGTTTATTTATTTATTTGACAGCAGTGGGGCAGAGGGTAGGGGGGAGGTATGAAGGGCCAGAGGGAGAGTGAGAGAGAATCTCAAGCAGGCTCCAGGCCCAGCGCAGAGCCCCATGCAGGGTTCCATCTCACGACCCCGAGATCATGACCTGAGTCGAAATTAATAGTCGGATATTTAACTGACTGAGTCACCTAGACACCCCAAGGATTTTCACTTTTATGAAAAAAGGCAAAAACTGAAAACAGCATTCAGTGTTTGTTTTCCAGCAAGCTGTTCTAGAGGCCACACACCCGAGAAGCAAGGGTGAACTAACCAACCTGCTTGCCTGGGAGCTATACTCAACATCTCAGTATCAAGCCACCATATCTTTGAACTATCTCTAAGCATCTGTGCTTTACCTTGACTTATTTTGTGTATCTGTTAGCAAAATGTGTCCTACGGTATCTGAAAAACCCAAGAGAGGTTATTTTGGGGTTTGGGAATGCTCAACATTTTTTTCCACATAAATTAATGGTAATTGCTTCTTTGATTTACACCATTTCAACTTAAAAAGGGTTCCAGAGGAATGTTCTACTTTTGGAAAGCAGCAAAAACTTGTATATTTGTTCCATGTTTATTTTGCTCATTACAGTATGAGCTCTGTGAGTCCTGGTTCCCAGCTGTATCCCTAACAACTCATAGTGCCAAGCACACAGTAAGCACACCAAAACCAATAGTAATTTTAAAAAGCTTTATTGAGTGCTTACTATGTGCTAGGTACTATTCCAAACACTTTACACGTATTATCTCATTTAACTCTTCCAATGAGTCTTTGCTCATATTAGACTCAGAGGGAGGTAGTGAACATGCTGTGTGACTTCTTTTGTCCATCGCAATTCTTCTCATTCCCTGTCTTATAGCTCCACTGCCTGCAATTTCAATGTGCTTTCTTTAGTAAGCCCACCACAAAGCTATTGTTTATTTATTTATTCTTGATTGCTTACTTGTTTATTATATACATATATTTTATGTAATACATATTGTATATATATAATATACACACCATAGTGAGATTTATCCTTTCTCGAAGCTGGGCTACTCTAGTTAGGCAAATCTCAGATAAAACCAGTCATGAGGCTGAATTGAAATCACTTTTATATACCAGCTAAGAAAGGGAGAAAATGAAGTCAGTTTCTGAGAAAGAATAACATCCAGAAGAAGAATGAATAAAGTCTATTTAATACATATCTATTGAGTTTCTAGTTTATTTATATCCTTGTGCTTCTGAAGAATAGAAGTGAAATTCAAATCACAGTCATACCGTGAAGTTGTAGAATTATGGTCATTCTTTTTTTTCTCCCCCCAGGATATTACTTTATTTTTAAGAGAGGTTTCTAAAGTTACATTTCTCACACTAGGAGCAATTAAAAGCTGGGCACCAAAGCTTAACATAAAATGAGGGGGACTACTGTCAACAGCGCTAAAATGAAATGGAGAAATGACAGTGACCTAGAATCAACACTGATGAATCATTTAAACCAAACCATCTACTCCAAGTACTAGATGCTCTTACATTATTTTTTTTGTAGGTGGTATTAATTTATCTGTTTATTTTATTTTATTTTTAGATTTATTTTTTATTAACATAAAATGTATTATTTGTTTCAGGGGTACAGGATTGTGATTCATCAGCTTTACACAATTCACAGTGCTCGCCATAACACATACCCTCCCCAGTGTCATTCTTGAGAAAAATCTTTTAGGTAATGAATCACCTGTCCTTTGAGGCTTGCACAGAAACATATTTAATCAGCTTTATGGTAAGAGGGGATGTGCCAGGAACTATAGTGTGTAGCTTGGTAAACACATGCCAAAATACCCAGTGTACATATGGGTGAGAAAAATGTTTGGATGACTAACAGCAAATGCTTAATATATCTTCATATTATCTTTAAATTAAATGGGAAAATAGGAGCTGAGCAAGATTCTAGGTTGCAAGACCCAGGAGAGACAAGAAGAAAGGCAAAAGTTAGCTAAACGTTTTAAAACTGAACTAATTCAAGTATAGAAGGTGAAATTATTCATAGATTCTCGAACGTAGTAAATATTCGATAAACATTTGTTTTGACTGATTTGATTTCAAGAATGCTTACAGAAGGAATGGCCTCCTCCACCCACATGTCAGTACAAGTCTTTCACTCAAGCAGAAGGAAAGATTAGCCGTTTATTTTTAATCATCCTTGGGAACAAGGCTCATGCAAGAGATTGCTTTATTCTCTTATCTTCCTGCACCATCCCACACTTTGACCATCATAAATCATTTTTCTCCCTTCCTCTATTCTCTGCCCATGGGACTGTGACTTCCATTCTTAGATACGTTTATGCCATATGAGTAAAAGAACAAAGTAAGGAGTCATTTCCTTTATCTGTTTTTGTAAACAGCCCAGGAACACCAGACAGGATCTACGGAAGTTTATATAGGAAAATGAATGACGTATTTGAGTGAGGGGCTAAAAAAGGGGGAATGACTGAAGGAGATTAGAGATATCATCTTAAGTGAGAGCTTAAAGACAAAGTCTGGTTACTAAGAAATAATAATTGGGTTTTTTTTTCAGCTTTAAATTAGTTTGCTTTGCTTTTCACTTATTTAAAAAGAACCAATTAAACCAATTAAGGGCATGCTCAAGAGTCTGTAAAAGCCATGAATCTAAGAGTCACATTCCCCCAGTGAAATTGTTTAGTGGTCATCGGTAGATGCTGTGCCAAAAAGATATTCCACATCATGTTTCTGCTATGCTGAAAAGGGGGAAACCCTGACATGGGGTTGCCACTCAAGACCTGATCTCTCACTCCTCCTCAGATGGAAACCTAGAATGGCAGCTTTTGGAGGAGCTTGATGTTTTGGAATGTGCAATGTACAGTGGACTAGAGGCAGTGTCTTTGATCTTTGGTTTTCAAGTGACCTAAGCAGGGCTGAAGAGATTTAATTGCTCAAATTGGCTATAAAACAAATAGAAAAGTATGCAGATGGTCATAGTCTTCATAGGACCACCAACCTGAATGTTTTCCCAAGGCAAATGTCACCGCTCTGCACCATAGGATAGGTGGAGGAAGGGAGGTAGGGCAACTCCAAGCAGAAGATGCTTCAGAGGGTTATCATTTGCCTGCTGGTGAACTCTAGAGGTTAATAGACTTGGGTTTAACTCCTAGCCCTGCTACTTGCCAGGTCCCTGACTTTATGTAAGTTACTTTATACCTTTGAGTTTCAATTTAGTTTCCTCAACTCGGATACAGAGATAATACCCATCCTGATACGTCTTGGTAAGTGGGCTTATGGTGGGCTTATATTTTGGGTTCTCAATAAATGATAGGAGTGCTAGCCATCATTATTTTTATTATTACCATGCTTTCACATAACCTTGAAATTTTGCCTTGGTATATGCTTCACAAGATTCTGCTGTGGTGGAACTTTGAGTGATGTGTGGATAAAAATAGCCCCAGGGAGATTTTCAATATTGTCAAATGAGAGCAAAGAACATTTTAGCAAAAATTTAAGCCCTACCAGCGAGAATGTTCCCAGCTAATTTGGGAACATTTAGTAGCCACAACCACCAAAAATGTTTTTACTGGAAAGGGTAGATAAAAATGTTCAACTGACTGAGAAATGCAGCTGTAAATCTAATTTAACATTTTTTAAGGCAGAATTCTTGTCTGGGAAAGGCCTATCATGTAGACTTTCATAGAGATAAAGATTTGTATTATATTTAAGATACAACGTTCTAAAGTCAATTAGGCCAGCATTGATATAAAGGGTTACACTGATCGATTTTTGTCCATTTCCTCGACTTGAGTATCTTCATTTCCCCTATTTTGAATATACTCTGGTTTATAGTAACCACACTATTATGGGTCATTTCTGTCTTTTTTTTTTCTTTAAATTGTTCCTTTTCCCAAGGTTCTGATGTTAGCCAGTATAATATTAACATAATTTGGATTTCCCCTTTTGCACTTGGTTCCTAACAATAACATCCAGACGTTGTTTGCATTATAGTCTGATTCTGATTCCGTAAAGTTTGGGTATTTCACAATATTTTACTATCAAAAGCTTCCTTCACATTTCTTTCAGTTTACAGTGATTTAGATTTTCCCATAATCTATTTGTTTCCAACATAGGGTCATAGCACTGAGAGGAACTATGGAGGTCATAAATGTCCAGTCCCCTGTGTTAGAAATAAGGAAACTGAACCCTTGTGAGACCCTGTGACCAATGTCACTAATGTAACTAATACAGCTTGAATACACGGGTTGACCACTAAAATATTTTGAGCTTTAAAAAAAAACAATTCTTTCACTTATGTACTATATTTTAAATTCAACCCAGAAAGATGTTTAGAAATTCCTGAGAATGACTGCAGATTAAAATGTTATATGGTGACTTCTCTTGAAAAATGTAACTTTAAAAACAAATCATTATGTTGGTGCCTCTGAATTGGAAACAAACTTGTACTTCTTCAATTTGTGTATTTTTTGAACAGTTTAAACAAAGAGGTCAGTTTTTAAGCAGTTAAGTCTTCTCCACTTAAGTAGTTTCTTGAATGTAAAGTCTGCAAATGAGGAGAAATGAAGTCATCGCGAGATCATAGGTCATCGAGGGTCATATGTAGAGCTTTATTTTACTCACTAGGAAAAGAAAGTTTTAAAATTTAATTCACATGGAAAGGAAAAATCTTAAAGAACCAAACCTTTTCTTAAACAAGACCAAAAAGAATATAATATAGAAAATGTGTACAGTAAATTCTAGTGCATAAAATGTCTTCCTTTTAATCGCAATCCACCTTTGATTTAACTGGTATTGAAATGAGGAATGCAAAGGCAAGTTTAAAGTGGTTTTTTTTTTTTTTTTTTTTTTTAACTGGGATAACTGCCAACTACTAGAATTGAGTAATTATTTTCCCCACAGGACACCTTGGGCTCATAGGAATGTGGCTTAAGATAATAATCAGATTCAAAGAAATTCCGATGCCAAGGTAGCATGGAATTTGGTCTTGACACTTTTTTCAGTAACATATTAAACTTTATTTATTAGAGAAACATATTCCAGTTCTGTTTAGCAGGATACACTACGGATCTTCAGTGAAATGAAGTGAGGCTTCTTTCTTTCCACCAGCTCAAAAAGTCCACCAAATTTCATCTATGGGGTTAGAAGACCCTGATTTAATTATTCATCATCCATCATCTTCAGTAATTAACTTTCAAGTACCCTCATATAAGGGTACTGTGCTTGATATGGAGAACAGAAGTCGATTCTATTTAAACCAATGTTTTCCCCAAGTGTGTTTGATAGAATACCATTTTTTAAAAGATTTTATTTATTTATTTGAGAGAGAGAGAAAGTGAGAGACAAAGCACAAGTGGAGGGGGAGGTGCAAAGAGAGAGAGAGAAACAGACTCCCCACTGAGCAGCGAACCTGACCTGGAGCTCCATCCCAGGACCCTGGGATCATGACCTGAGCCGAAGGCAGACACTTAACCAACTGAGCCACCCAGGTGTCCCTAGAATACTATTTTTTTTTTTTGAGAAAAGTAAAATAAATGTAAGAATCTTTAAAAAAAAAATAATGACAGCTAACATTTATTTAGATATACCATGTGCAGATACTACATTAAACACTTTATATTTCCCATATCATTTCATTTAGTCCCCATGAAAGTCATAAAAGTAGGTACTATATTCTCTTTTTGTGAGAATCATTGAAGATTAAAAAACTATTCTAGATAGCTAAACTACAGTGAAGTTGAACTTCAAATGCCTTCTGATTTTAGACCTGATACTTTCAACTCTGTAACACAACAGTGTGTCTAGAGGGCTTCCACAATTATTTTCTATGATTAGCCAGTTTAGTTGATGCTACGTTTTAACGTGAAAGGTGAATTGTTGATATCCATTCTTGGAATCACCTTAAAACAAATGTTAATGTACCTAAGATTTAGTGTCTGTTAGATGTATTTTATTACATCTGTGCTAACTGCAGCATTAATTTGCAATTCAAATTCTGTGATTCTTCTTCAAAAGGCTTGACTATTAAGAGGGTTACCAAAAGATGGAGGAAGCTGAAAGCAAAATTGTAGTTCATAGAATAGCACTTAAAGATTCTCATCCCTTTACTGACAGGAGAGTTTGTGCCATGAATTGATGATGAAATTTCTAGGGGATTATAAACCCTGAGTTTGTTCCATGATCAGTGCCATAGGTTACAGTATACTCTGAAGGACTGGAATAACTTGGAACACTGGAGTTGTGAGGCATGGATTCCTGGTTTGGTCAACCAAAACCAGGTACTTCTCCAACATCACAAAACATCAGCCCATTTGAACACATGTAACGAGAAACTAGGAATTCAGTGAGTGAATTTAGGAATTCAGTGAGGGTAAAGCTTGGCAATATCCAATGTATGATCCCGACCTTGCACCACTGGTCTGGACTATGGCTGGTTCTAGGACATAGACACATTTCCAACAAATGGGAATCTGAGGTTTTTGAAAAAGCTGAATTAGTCTATTATGAGTCCCTTGCCTCTACATGGAAGGATTGGTACCAGGAAGAGATTGGGCTGCTTGCGGGAAGACATGACACTATATAAAATATGATGGCCTGTGTTTTACAGAATGATCTTGACTTGTTATTTTTATTATCTAATAAACAGCATGTACATGGAAAATAACTTTTGAGATAACATAGTATATCTTCAATCTTGGAGATTCACCTTGTTTCTGCATGTGGTAAAGATGCTAAAAAGCCTTAGAGTCTTTTAAAACAGTGTTTCTCAAGCTTATTTGACCATATGTTCCCATTTTAAGTAATCGTTATTAATGTTTAAGTAATCAAATTAACATTTAAGTAATCATTATTAACAGAACTAGTATTCTGTGGAAAATGACAGTCTTCACATGAGAATAACCATTCTGATATAAAATGTTTCCTTTTCCACATCTCATTGATCTCTTTTTGTTTTCTACTCTTTATCCTGCAATCTTTTAAACATACATAAGAAGTTACGTATAATGAATTCTATATACCTATCACTTTGATGTAACAACTATTTAGATTTGATCACATTGCTTCCCCAAATTTTTGAGATTCTTTCTTTTTTTAAAAAAAAAATTTATTTATTTGACAGACAGAGATCACAAGTAGGCAGAGAGGCTGGCAGAGAGAAAGGGAGAGGCAGGCTCCCTGCTGAGCAGAGAGCCCAATGCGGGGCTCAATCCCAGGACCCTGGGATCATGACCTGAGCCGAAGACAGAGGCTTAACCCACTGAGCCACCCAGGCACCTCTTGAGGTTATTTTCAAAGCAAATCCCAGACATCATAATGTTACATCCTTAAATACTTTGGTATGCTATTACAAAAATAAATAAATAAATAAATTCTTCCATGTCTTCCATGCCATTATCCCATCTAATAAAATTAATACTACTTCTTCAATGCTATCAAACACACAGTTGATATTAATTTTTTTCTAAATTGTTCCCCATATGTCTTCCTTATGAAGGGTACAATTCAATGGTTTTTATTAAATCCATGGAGTTGTGCATCCACTACCACAATCAATTTAAGAATATTTTCATTAACTGCCCTTCCCCCAAAGCCTTCTACTTTCCTCAGCCCTCACATCCAAGTCCCCACATCTTCTCCAGTCTCAGGCAATTACTAATCTAATTTTTGTTTCAGAGATTTTAGCCTATTCTGGACATTTTGCACATAGGGAATCATACAATATGTGGTTCTTTGTGCCTGGATTCTTCCATGTAGTGTGATGTTTTCAAGGTTCATCCATGTTGTAGCATGTGTTGGAACGTCATTTTTTTTAATGGCTGAATAGTATTCCATTGTGCGGATAGACCACATATTATTCATCCACGCACCAGGTGAGGGAAATTCGGGTTGTTTCTACTTCTTTGTGATTTCCTTTTTATTAAAAAAAAAACACAAGCAAAACCTTTTTATTATGAACAATTTCAAACATGTAAAAAGAGAGAGAATAATGTGATAGTAACATTTCATAGTTTCCATATTTTAACTTCTGACTCATCTGGCTTCATCTATATCTATACTTCAGCACTCCCTTGCTTTCTAGGTTATTTAAAGCAAATCCCAGACATCACATTATTTCATTCATAAAGGTTTTAGTATGTGTTTGTCAATGTTAAGGACACCTTTTAAAAAAATCACCATTACTATTCCTAAAAAACACAGTAATTCCTTAGCTATCAGATATATGGTTCACTAATACATTAATGTTCATCTAGATGCTTGTCTTCATACATTAGATTTGATTTACTTAGTGGATATTGAAATTATCAAAGCCAATTGATTTATATTTAGAATCACTTACTGTGCTAGAGGAAAATGATGATTCTTTCTTTGGAATTGCAAGACGTGAATACTTTCCATGGTTAGAGCTATCACATGCAGAATCTGTCTCTGCTTGTCACTCCTAGGTCCTCCAAAGCCCTTTCAGGTTTAGAGGTACCCAAACCAAAATCTCAGAGATGAGGAATGCTGAGGTCTGGCAGAGACAAACTGGGTCAAGTCTCCATGAATTGGAGCGAGGGGATATTGATCTGCTGTAGGAACAATCACCTGCCAGCCAGGACTCCTATTTATATATCCAGGTAATGGAACATAGTCTAGGCCTGAGCCATAATCAAGGAAGTGGAAGAGCAATACCACTAGATTAGATGGGGGACATTAATGAAATCAAGTGCTCTGTGTAGGATATAATCCACTTTTTCAGGCAGAAAATGGGGACTGGTTGGTTTTCTCAATGTACACTTACATTGATGTTTCTTTTTTTTTTTTTTTTAAAGATTTTATTTATCTGACAGACAGAGATCACAAGTAGGCAGAGAGGCAGGCGGAAAGAGAGGGGGGAAGCAGGCTCCCCGCTGAGCAGAGAGCCCGATATGGGGCTCGATCCCAGGACACCGGGATCATGACCTGAGCTGAAGGCAGAGGCTTTAACCCACTGAGCCACCCAGGCGCCCCTACATTGATGTTTCTTTCTTTCTTACCTTTATGGAGGAAAATTGTAGTATTTGTTACTGAAATCATAACTTAGTCTTCAAAATAGTTTGTAAAGCCCTCTACAATTCTTTCAATGCACAAAAATTTGTGTTTATCTAATCCATACGTAATGGAACTACTCTTCTCTTACTTTTTGTACTGAATGGTTATAGTAATAGAGAATGTATATTTTGTCCTGTAATAGAGTGATGAGCTTAACTAGTGGCAAATTTATTGAATGTTGTGTGTGTGTGTGTGTGTGTATGTGTGTGTTCTCAAGTGATTACTGAAGACAGGGAAGGTATGATACTGACCGGGTACAGACTATCAGCAATTTATTAATCGGAAGGATTTTGACCTAGGTAATGATTTTTAGGCATGTATCTTTTGGTAAATTTCAAGGACACTTGAAAACCTTTGAGGTAAATGTTTGTGTGTTTGTCTGGACTTAGGTATTTTGTTTTGTGTTGTTTTTTGGAAGGTCCATAGTTTTTAACAATTTTTCTAAGGAATCTGTGAGACTTCTCTATAATGTTACAAACCAGTGATTTAAGGGTTTGACAAGAGAAGCCAGTGAAGCTCATCAAAAAAAATTTGTTTTTTGTACGTTTTTATCTGGTCAGAAACTTTAAAAGGCCAGGCATAGATGACTATTTGTTGAATAAATGAATGGATGAAGTAAACAAATATCTACTTCCCTTAATTTACTCTCTTTCAGATTTGGGTCGAATCAAATAATGATTATTTGTTAATTGCTCTATTGAAGCCCCCAATAATACCTTCAGTGTTCAATAGAAAGCATGAGTATAGAGAGGAGGCTATATGACCCCCTATGGCACTCAGCAATTCCAGAGGTCCCATGTTCTCACAGACCATTACTAATGTGGAAGTGCTTCAGATTTAATTGATAGATTTTAGAGTTACTCTTAAGGATGCAGTTGTGTGGCTCTGTTATCTATAGCTGAGGAAAACACTAAAGATAATTTAAATTCACATACAAAGAAGGTGTATTTGGCATGCTGGATACAACTTGGACCCACCTATCCACCTTCCATTAACCTTCTGAGAGAGATGAACCATTGCAAATGCAGAGTATTTTGTGATCTAATGAGCTGGATTATTTGGAGAAACTCAGATAGAGTCAAATTCTGGAGTGGGCAGTTCCTCTGAGATTGTTGTTATTTGTGTAATTCTGTGCTTTATTAATTCTTCTCTTAACTCATTAGGAGAACAGGAATTTCTGTCCCCTCAAACGAGACTGTGATGCCATGGAAGACAATAGAATATAGATAATATCAAGAGATCAACACTGGTCATCTCAGGCCATCAACTGGACTTTTCACATTGACACTGAGAATGTATCTCAACCTTAATCCCTTCACCTCTTATAAAAAACGATTGTGCTCAGGATGTCTGGCATGTGAATGAGGTAGTTCACCCAGTTGCAGAGGTGTTATGACCCACAACACAATCTTGAGAGAACATGTAACTACAAATTTGGGCAGGAATAGAAGACTAATTCAAAGCCCATTGTAGTTTTCCTTCATTAGACGGTCAGCATTTGGTCACAATACTTACTGGAGAAGCCACCGGTGTCCTTAAAGGCCGTTATGGGTGGCAAGATAGGTCTGCATCTTATTTGAAAAAAGCAGTTTAAAAACAAAAGAATAATCTTTCCTGAGTGCCCGCCTCAATTTGCATTTTGGAACCAAGAAAAGGAAAATTCATTTAAAATAGATTATCTGATGACAAGGAGTCAGACTTATGAAAAGAATATTTAAGCTTTATACCAATGGGAGGAAGAATAAAATACATTTCTTACAAGAGCATAATCTTTGTGAAATTAAACATGTATAATGATCATACTCCAAACGTGTCAAGAGGCCCTGTAGTAACAATGAAGTCATAAGTAGAAAAGACAGGAAACATGATCTCATCAAAGAGGATATATACATAATCATACATATATATATGCATTCATAATAGGTTGGAAAATTTCTGAACTTACTAAATTAATGAATTAAATTTTTATCATGTGGATAGTAAGATGGATATTGAGAAAATATTAATTCCAAATTATTCCTGAACAAAATCAAAGTAAAATATTTAGTTCAACTATACTGTGAATTTCGTGGAAGTCCAGTAGATATTTTGATGAAAATGATAATAAAATATTGCCTTAATACATTTTAAGGAAATTCAGATTTGCACTTTCTTTTGCAACTAAATTCAGCTCCCTAAAATTCTGTTTTCTGCTTATATTTAGATATGTCTTCATAAATGTGACTGCCAGAGAAAGTATAATAGACACAGAAATCAAGTCAAGTATAGTGTGTTGGGGAAAAAAAACAGTTGATAAGGATTTAGGCATCTTAGATATTTATTTTTCTTCTATAGCTGAACTAGTGGTATGACCTTGGTCAGGCAGCTTAAACCATTTGAACCTGAATTGTTGAGCAATATAATGAACTGGTTGGACTAGGTTTAAATAAAATTATAAATTGCTCTGTGAGTTAAATCAACATCGCCAATCTGGTTAATTCTGAGTCTCCAACCCCTTTAAAATGGAAAACAGTTTATGTGAATTATACAAAAAAATTGATTCATCTCTTCTCCTTTCCATTTTGCTTTTGAACACACAGTCTCAGATTTTTCGTCTGTATGGTGGCATTGTGGGCCTATTTATTTTTCCGAAGACCTTTTACTCTGATTGTTTGATAAGAAACAATATAGTTTTTTCAAAGGTATTGAGTTATTCCCTTGGTTTGTATTAGGGTAGATAAGTCCTTCGAGTTTTTAAATGAGTTTACATTTTCATTCCATCTCTTTGATTCAAGTTTGAAGGGATTCTATTTTGGCTATTTTATCTCTCTGCCCCTAGGAAAGCCAGACTTTAAGTTATCCCCAAGGTATCACTGGCAGCATTCCACACCATCTGTAATGTATAAATATATTCAGTTATTCAGTATATTCCAACTTAGCTCGCTCTAGTAATTTTATATTATTGGAGTCTTTGAGGAGAAAGGCATTCATTCTCTACTGATTTATTCCTGACTCTTAGTCCTGAACTTTTGATTCAGCTGACAAGTAATCTAATACAGAAACAAAACCCTAAAATTTTTCACAATGAGTTAAGTAACAGAGAGTTCTGGAGCCCATTCATTGTCTTTATTGCAGTTGACTGGCTGAATACATTTGAGCACCCTTGGCAGATTCCAGATTTGAATTTAGGAGACTTAAAGCACGTCAAATCATTCTCAGTAAAGGGTGCTTGTCTTTGGGTCTCCTCACTTGATAGAGCCTTTTGTTCACCTTCCTGACATGGTATCCCATTAGTTGCCTTGACTATTCCTTCTTTATTTAAAATTTCTTCTTTTCTTTTCTTTTCCTATCACAAAGAAAACACCCCCCCCCAACTAGTATATGGTTCTAAAAAATTGCTTTTTAAATTTAAATATTCAGTGTGAATTTTTTGGACTTTCATACAAGCACAGCTCCACTTACATAGAAGCTTGTCACTATACAAATGCTTGGTTACTGTATGCGACCTTTTGTAAAGTGAACTCTTAGAGAAAAAGTACAATGGAGAACAGGGTTGTGAGAAACATCGGTGATGGTAAGACTGACAAGAGTTTTAGTACCAGCTCTCCCACTACAAGTTATATGACCTTTAAGGATGTCATCTTTTTCCACACCAGATTTTGTCATCTGTAAAATGGGACACTTTCTATAAAGATTAAATTTTATTACTCTAAAATTTAGAGGGCAATGTAGGTTTTCGATAATTATATGTTATTTTTAAAGCTCCTATGTATTTAACAATGTCCTTGCCTTTGAAAAAGACACAGAAAACTCATAAGGTATGACCATCCTTGGGAATTTATGATTTAGTTCAAGTGCAAAGTTTGCTGAGATAGATTGCAGGAGGCTTCATACACCATCCATTCATTCTTTCATTCACTTACTAATTCATTGATTCAACAGATGTTTCTTATATGTCAAATACTATCCTTAGGGTCGGGAAGTAAATCAATGAGCTACAGTCTATGAAAATATACAATTATAATGGACTTTTCCCCACTAGATATAGCACAGTTGGCATATTAGAATGGTTCTGACAATGCTCTGGGTTCAGATTGCCTGGATTAAAATCTCCACTCTATCAGGAACTATCCTGATAATTCTGGGAAGATCATTTGTACTGCTTTGAGGCTCAATATCCCCAACTGCAAAATGAGATAATAATCATATGTAACTTTGTGTGAAAATTAAATGAGTCAGTATTACATAAAGTGCATAGAATAATTCCTAGTATATAGTAAGGCACACAGGACCAATAAAATATTACCTTTATTATTGTTAACCTCTCTTTTCCAGGTATCAGATTACTCATTTTCTCTTAGATAATAATCTCCTCACTGTTCTCAGTCTGTTTTGACCTTCATGTGCACCTGCAACTTATGCTTAAGTGAATTAACATAGTGCATTTCTCTCAGTCATGGTGATTGGTTGAGTTAAGACAAAAGCAAGTCAATAAAATTCAATCCAAGTCCTTTCTAGGGCTTTTGGGGTGCATTCTCCCTTTTCTGGTAGATCTGAACCTGAATTGATGTAGCCCTGGAGTTTCTGGCAATCTTCATGTCACTATTTGAACCCAGATAATAAAACCTTATGGAAGAACAAGTATTTGAAGAGAAACTGGACACTAATGATAACATATGAGCCTCTAGATCAAATGATGCCAAAGACATTACTCCTGAACTTTTCAGTTTTATGTGGTGACAAATTACAGTTTCCCTATCTTATTTTCTTTTTAGTGCTTGGCTAAGCTAGCCAGAATTGTTTTCGGTTGCTTGCAGGTAAAGAAACCTAATGGATAAACAACTCAGTTACTTAGAGGTTGATGCAAGTTTCTGATTATGAAATATCTTTCCTTTCTTTCTTTCTCTATTTATTATAGTCATCTCATGCCACTTCATCAGCATTAACGGAAGTTTCCTTTTGGAGAGAAGACTGTGATTGTCTTTTCTAGGACTAGAGCATTTTTGGAATCCACTTGAGGTGACTAGAGTATAGTCAGGAGACATGACAAAGTAAACAAAACTGTAGATTGATCCAATGGTGAGTAAATGAGTGTTTTTGTGCTGGGCAAACAGGAGAATTGAATAGTACAAATTTGTGTGTGGGGGGTTATATTTTATTTATTCACTTGAGAGAGAGATACATAGAGAGATGGAGAGAGAGAGAGAGAGCATAAGTGAAGAGAGGGGAAGAGGGAGAGGGAGAAGCAGACTTCCTGTCAAGCATGGAGCCCGACTTAGGACTCAATCCCAGGACCCAGAGATCGTGACCTGAGCTGAGGGCAGATGCTTAACTGATTGAGCCACCCAGGTGCCCCTGAATAGTACACATCTGTTACTGTATATATTACAACATAAGGGATCTGGTATATTTATTCTAAAAAAAAAAAAAAACCAGAAAACCCACAACCAGATTAAAGAAGGACAATTAACGAGCTATAAAAATTAATATATAGTTACAAATTCTTATAGGTGCTATAAGAGGAAAAGAGGGTGCAAATATTGGAGTGAATAACCAGAAAACTGTCTCTCTTTTTTTTTTTTTTTGAGGTCAAGATGTGAAAAGGTCAGCAACTTGTAAAAAGTGGCATGTGACATACTTAGTCCATGACTTCGTTGTTATTATCATTTTTGCAAACCACCCTGAATCAAAACAAAGAAAGGCATCACTAATAGTATTGTTGATATCAAGGGCTTAAGTATTCTAAGTATTTAAAATTCCAAGTACATAAAATTCATCTGACTTCTCATCCCACATGTGGGGGTGAAACACAAGAATCCTTCTTAATTTCTTCAAAGATTCTTGGGGTTGGGGGATTAGATTTCTCTGACTCTGATTATTTTACATATCTATATCTATCTATATTCATATCTATATCTATATCTATATTTATATCTATATCTATATATCTGTCTTTGAACTTGTCACTGATTTCTCATCCCGATAATAAATTGCACTTTGGTCTCTTTTTTTTTTTTTTTAATTTTTTATTTTAATAAACATATAATGTATTTTTATCCCCAGGGGTACAGGTCTGTGAATCGTCTGGTTTACACATTTCACGCACTTTGGTCTCTTATCCATCAAAAGACCAATGACACAAAAAGCTGTGTTAGAAAAATCTAGGGACCTTCCTCCTCTAAGCTATCTGCTAAAATTTTTATTTATTTCATACTTAAACCACTCTATGAACTATCTCTATATTTTTAGTGTCAGGTGAATAAATTGCTCTACTCAAATAATTTGGGGTTAGGAATTACCAGGATTTCCCTGGTGTAATATGTCAACATTTGGCCAATGAAGCAAGAAGACCTGTCCTGTCATGACTTCCAAGTGAGCTGGTAGAAACATCATGTGTCTATACAAGGAAAAGCTGTTGGTGGAAAGGGAGAAGTGGAGATTACAGAAAACACACACACACAAATTTAAAAACCTTAGGATTTTTATAAAGTCTGATTTGTATGTTTATAAGTAGAAGGGACTAATCAGCTAGGAAAATAATTCAAAACCTAGGGACAAATACCAAGAAATAGAAAAAAAAAATCTTCCTTCTCCTTCATCTTTTTTTTTTTTAATAGCAAAACCATAACTTGCAAATTCCTTTTTTATGACTACCCAATCAAGGTTCATCACTTTCTTATAAAATAATGAGTTCTTTTACCTCTTTGGTTAGGTTTCTTACTAGGTATCTTACGGGTTTTGGTGCAATTGTAAATGGCATTGATTTCTTTATTTCTCTTTCTGCTGCTTCATAAAATAATGAGTTCTTATTTGAGTGACTGTTTTATTATTTATAAGGAAAGAGCTGAAAGACTTCTACCAAATTTCTCATACCTAATTTTAAATAGCAATGTTTATGTTGAAGTGGAATGTTCTGTTTTTTTTTTTCAAACTTGTTCCCAAAATGGTAATCACAGCTGAAAGCTTATCTGTTATAATTATAGTAATATGGTAACAATGGGAAGTATTGATGGAGCTTTTACCGGATGGTAGGTACTTAGATTTATGTGCACATTATCTCATTTAAGTCTCAGTGATTCTGTCGCTATCTCCATTTGAAAAGGAAGTGGATGCAGAACAGTGAAATGACACACCCAAGGTCACATCAAGAAAACATGTTGTCCAACTGCTCCTTGTGTTGTGAAGGCTAGCATTTTGATGATTGTTTTCCTTGTATGCCTCATGCTTACGTGGATACTTAGAAGCATCATTCTGGATGCTTCCATGATTGATTCTGTTGCAATTTAGTATTTATAACAATTCGTGAGATGATCAATACCAAACCTTTCTCTTCTATTTTATAATTAACAATATCATTTTGAAGAAATGAGATGAGTCAAGAACAAGTGGCAAAAAAAAAAAAAAAGCTGTTGCCACAAAGATATAATCATAGAAATTTTAGAAAATTTTAAGGAAAATTTCCCAATGGGTAAATAATAAAACATGAAGGAACCCGAGGCAGAGAAATGTCAACTGAGTTGCTCAAGGTCAAACAAATAGTTACATAAGCATATCATTTTCCTTTGTCAAAGAAGTTAAGTGTTTTAAGTAACTAATTTATTTTAATGTTGGAAGATCTCTATAAATCTTCCTGCATTACTCACATAAATAATTTGCCACTAAAATTGTTTTTCAGTAATTTTGTTTGGCTATTTTAGTGTGTGTTTTTCATAATCTCTAACGCTGAATTTCTCATCAGTTCAGCCCTCAAGATTTTATTAGGTTCTGCGTGCTCAGGAAATAACACCATCAAAGCAGAGTTATCTTCACATACGCAGGACAATTATATTGATATATCATGTGCTGTATTTTAATTTCAGAATTATTGCCTCATTGTTTTCTCCTGGAGCCCAGTTTTTATTTCTTTCATCTTATCATTAAAGGTACAGCGACAAGTAATTCACCCTTTAAAAAAGAGGAGAAAAGAAAAGGTTTGCTTAAAAAAAAATGTAGCTAGAAAAATCTCCCACAGAGTGAATTCCCACAGTGTTATGGAGGATGTAAATTTAGCTCAGTGTGATTCAAACAATCAAGTTAGGAATTTTAATTTAATGGTTCGTTCCTTTGAATTGTTAGATGCTCACCTCATTGTGCAAGTTGTATTTGAATTGAATAAAATGAAAGTAAAATGTGTTGAATTTGCCCCAATCAGGTTATTCTGGGGAAGTCTGATTCATAGGCTGAGTGATGGACTGGCATGGAAGAGTCAATAAGCAAAAGAGGAGGCTCAATTAATACGAATTAATAATAATGGTCCTATTTTCTCTCAGGTATGTTAGAACTTAAATATTTGCTTTGGCGGATGGCTATATAATTTTGGCAGTTTAGATAAGTTTGGGGAATCATCTTATTTTTTTTCATTTCAATACAACCCAGAATCCAGTGTTTTTAGTATGTTGGTCAGAAATCTCAGTGCCTCCAAAACTGAAAGGTTTGTGAATCCATTTCTGTCCTAAAACTGGCTTGGTTGTGGCAAATAAAATATTGGAGAAGAAAAAAAAAAGTTTGGATGAAACAGCAGAGGGAGAATAAGAACCAATATTTTTTATGATATCTCAGGGAACAGTCCAATATGCCAAAAGGATCCAGACAACCACAGCTCCTATCTGGAATTATGATTGAAAGATTTGGTAAAATATAGCACTTTTCTTGGAAGTAAGAAGATATATTTAAAAAAAAAAAAGCCCAGCAGGACATAAGTAACTTGGTTACAAACCTTTTTACATATTTACCCATAAAGAAAGCAATGTTAATAAAGTGAGATTTTTGACAGTAAAATAAAGTTCTTACCACGTAGAGGCTTTAAAAGTTTGAGCTGATAGAGACCTTGGAGCCAGATGTGTTGTTCAACCTCATTCCAAAGACATGGAGACTAATATCAGAGATATAGTGCATCATGCCAAGGGTCACACTCTTCCTGACAGTTAGAAAAGGCATTTTTTTCCCTTGTCATGCTATCTGTCTCCTAGCTTTCCCTTGGGAGCCCTCCGTCTTGAATAGTTGTCATTGCCCAAGTTCCTTTCCCTGAATGTAATGTTGGTCTTAGTTGACAGTGTACGCTGCTGCCCTTATGAATGACCATGGCTGTGTCACACAGATGGTGGCATAATTAGTCCCACCACAGTACTGATAATATCATGACTCTGGATCTTTTCACTGCCATGGTGGTTCTGAAAGCCTCAAGCCCTTCTGCTGACAGATCTATCTCCTGTGTGGTGGTCTGAGCCCAAAAGTGTGAGCTGGGGGATGCCACTGACAAAGGCTAGCCAAGACAGATGGTTCTACCTGCCTCAGCTAAGCATTTATAAAAAGCATTTCTCAAGTCTTGATGAAACATGTTAATGCAAAACAAAAGGACACTTTGAGAAAGTGAACATTTGAATGGAGATGGAGTATTCAGTCCACTGTGCTGATTTTCCCAAGAGCCCCAGAAGCCAGGAAACTTATTCTGCTAAAGAACTAAATGGCTTCAAGCCCCTTGACTTCTCCAAATCTCAGTTTCTTCATCTGTGAACAAAGGATTTGAATTAGGTTATTACTAATTTCCCTTTGTGTTCCAGCAAGCTCCTTTAAAACATAGCCATCCCTGTTACTATCTTTGAAGTGGGGGAAGAATTAACAAAAAGGATAAAGACTGATAATTTTTTAGATCCTGATTGCAAAATTGCTCTCAGCTAAGCTTAACCTCATTTCTATGGTTTCCTATTGGACCTTAGTCCCTGACAGAAATCTGGATGCTTTTCAGTTTAATGTGTGTTAACAACGTATTTGTTCAGTGTTTAGAACAGTGGTTTTGGGAAATTCTTTTCTCTCCAGAATCTTCAACAAGCAATTCTTAAGCACTGACTGAGTACAGGGCTCTCGGCATTGAGAGTCAAAGAATCATAGAGTTTGGCTGGGGGTCCTCACGGAGCATGGAGTGCTGTTGAAGAGAACAGAATTATGATTGAGGGCACATTTAATTAAGTGACAAATGAGTGATCTAGAGAATAATTGCAGAGTGTAGCCTGTTGTTATTTAGCCACTTAATTTTCCTATATTGAGGATTTCTGATCTTTAAAATCTTTTTAACTGAGTTTAAATAAATCTATTAAGAGGTGACTCATCTAGGAGTGAAAAGCCATCTTTTGTTTTCTTTGAGATAATTCTCAGGCTAAAAAAAAATGTCCTGGCATTTGAGTTTAATGACTGAATGCTGTGGGAAAGAAGTAATTCCAATGATTATGTCTAAATAAATATGTTATATGTAGCTTTTCTTGCTATGCTAACACTGTTCTCAAACCATATACTAAGATAAACAGAGCGTGTAGAAATGGTTGGCCAGGAATCTTACGTAACAACTGGAAAACATTCCGGATGTTACATACTGCTAGTCAAACTGTGTCATCTATTCGTCCCCTTTTTATTAACTAAATGAGCTCAGATTTCACATGGTGTGGTATTGCACTCGTTCTAAATATTACATTTACCAACTCCTCTTGTAGTGAGGATAGTCATGTGATATGGTTATGTCCAGTGAGATATAAAGATAGGTCACAGGATTGGGCTCCCATAAAGCTAATTAAAGTTCAGGGAGAAACCCATCCACGTGGTAAAGGCTCTTTGCCTTCCATCCTTCTTTTCTGTGATGTGGATGCAAGGGGAGATGTAAAATATCCATGTTGAGTTCACAAGGTAGTTCTGTGAATAATACATCCTAAGTAAGGCAGTGAAACAGTTAGATAAAGCCTGGGTTCCAAATGACATTGTGAGATGTCATACCAGACATGGAGTCCTTACGTCTCTTACCAGGCTTCTCAGTGAAGAAAATATAACTCCTAATTTGTTTAAGCCATTTTGAGGAGATTGTTTCTTTTATTTGTGGCTGAACATGTCTTAATGGGTATGAATAAATACTACGTGCAAAGTGCTAAACAATGCTGGGAATATAGAAAGCCTTCTAGAAATTTCTGAGTCTCATGGGAGAGATATTATCATACATCTACATATATGTTGTATGTATATGTATCATATGCATTTGTATGTATGTGTATTGTATACATATATTATCACTAGTAGTACAATAATATATATACATTATTTTACTTGCATGAATATTATTTAATAAACATATTCATATTATGCATATATTTATATATTATAAACAAATACATAACATATACATATATATTTATCACTAGCATTAAAATAATGTATATCTATATAGCATATAGTGTATATAGTGATGGGTATGATTCTTTTTTTAAAGATTTTTTTTTTTATTCTAGAGAGAGAGAGAGAGAGAGCATGAGTGGAGGGTGGGGGAGAAGGAGAGAGAGACTCCCAAACAGACTCCCCGCTGAGCACAGAGCCTAACAAGGAGCTCGATCTCACCACCCTGAGATCATGATCTGAGCCAAAATTACCAGTTAGAGTCTTAACCAACTGAGCTACCCAGGTACCGCATGATGGGTGTTATTCTGAAGAATTCCATGAATATGGAAGAAGGGATTAATCAATCCAATGATATCAGAGAAGCCTTCTTGGCAGAAGATTTATTGGGACTTTTGTTTTTCTTCATAGGAGTGGGTACCACATTGCAGACAATTGGGGACCAGAAAGATGAGGCCTGGGGCCAAGGAGCTACATGAGCGTTGCTGCAGACCTGGTTTGATCTCACTAGCCAATCAGAGAGCTCCAAAGCAATATAGAACATTTCTAAACTGTTTTAGTTTGTTACGGTGCAGATCACAAAGTTGGCCTGAACTGGAAGTTGCAATTGAAGTTGTAGTTATCCCAGGATTCCCGTATCAGCTTGTTTCTTGACCTACCTCCTAACGGGCATAGGACCAACCATACTTTGTTCTTGTTTAGCTCATATACTACAATCTGCAGGCAGAGAGAGCCACAGTGGAGCGATATCAGGAGAAGGAAACCAGACATCGATTTCTGTTCTTGGTCATTTAGCCACCTTATCTTTTAATCCCATAGGAAGTCATATGTGAACTTGACAGTTAAATTTGAGAAAAAAATACAGTAAACTGTGTCCACTTTGGGAGGGGGAGTTTCCCAGCCCTTCACCTCTTATGTGCCAAAATGGTGATGATCAGTAATTTCTAAGATATTGGAGGATGAAACTTGACATTAAGTTAATTGACATGGCTTGTGGATTTGCTTATTTATGGATGTTATTCAACTATGTATAGTCATTTAGATAACAGCCATGTTCATTTAGGTGTTATACACACAAACATATTCAGATGTTACCTTCCAGAACCTATGTAAATGAATGGTTAAATTCCATATGTGAGCTCCATTGCCAGAATCTTACCTGAAATCCTTTTTTTGGGGAATTTCTGCTTTTCATGGCCAATTTTCTGGGTTCTTTCTTGTATTTATCTGACTTTACAAGATTCATGCTTGCACATGCAAATTATTGCATGGGTCCGGAACAAGAATGCTAAATACACAGCAGGAATTAGACCTCTCACTCCCTTTCCACGTGTGTACTCCTGTTGCGCATCCCTGAGGACTCAGCACTTTCTGGTGAAGTTAGGCTACATTGAGTTCTTCAAGGTAGTGCTCCAAGAGGTAGCAACAAAAATATTTGAATTGAGACTCAAAATAAAAGTCATTTACCAATTATTGAATAGATGAGAAGCCTGGTACATTGTTTCTTGGATATAAAGCTGGGTTAATGGAGATTCAGAAAGATTAAGTTAGGGGTCCATGAATATAAAAAGAAGGAGTTGTGATTCAAAGCCTGTGTGTCTGACCTTAAGTATGGTGCTTAAAGCAGTGTACTATAAAATCCTCAGCTTTCATTCACAGTAAGGCAATGATTTTAACCTTATGTTAAATGAAATCTTATGCATATAATTGATATGTCCTGCTTCACCATGTAGGGGTTCAAAACAAGGTCATCTCCCTTTTAATATTCAAATTAAATGATCCCAAGTCCCATCTTGCTGTCACAGAAACGTCTTTCTTTCCTCCTTGGACCCTCCTTTCCATAGGAAGCCCCCAAACATTAGAAGTATGTTTTCAGTCCATGACGTAACATGGAAGAAAATCCAAAATAGTCGACTTGCATTTCCCAGGGGCCAGGATGGATGTGATTCTAAAGAACTTCATGAATATGGGAAAAGGGATTAATCTGACCAATGATATCAGAGAAGGCTTCTTGGCAGAGAATTTACTAGGCCTTTTGTTTTTCTTCATAAGGGTATGTACCACATTGCAGGCAAATGGGGACTGTTGTTGTTGTTGTTGTTGTGCGTTGTGGCGTCTGGAGGTGGGAGCTGTGTGTGGATCTGCTGCATGAAACATGACAGAGACCTACTGCACACTGACATCTTTGGCTAGTGGTGGACTCCATGTGGACAGCAAAAGGAAACTGTCTCCAGCAATGTCAGGCAGAGCTGTGGTTACCCATGCTCCTGTTCTTATGGGTCCACCAAGAAACTATTCTTTCACAATAAAATCTATGGCCATTTTCCTGAGACAGACCCTCTCTCAGTGTCTGGGGAAATGGAGCATGAGAGATTTCCTGTCTTGGAAACAGCATACGTCCAGAACCAGGTTCCCTTACAATATCAGCATCCTAGCCCATGATGTTGTAAATAGTTCTTTCTTAGTCTCAAGGTCTATCTCACAGATGCATTCAAATAGGTAATATTTCCTTAGAAGTGTTCAAATTAGGTTATGCTGCAAAGAACACAAAAATAAAAGCACGAAATAATAGTGGCATGAACAATATACAAGCTTATTTCTTTTTCATGTTCTATTTTGTTCTTACTTTTCCAAAGTCAAATCATTGACCAGGTTGTACATTAAATCTGGAAGCTTCCATCATCACGTCCATATTCCAGCCAAGAGGAAAGGGGAGAAGGAAAAAGGGAGAATGATCCTCTCTTTAAGGATGCTTCCTTTACATTCTATTGTCTAGAACTTAGATACAAGATCATCATGCCTATTTGCTAGGGAGAATGGGAAATGTCATTTGTAATCAGGGTAGCCACATGTCCTGCTTAAATTCAAGGATGCTATTCCCAAGGAAAAAAGCAGCAATAGGCAGTTCCCAGTCTAAAAAAACACTCTAGCTTATTACAAAGTCTCCCTATTTTATAAAATAGAGAGGAGCCAGTTGCTCTGGTTGAAGCTGAGGTGGTTGCTTAGTGCCCTGCTCACTCAGCTTTTGACACCTTTGCTGTGGTTCTTGAGGCAGTGCTAAGAAATACAGGGCTGCAAAGCTCAATTTGAAAACTGCTGCACAAAGATGACAGCTCACAACTCCAAGGGTTACCTGCTTCCTGCTTTTGACAAATGTATTTACTTATTTTTCCAGATAAACTTAAAAACTACAGAAAAATAAAAAGAACCGTACAGCAATAATAATTCACCTCCCATCCAGATTTTTCCCCCATCACATTCGGTCCAGTATTACTTTAAAGAAAGAAAGCATTTCTGATTCAGCTGTTTCTTTTAAAACTCCATACAGCCTCATCCCCCCACTTTCACCATTTCTGTGTTCAGCCCTGCCCTCCCCCAGGATACATCCCCTAGTATATATCCCCTAGTATATATCCTAGTTCATTGAAAAAATTAATGTCCTAATGTAGTGATCTAGTGTCCTCTTTCTGTTTCAGGACCCCATTAAGATACTACATTACATTTAGTCGTGATGTCTCCCTAGGATCTGCTTGGCTGTAGCATTCCACCTTCTTTGTTTTTGAAGACCTTGACAGTTCTCAGGAGCATTGCTAAGGTCTTTTGTAGGCTACCCTTATATTGGAATCTGTCTGATATTTTACTTAAGACTAGACGAGGATTATAGATTTGGGGAGGAAGACCACAGAGGTAAAGTGCCCTTTTCCTTGTATCTTATCAAGGATACTATCTACATGATTTACTATGGATATTGACCTCATTCATCTGGCTGAAGTAGTATTTTTCATGTTTTTCTACTGGAAAGTTACTATTTTCTTCCTTTTCCTTTCATAACGTACTCTTTAGAAGGAAGTCACTAATACAGAGCTCACAAGTAAGGAATGGGCAGTTCTGGTTCCCCTCTTAAGAGTGTAGAATCTCTACATCAATTATTTGGAATTCTTCATAAGAGATTTGCCTCTTTCCCCCCTTTTATTTATTTATTCAATCACTTATTTATGTCACTATGGAATCATGGATATTTCTTTTATACTTTGGGTTATAGTCCAATGCTATTTTATTAGTTTTTTCTCTCAAATCATTCCAGCTTTGGACATTAGGAGCTCTAGTTCTATTGGCTGCTATGTCCCTTTGACATACTCCCAATTTCTTGTTATCTGTTTGTTTGTTTCCTTACTTATTTAAGTACTGCCTTATTTTCTGGTACTACAAAATGTTCCTGGCTCATCATGTCCTTGTCTTAGAATCAGCTATTACTCCAAAGAGCTCCAGTTCCTTTTATTGGAGAATGGTATGAAGAATCAATGCATGCAAGGGGTGCCTGGGTGGCTCAGTGGGTTAAGCCTCTGCCTTTGGCTCAGGTCATGATCTCAGCATCCTGGGATTGCATCTTGCATCAGGCTCTCTGCTCAGCCAGGAGCCTACTTTCCCCTCTCTCTCCACCTGCCTCTTTGCCTATTTGTGATTTCTGTCAAATAAATAAATAAAACCTTTTAAAAAAAGACTCAATGCATGCTTCAGGTCATACACACACACACACACACACACACACACACATACACACACACACAAACATGAACACACATATATATATACGCACATGTATTATATGTGTGTGTGTATATATGTATATGTATGTATGTGTGTGTGTATATATATATATATATATATATATATATATGACTTTTCTTCTAACAGGATTTAATAGTAAAGCTAACAGGTGGCAGCATTTGTAGAGTGTGGTTGTTCTTGGGGTTACCTGCCCTCCCCCACACATTGTGAAAGCAGTCACTTACTCATATTACAACTGAATCTTAACCTTTCTTTGAGTCTCAAACATCTTTTGAAATGCTGCTGAAAAGTTAACAGACCTTTTGCTCAGGGAGGAAAAAAAAAGATAAACAAACACATACAGAATTTAGTCCAGGATTCCTAAGGTTCATGGACTCCCTGTAATTCTGATTTCTGGTATTGATGACCTCTGATCAGGGGACCATGGTGCTAAAGGAAGGGCCAGGAAGTTCACACACCCTCTTGCTGGTTTTCTCAAGTCCCACTTCTGCTGTGACCTCTTCTCTGGCCTAGGAAATGGTATCATTTGCCAAATAAATCAGAAAAGTCTGATGTAATAATGCAGTTTCTTTATTAGTTAATTACAAACATTTTATTTTAAGTGGCTCCCTTTTGTGTAAAATCATGATGGAGTTGTTTGGTGTTCTTTTTGATTTCTACAACTTAAAGAAAAAATCAGAGTTAATTTGCCTGGGTGCATTAATTCACGTCTTTCTCAATTGTGTTTGAGTCACTTCCCCTTTGTATTAATGGTTTCCTATTTAAAACTGGTAGAGTAGGATGGAGTTGTGTCTGTGAAAACTGACAATAGGTATAGGACTGAAAGAGTTAATAGAGTCAAATCCCAGTACATTTTTCTAAAGCTGTTTTTAACACTGATTATTTCAAGGTGGTTTTGATAATCACTTCCAAATGTTTTAATGAGGCTGTTTTTCATTTTTCTGAAGACTTTTTTTTTTTTTTTTTTGCTTTTCATATTGATTTTGCAGCCTCTTTCCTTAATGCCACCATTGGCAGACCCAGTTATGCACTTTTATGGTTTGTTCCGGAAGCTTCCCTCCGCCTCCCAGCCCAATCTCTCTTCCTGCCTCCTGGGAGCTCTTCATCTGAGGAGAGAGCTCTTCTGGTCTGATTCCTCATGGTTTCTCTTGCAGCCTGAGTCCCAGGCAATGCAGTTTTTATTTCAATCTGTCAGTCTTAGTCGTAGCTACCTCCTGTTGTGATCTTATTTCTTAAAGATCTTTCTGGAACAGAATCTACAAGATTCGTGATTTTACCAAATTTATTGATTAGAAGTGTTGGAAATCTGTTTAATCTGCGTTTGCTTTCCTTTGGTTTCAGATTTAACCTTAGAAGTGCTTCCCCTTGCGCTTCTAGGATTCTCTAGCGTTGTAGGGGTCCCTTCCCTACTATATCAGGTAGTGATAGGCAATTAGACTGCCCAAGGAAGGCAGGGCCATGACACTCATCACATGTCCCAGCTTTTGGACAGCTCTGTGTAAACACACGTTACCAGCCAGCCCAGGCTGATGTCAGAGATTAGAGTCAGAATGCGTCTGCCATTCCTTCAGACAGAGGTTTTGTTAGGTCATGATAAACAGCCACAAGATTTATGACTTCCCAAAGAGGAAAACCAATTCCCTAGACTATAGCTGGGAGTGCTGTCTGTATGCCGGACCCTCTCTGCGAACATCATGACACAGAAACGAGATCACCCATCAAATGTGTTCTTATATCTTGGTGCAAAGAGTGTTGGGTTTTTTTTAAAAGGTAATGATAATAAATGGGCTTGTTTTCCCTATTTCCTTTGCCTTACTTGTTGATTTGAGTCCAAAAGCCTATTTTCAATTTAGTCCAAAGTTTTTATAGATGCAGTTTTCCCCAGAACTATATTACTCACACAAGCTTATTGAGTGATTCTGCATTTTTATTTTGCAGTTGAAGTGGCCAGGGTACATTTATTTTTAATGGATAGAGGGGTGTGTCTCACATTGATATCAAGATCTCTGCCAAGGTCAGCAGAGTTGAAAGCATTAATATAGTGTCCCTTATGTATATGCTTGGGAATTCAAGCTCTCTCATCGGTTTTTCCCTCAGAATGTGGAGCTATTTCTGTATGAATGATATTAAAGTAGCTCAGGGGGAGAAAGCAAATAGGTGACTTATTTAAGAAAAGATTTTAAAATCTGGATTGTGGTACAATTTTAACATTAAATTTCAAGACTAAACCACCATTTTCCAGTGTAGTGGTAATACTGAAATAATAATAAATTATAGACAAGTGATAAGAATCTATATTTTCCTAGACCCATTCAAATGGAACAGTAAGGATTATCAAATCATTTGGATAAGCACTGTCCTCAAAGCCCAGATGTTTTCTTACACATATCTAAACACCTGAGTATTTGGAAATGTCCATTTGGGGCTGTTATTTTCTCTTCCAGACCAGGGGCATCTGGCTGTGAGAGCAAAAATTCTGCATGAAGCAAATTTAACAGCAGCAGAGGATGAAGGACAAAAGCCCATGTGAAAAAACAAAACAAAACAAAACAAAAACAAACTTTTGTAAAATCAAGATATCAGGGTCTCTTAACATGGACTGGGTTCCCAGGCGACACCCTTTCATGATTCCTTCATTAATGCCCATGGGAGTGATTGATTTGACTTTACTCTTAGCCTGCTTAAGCAATTTTGAACCCAAGAAAAAAATGTTACTTGAATCTGGGGTCTTTTATTAACAAGATTAATTGGCATAAAATTTAGTAATTATGAAAGGATACCAAAAAGGAAGATAAATTGGGGGCTCTAATGAGAAACAGATACCCATCCCCAAGGAAATAAATGTGAGCATGGTTGTAATGTTAATATAAAGAGAAGGGAAAAATGTGTAGCTGCTGCATATAGCAGCAAGCTCCCTCCTAGGGCTACGTACTGGCTTCCAGTTCTGTTCCCCCTATTATCTCTAACTTGGAAAAATTCTGCTTTTGGAGTTGAAATTCTCCATGCTTTGTTTTACCTAAGGGAATGCATTCAGTTTTTCTGGAAGTTTTTATTTTGTGAAAGCTAAATCTTTTTTTCTTTTATTTTGGCAATGGCGTATTTTAACAAACACAGGGCTGGCCGTCCCAGCAATGATTAGCCCAGTCTCCACATTGCCCCATGAGGAGATGGGAAACACCAGCTTACTCCCACTGGCATTTGTATCCTTATTCATGTTTTATCTTCACTGGTATGCCTTTCCTTCTTTTTGTTTCTTTGACTGTGACCAATCACAGAGTCAGTCTGAATTTTATTTGTTCCATGAAGTTTTTCTGAAGGATTCTGGTCCTCTTGATCTCCCTTTCCTTCAGTGCTGATTGACACTTGCTCATCATTTAGCCCTTGGCTATAATTTATTATATATATGTGTGTGTGTGTGTGTGTGTGTGTGTGTGTGTGTGTGTGTGTGTGTGTATAATATCTTTTATTTATTATCTTCTATTTATTTCTCTCTTTCTCATTAACTAGACTGTAAGCTGCTTGAGAGACCGGAGATCACATCTCCCATAAAGTTCTCTTCATAAGAACAAGCATGATGGGACACCTGGGTGGCTCAGTTATTAAGCTCCTGCCTTCAGCAAGGGTCATGAATCCCGGGGTCCTGGGATCAAGCCCTGCATCGGGGTTCTTGTTCAATGGGAAGCCTGCTTCTCCACCTCCCACTCCTCCTGCTTGTGTTCCCTCTCTCGGTGCCCCTCTCTCTGTCAAATAAATAAATAAAATCTTGTATATATAAAAAAAAGAACAAGCATGATGCTGGACATGTGATATTGTACCACATGCTACATCTCCACTTATGGGAATGGCTTAAGCAGAGTAAAACTGGAATCAAATCAATCACTCCTGTAGCATTAATGAAGAAATTATGAAAGGGTGTTGCCTGGGAACCCAATTCATATTAAGAGACCCTGATATCATGATTTCCCAGAGGTTTCTCTCCCATGGGCCTTTGCCCTTCAATCTCCTTTGCTTGAGAGGAAGGAACCCCCTAAAGAATTTATTTGAAAATATTTTCTAATTATATTGTTAATGGACTGTAAGGGATGGCTGGGATTTCTCTTATAATAAATTTGTAAGAAAGTTGTCACAAGTTAGTGATTGTCCACTTACCGTGAATAAATTTCAAAAAAGCATAAGGCCTGTTATTTCAGACAAAACCTAACATCATTGCTTCAACAAAGTATCTGACACATGTTGTTTTTCATAATCTCTTGGGACACTCATGTTGAGTCACATTAACATTTTACAGATTGTTTTTCCACGTGTTAAAATCAGTTATACCTGAATTTTAAAAATATGACTTAGAATTACTCATAATGCCATTTTTCCAATTGGAGCAGATCCCATATTACACTAAACCAGTGTTTTTCTAAGAATGGTTCTCACATTTCTGGGATAAATTGGATGTGATATTTTAGGGATGTGCACCAATAAACATTTTAGATTTTAATTACACATTTTAATATGTAGTAGAAAGTATATAGCAGGCATATAAAAGCTTGATTCACTGGTATTATTGCTTGGGATAAACTATGTAAATATTGTGAGCCATGGTAAAGAAAACTATCAGTATTTAAGTATTTACTAAGTCTTTGTATGTTGATGCATAAATAATGGTACAAATTATAAATTTGGTAGAAGAGATCCACTCAGAGGAAACACAGCTTTAAACCCAGACTAGACCTTCTATGAAGAGAAAAAAGTAGTGTTTATTAGCACTCATTCAGTTACAGAGAAACATGTTCCTAACATGGTGTCTCCATCCCCCTCCATACATTTCTAATGAAGGTCTTCTGCATGAATGTTTACTGTAAGTTAAACACAGCCTGAGTCCACTGTGACCAAGCCTTCCACCCAGCAGTGTGACTAGAAGACAGTAAATACATTCCCAAGTTCTAAAGTTTAATGTTACCATTCTCTGATGTGTCCTGTGGAGTATAACACAAACAATCTGCTAATGAGAAGCATTTATTGTATCAAAATGGACAAGATTTTCTGTAAGTCATAAACTAAAACAGATTCTGTGGCATCTGTATAAATATCTTTTCCACTTCCATCCAGTACTTTTTCTAGAGGAGAACAGAAAAGATGGGGAGATACAGGAGAGGCTGGAATTGCTTCTCTCTCTGGCTGCAACCTTGGGTTTTTGTCATACTTAAAGCTACTGTCCACCCTATATGGCCATCCTTCTAAAGCATCATATCATAAACTCTATGCTTTCCTCAGCTGTGTCTGGAAATATGACATATTTCTATACTTCAAGTCAAAATATATTTTTAAAAGTTGACTGCAGCTAAACCCCATCTTTTTTTTTTCCCAATGGTCATAAAATTTGTGAAATTAAAGGGATATCCCTTGTTTCTTCTAAGTATCACTTTGAAAGGCTAAGAATACAAGATGTTTATAGAAATTAAGTCACCCCTGGCAAGTGATTTGGCCAGCATTACACAAAGCAGTCATCCTTTCTAAATGTAGAATTCAGTGGTCATTTTACTGGAGACTAGAGAATCATTACAGTTTAGTTGTTTACTAGTCCTGGGAAATATGCTTTTAGAATAGCTATAAGAAGAACTAAGAGCTGCCATTCTTTCATTCTAATGAGGCCACTAGTGGAAATAGAAATCAGTCCTTAGTGGGGATTCTAAACTCAGCTCCTCCAGGGAGCTACCATATCTTATTCATGGAGGATTCCTTGGTACTTAATGTAGATCCTGGCCTACAGAAGTACATTGTTATTGTTACTCATCATTTTTATATGTGTTCATTCATACATTTGTGGACTAATTGTAGTGAATGTTACCAGAGACTAATTATATGTTGATAGGTGGTCATGCCACTAGTTGAAAAAAGAGGAGAAGAGGGGGGAGGAGACATTTTTGGGGGAGAGGGAATCATGACAATCTAATTAACTGATTATTTATTTATTACATTCAAACATACTTTTATTACTAAAAATAATCTAATTGTTAAACAAAAGTTAAAACCATTAAGTTATATAATTGTTTAAAGTTGGTTTCTTTTCACTTACTTTAGTAGATCATAATTATATCCTATAACTCCAGTACTAAAGGGAAACATTTACTTAATATTTCAGTAACTTTTTAAGCAAAGTAAAACATTGATTTAGCTGAAAGAATTCTTATCATTCCCACTCACTATAAACTTTCCATTAAGCACAACTGGATAATAATGTAGTGTGACCACTGCTGATCTCTACCTCCCTTTGCCTCCACATCAAGATAGTAATGCTCATGATTACAAATGTGTTCATTTGAAATCAGGAATGCTACAGAATTGCTAAAACTAACAGTTTTAAAGTTTACAGATCATTAATGTGACTTAAATTGATTTAGTGATTCAAATATTGCAATTAGCCTCTACTAAACCCCTTGGTGAGGACTTGAAAATATTATAAACTAAAGTGCTGATTTAGAACTCGAATCCAGTGTGGGTAATCTCTTTATTTTCCCTGTGTCCATCCCTCTCAACCTTCTTCCCTCCCTTTTATAGTGTTTCTTTCTATCTTTCAGCTAAACTCGTCTCAGCATTACTTCTCACCCATAGACTGCTCTGGCTTTACCATTTGAAGAAATGAAAACAATATTTCTGTCTGCTGTTCTTTCTTAATATAAGGGCCTAGTATATAATGACAAACATTTCTTCTAATGACAAGCATTCTGCATTAAATGTTTATTAAATTACCTATAGGCTTTAAATCTTAATTTCTATGTACAAAGTTGAAACAATACAAAGGAAAACCAAAGGAATTTGATTATGAAGATACATTTCAATTTACAAAAACTCCTAGAAACTGGCCAATGTTTTTCTTGAAAGTTATTTTATTTAGCACTGTATTACCTGAGTGAATTTAATGCATCAGTAATTTAGATACTTGGATTCTTTTAAGACTGTGGATTTGGGGAGTTCTCATTACATATAAAAGCATCCTGCAGTGTTCTTTGCTTAGGGAGTCCAACCTGTATCTGTAAACCTTGGCAAGCTTTTCTTCATTCACTGCAGGGGGCCAAAATAAGTAAGCAGACAGGGATGTTTTAAAATGAAAAGGAAGAAAATCCCATTCTGTCATATGACAATTCTATAATACTTCTGAGGACCAACACCAATTGTAGAGGTGACGATAGAGGTATGTGTGTATATATGATTTACATTTGCAAGGGCATTTGAAAGCTGTGCAGTAACACTGTTTTCTGAAAGAGAAATGAATCAATCCCATTTCCAATAGCATCAAAAACGATGAAATATTTAGAAATACATTTAACCAAAGAGGTAAAAGACAACTTTGAAAACTACTCTGAAAGCAAAAAGGCACCAATGAAAGAAACTGAAAAAAAAAAAAACAAAAACAAAAACAAAAAGCCACCCACAAAAAAATGAAAAGTTATCCTGTGTTCATGTTTGGAAGAATTAATGTTGTTAAAATGTCACCACTACCTAAAGTCCTCATAAGATTCCAATGGCATTTATTACAGAAATTGAAAAAACACTCCTAAAATTTACATGGAACCATAAAAGACCCTGACTAACCAAAGAAACCCTGAGTAAGAAGAAAGCAGGAGGTGTTACACTTCCTGATTTCAAGCTATACTGTAAAAGCTATAGTTATTAAAACAGTATGGTACAGGTAGAAAAATAGACAAATAGAGCAATGGAACAGAGTTGAGAGATCAGAGATAAACCCAAGCACATATGGTCAACTAATATTTGACAAGGGAACTAGGACTACTCAGTGGAAAAGAGAGTGTCTTCAATAAATGATGCTGGGAAAATTGCATATTTCACATGGTGAAAGAATTAAATTTGATCCCTATCTTACACCACTTATAAAAATTAAATAGAAATGAACTAAGGACTTAAATAAATGACTTGAAACCATAAGACTCAGAAGAAAACAGGAGAAAAGCTACTTGACCTGGGTCTTGGTAATGAGTTTCTGGAAATCACACATAAAGTATAAGCAACAAAAACAAAAATAAGCAATTGGGACTACATCAAACTAAAAAGCTCTGCACAGCAAAAGAAAATACCAAGAAAGTGAAAAACAACCTGTGGAATGAGAAAAAAATATTTGGAAACCATATATCTGATCAGGGGTTAATATCCAAAATATATAAAGAACTCACAACTCAATAGCAAAACAAAACAAACAAAACCCAAAATAAGCCAATATTAAAATGTCTAAAGGGGTAAAGAATCTAAATAGGTGTATTTTCCAAAGAAAATTTATGAAGGGCCAACAGATACATGAAAAGATGGCCAATGTCACTAGTCATTGAGGAAATGCAATTGAAAACCATAATGAGTTTTCACCTCACACCTGTTACAATGGTTATCATCAAAAAGACAAGAGAGAGCTCTTTGAGACAAGATGGCGGGGAAGTAAGAGGAGGCGCCGTTTCAACCTGTACCCTAAAGTGAGCTGATTACCTACCAAAGAACTCTGATCACCCATGAAATCAGCCTGAGATCAGAATTATACACATCTGGATCTCTACAGAGTCAGAAGATGCCAGTGGGCAGGTAAAGTGGAGTGGGAATGTCAGACTGATATCGGAAGATAAACAAAAGGGGGAGGGAGCCACCAGAGGCGACTGATTGGAAAGTAATACCCCAGTACGAGAGTGCCCTGTGTCTGGGGACCAGCATTAACTTGGAGTCTGGTTGAAAGCACTCAAAAAGAGCAAAGGATCGCAGGGAGAAATTGTGGGAATTGGGGCAGTAGGGATAGGGGCTTAAGTCCCCGGACCCAAACAGCCACCCCTGGCGCTGAACTAGAGAGAGTGCAGCGGAGAAACCAGGTCTTGGTCCCTGAGCTGCCAGCTCTCCCGAGAACAAGTGGGGTCTGGCTCCCCTGAGGGGCAGGGAGCCTCACCAGAGAGCAGAATACTGTGACGCACGTGCCCCACACTCTCCCCTGAGAGAGGTGCACGAAGGAGCCAGCCCTGCGGTGTCAGACCCGGAAAGACCAGGCACTCCCAGCCCGGGCCAGCGGGAAAACCTCAGTGTGCGATCATTGCTTGGAACCTCTCTGGTGGCCTGGAGCTGCCCAGACAGCCGCCACTGCCATGGTTTTGCATACAAGCAGGAGATCCTGCGTCCCCAGGGAGCGTGACTCGGAACCTGCTCTGCCAGTGGCCGAGGGTAAGCTTATGTGCTCTGCAGCACCCAAAGGGGAGCAGACTGAGGCTTCTCTCTGAGAGGGAGGTTGGGGTGCAGTTTGCTTTCCTCTAAACCTCCAAAAACCATCAAAAGCTGTCAAGGTGAGAGAAGACAAATGAACAAACATAAAAATTTCCAGAGAACAAAAGCCTGAAAAACCGGTTTCCTCAGAGCCCACCCCCTTGAGGGGGGCAGGAGGACTTAACTCAGGGAACATCATTGTCTGAAAACCCAAGTGGCAGGCCCCTCCCCCAAAAAATCAACCAGGAAAAAAAAAAAGATGACAAAAGAACAACCAACACTACTTCATAGATACAACTTTTATTTTTAACTCGTTCCCACTATTCTGGTTCTTTTTTTTTTTTTATTTTTATATAGATAATTTTTTAACCTATTTACCATCACAGTGAGATGTCCAGTACATCAAATTCCATAATAACCTTTTAAGCTGAACTTTTTGATACATATACCCGTGTTTTTCTTTTGCTTTTCTATTTTTTTTAATTTTTTAAAAATTTTAGTTTAGTTTAGTCTAGTTTATTCTTTTTTTATTTTTATTTTCTAATATTCATATAGAGTTAAACTTCAAGGTAATCCCCTTTCCCCAATCAATGCTACCCCTATACGTAAACCAATTTTTAATCCCCCTTTATCTTAGGAAAGTTGAGTCTCTTAACAAAGATATCAAGATACATCCAGGAAGAATCAAAATAACCTTCCTCACACACACTGAGAATTTATAACCACTCTCCCATCTTTTTCTTCCGCCAGTGTTTCTGTGTGTTTGTGTTTGTCCTGATAGTATATAAATCTTATACCTGGGGTTCTTTTTGACGAGGTTTTTCCTTTTTTTGCTTTTATATATATATATTTTTTTCTCTTGGCATATACTTTTATCAGTCTTTTTGTTTGTCTGTTTTTTTTTTTGTTTGTTTGTTTACTTCATAAATCTTATCTTGGGGTCCATTTGGGCTGAGCCTTCTCTTTTATCTTCCCCTTTTTTCCTGTCTCTCCCTCTCTCTCTCTCTCTCTTTTTTCTCTTTCTTTTCTTTTTTCTCTCATTTGGGTGGGGAATCCTGATTGCTCAGAAGCGTTCCAGGGTGCACCTTGACTGCACCACAGTCGATACATCCAGCTACATCCATTCAGCCATCTCTCACCAAAATGACTAGGAGGAGGAATGCCCAACAGAAGAAAAATACAGAGGATGGGCCTTCGATGGCCCAATATGTCCAATACGTCAGAAAGGGAATTCAAGCTAACAATTATCCAGGCAATAGCTAGGTTGGAGAAAGCCATGGATGACCAAACGGAATTGATTAGGGCAGAATTGAAAGCCACCAGGGATGATGTTCAAAATGCTCTCAATGAGTTCCAATCTAATCTAAATTCTCTAAAAGCTAGGGTAACTGAGACAGAAGATAGAATTAGTGATCTGGAGGACAAACAGATAGAGAGAAAGGATCAGGAGGAAGCATGGAATAAACAACTTAGGAGCCACGAAAACAGAATCAGGGAAATAAATGATGCCATGAAACGTTCCAACATCAGAATTATTGGAATCCCTGAAGGGGAGGAGAAAGAAAGAAGTCTAGAAGATATAGTGGAACAAGTTTTCCATGAAAATTTTCCCAATCTCACAAATGGAACCAGCATTCATGTACTAGAGGCAGAACAGTTTCCCCACAAGATTATAGATTCTTGAAAGTCCTCAAGACACCTAATAGTAAGAATGAAGAATTATAGTTGTAGGCAGACCCTCTTGAAAGCAGTTAGGACAAAGAAGCTCCTTACGTACAGAGGAAAGCCCATCAGAATAATGTCAGACCAGTCCACAGAGACCTGGCAAGCCAGAAAGGGCTGGCAAGATATATTCAGGGCACTAAATGAGAAGAACATGCAGCCAAGAATACTTTATCCAGCAAGACTGACACTCAAAATGGATGGAGAGATCAAGAGATTCCAAGACCGGCAAGGCTTAAAAGACTATGCAACCACCAAGCCGACATTGCAGAAAATATTAAGGGGGGTTCTATAAAAGAGAAAAAATCCTAAAAATATCATTGAACAGAAATATAGAGACAATCTACAGAAAGAAAGACTTCAAAGGTAACACGATGTCAATAAAAATGTATCTATCAATAATCACTCTCAATGTGAATGGCCTAAATGCGCCCATAAAATGACACAGGGTTGCAGACTGGATAAAATGACAGGACCCATCCATATGTTGTCTACAAGAGACCCATTTTGAACCTAAAGATACACCCAGACTGAAAGTGAAGGGATGAAGAAGCATCTTTGATGCCAATGGGCCTCAAAAGAAGGCCGGGGTAGCGATTCTCATATCAGATAAATTAGATTTTAAACTAAAGACTGTAGTCAGAGATACAGAAGGACACTACATCATTCTTAAAGGGACTATCCACCAAGATGATCTAACAATTGTAAATATCTATGCCCCCAATATGGGAGCAGCCAATTACATAAGAAAACTATTAATCAAGATAAAGAGTCATATTGATATGAATACATTAATAGTAGGAGATCTTAACACGCCTCTCTTGGTAATAGACAGATCATCGAACCAGAAAATCAATAAAGAAATAAGAGCATTGAATGACACATTGGACCAGATATACCTCATAGATATATACAGAACATTCCACCCTAAAACACAGAATACTCATTCTTCTCAAGTGCACATGGAACCTTATCCAGAAGAGACCACATACTGGGTCACAAATCAGGACTCAACCGATACCAAAAGACTGAGATTATTCTCTGCATATTCTCAGATCACAATGCTTTGAAACTGGAGCTCAATCACAAGGAAAAATTCGGAAGGAACTCAAACACCTGGAAGCTAAAGACCACCTTGCTTAAGAATGCTTGGATCAACCAGGAGATCAAAGAAGAACTTAAACAATTCATGGAAACCAATGAGAATGAAGACACTTCACTCCAAAACCTATGGGATACAGCAAAGGTGATCCTAAGGGGGAAATACATAGCCATCCAAGCCTCCCTCAAAAAAATTGAAAAATCCAGAATACAGCAGCTATCTCTGCACCTAAAAGAACTGGAGAATCAACAACAAATCAAACCAACTCCACACATAAGAAGGGAAATAATCAAGATTAGAGCAGAGATCAATGAGGTAGAAACCAGAGATACAGTAGAACGTATCAATGAAACTAGAAGCTGGTTTTTTGAAAGAATCAATAAGATCGATAAACCATTGGCCACACTAATCCAGAAGAAAAGAGAGAAAGCCCAAATTAATAAAATTATGAATGAAAAGGGAGAGGTCACAACTAACACCAAGGAAGTAGAAACAATCATCAGAAGTTATTATCAACAGTTATATGCCAATAAGCTAAGCAACCTAGATGAAATGGATGCATTCCTGGAAAACTATTAAATCCTGAAATTGAACCAGGAAGAAATTGACAACCTGAATAGACCGATATCTAGTAACAAGATTGAAGCAGTGATCAAAAATCCCCCAAAAAACAAGAGCCCAGGACCTGACGGATTCCCTGGGGAATTCTACCAAACTTTCAAAGAAGAAATAACACCTATTCTGAAGCTGTTTCAAAAAATTGGAGCAGAAGGAAAACTTCCAGACTCTTTTTATGAAGCCAGCATTACCCTGATCCCCAAACCATGCAAAGACCCTACCAAAAAGGAGAATTTCAGACCAATATCACTGATGAATATGGATGCTAAGATATTCAACAATATCCTAGCAAATAGGATCCAACAGCACATTAAAAAGATTATCCACCATGACCAGGTGGGATTCATCCCTGGGTTGTGAATGGTTCAACATTCACAAATCAATCAATGTGATAAAACAAATCAATAAGCGAAGAGAGAAGAACCACATGGTCCTCTCAATTGATGCAGAAAAAGCATTTGACAAAATCCAGCATCCGTTCCTGATTAAAACGCTTCAAAGTATAGGGATAGAGGGAACATTCCTGAACTTCATAAAATCTATCTATGAAAGACCCACAGCAAATATCATCCTCAATGGGAAAAAGCTTGCAGCTTTCCTGTTGAGATCAGGAACACGACAAGGATGCCCACTCTCATCACTCTTGTTCAACACAGTATTAGAAGTCCTAGCAACAGTAACCAGACAACAAAGAGAAATAAAATGTATCCAAATTGGCAATGAAGAAGTCAAACTCTCTCTTCACAGATGACATGATTCTTTATATGGAAAACCCAAAAGACTCCACCCCCAAACTACTAGAACTCATACAGCAATTCAGTAACATGGCAGGATACAAAGTCAATGTGCAGAAATCAGTGGCTTTCTTATACACTAACAATGAAAATACAGAAAGGGAAATTAGAGAATCGATTACATTTACTATAGCACCAAGAACCATAAGATACCTGGGAATAAACCTAACCAAAGAGGTAAAGGATCTGTACTCGAGGAACTACAGAACACTCATGAAAGAAATTGAAGAAGACACAAAAAGATGGAAGACCATTCCATGCTCTTGGATCAGAAGAATAAACATTGTCAAAATGTCTATACTGCCTAGAGCAATCTATACTTTTAATGCCATTCCGATCAAAATTCCACCGGTATTTTTCAAAGAGCTGGAGCAAATAATCCTAAAATTTGTACAGAATCGGAAGAGACCCTGAATCGCTAAGGAAGTGTTGAAAAACAAAAATAAAACTGGTGGCATCACGTTACCTGATTTCAAGCTTTACTACAAAGCTGTGATCACTAAGACAGCATGGTACTGGCATAAAAACAGAAACATCAACCTGTGGAACAGATTAGAGAGCCCAGATATGGACCCTCAACTCTATGGTCAAATAATCTTCGAGAAGACAGGGAAAAATATACAGTGGAAAAAAGACAGTCTCTTCAATAAATGGTGCTGGGAAAACTGGACAGCTGTATGTAGAAGAATGAAATTTGACCATTCTCTTACACCGTACACAAAGATAAACTCAAAATGGATAAAAGACCTCAACACGAGACAGGAATCCATCAGAATCCTAGAGGAGAACATAGGCAGTAACCTCTTCCATATCAGCCACAGCAACTTCTTTCAAGATATGTCTCCAAAGGCAAAGGAAACAAAAGCGAAAATGAACTTTTGGGATTTCGTCAAGATCAAAAGCTTCTGCACAGCAAAGGAAACAGTCAACAAAACAAAGAGGCAACCCACGGAATGGGAGAAGATATTTGCAAATGACAGTACAGACAAAAGGTTGATATCCAGGATCTATAAGGAACTCCTTAAACTCAACACACACAAAACAGATAATCATATCAAAAAATGGGCAGAAGATATGAACAGACACTTCTCCAATGAAGACATACAAATGGCTACCAGACACATGAATAGATGTTCATCATCACTAGCCATTGGGGAGATTCAAATTAAAACCACCTTGAGATACCACCTTACACCAGTTAGAATGGCCAAAATTAGCAAGACAGGAAACAACGTGCATTGGAGAGGATGTGGAGAAAGGGGAACCCTCTTACACTGTTGGTGGGACTGCGAGTTGGTGCAGCCACTTTGGAAAACAGTGTGTAGATTCCTCAAGAAATTAAAAATAGAGCTTCCCTATGACCCTGCAATTGCACTACTGGGTACTTACCCCAAAGATACAGATGTAGTGAAAAGAAGGGCCATCTGTACCCCAATGTTTATTAGCAGCAATGGCCACGGTCGCCAAACTGTGGAAAGAACCAAGATGGTCTTCAACAGATGAATGGATAAGGAAGATGTGGTCCATATACACTATGGAGTATTATGCCTCCATCAGAAAGGATGAATACCCAACTTTTGTAGCAACATGAATGGGACTGGAAGAGATTATACTGAGTGAAACAAATCAAGCAGAGAGAGTCAAGTATCATATGGTTTCACTTATTTGTGGAGCATAACAAATAACATAGAGGACATGGGGAGATGGAGAAGAGAAGGGAGTTGAGGGAAATTGGAAGGGGAGGTGAACCATGAGAGACTGTGGACACTGAAAAACAACCTGAGGGTTTTGAAGGGGCAGGGGGTGGGAGGTTGGGGGAACCAGGTGGTGGGTCTTAGGGAGTGCATGTATTGCATGGAGCACTGGGTGTGGTGCAAAAACAATGAATACTGTTATGCTGAAAAAAAAAAAAGACAAGAGATAACAAGTTTTGACAACGATATGGAGAAAAAAGAACCCTTATACACTGTTGGTGGAATTGTAAATTGGTGCAGCCACTGTGCAAAACAGCATGGAAGTTCCTCCAAAAATTAAAAATAGAAGTACCATATGATCCCACAATTCCACTTTCAGTATTATACTCAATGGAAATGAAAACTAGGTTGAAAAGATATTTGTACCCCTCAGGTCCATAGCATTAGGTACAATAGTCAAGATGTAGAAACAACCTAAGTGTCCATCAATGTGTGAGTGGATAAAGAAGTTGTGAGAGATAGATATATCTCACACATGCACACACACATACATACAAAGGAATATTATTCAGACATTTAAAAAAACAAACAGAAAGCCCTATCATTTGCAACATGAACTAATCTTGCAGGCATTATGCTAAGTAAAATAAATCTTACAGAGAAAGACAAATAGTGTACAATCTCACATATAGTGGAATTAAAACAAACAAAACAGCAAATTTATAGAAAGAAAGATCAGATTTGTGTTTACCAGGGGTGTGGGGGAGATGGTAGAGAGGGATGGGTAATTGAAGGAAGGTGGTCAAAAGGTATAAACTTCAACTTATAAGATATGTAAGTATTAGGGATATAATGTACAACATGATGACTATAACTAGCACTGCTGTATGATAGATGGAAAAGATGTTAAGAGACTAGATCCTAAGAGTTCTTATCATGGGGAGAAACAATTTTTGGTTTTCTTCTTATTATAATGCTATGAAATAAAGAATGATAACTAAACCTATTGTGATAATTATTTCACAGTAGGTGTAAATCAAATCATGCTGTACACCCTAAACTTATACAATGTTATCAATTGTGTCTCAACAAAACTGGAAAAAAGTACACAATAATGACTTGCAAACAGAAATACTGTGACCAATGTGTAAAGTAATGCTCCTCCCCTTCTCACAGGTTCTGGAGCTGCCTGGGGATGCATACTGTACTCTGATATAAAATGAGGCTCTGGCAGCACTCACATTTACAATGATCCTCCAGGTATGATTAGGAAGCTCCTACCCACAGTGCTCTATTTCACTGATTTTTCTTTGTGTTTGCTCTTTGTTTTTTAAATTTAAAATAGTAGTATGCTCTTCGTTCTGTTAAATCTTATTCAGAACCCCAACATGAAAAAAAAAATAAAAAACAACACAAAAGCAGGAAAAAGCATATCACCTGTTTTTGAAATGGGGGAAAGGTCACTGTAACCTGGTTACTGAAGCTCTCTTCTGCCCAAGACTCCCTCTCAAATCAGTTAATCTTCGAACTCTTCTGGAGTATGGGGAATGTTCTAGTTATTCACTCATTTGGGTTAAGACTCTGGAGGCTTTAGCTACAATGCAAACATCTGGAAAGGTTTTCATATTCTGCCATTACTTATCAGTAATTCCCACCTTCATTCTGTTTTTGTTAGCTGGTAACTAAAATAACCCAAGTGGCTGGGACCCGGGAGAAGTGAGCTTTAATTTGGGGAGAGCTTGAGGAGAAAAGTGAACTATTTTGGACTGTGTCAGAACATGAAATGGCTAACACAAAAAGAAGAACCGAGCATTGGGGAAACAGCCATAGAATGATGGTTGTCTGGTAGAAGGAAATAAGTAGGCCAAAAGGAGGGAATATTATGGAAAGAGAGAAAGTAGATTATGGAAATAACACTAGTCCTTGCCTTTATGTTTAGGCCTTTGCTTTTAAGCTTGCCAATCTGGTTCAGTGTTTGTTCCATTTGATGAGTGGCCTCATAAAATTCAAGACTCTTTAAGTGCTTATTTCGCCCAAGCATTTGCCTGGGAGACCAGTACAGTACTTTAGAAAGGAAGAAAAAGTGGCCCAAACTTCCCAATGGAGATCCCAGACCTACAGAGCCAGAGGTACATCTTGACTTTCGGGATACCTTTGGTTTAGAGGTCTACTTGGCTATATTCTGGAGCTCAATTTGATGATAACTGGTAACTGAATTCCTTCTTGGATTAGCCATTTATCCCTGGGAATGCCTCAGAAACCAGGAGGAGCAGGACTGCCTTTTGTCATAAATTTGCCCCAGTCTCTGGTAGATCCTCAGAGTCTTTCTTTAGCTCATCATGTGAGTTGGATGAATGTTTTAAAAGGTATTCTCAGGGCACCTGGGTGGCTCAGTGGGTTAAGGCCTCTGCCTTCAGCTCAGGTCATGATCCCAGGGTCCTGGGATCGAGCCCCTCATCTGGCTCTCTGCTCCGTGGAGTGCCTGCTTTCTCCTCTCTCTCTGCCTGCCTCTTGTGATCTCTGTCTGTCAAATAAATAAATAAAATAAAATAAAATAAAATCTTTAAAGAAAAAAAAAAAAGGTATTCCCATTCGTCAAAGGTCATAGTGGAGAAGAGTAGTGTTATGTGCGAAAGATTTCAGGCAAGCAACTCTGTAATGAGTCAGCAGTTGATTTTGCTTAGAATTTATGTATAAATAAGAAAGAACAGCAAATAGATTGAGAATCATAGTGATCCAGTTTCCCCTGCATCATTTATTAAATAATCTGTATTTTCCATTTTCTTGTCCTACTTATTCAACACATTTGTAAGGAGTGACCCAGTGATCTTTAGGTGCATCAATTTTCCTGAATATATTCACCTTGAGTTTTTCGTTATGTGATGCCCTCAATATAATGTTTGTATACCATTTTCACATATCATTTGTGTTTTGGGGATTTAGTTCAGGACACAAAGATATTTTTCAACATTATATATCAACTTTTTCTTTAAATGATTCTTCTATTCCATTCTCTTTCTCTTCTCCTTCTAGAATTCCAAATCACATATAACAGAATATTTGATATCATCCTACTGGTCCTTAAAAGCTGTTTCTTTCCCTGATTTTTTTTTATCATGTCCAGATTGAATAATTTCTATTTACCAATCTCATCTTTCTCTGTCATTTCTGTTCTGATGTTAGGCAGCCAGTGAATTTTTTATTTGATGATCTATTTTCCAGTTCTAGAATTACTGGTAATTTCTTTCTATAGTTCCTATATCTGTGCTGAAAATTTCTATCTTTTCATTCAATGTAAATATATTTTTCTTAACTTCCTTGAACCTAATTATAATAGATATTTTTAAATCCTTCTCTAACTCCAACATGTGAGTCATCTCAGATTTGGTGGTTTGGTCTCCAGTGATTATCTTTTTTTTTTTTCTTTCTTTCTTTTTTTTTTTTTTTTTTAAGAATGGATAGCATTCTTCTGTTTCTTTTTTTTTTTAAGATTTTGTTTATTTATTTGACAGACAGAGATCACAAGTAGACAGAGAGGCAGGCAGAGAGAGAGGGGGGATGCAGGCTCCCTGCTGAGCAGAGAGCCCAATGCGGGTCTCTATCCCAGGACCCTGGGATCATGACTTGAGCCGAAGGCAGAGGCTTTAACCCACTGAGCCACCCGGGTGCCCTCTTCTGTTTTTTTAAAAGTAATTTTGAACCCTGTCCTGGACAGTGGGAATGATATGTTGTGGAGACTCTAGGTTCTGTTACATTTCTTCAAAAAATATTGATTCTTTTTTCTTCTAGTAGGCAATTAAATCAGCTTAACTCAACTGAGATTCTCTGTCTTCACTCTAGTCCAGTTTTCAGTTTGGTTCTTTTATAATGAGTTAGACTACTAAATCTATTTTGTGAATATGTTCAGATACCAGCCAGAGGCTTGGACAAAGTTCATAAAGAGAATTTGAGGCTTTCTCTGTCTGGATTTCTACTTTCCGGAATTTCCCCCTCACTTTTCCATTATTTCCATTATTGCTCTGAACCCTGTCCTCTGGTTCTTTAAGAGAGTTGTCTGCATGTTCTTCATTAAAGTTTTAGCCAGCTCATACAATGTTGGCTGTGGTTTGCTCTCAGGTTACAACAACAACATCAACAAAGGTGGGAAGACTCACTTCACACTATTTTCTTCTAGCAAGTGTTAACTTCCCTCTGTCATTTTCCTGCTTATTCACACTCTAGTGCCTTCATGGAGTTTTCTCCTCCTAAGGTTTATAATTGTTTTAACTTTGTAGTTTTAACTTTCACATTTATGTTATTCAATCAATATTGAACTTCGTTTCAGTGTTGAATGGAAAACCATTTTTTTTTTTCGTCTAATGAGCTGGTTTCCCACCACAGTGTTTACTACTTCGTCTCTTCTCCCATTATGGTACAACTTTAATCATATAAAAATGGTCTGTTTCTGAACTCTTCAATCTGTTATAATTTTTCTGCTTTTGTGAGGTAGGAATTTTTTGTTAGAATGCATTTGTACTATGTCAGTATCTGGTGATGTAAGTCTTCTCCTTTGATTTTCGTTGTTGTTGTTGTTGTTGTTGTTATTAAGACTGTTTCTTTAGAGAAGTATCAGGTTCATAGTAAAACTGAAAGGAAGTACAGAGGTTACCCATATATTATCTGAACTCACACATGCGTTATCATCATCTCCCACCAGAATGGTACATTTTTGGTATTTGATGAACCTACCCTGACATATCATATTCATTCAAAGTCTATAGTTTATAGTATGATTCACCGCTAGTGTTGAACATCCTATGGATTTCGACAAATGTAGAATGACATGCATCCATCATTATGGCATTAAGCAAAGTAGTCTAACTCCCTTAAGAATTCTCTGTGTTCTACCTATTTATTCTACTCTTCTGTCTCCCATCCCCACTGGCAACCACTGAAGTTTTTACTACCTCCACAGTTTTGCCTTTTCCAGAATATCAGAGTTGGAATCATATAGGGTATAGCCTTTTCACATTGACTTCTTTCTTTCAATATGCATTCGAGATTCTTCTTCCATGTCTTCTCATAACTCATTTGTTTGAGCTAAATAATTTTCCATTGTCTAGCTGTCTCACAGTTTATTTATGCATTAACCTATTGAAGGACATCTTGGTTACTTCTAAATTTTGATAATCATGAACAAGCTGCTACAAACATTCATGTGCAAGCTTTTCTGTGAACACAAGTTTTCACTTTTGTAGGTAAATAACAAGGAGCATGGCTGCTGGATCATGTCATAAAAGTATGTTAAGTTTTGTAAGAAACAGCCAAATTTCAAAAGTGGCTATACCATTTTGTATTCCCATCAGCAATAAATGAGAGGTGCTATTACTCCATGTCCTTGTTAACATTTGGTAATTTCAGTGTTCTGGATTTTGGCCATTCTAATAAATGCACAGTGATATCTCCTTGTTTTAGTTTTCATGTCCCTAATGACCTATGATGTAGAACATTTTTTTATATGCCTATTGACCATCTGTACATCTTCTTTAGTGAAGTGTGTGTTAAGGTTTATGGCTTATTTTTTAAATTGAGTTGTTTTTCTTATTATTGAGTCTTAAAAGTTCTTTGCATATTTTGGATAACAGTACATTATCAAATCTGCCTTTTGCAAATATTTTATGTCAGTCTGTGGTTTTCCTATTCATTTTCTTAACAGTATTTTTCACAAGGCAAAAGTTTTTAATTTTAGTGAAGTCCAGCTTATCAATGCTTTCTTTCATGGATGTGCTTATGGTGTTATATCTAAAAAGTCATTACTATACATAAGGTCACCTTGGTTTTCTCCTGTTATATTCTAGGAGTTTTTGGCTTTGCATTTTATATTTAGGCCTGTGATCCACTTTGAATTAATTTTTGTGAAAAGTGTAAGGTCGTGTCTAGATACATATATATATATAGATATATAGGTATATATCTGTATATAGATACAGATTTTTTTCTTGTGAATGTCCAGTTGCTTGAACACCATTTTTTGGGAAGATGATATTTCCTCCATTGTGTTAACTTTGTTTCTTTGCCAAAGATCAGTTGATTATATTTATGTGGGTCTATTTCTGGGCCCTCTATTTTCTCCTATTTATCTATATTTGTCTCTTCTTTCACCAATACCACATTGTCTTGATTACTATAGCTTTATAGTAAGTCTTGAAGTCAGATAGTGTCAGTCACGCAATTTGTTCTTCTTCAACATTGTGCTGGTTGTCCTGGTTCTTTTGCTCCTCCGTATAGGCTTTAGAATGCATTTTTCAATATCCAATAGCTTTCTGGGGGTTTTCCTTGTTGTTGCATTAATGTCTTCATCAAGTTGTGAAGAACTGACATCTTGACAATATTGACTCTTCCAATCCCTGACACAGAACATTTCTCCATTTATTTAGTTCTCCTTTGGTTTTGTTTGTCAGAGCTTTTTTTTTTTTTTTTTTTTTTTTTTCATATAGAGCTTGTGCATATTTTGTTAAATTTATTCCTAAATATTTCATGTTTGGGGGTGCTAACATAAATGATATTGCATTTTTAATTTCAAATTTCATGTGTTCATTGCAGATATATAAGAAAGTAATGGACTTTTCATCATTTTGTGTAGAATTTTTATCCTGAAACCTTGCTATAAACACTTTTTAGTTCCTGTTTTTGTTTCTGTTTTTGTTTTTTGTCAGTTCTTTCAGACTTTCCACATAGACATCCACAATCATGTCATCTGCAAACAAAGATGATTTTATTCTTCCTTCCCAATCTGTACATCCTTTATTTTTTTTTTATTGAATTAACTAGAATTTCCATTACAATGTTGAAAAGAAGTGGTAAAATACTCCTTGCCTTAAGTTGATTGTAGTGGGGAAACTTCAAGTTTCTACCATTAATGATGAACTAATGATGTTAGCAGTAGGCTTTTTTGTAGATGTTCTTTATCAAGTTGAAGAAATTCCCCTCTAGTCCTTGTTTACTGAAAGCTTTTTTTTTTTTTTTTTAATGAACAGGTGTTGAATTTTGTCAACTTTTTTTATTTTTTTTGCATTTATTGATATGGACATCTGATTTTTTTCTTGTTTAGCTGTTGATGTGGTGGATTACTTTAATTGATTTTTGAATGTTGAAAAAGGTTTGCACACCCAGGACAAATCCCACTTGGATATAGTGTGTCATTCTTTTTATACATTGTCAAATTCCATTCGCTATTTCCTTAGGGATTTTCACATCCACATTCGTGAGGGAAGGATATAGTGTGTAGTTTTCTTTTCTTGTAATTTCTAATTTTTCTTGTCTAATTTTGGTTTGAGGGTAATGCTAGACTCAGAATGAATAAGAAAGTATTTCCTCTGCTTTTATCTTCTGAAAGAGATTGCAGTGAACTAATAATTTATTTCTTAAATGTTTGATAAAATTTACCAGTGAACCCTTCTAGGCCTGGCACTTTCTGTTTCAGATGGTTATTAATTATTGATCAATTTTAAAAATAGATCTATATCTATTCAGATTGTCTAGTTCTTGCATAAGTTTGCTCCATTTATTTGTGTTATATTAGCATTTTTTCCTACTTTATTAAATAATTTTGATTTGTTTTACTTTTAGTTTTCTTCTTCCCTATTTTCCATTGGACAGATTAGGTTTCTTTTATCTGGCTTAAAATTAAAGCTATGCATTCTTTGGTTTTTAATGTGTTTATTTGTTTCTGTGTGCTTACCTTAACCTAAGAATCATATTTACATTTATTTACCCCCGAAGACTTTTGTAAAACATTTTTTATTATGTAAAATTTACACCAAGTAAAAAATCAAGAAAACAGTATAATAAAACCAATAGACAAGAATCCTACTTCAACTGTTAGAAACATATTGCCAATATTGTTCCATCTCTAACTTCCTCATGCCATCCACCACACAACTACCAAAATTATTTTGAAGCAAATCTGAGATTTCATGTCATTTTACCCAAAATATTTCAGAATGTATCTCTAAAAGATAAAGACTCAAAAACATAACCATAATACAGTTATAAAAAACTACATTCTATGCAGAAAACCTATAAAAGTGAGGGAAAGCAAGGAAAGAGCTCCTTTCCTAGAATCTCCAGAAGGAACCATCTCTGCTGACAATTTGAAGTTAGCTCAGTCAAACAGATTTTGAATTTCTGACCTCCAGAATTTTAACAGAATATTTGTTATTCTGTATCTACCTATATCTATATCTATTATATATCTACCACCACCACTAAGTGGGGATTTGTTATAGCAGCAATAAAAGTCTAATACAGTGTTGATACTGTTCATTGTGTCTAGGATTTTCATGGCTAGAGCAAGAAAAGATATATATTTTTAAGAAGATAAAATACATTATGTGTTTGCACTATTACTTCCAACTCAAATTCAGAACTGAGTATTTACTTATCCTCATTAAATTTACATCATATCTATTTTCTCCCATGCCCTAAATCTCAGTTCTTAGTTACAAAAAATAATAATAATTACTCATTTATTCTATCACAGATTACAAAAAAACACCAGTTTTAGAATAATACCATTGCTACCACCAAAAACATGATTACAAAAAATGGTTTATTCTTAGATTATTTCCCACTGAGATTATAAAATAAAATTACTGCATCTTAAAGTCATTTGGAATAGATCTTCTCTGCATGATTATGCCACCAATTGGAGACTGAGTTAGCTTCATTTGTTTCATTTTTAGATTTTTAATGATTTCTTTTTGATTGAATTTTATTTTATAATCACATAAAGTATTTTTATGGCTCCAACATTAAATCCACAAATCAAAGTCTGGCTTTTATACCTGTTCTTTTTTTTTTTCACCACTCTTCTTCTTCTCTTTTATGAGTACATTTTTAAAAAAATCACTGGACAAATGTTATTGATTTGTTTTTAAAAATAGCTCAGTTAACACTTATTCTAACTATGCATTAGTAATATAAATAAAAATGTGTAATCATGGAAACTTTAAAACATACTAAAAGCACATAGAAAGAATTATTAAGTGGCCCGAACTCACACAAACCTTGGAATTAGCAACTCCTGTTTCCCTCTCACACTGACTTACCCTCTTCTTGCATTATTTTGAACCAAAATCCCAAATAACAAATCATTTTATCAATAAATACCTTAGAGTTAATCTCTAAGAGATAAAGAATCTAAAAAAAACTGTAACTATTAAATCAGCAAATATAAAGAGTTTATTTACAAGTCATTGTTTATTTTATGTTATTTTATTTTCAGGATAACTGATATACAATAGCTTATTAGTTTCAGGTGTACAACAGTAAGATATCACCTCATGCCTGTCAGACTGGTTACCATAAAAAAGTAAAAAAATAAGAAGTGTTGGTGAGGATGTAGAGAAAAGGGAACCAATCATACACTGGTTGGGAATGTAAATTAGTGCAGCCACCGTGGAAAACAGTATGGAAGTTCCTCAAAAAATTAAAAATAAAACTACCATATGATCCAACAATGTGATTTCTGGGTATTTGTTCAAAGAAAACAAAAACACCAATATGAAGAGATGTATGCTCCTCTCTGCTCATTATTTATTTTTATAATTTCCTTTTTTGAATGTGAATCCAAATAAGGACCATTCATTATAATTTTTTCTTTAAACATATTTTTAATCTCTAGCTTCTCTGGTCATGTGTTTTGTTTTACTTTTTTTTCTTGCAATCTTCTTTTTTTCCCTACTTTTGATAAAGATACATTGATTGTCCTATAGATTTTCTTATAGTTGGCACTTTACAGATTGCTTCCTGTGATCCCATTTAACATGTTTCTATGGTCAATGTATTCCCTATAAATTAATATTTGGATCTAGCATCTTGATAAGAGTTCTTCAAAGGTGGTATTTTGTTCTTGAATCAAGGGGCACATACTACATAGTTGTCTGTCTCTGGTGATCAATTCTTAGATCCATTAAGGCATTAAGAGTTACAAAATGATGATATATAATTGTCATTACTTTCTTAATTTTTAGCTGAAATTCTACCATAAAGTTAATCAGCTTCTCATTTATTTGTTAAGACAGTGATACCTGATACCATTCATATACAAAGGCAGGATAACAGTTTGATACTTTTTATTTATATGTTTTCAAAAATAGTGAGGTGGTTCCCTGGTATTAGGGATCTCCTAAGAAACAGGACCAATGAAATGTGTATGTATAAGAAATTTATTTTAAGGAACTGACTCACATATGTAGAGGCTAAGTCTCAAGATCTGCAAACAGTAAGCTGGAGACCCAGGAAAGCAAGTGGTATAGTTGCAGTCTGAGTTTAAAGAACCAGGAAAGCTGATGGTGTAAGTTCCAGTCCAAGGGCAAGGGAATACTGATATCACAAGTCAGCCATTTGGCAGGCGAAGTTCATTCCTTAGGGAAAATCAGACTTTTTGTTCTAATCAGGCCTTCTACTGATTGGATAAGGGCCACCCCATTAGAAAGGACAGTCCACATTATTCAGTTTAACAATTCAAGGATTAATCTCATACAAAAACATCCTCACAGATATGCCCAGAATAATATTTGAGCAAATACAAGTTACTCCATGGCCCATTAAAGTTACTGCATAAAATTAACCATTCTCAAATAAGAATTATTTGCTTTTTATTTTCTATTCCTTTTTTTTTAACATATAATGTATTATTTGTTTCAGGGTTACAGGTCTGTGACTTATCAATCTTACACAATTCACCATGCTCACCATAGCATGTACCCTCCCCAATGTCCATCACCTAGCCACCCCATCTCTCCCACCCTATCTCTCCCACCCTCCTCCACTCCAGCGACCCTCAGTTTGTTTCCCAAGATTAAGAGTATCTTATGGTTTGTTCCCTTCTCTGGTTTTGTCTTGTTTCATTTTTCTGTCTCTTTCCCTATGATCTTCTGTCTTCTCAAATTCCTCATATCAATGAGATCATATGATAACTGTCTTTCTCTATTTCGCTTAGCCTAATACCCTCTAGTTCCAACCATGGTGTTGCAAATGGTAAGGTTTCATTCTTTGATAGCTGCATAATATTCCATAGTATGTATGTGTGTGTGTATATATATATATATATACACACACACACACACACACACACACACACACACACACACACACCACATCTTCTTTATCCATTCATCTGTTGATGGACATCTACGCTCTTTCCATAGTTTGGCTATTGTAGATATTGCTGCTATAAACAATGAGGTGCATGTACCCCTTCAGATCACTACATTTATATCTTTGGGGTAAATACCCAATGGTGCAATTGCTGGGTTGTAGGGTAGTTCTATTTTCAATTTTTTTTAGGAACCTCCATACTGTTTTCCAAAGTGGCTGCACCAGCTTGCATTCCCACCAACAGTGTTGGAGGGTTCCCATTTCTCCACATCCTCACCAATACCTGTCATTTCCTGACTTGTTAATTTTAGTCATTCTGACTAGTGTGAGGTAGTATCTCATTGTGGTTCTGATTTGTATTTCCCTGATGCCGAGTGATGTTGAGCACTTTTTCATGTCTGTTGGCCATTTGGATGTCTTCTTTGCAGAAATGTCTGTTCATGTCTTCTGCCCATTTCTTGATTAGATTACTTGTGTGGATGTTGAGTTTGATAAGTTCATTATAGATTTTGGATATAGTCCTTTATCTGATATATGTCATTTGCAAATATCTTTTCCCATTCTGTCAGTTGTCTTTTGGATTTGTTGACTGCTTACTTTGCTGTGAAAAAGCTTTTATCTTGATATCCCAGTATAGTTCATTTTTGTCCTTCCTTCCCTTGCCTTTGGCAATAATTCTAGGAAGAAATCCCTGCTACTGAGCTTGAAGAGGTTGCTGATTTTGGTGGGTTCCTGGCTCACATTGAGGTCTTTCCCCCATTCTGAATCTATTTTTGTGTGTGGTGTGAGAAAATGGTCCAGTGTCAATCTTCTGCATTTGGCTGTCAATATTCCCAACATTGTTTATTGAAAAGACTGTCTTTTTTCTATTGTACATTCTTTCCTGCTTTGTTGAAGATTAGTTGACCATAGTGTTGAAGGTCCATTTCTGGGCTCTCTGTTCTGTTCCATTGATCTGTGTGTCAGTTTTTGTGCCCTGACCATACTGTCTTGATTATTACAGATTTGTAATAGAGCTTAAAGTCTGGAATTAAGTTGCCACCATCTTTGGTTTTCTTCTTCAATATTCCTCTGGCTATTCAGCATCTTTTCTGGTTCCATACAGATTTTAGGATTATTTGTTCCATTTCTTTGAAAAAAAATTGATGGTATTTTGATAGGGATTGCATTAAATGTGTAGATTGCTGTAGGTACCATAGACATTTTCACAACATTTGATCTTCCAATCCATGAGCATGAAATATTTTTCAATTTCTTTGTGCCTTCCTCAGTTTCTTTCATGAGTATTCTATAGTTTTCTGAGTACAACTTTGCCTCTTTGGTTAGGTTTATTTCTAGGTATCTTATGATTTTGGGTGCAATTGTAAATGGCATTGACTCCTTAATTTCTCTTTTCTTCTGTCTTATTGGTGTATAGAAATGCAACAGATTTCTGTGCATTGATTTTATATCCTGACATTTTACTGAATTCCTCTATGAGTTCTAGCAGTTTTGGAGTGGAGTCTTTAGGTTTTCCACTTAAAGTATCATATATCTGCAGAGTGAGAGTTTGACTCCTTCTTTGCTGATTCGGATGCCTTTTATTCCTTTTCATTGTCTGATTGCTGACGCTAGGATTTCTAGTACTTTGTTCAATAACAGTGGTGATAGTGGATATGCCTGCTGTTCCTGACCTTAGGGGAAAAGCTCTCAGTTTTTCCCCATTGAGAATAATATTCACTGTGGGTTTTTCATAGATAGCTTTTATAATATTGAGATATGTACCCTCTAACCCTACACTGTGAAGAGTTTTGATCAAGAAAGGATTCTATATTAGTCAAATAAGTCAATCAGAGAAAGACAATTATCATATGATCCCCTGATATGAGGAAGTTGAGAGGCAATGTGGGGGGTTTGGGGGGTAGGAAAAGGAAAAATGAAAGAAGATGGGATCGGGAGGGAGACAAACCATAAGAGACTCTTAATCTCACAAAACAAACAGGGTTGTGGGGGGGAGGAGGCTAGGGAGAGGGTAGTTGGGTTATGGACATTGGGGAAGGTATGTGCTATGGTGAGTGCTGTGAAGTGTGTAAACCTGGCTATTCACAGACCTGTACCCCTGGGGCTAATAATACATTATATATTAATTTTTTTATAAAAGGATGCTGTATTTTGTCAAATACTTTCCCAGCATCTACTGAGAGTATCATATGGTTCATGTTCTTTCTTTTATTAATGTATTGTATCACATTGATTGATTTGCAGATGTTGAACCAACCTTGCAGTCCAGGAATAAATCCCACTTGGTCATGGTGAATAATCCTTTTAATGTACTATTGGATTCTATTGGCTAGTATTTTGGTGAGACTTTTTATATCCATGTTCATCAGGCATATTGGTCTGTAATTCTCCTTTTTGATGGGATCTTTGTCTGGTTTGGGGGTCAAGGTAATGCTGGCCTCATAAAATGTGTCTGGAAGTTTTCCTTCCATTTCTTTGTCTTTTGTTTTTGATAAGTTTGGCCAGGGGTTTATCAATCTTATTAATTCTTTCAAAGAACCAGCTCCTAGTTTCGTTAATCTGTACTACTGTTCTTTTGGTTTCTATTTCATTGATTTCTGTTCTGATCTTTATTATTTCCCTTCTCCTGCTGAGTTTAGGCTTTATTTGCTGTTCTTTCTCCAACTCCTTTAGGCATAGGGTTAGGTTTTTGTATTTGAGACCTTCTTTGTGTCTTGAGAAAGGCTTATATTGCTGTATACTTTCCTCTTAGGACCGCCTTTGCTGCATCCCCAAAATTTTGAACAGTTGTGTTTTCATTTTCATTTGTTTCCATGAATTTTTTTAATTTTTTTTTAATTTTTAAATTTTTTAATAAACATATAATGTATTTTTATCCCCAGGGGTACAGGTCTGTGAATTGCCAGGTTTACACATTTCAGAGCACTCACAGCACATATCCTCCCCAATGTCCATATCCCCACCACCGCTCCTGTCACCCCTCCCCCCAGCAAAGCTCAGTCTGTTTTTTGAGACTGAGTCTTTTATGGTTTGTCTCCCTCCCGATCCCATCTTCTTTCATTTTTCCTTTTCCTACCCCCCAAACCCCCCACATTGCATCTCTACTTCCTCATATCAGGAAGATCACATGATACCTGTCTTTCTCTGATTGACTTATTTCACTAAGCATAATACCCTCTAGTTCCATCCACGTCATCACAAATGGCAAGATTTCATTTCTCTTGATGGCTGCATAGTATTCCATTGTATATATTTACCACATCTTCTTTATCCATTCATCTGTTGATGGACATCTAGGTTCTTTCCATAGTTTGGCTATTGTGGACATTGCTACTATAAACATTCGGGTGCAAGTGCCCCTTCAGAGCACCACGTTTGTATCTTTAGGATATATACCCAGTAGTGCAATCGCTGGGTCATAGGGTAGCTCTATTTTCAGTTTTTTGAGGAACCTCCACACTGTTTTCCAGAGTGGTTGCACCTGCTTGCATTCCCACCAACAGTGTAGGAGGGTTCCGCTCTCTCCGCATCCTCACCAGCATCTGTCATTTCTTGACTTGTTAATTTTAGCCATTCTGACTGGTGTGAGGTGGTATCTCATTGTGGTTTTGATTTGTATTTCTCTGATGCCGGGTGATGCAGAGCATTTTCATGTCTCTATTGGCCATCTGGATGTCTTCCTGCTTTGTCGAAGATTAGTTGACCATAGAGTTGAGGGTCTATTTCTAGACTCTCTATTCTGTTCCATTGATCTATGTGTCTGTTTTTGTGCCACTACCATACTGTATTGATGATGACAGCTTTGTAATAGAGCTTGAAGTCTGGAATTGTGATTCCACCAAAATTGGCTTTCTTTTTCAATATTCCTTTGGCTATTCGAGGTCTTTTCTGGTTCCATATAAATTTTAGGATTATATGTTCTATTTCTTTGCAAAAAGTGGATGGGATTTTGATAGGGATTGCATTAAATGTGTAGATTGCTTTAGGTAGAATAGACATTTTCACAATATTTATTCTTCCAATCCAGGAGCATGGAACATTTTTCCATTTCTTTGTGTCTTCCTCAATTTCTTTCATGAGTACTTTATGGTTTTCTGAGTACAGATTCTTTGCCTCTTTGGTTAGGTTTATTCCTAGGTATCTTATGGTTTTAGGTGCAATTGTAAATGGGATTGACTCCTTAATTTCTCTTTCTTCTGTCTTGTTAGTGTAAAGAAATGCAACTGATTTCTGTGCATTGACTTTATATCCTGACACTTTACTGAATTCCTGTACAAGTTCTAGCAGTTTTGGAGTGGAGCCTTTTGGGTTTTCCACATATAGTATCATATCATCTGCAAAGAGTGATAGTTTGACTTCTCCTTTGCCAATTTGGATGCCTTTAATTTCTTTTTGTTGTCTGATTGCTGAGGCTAGGACTTCTAGTACTATGTTGAACAGCAGTGGTGATAACGGACATCCCTGCCGTGTTCCTGACCTTAGCGGAAAAGCTTTCAGTTTTTCTCCATTCAGAATGATATTTGTGGTGGGTTTTTCATAGATGGCTTTGATAATATTGAGGTATGTGCCCTCTATCCCTACAGTTTGAAGAGTTTTGATCAGGAAGGGATGCTGCACTTTGTCAAATGCTTTGTCAGCATCTATTGAGAGTATCATATGGTTCTTGTTCTTTCTTTTATTAATGTAGTGTATTACATTGTTTGATTTGCGGATGTTGAACCAACCTTGCAGTCCTGGAATAAATCCCACTTGCTCATGGTGAATAATCCTTTTAATGTACTGTTGGATCCTATTGGCCAGTATTTGGGTGAGAATTTTCGCATCTGTGTTCATCAAGGATATTGGTCTGTAATTCTCTTTTTTGATGGTATCCTTGTCTGGTTTTGGGATCAAGGTGATGCTGGCCTCATAAAATGAGTTTGGAAGTTTTCCTTCCATTTCTATTTTTTGGAACAGTTTCAGGAGAATAGGAATGAATTCTTCTTTAAATGTTTGGTAGAATTTCCTGGGAAGCCATCTGGCCCTGGACTTTTGTTTGTTTGGAGATTTTTGATGACTGTTTCAATCTCCTTACTGGTTATGGGTCTGTTCAGGTTTTCTATTTCTTCCTGGTTCAGTTGTGGTAGTTTATATGTCTCTAGAAATGTATCCATTTCTTCCAGATTGTCGAATTTGTTGGCATAGAGTTGCTCATAGTATGTTCTTATAATTGTTTGTATTTCTTTGGTGTTGGTTGTGATCTCTCCTCTTTCATTCATGATTTTATTTATTTGTGTCCTTTCTCTTTTCTTTTTGATAAGTCTGGCCAGGGGTTTGTCAATCTTATTAATTCTTTCAAAGAAACAGCTCCTAGTTTACTTGATGTGTTCTATTGTTTTTTTGGTTTCTATTTCATTGATTTCTGCTCTGATCTTTATGATTTCTCTTCTCCTGCTGGGTTTAGGCTTTCTTTGTTGTTCTTTCTCTAGTTCCTTTAGTTGTAGGGTTAGGTTGTGTATTTGAGACCTTTCTTGTTTCTTGAGAAAGGCTTGTACCGCTATATATTTTCCTCTCAGGACTGCCTTTGTTGTGTCCCACAGATTTTGAACCGTTGTGTTTTCATTATCATTTGTTTCCATGAGTTTTTTCAATTCTTCTTTAATTTCCTGGTAGACCCATTCATTTTTTAGAAGGATGCTGTTCAGTCTCCATGTAATTGGGTTCTTTCCAAATTTCCTCTTGTGATTGAGTTCTAGCTTCAGAGCATTGTGGTCCGAAAATATACAGGGAATGATCCCAGTCTTTTGATACCGGTTGAGACCTCATTTATGACCGAGGATGTGGTCTATTCTGGAGAATGTTCCATGTGCGCTAGAGAAGAATTTGTATTCTGTTATTTTGGGATGGAATGTTCTGAATATATCTGTGATGTCCATCTGGTCCAGTGTGTCATTTAAGGCCTTTATTTCCTTGTTGATCTTTTGCTTAGATAATCTGTCCATTTCAGTGAGGGGAGTGTTAAAGTCCCCTACTATTATTGTATTACTGTTGATGTATTTCTTTGATTTTGTTATTAATTGGTTTATATAGTTGGCTGCTTCCATGTTCGGGGCATAGATATTTAAAATTGTTAGGTCTTCTTGTTGGACAGACCCTTTGAGTATGATATAGTGTCCTTCCTCATCTCTTATTATAGTCTTTGGCTTAAAATCTAATTGATCTGATATAAGGATTGCCACCCAGCTTTCTTCTGATGTCCATTGGCATGGTACATTGTTTTCCACCCCCTCACTTTAAATCTGGAGGTGTCTTCGGGTCTCCAATGAGTTTCTTGTAGGCAGCATATTGATGGGTTTTGGTTTTTTTTATCCATTCTGATACCCTGTGTCTTTTGATTGGGGCATTTAGCCCATTAACATTCAGGGTAACTATGGGGAGATATGAATTTAGTGCCATTGTATTGCCTGTAAGGTGACTGTTACTGTATATTGTCTCTGTTTCTTTCTGATCTACTCCTTTTAGGGTCTCTCTTTGCTTAGAGGACCCCTTTCAATATTTCCTGTAGAGCTGGTTTGGTGTTTGCAAATTCTTTCAGTTTTTATTTGCCCTGGAAACTTTCTATCTCTCCTTCTATTTTCAACGATAGCCTAGCTGGATATAGGACTCTTGGCTGCATGTTTTTCTCGTTTCGTGCTCTGAATATATCATGCCAGTTCTTTCTGGCCTGCCAGGTCTCTGTGGATAGGTCCGCTGCCAATCTAATGTTTTTACCCTTGTATGTTACAGACTTCTTTTCCCGGGCTGCTTTCAGGATTTTCTCTTTGTCGCTAAGACTTGTAAATTTTACTATCAGGTGACGAGGTGTGGACCTATTTTTATTGATTCTGAGGGGTGTTCTTTGCATCTCCTGGATTTTGATGTTTGTTCCCTTTGTCATATTAGGGAAATTCTCTACAATAATTCTCTCTAATATACCTTCTGCTCCCCTCTTTCTTTCTTCTTCTTCTGGAATCCCAATTATTCTAATGTTGTGTCGTCTTATGGTGTCACTTATCTCTCTAATTCTCTCCTTGTGGTCCAGTATTTGTTTGTCTCTCTTTTGCTCCGCTTCTTTATTCTCTGTCATTTGGTCTTTTATGTCACTAATTCTTTCTTCTGCCTCATTTATCCTAGCAGTAAGAGTTTCCATTTTTGATTGTACCTTGTTAATAGCTTTTTTGATTTCAACTTGCTTAGATTTTAGTTCTTTTATTTTCTCCAGAAAGGGCTTTTATCTCTCCAGAGAGGGTTTCTCTAATATCTTCCATACCTTTTTCAAGCCTGGCTAGAACCTTGAGAGTCATCATTCTGAACTCTAGATCTGTCATATTACCAATGTCCATATTGATTAGGTCCCCAGCCTTCAGTACTGCCTCTTGTTCTTTTTTTTGTGGTGAGTTTTTCCACCTTGTCATTTTGTCCTTATAAGATTTGCTTTCTCCTCCTCTGGAATTCCGCTGTTCTCCTTGATGAGTGAAGTTGGTCTTGGCTGGGTTTCTTGTTGATCTTCTGGGGGAGGGGCCTGTTGTAGAGATTCTCAAGTGTCTTTGCTGGAGGCGGAATTTCCCCACCCTTATCTTGGGCCAGGCTAAGTAATCTGCTGGGGCTTGCTTTTGGGAGCTTTTGTTCCCTGAACGCTTTCTGTAGAGTTCCAGAGGGTGGGAATGATAATGGCTGCCTCCCAATCTCCGGCCCAGAGTTGCCGAGAGCTCGGGGTCCCACTCCTCAGTGTGCCCTCAGAGAAAAGCACCCAATTTCTTCCGTCTCCCTGTCCTCTGTTTGCGCTTGGAGAAAAGCGCTCAATGACTCGTGCTTGGAGAAAAGTGTTCGGTCGCTTCTGCCTCCCTGGCCTCTGGTCGCGCTTGGAAAAAAGTGCTCAGTCGATCACGCTTGGAGAAAAGTGCTTGGTCGCTTCCATCTCCCTGGCCTCCAACCACGTGCTTGGAGAAAAGAGCCCAATCACTCCCATCTCCCTGGCCTCCAGCTGCGCTCTGAGCTCACCCAGCCTGTGCCCAGTTCAAGGTAACCCCGAGCTGATAGCTCACTCCTTGGCTTTGTCACTGTAGCTGGCTTCCCCCCTCTAATACCTGTGAGCTCTGCGACACTCAGACACCCCCGGTCCTTCTGTGACCCTGCGGGACCTGGGGTTACACTGACCCCCACGTAGGCTTCCCCCCCAGTTTAGCCTCCAGAGTGATGTCCCTCAGTGGAGCAGACTTTTAAAAGTCCTGATTTTGTGCTCCATTGCTCCACCGCTTGCCTGGAGCCGGCCCCTCCCCCCGTGGTCTATCTTCCCGTCTCTTTGGATTCACTTCTCCACAGGTCCTACCTTTCAGAAAGTGATTGATTTTCTCTTTCTAGAATTGTTGCTCTTCTTCTCTTCGACTTCCTGTTGGATTTGTAGGTGTTCGCAATGGTTAGATAAGCTATCTAGCTGATCTCCTGCTACCTGATGTCGTCTCAGCCTGCTATTTCTCTGCCATCTTGACTCCTCTCCAAATTTTTTTTTAATTCTTAATTTCCTGGCTGACCCATTCATTCTTTAATAAGATGCTCTTTAGCCTCCATATATTTGAGTTCTTTCCAACTTTTCTCTTGTGTTTGAGTTCTAGTTTCAAAGCATCATGGTCTGAAAATATCCAGGGAATGGCTCCAGTCTTTTGGTACCAGTTGAAACCTGATTTGTGACCCAGGATGTTATCTATTCTGGAGAATGTTCCATGTGAATTAGAGAAGAATGTGTTTTCTGTTGCTTTGAGATGGAATGTTCTGAATATATCTGTGATGTACATCTGGTCCAGTGTATCATTTAAGGCCTTTATTTCCTTGTTGATTTTTTGTTTAGATGACCTGTCCATTTCAGTGATGAGGGTGTTGAAGTCCCCAACTATGTATTATTGTCAATGTGTTTCTTTGATTTTGTTATTAATTGGCTTATATAACTAGCTGCTCCCATGTTAGGGGCATAGATATTTAAAATTGTTAGATCTTCTTTCTGAATAAGCCCTTTAAGTATGATATCGTGTCCTTCCTCATCTCTTATTATAGTCTTTAAAATCTGATTTTTCTGATAGAAGGATTGCCACCCCAGCTTTCTTTTGATGTCCATTACCATGGTAAATTGTTTTTCACATCCTAACTTTAAATCTGGAGGGGTCTTTGGGTCTAAAATTAGTCTCTTGCAAGCAGGATAATGATGGGTCTTGTTTTTTTGTCCATTCTGATATCCTGTGTCTTTTGATTGGGCCATTTAGCCCATTTACATTTTGGGTAGCTTTTGAAAGATATGAATTTAGTGCCATTGTATTGCCTGTAAGGTGACTCTTAGTGTATATTGTCTCTATTCCTTTCTGGCCTGTAACTTTTAGGCTCTCTCTTTGTTTAGAGGACCCCTTTCAATATTTCCTGTAGGGCTGGTTTGGTGTTTGGAAATTCTTTCAGTTTTTGTTTTTCCTGGAAGATTTTCACCTCTCCTTCTATTTTCAATGAGAGCCTAGCTGGATATAGCATTCTTAGTTGTGTATTTTTCTCAATTAGTTCTCTAAGTATATTGTTCCAGTCCTCTCTGGCCTGCTAGGTCTCCATGGGTAGGTCCTAATATTTCCACAATTGTAGGTTACAGACATCTTGTCCCGAGCTGCTTTTAGGTTTTCTCTTTGTCTTGAGATTTGTATGTTTTACTATTAGATGACGAGCTGTTGACCCATTTTTGATTTTGAGGAGGATTCTCTGTGCCTCCTGAATTTAGTGTCTGTTTCCTTCTCCCAATTAGGGAAGTTCTCCACTATAATTTGTTCCAATATACTTCTGCCCCACTCTCTTTCTTCTTCTGGGATCCTAATTATTCTTATACTGTTTCATCTTAGGGTATCACTTATCTCTCAAATTCTCCCCCGTGACCCAGTAGTTGTTTATCTCTCTTTTTCTCAGCTTGTTTATTCACCATCATTTCGTCTTCTATATCACTAATTCTTTCTTATATAGAGTGATAATTCTATATCACTCATTTATCATAGCAGTTAGAGTATCCATTTTTTTTATTGTACCTCATTAGTAATCTTTTTTATTTCAACTTGGTTAGATTTTAGTTCTTTTATTTCTCCAGAAAAGGATTCTCTAGTATTGTCTATGCTTTTTTCAAGCCCAGTTAGTATCTTTATAATCATCATTCTGAACTTTAGTTCCAACATCTTACTAATGTCCATATTGATTAGGTCTCTGGCATTTGGTACTGCCTCTTGGGTTTTTTTGTTTTTTGTTTTTTTGAGGTGAGTTTTTCCATTTTGTCATTTTGTTCAGAGAAGAATAGATGAATAAGAGAACAAAATGGTAAAAGGATAACAGAAGAAGTACACTAAAAAAAATCAGAAGAGACCTGATATTGGGCAGGAAAGAAAGGAAAAAAAAATATGATTAGGCTGGTGAATAGAACAGAGGCACACACTAGATTTTGGGTGTATTTGGTCTGTTAGAAGAAACTGTCTCCCAAAATTTTAAAGAAAGACAAACTTATATATATACAAAATAAGGGTAAATACGATGGAAAGATGGAATATGACTGTAAAGATGAAAGTTTAAAAAGATTTTTTAAAAGGAAATCATAAGTTGTCTGAAAAAAGAAAGAAAAAAAAGAGAATGTGATCAGGTGGGAGACTAGGACAAAGCCATACACTAAATTTAGGGTATGCTTTGGTCTGTTAGAGGAAACTGTATCTTGGGGCACCTGGGTGGCTCAGTGGGTTAAAGCTTCTGCCTTCGGCTCAGGTCATGATCCCAGGGTGCTGGGATCAAGCCCCACATCGGGCTCTCTGCTCGGCAGGGAGCCTGCTTCCACCTCTCTCTCTGCCTGCCTCTCTGCCTACTTGTGATCTCTGCTTCTCAAATAAATAATCAAAATCTTAAAAAAAAAAAAGAAGGATGCCTGGGTGGCTCGGTTGGTTAAGCCTCTGCCTTCAGCTCAGGTCATGATCCCAGGGTCCTGGGATCAATTCCCGCATCAGGCTCCTTGCTCAACGGGGAGCCTGCCTCCCCCTCTGCCTGCTTGTACTGTTTCTCTCTCTCTCTGGCAGATAAATAAATAAAATCTTAAAGAAGAAGAAGAAGAAGAAGAAGAAGGAACTGTATCCCAAAATTTTAAAGAAAGAAAAACTTATATATATACAAAAATTAAAGTTAAATACAATGAAGGGGCAGAATATGACTTAAAAATGAAAATGAAAAAAGATTTTAGAAAAGGAATTGCTAAGACAAGATGTTGGTTAAAATAGGAAAGACGAAATTTTCAAAAAAAGTAGAAAAAGAAAAAAATAAAGAAAATTTTAAAAATTAACTTTGAAAGAATGAAGAATCATGGAGAAAAAAACATGAATTCTATGTACTATACTCCCCTAGCGCTGGAATTTTGCAGTTTTCATTGATTAGTAAATTTGGTCTTGCCTGTACATTCTTATTGATCTTCTGGGGAAGGGCCTGTTACAATGAATCTCAAATGTCTTAGCCCAAGACTGGATTGCACTACCCTTGCCAGGGGCCAGGCTAAGCAATCTGCTTGGGTTTGCTCTTGGTAAGTTTTGTTACCTGAAATCTTTCCATATAGCTTTGGAGGATAAGAATGAAAGTGGTGGCCTCCCATTCTCTGGCCCTGGAGATGCTGAGAGCTCAGGATCTCACTCCTTAGTGAACCCTTGGAGAAAAGCAGTCAATCATTCCTTTCTCCCTGGTCTCAGGCCAAACTCTACACTCACCAGGCCTGTGATCAAGAGTTTCTATCTCTGGCACACAGCCCGATTTGGAGTTTCCAAACCCAGCGGATTCCTACAGTGTGTTCCCAAGCTGCTCCTCCCCTGGGACAAAGGGGGGTCTCCCCAGATCTGCCACTTGTTGGGTCCTTGTTCAACAAGTAGTGGCCCAACTGTGCCTCAGAGCACAGTTTATGGCAACTCCAAGCTGAGACCCCACTCTCTTCTCTGTCTTTGCAGCCAGCTTCATCTCTGTGAAACTTGGGAGTTCTGCCACACTCAGGTACCCCCAGTCTTTCTGTGACCCTGGGGGTCTTGAGACCACACTGTCCCAGTGACGTTTCCACCTTCCACTCAGCCACTGAAGCAACATCCTTCAGTGGAGCAGACTTCTAAAAGTTCTAATTTTGTGCTCTGCTGCTCTATCACTTGCCAGTGCTGGCTGTCAGAGGCTCCCCCTCCTCGCCATGATCTATCTTCCTGTGTATCACCTCAGATTCACTTCTCCATATGTCCTACCATCCAGAAAGTGGTCACTTTTCTGTTCATAGAATTGCTGCTATTCTTTTCTTTGCTCTCCTGTTGAGTTTGTAGGTATTCAGAATGGTTTGATAACTATCTAGCTGAATACCTGGGACCAAATGAAATTTATGTCTCCTACTCCTCCACCATCTTGCTCCTCCCTGTCCTTTCATTTCTTTTTTAAAAAGTCATCATGAACTCATGGATTTAAATATATTTTATATGTTTCTAGCCATTGAAATTATTTTCATTATTGATGCTTTAATTTTTCCATCCTTGGACCCTTCAATTTGGCTCCTAAATTATTTTGACACAGGTACAGTAGGTTTTGATAACTTTCTTCTTATCATGATATACACACTTATCATGTACATTTCTGGCTCTAAACTTGAATTAGTCATTTCCCTGAGGAGCCCTGCTTCTTTTTTAGAATGAAATGCCATAATCTCAATGTTAGGGGTGCATATTACTTACAACCCTAAGTTGATCATTACTTTTAAATTTTTCCATAGATAAAGTTAGGAATATGTAATTGATTCTTATTATTCTAATTCAGAATCACAGAATTTTGTGTTTGTTCTTTATTAAGTTTTTTAAAAATATTATATCTGTATGTTCTCTCTCTCATAATGAGAATCCTAGTTACCAATAACATTATACCTGATGGAACTGCTCTTTCAAAGGGGCACATGGGTTGCTCAGAATTTATGTGGCTGACTTGATTTCAGCTTAGGTCATAATCTCAGAGTCTGGGGATCAAGTCCCATGTTGGGCTCTATGCTGAGTGGGGTGTCTGCTTGAGATTTTCTCTCTCTCCTGTACCCCTATGTTCATTGCAGCACTATTTACAATAGCGAAGACGTGGAAACAACCTTAGGGTCCATCAGTGGATGAATGCATGAAGAATATTATTAATCCATAAAAAAGGAATCCTTCTATTTGTGACACATGGATGCACTTTGAGGTATTATATTAAATGATATAAGTATATATTATATATATATATATTAAATGATATAAGTCTGACAGAAAGACTAATACTATATAATCTCATATACTAATACTATATGATCTCACTTATATGTGGGATCCAAAAAAAAAAAAAACCAAATTCATAGAAACAGAGAATAGATTGGTGGTTGCCAGAGACAGGAGGTAGGGGATTATTGGTGGGGTGGTCAAAAGGTACAAACTTCTAGTTATAACATAAATAAGTTCTGGGAATTTAATGTACAGCACTATACTTGTTAACTATAGTTAATGATACTGTACTATACATTTGAAGGATGCTAAGAAAGCATATCTTAAAAGTTCCCATCACAAGAAAATTTTTAAGTGTATGAGGTGATATATGAGGTGATGGGTGTAAACTAAACTTTTGTGGTATTTAATTCAGATAGATAGATAGATACCAAACCATTTTATATTATATACCTTAATCTTACACAATATTATATACCAATTACATTGCAATAGAACTGGTAAAAGTTGCCATCTTTTATTGTAGCACATTCTGAGATTTACAGGATAATTTAGCAGATAGCAGAATTCCATACACCCAACCCATATACTCTCTCCTAGTTTCCCCTATTGTTAAGCTCTTGCATTAGTATGGTACCTGAGTATGGTACATTATAATTAATGAACAAATATTGATATATTATTAATAACTAATTAATAACCATTACTCACATTATGATTTACTCTTTGTATTGTACAGTTCTATGGGTTTTGACAATGCATAATAATATGCATTTGTCATTGAAGCTTCTTACAGAATGGTTTTACACACTAAAAATCCCCTGTGCTCTGCCTTTCATCCTCTCTCTCTTCTCCCAAACTTGGCAACCATTGATATTTTACTGTCTATAGTTTTGTTTTTTCCAAAATATCATATCATTAGAATTGTACAGTATTAAGCCTTTTCAGACTGCCTGCTTTGAGTTAACAATACACATTTTAGGTTCTTCTATTTCCATTCATGACTTGATAACTAATTTCTTTTTATCAATGAATAATATTCCCCTGTGTGTATTACCACAGTTTATCTATTCACCTATTGAAAGACATTTTGGTCTCTTTCATTCAGTTTTTGGAAATTATGACTAAAGCCACTACAAATATTTGTATGCCAATTTTTGTATGGACTTAAATTATTTGGGTAAGTACATAGAAGTGCAATTGTTGGATTGTATAGTAAAATTATATTTAATTCATTTATGTGGAAGGATTGTGTCCTGATTCATCTTTTTGCATATGGATGTTCAATTATTCTGGCACCATTTTTTTGGAAAAAAGTACCCTTCCTCCATTGAATTGTATTTGCTCATTTATCAATGATCAGTTGGCTATTTTCATGTGGGTCTAGCCTTTATCTCTATCCCTTTTCTCTTCGTCCTGTTCCTTCCATTCCCTTGCAGTTAGTGACAAGTAAAAAAAGGCAAGTAAACCTAGTTTTAAAATTCTTTGTTAAAAAAAAGAGATTTTTAAATTTATTTATCAGAGGGAGAGAGAGCACAATCAGGGAGAGCTACAAGCATAGGGAAAGCAGGCTTCCTGCCAAGCAAGAAGCCCAATGTAGGACTTGATCCCAGGACCCTGGGATCATAGCCTGAGCTGAAGGTAGAAGCTTAACCAACTGAGCCACCCAGGCAACCCATCCACCTACTTTCTTAAATAAGACTATACATACTGTCTTAGTCTGGTCAGGCTGTTGAAACAAGATACAATAGTCTGGATGGCTTAAACAACAGAAATCTATTTCTCACAGTTCTGGAGGCTGAGTAGTCCAAGATCAAGGTTGGTTCCTGGTGACAGCCCTCTTCCTAGTTATATCCCCACATTCTGGGGAGAAAAGGGGGAAGCAAGCCCTCAACTGTCTCTTCTTAAAAGGGTAGTAATCCCATCATGAGAGTTTCACTCTCATGATTTAATTACCTCTCACATGTACATCTTCAAATACTATCACATTGAGGGTTAGAGTTTCAAAATAAGAATTCTAAGAGGACACAAATAATCATCTGTAGTACATACTTTTGTCCAATTAGATTGGTCAGTAATATTTAACAGCAGGGGAACTAGTGGCTAGTCTTGTCTTCTCCTGATCTTTGTAAGACAGCCTTTGGGGCTTCCTTTTTAAGAAAGATACCGGCATTTGAATGATAAATATATAGGTAGGTAGGTAGGTAAAATGTTAAGAACATCTCCATTCATTCCTTATTTTAGTGAGTGTTTTAAAAATGAATAAAATTGAATGTTGAATTTGTCAAGTGCCTTTCCCGTGTTTATGGAGATGAGAATATTTTCCTTTACTTGACTATAATGATGAATTATATTAAGAGTTTTTCAAAGTTGAAACACACATGTATGCCTTTAGTTAATCCTATTTAATTATGATAATCATGCTTTGATGTGTTGTTGGATTCTGTTCGCTAATATATGTCATATAAAAATTCTGCAGCACTATTTTAAAGTGAGATCAATTTAGTATTTTTTGTGAAGAAATCTTTGTCAGGCTTTGGGATTATGTTCTAATTTTTTCATAAAAGTAGCGTTGGAGAATTCTCCTGTGAAATCCTCTGGACCTAGTCCTTTTGTGTATGTGTGTTGGGGGGATGTTTTATTTAACTACTATTTTTATTTCTTCTATGGACAATTATTTGTTTAGATTTTCTATTTCCACTGGAGTTATTTTTGGTAAATTGTAGTTTTCTTAAAAAATTTCACTTTATTTTTATTTCTTGAGTATCTGTGTCTTCCTTCCAAAAGATAAATATTCTCTCATGCATTGTTTCTTCCCTTGATTTTTCTAGAATTTTAGTTCCAGTTTGTTTCAGATGTATTTTTATTTATGTTTTCTTTATTTTTCAGATGGCCATATGTTTTAAAAAGTTATTTGAGTACATTAATTTCTGAATATCTTAAATTATCCTCCAGGGATTAGCTCTATTTTGTTTGAGTACTTTCCTTAAAGAGGGCATCAGAGGTTGTGAGGATACTTTTTCCATCAGATTTAAATGACATATTGGTAAATATAAAATATTATGCTCAGATTTTTTCCTTCTATACCTTAGAAATAATATGATATTATCTTGTTTCTTTCATTTCAGTGTAATTCTTGTTTGTATGTAATATATCTGCTTTTTCATTCTGGAAGCTTTGGGGATTTTTTTATGTTATTTTACTATACTATGTGCCAATGTAGGGTTTTATCTATAAAGTCTTCTTTTCAAACTTTCCTTAAATTGAGAAAATGTATTTTCCTTATCAAATATATTTTTCATTTGTACATCCAGTACTTCTATTACGACTTGTTTTGGTTATATTTGTAATCTTCACAACTCTTGTTTCCTTTGTATGTCCCATTCATTTTTTTTTTTCCTGCTGTCTTTTGGGAAAGGTCCTCAGTCTGCTATTTCAGCACACTAATTTGTTTTACAAATTTCTAACTGATGTTCTTTATTCACCTATTATACTTTCACACCTCATATTTCACCTTGTACTTTTTTCTTTCTTCTTGGAACTATGTAACACTCCTAATATCGTCATTCTCTGGTTAAGTATATTCTTTATGCTTATTTGGAATATCCGTTCCAAAAGTTTTTCATCATACAGTAATTTTTATTCAGTTTATTATCTTTATGTTATAATTTGCATCTCAGCTGTGTGTGAAGTCATGTTTCCCTGGGGAAAACAGCCCTGCAGTGGCTTTTAAACTTTCTTTATCTTATTCTTCTGTAAGAAATATATTTTACCTCTCAGGACCCATTTGATATGAATTTATAAAATGATACTGAAAATTTATTTTATATATATTACAAAATTATATTTATTTTATGATGTGCAATACACTCTGGTATTTCGTGGTCCATTTGATTTAACTGAAAAATACTAGTAACTATGATACATAAGGGAAAGACTGAAGATCAGGCAATGGTTAAGAAGGAGGGATTAGAGGAATAAACTATAGAGCTCCAGGCACCACAGAATCCCTCAGACTAATCTAGTTTGCTTCATTCCATTAGGCAATAGCTCTGTTTGGGCATTCACTTCTAAACTCTTAGACAGAAGCAGCACTAATAGGTGACAATCCTTTCAGGTTATAAATTTCCAGCCCCGGGGGTTTGGTGGAGAGGAGTTTGGATTAATGATTAGGTAAGGGTGACTGGACAGTTTATACCTACACCAGCTCCTCACCCTCAAAAGGCTGCTCTAAGAACATCCACACCCACAGGCCTTTGTAGTTACATGTAATTTCTGATGTAAAGGAACAAGCAATGATTATCCTAAGGCAATGAGGGGTGAGACAAGAGCAGAGCCTAAAAAATCTGCCCCAATCTAAACTTCATTGCTGTTGTCAAGCTACCTTGGTCCTAAGGGGATTCCCAACTCTTCCCAGACCAATTCACAACAGCCTGTAGTCTCCTTGGGATTTCTCAGTCTTTATGTTATTTCCTCAGATCAATAATTCTTTTGCTTCCACAGTGTCTCCAGAGCAGATTATGTTTGCAGAAACTCAGCAGCCCTGTGTTAGGTCTTTTAGGATTCTTCAAAATATACAGGCTCAAAAATCATACTTTTTCATGGAAAAGGCCTTAGTGATCAATCTAATATGAGTCTACCTCAGAATAAGAATCAGGTGGATGAAGGAGGACATAACGTTTCACTTTTTTTTTTTCAATACTGTCTTTGCATTTATTTTCTTCTGTGTTGCCTGGGTAGCACTCATTCTTACCGGTTCCAGGTTAGGCTTCAGTGATGCATTTCAGCAGTGTCTGTACAACTAAAGCCAAATAGGGGACTTTAGTCACTAATGCACTGGGAATGCAGTCAATCAGAACAGCTCTGGGAAAACAGTCTGCATTTTCCTGGATCATGTGGCTCATTAAAGATAATTCAGATCACTGTTTTTTCTAGGGGTACATTATGGCCCATATGTGAGGATAAGTATACACTGGGGTTATCCAAAAACCAGATGAGATGGTCCTCTAACTCTAGAGTATGATATGAAGAGCTCCAAAAATCATGTCTCTCTTCAAAAGCACCTTCATTTACTACAGCACCAAGAACCATAAGATACCTGGGAATAAACCTAACCAAAGAGGTAAAGGATCTGTACTCGAGGAACTACAGAACACTCATGAAAGAAATTGAAGAAGACACAAAAAGATGGAAGACCATTCCATGCTCTTGGATCAGAAGAATAAACATTGTTAAAATGTCTATATTGCCTAGAGCAATCTATACTTTTAATGCCATTCTGATCAAAATTCCACCGGTATTTTTCAAAGAGCTGGAGCAAATAATACTAAAATTTGTATGGAATCAGAAAAGACCCCGAATCGCTAAGGAAGTGTTGAAAAACAAAAATAAAACTGGTGGCATCACGTTACCTGATTTCAAGCTTTACTACAAAGCTGTGATCACCAAGACAGCATGGTACTGGCATGAAAACAGAAACATCAACCTGTGGAACAGATTAGAGAGCCCAGATATGGACCCTCAACTTTATGGTCAAATAATCTTCGAGAAGACAGGGAAAAATATACAGTGGAAAAAAGACAGTCTCTTCAATAAACGGTGCTGGGAAAACTGGACAGCTATATGTAGAAGAATGAAACTCGACCATTCTCTTACACCGTACACAAAGATAAACTCAAAATGGATAAAAGACCTCAACGTGAGACAGGAATCCATCAGAATCCTAGAGGAGAACATAGGCAGTAACCTCTTCGATATCAGCCACAGCAACTTCTTTCAAGATATGTCTCCAAAGGCAAAGGAAACAAAAGCAAAAATGAACTTTTGGGATTTCGTCAAGATCAAAAGCTTCTGCACAGCAAAGGAAACAGTCAACAAAACAAAGAGGCAACCCACGGAATGGGAGAAGATATTTGCAAATGACAGTACAGACAAAAGGTTGATATCCAGGATCTATAAGGAACTCCGTAAACTCAACACACACAAAACAGATAATCATATCAAAAAATGGGCAGAAGATATGAACAGACACTTCTCCAATGAAGACATACAAATGGCTACCAGACACATGAAAAGATGTTCATCATCACTAGCCATTGGGGAGATTCAAATTAAAACCACCTTGAGATACCACCTTACACCAGTTAGAATGGCCAAAATTAGCAAGACAGGAAACAACGTGTGTTGGAGAGGATGTGGAGAAAGGGGAACCCTCTTACACTGTTGGTGGGACTGCAAGTTGGTGCAGCCACTTTGGAGAACAGTGTGTAGATTCCTCAAGAAATTAAAAATAGAGCTTGCCTATGACCCTGCAATTGCACTACTGGGTATTTACCCCAAAGATACAGATGTAGTGAAAAGAAGGGTCATCTGTACCCCAATGTTTATAGCAGCAATGGCCATGGTTGCCAAACTATAGAAGAACCAAGATGTCCTCAATGGATGAATGGGTAAAGAAGATGTGGTCCATATACACCATGGAGTATTATGCCTCCATCAGAAAGGATGAATATACAACTTTTGTATCAACATGGACAGGACTGGAAGAGATTATGTTGAATGAAATAAGTCAAGCAGAGAGAGCCAATTATCATATGGTTTCACTTATTTGTGGAGCATAACAAATAACATGGAGGACATGGGGAGATGGAGGGGAGAAGGGAGTTGAGGGAAATTGGAGGGGGAGGAGAACCATGAGAGACTATGGACACTGAGAAACAATCTGACGGTTTTGAAGGGGCGTGGGGGTGGGAGGTAGGGGGAACCAGGTGGTGGGTATTGGGGAAGGCACGTATTGCATGGAGCACTGGGTGTGGTGCAAAAACAATGAATACTGTTACACTGAAAAGAAATTAAAAATAAATAAATAAATAAATGTTAGATATTATTACAAAAAAAACCTGAATCTACTGCTTTTATAAAATAAATATCTGAAAATACAAAGCAAACAAACAAACAAAAAAAAAACACCTTCATACCCACTCTGAACTTTTCTTCAGGTTAGTATTAAAGTTCTCTGTCTTTGCTTGAAATGTCTGTTATTTATAATTCTTTTGAGTTAGAAAACAAAGACTACAGAATTGTTTCTAAACATCACCCATAACTATTCTCTTGGACATTAGCACCCATGGTAGTATCAATGTTGATTAGAGATCACCCTTCCATTTGAATTAAACAAATTAACAAGCAGGTAACCTCTTCTATACCTGATTTTCTCCACAAAGATACTTCCCCCTCCCATTATTCCCCAGATCTATATCTGCTACTACCCTCCACACAGTTTGGTCATTGTGATTCTTAGTTCTTTCCTTGCACTACCAAACCACAACTTATGCTTGTTGGTTTTAACTTCCAGGTTTTTCTAGAATACAAACATTTCTCTTTATTCCTGTGGCCAGCATCTTGGGCATCTCTCCCTCTATGTATCTCCCGATGCTTTCTGACTGGTCTCCATATTTTCAATCTTGTTTTCCTCTAATCCGTTCTCAAAATGGTGGTCATAATATTTTGACCATGTTAGTACATTTGCTGAAATTGTTCAAAGTCACCCATTGCCCTTGGAGTGTTCTGAAAATGTTTCTCTCCACTAAAACATACCCACAAAATATACTGCTCTTCTATGAGTATCAGCAGTGAATGTCGTTGATCTAATGATTTTGTTGTATTCCAAAGTGGATGGGGGAAGATACAGAGGGACATATCTGAATCTCCTGAATGATAAACACATTCTCATAACACTTTAGGTATTCAATAAATGTTTGAATGAGTGGATGATGAATGAAACATGATGTGGGAAATAAAGACAGGAGAATTATTAAATTTCCTTACTACCTAGAGCCCACTGAGAAGTCCTTGAAACAGGCAAAGTGACATTTCTCTAGGGACTCGATTGCTTCAATGTTGATACTTTGCTAAGGGCAAAAGCAATCTTAACCCAACAGCCCCCCACTCTGATCCTGTAAGTCTATTTTAACATATAAAAATTCCTATCAAAACTTCCTTTATTGGGGCACCTGGGTGGCTCAGTGGGTTAAGCCTCTGCCTTTGGCTCAGGTCATGATCTCGGGGTCCTAGGATCGAGCCCCACATCAGGCTCCCTGTTCAGCAGGGAGCCTGCTTCCCTCTCACTCTCTGCCTGCCTCTCTACCTACTTGTGATCTCTCTCTGTGTCAAATAAACAAATAAAATCTTTAAAAAAATAAATAATATCTGAATAATTATTTTTAAAAAAAACAAAAAACAAAAAACAAAAAAAACTTCCTTTATTGCTATTCCCCAAGATTCATATTGGCAATCATGCTCCAACCATATGACCCACCAATACACATCTGAAGGGTCTCATGACTCAGGTTTTTAGACTGTAATAAATGACCTTTTCCCAAAAATAGCTAGCCTCCTCAAGGTCCTGGAAACCTTGTTTCCAAAATTCCTTGGATACTTACTCTATCCCTAACGCCCTCCCAACTTGAAAATATATAATGGACCATTCCTCATGATGGTGGTGCATCTCTTTTTGTCCATGGATCTTGTTCCTGTGCTTTAAGAAAACCACCTTTTTGCACCAATGGCATATCAAGACTTCTTTCTTGGACATTGGCTTTGAACCCTAATGTCTTTCCTACATCAAAAAAACAGGAAAGATAAATTTTATAGTAAGAAGAAGTTGAAGATAAGTTTACAGCATAAAATTCTGTGAGTGGATGCATAAGCTGATACTGGAAACCTATGAAAACTTAGTTTTGTGACCATGTATGTGTTCACACAGTTGTGTGCACAGATGAGATAATTTAAATGTGCTCTTCATATAGTAGGACCTCTATTAATAGTTCTTGAATAGAAACAAGGATTTAAGGATAAAAAGATAACAAAATTTTTGCCTGAGTCACGTAGTTTCTTGCCTAGATTTGGGGAATGCCTCTGAATATCTGAATAACTTATCTCAATCTGAATCAAATCATAATTTAATACAATGTATCCCAATGTATTATTTGTGGGATGCTTATTTTAAAAAGAGCTCCATGGTGTATTAGTTTTCTATGGCTGATGTACAAATTACCACAAACTTATGGCTTAAAACAATACAAATTATTACATAACAGTTCTGGAGGTCAGAAATCTGATGTGATCTCACTGGACCACAATCAAGTTGTGAGGAGGGCTGTGTTCCTTCTTGAGGCCTGAAAATAGAATCCCTTTACTTTCCTTTTCCAGCTTTTAGAGGCTGCCTATAGTCTTTGGAACACAGTCCCGTTCCATCTTCAAAGCCAGCAATGGCCAGCTGAATCATTAGCACACTACATCACATTGATATAAACTCTCCTGCCTTCCACTTTCATGTACAAGGACCCCTGTGATTACCTGGGACTACCTGGATAATCTAGTATAATCTCCCTATCTTAAAGTCAGCTAATTAATAACTTTAATTATATCTGCAACCTTAATTTCCCTCTGCCACTTAACATAACATATTCACAGATTTGGGATTAAGACATGGACATCTTGCAGGGGAGGAGTTATTCTGCCTACCATCCATGGTCATACTTCTTAGAGTGTATTAGAAATTACAATGCATAGCAGCATAATGAACCATAAAACATCACTGCCAGCTGTGATTGTTCTAACTGGGCTTTACAGAAGGGTACTGGGCTGGGGAAGTTCAAGGAAATGACTCATCTCCTTTTGATGACCTCGACCAGATAGTGGTACCAGCAATAGAGTAGCTAGCATAACAGTACATAATAGAAAGTCTGAAAATAAATCCATGCATTTTTAAGAATTTAACATAGTTTTCGGTTTTCATGTGACACATTTTTCCATACTTTGTGCACTAATATCCCTAAGGTACTCTACATCCACCAAATATGGGCTTTTATGTATGTGTAAGTCACAAACTCCTTTGTCCTAGAGCATACCTCTAGTTAATAATATGGTTTGGGGAACACTGTCGTCATGTTTGCTTAAAGAAATTTTTGGTGTTTGGCATGTTTAAAAAATTGTCTTTAGGCTATTATAATGAAGTAAAAATAGAAAAATGGAAATGCTGATATTAGTGATAATATATTAAAGATGTTATTGGAAATTTTCAGATAGGCCAAAAGTGTTGCATCTTTCTTTTCTATGGTGTGCTTATTGGGTTTAAGCTCATCAATTGTCTGGTTAGTTGTTGTTAGTATAATAAAATTAAAGATAATATACTGAATCAGAGAATTATACTATAGAACATTTTTCTTGTCTCTACAAGACTGGGCACAGTAGAGAAATGGAGAAAATAGTTCATTAAAATTATAGATTGGGTATCAAAAATGATTTTACCCTCATATTTTTTCATATTACTTATTATCCCAATAATTTTCCTGTATACCACGTTAATTTCCAAGTGGATCAGAGATACAAATGGATAAAAGTAAGGGGATTAAAAAAAAAAAAAAACTACACAACATTATAAGTACTAGAAGAAAACATGAGTGAATCTTCCATAACCTGGAATTTGGGGAAATATTTCTAAATATGATTCAAAAACCATGAGCAATAAAAGAAAAGAGCAATAAATTTAATTCCAGAAAACTGAAAAAGTGTGTATTGCTAATTAAACAGAGTAAAAAGACAAATTAAAACCTTTGGGGAAATATTTGCAATTAATCATGGACATGAACTAATAATCTCTAAAATATAAAGGCTTCTGAAAATAGAGCAAAATGTTCCATGAAAATATTCTAGTGAAATGAACAGAGAGTTCACAGAAATAGAAAATCAAGTGGCTCTTAACCATATGGAAAAATGCTTAATCTCATTTATAACAAAAGAAATGCAAATTAAAAGTACCATTAGACCTTCTTTCACCCACCAGATGGGCAAAAATCCAAAGTCTGACAGCATACTTAATTGAAAAGGCTATGGATAAAAGACACTTCTATATACTGCTTGCGAGAATTGCAGATGATCTATGAAGGAGGATTTTCCAAAATCTAGCAAAATTATCTCTGTATTTACCCTTTTGATCCAGTAGTTACACTTGTAAAAATCTATTATGACCAAAACATGGGCAAACATTTAGAAAGATGCACAAGACTATTGCAGCACTAGCTTTAACAGAAAAGACAAGAAACAATCCCAATATCTATTCATAGGGGGGCTAGCTGTTCAAACTTTTGCATATCTGTACATGGAGTACTTTAAATAGAATGAGAAATATCTTTCTATACCATTATAATGGTTTCCAGGATATATTGATGAGAACAAAAACATGGTGGTAAAAGTATGCTAATGTTTAAAAAAGAGAAGATATGTATGTTTGTTTGTTTGTCTACAAAACAATGAAAAGATAACCATAAAACCAAAGTAAAAAAAAATTAAAAAGTTTACAAATAGTCTGAGGGAAGAAATAGGGTGGAAGAGACAGACTTCTTTAAACATGCCTTGTTTGGAAGATTTGACTTCCAAAAATTTAAAAATTTTACATTACTATAAAGGAAACTTTAATGAAAAAGCAGTCTCTTAACATCTTAACAAGATGGCAGAAAGAAACCCAATTCTATCTTCAGTTGACCTAATCTTGTAGAGCACCATTCCAAATGACTTCAAAGCTGAGTAATTTGACTGTGTATTACAAGTAAGATGTACTCTAAGGAGAGAAAGAATTGCAGAAAATGTTTTAAAGCTATTTTCAAAACTATTTTTTTTTTTTGGTGGCAATGGTGCTATAGTTATTCTGAGACTGTTTATGCATTGTGTGAGATAGAGCAAATAAGTAATTAGATCAACATCATTAAAAACCAAGCTTCTCATCATGAAGGAAAATAGATAACTTGTGTAAACATATAGTCCTGAATTTAATATGGATGCATCCATATGTCCTACCAATATATCATTTAATAAAATAAATACTTTGTAGATTGGTCTTCTGAAAAAGCCAAGAAACAATTATCAACACATTTGAGCCTCATCAGCACCCAGATTGGGTCTTTGAAATACCATTTTTCCAACTAAAGAAACTAGGTTTTTGCAGGAAACAACTGAATTCATGAATTCAGGAACTGTACAAGGGAAATGTCGCGACTGTTGAACCTGACAGAATGGAAGTGATCAAACAGGCTCCCAATACTAGAAGGAACCAGTAGTTAACCCGAATTAGTTCCCACTGAACAAAGATGGGATATTCAGTTGGAATGGAAATATTTGGTGTATCAAATATGCAAAAAAAAAATCTTTGTGATTTCTGGATGCTAGAGAAGAACTCACTATTTTGAAAATTAGTAAATGGAGAGATCCAAATACTTACCCAGACTTCTCATTATTATCTGCACCTTACAGTATTCAAATAATTGATGAAACCAAGCTTCTTCTTATGTATTCCAGCTCATAAATGAAGAAGAAAGTGGTAGAATTAGAATATTATCAGTGCTAGATTGGTAATGATCACCAATGGTTACTGTTATTAAAAAATAGACAATAAATATGCATTTCCTGATGGAAACACATAAAACCACATATAAAATAGTCATGGGATACACATGAAAAACTGACTCTGAATCTTAACATTCTTTTATATCTCATTATGGAGAGACAATCAGCAAAATTCAGATTGTAGGGAAATTCTATATGACAGAAGAGCCTGTTTCTTGAACAACAATAAAATATACAAAGGTAAAAACCCAGAATATTGAAGGTGAATCTATAAAGAGACAAAACATAAATCAATAAACTGCCATGTGGGCAGTTTTTGAGTCAGAAATCAAGTACACACATTTTTTTTTTTTTAAAGAAAGAAAGCAGTTGGGGACTTGTGAAGAATGATTATTGAAAATCAAGAAAATATTTTACATTATTTTAAGGAGAGAGTGGCTTTGGATTTAATATAAACACAAGAGCCCTAAATAGGAGTTTAAAAATTACTGAAGCTTGGTGGTGGGTATATCAGGTTTATCATATTATTTTCCCTGTGTCTGCTTGTGTTTTTAAATTTCCATAATAAAAAGTTGAAAATGTTTCCATTAATTCAAATTTGTGTCATTACTAAGAGCAACAAGAACTCCTTTATCAAGAAAAGAATTTTGATGTTCGACTTTTCTTGATTAATATTTCAAGGAATTTAATAAGATATCATTAAAGTTAGAAACTCAATTACCCGCTCAAGCTTAACACTGGCAAATTTTCTTCCCAATCAATTTCCTCTGCTTCATAAAAGTTGTTTCAAGTAAACTGAGAGAACTAGAAATTATAACTGATAGATAAGAAATAATTTTGGAAATTTATTTTGTACTTTAGTTTCACCATTAATTGAGGCTTTTGGAAATTGCATACACATTAACACTAAAAATTTTTAGAAAAACTGGACACATGTTTCATATTTAGAGATCTTACCACTATTTTTAGTTTTCAAAGTATCCTCTCCTTGTACTCAATCCTATATTACTTCATTGAGTAGAACATTTTTATATGATAAAGTTGGAAAATCAAGTCAGTGAGCAAGGAATTGATTATACTTTGGTATATTGTTTTAATAGGCTAATTACTTGGAAAAATAAATTTATAATTTATAAATTTATAAATATACTCTATATAAAATTAAGTATATGTAGATTAAATATTTAAATATCAAACATGAGACCATAAAAGTATTATAACAGAAGATATTAATGGATGTTTCTGTAACCTATGCTGAAGAATGACTTGCTCATGTGATATCAAGTCAGAAACTACATAAAAAGATTGACAGATTGAGGATATAATTTTTAAATGAAAATATCACCCAAGACTCCTTCTTCCTTAGTTAATGAGCAACAGGTAAATATTTAAAACATATGCTATTGGGGCACCTGGGTGGCTCAGTTATTAAGCATCTGTCTTCACTCAGGTCATGATCCCAGGGTCCTGGGATCGAGTCCCACATCAGGCTCTCTGCTAGGCAGGAAGCCTGCTTCTCCCTCTCACACTCTCCCTGCTGTGTTCCCTCTCTCGCTGTGTCTCTCTTGTCAAATAAATAAATAAAATATTAAAAAATAAAACATATGTTATTGAGATTAATATTCTTAATATATTGAGCATTTATGAATGAATGAGAAAAATATAATTTTTCTGAGAGAAAAATGGACCAAGGACACTTGCAAATGATGCACAAATAAAGAAATACAAATCAGCATTATACACATGAAAAAAAATTCAGAGACTTGGTTGTAATAAAATAAATGCAAATTAATGCGAACTTGAGATGACACTTCCTCATCTATCAAATTGGCAAACACAAAGCGTTTGATTGGACAGGTGTGTGGCACTCCAGTACTACATACTGTTTGGGAAAGAGAACCCAGCTATCCTCTCTGGAAGCAGTTTGACTATATTAAGACCCTTAACATTTGTATAACCTTTTACATGGAAATGTTTTACTCTAAAAATTTATTCTTAAAAAATAACAAATATGGAAACACTAACATAAATGTTCATGCAGCATTGTTTATAATTACAAAAAAGGAGTAAGCAATTTGAAATCCAGGAATGAGGGATTTATTCTACGCCTTGGTAGATACAGATGCTAAAGAGTGCTCTAATGACATAGAAAGATAGTGAAAGCTATGGTTAAGGGGGAAAAGAAGGGTTCAGGGCATTTTATGTATTTTATATATATATATATACACACACATATATACACATATACAGACACACATATATATACACATATTTTATATATATAAAATATATATGTAATATGAAAATATATATAAAATATGTATTTTTATATATGTAAAAATATACACATATATCACTCTGCATTTAACATGAAATATATAACTTCTGCAATAAACAAATGTTAAGATGTTTCTTGTATTTGAAGAGTTTCTGGTAAGAAGAATGTATGCTGAGTTTCTGGTAGGAAGAACATATATGTAAAATGTGACAATAGGAAAGATCCTTCAAGACATTGTAATGCTTATTATTGTGGAGGCTGAGTGACTGATGCGTGAACTGAAGCTCCAGAGGCAGAACACAGAGTGGTTAGGTAATCTGCATGATGCAAGCTCATATCTGATTTTAACATATCACAAAACAAAGACATGTAATAACTTCTGTATTTGGTGGGTGGAACATGGGTAGATTTTTACACACACACACACTAAAAGAGCCAAAAACTTCCTGCCAAGGAAATTTGGGGCAGATAATGAGGAAAAACTAATGTTTACACACTGATCAATACCAGCACCCATTAACTAAGGGACTTATAACACTTTGATGCAAACATCAAGTGAAACATAATGATTACAGGTTGAAATGATTTATTGGGTTAACTAAAACATAGTATTAAAAATTAATTCTATCCACTTATTTTTACCTTATTGAAGAGATGAGGATACTGGAAAATTTAATATTAGGCACATGGCATGCATTATATTTCTGTTGGACAGTGCTGTTGTGTACTATATTAAGTTCTAATTATGTCATACACCTGCTCACAATCCTTCAATGTCTTCCTGTTACTGTTAGGATAGAGACCAAAATCCTTAACATAGCCTATAAGTCCCTAAGGCGTCTTACCTTGGCCTGCCTTACCATTACTACCACTTCCTGGGTCTTTTGCTTTCTGAGTTCCAACCAGTTGCCTTCTTTCAGTCTTCCAACGTAGGATTTTTCTAGCTGCATATTGAGACTTAATAGTATGCCATGAAATAAATTTAGTGAATTGAGACCAACATCAAAAACCAGAATCAAATGGAATCAAATGGAAAATACAAAAGCAAAAAGTGTAAACATTATTTTATGTAAATGCTTATAATTTTGTATGTTTGTTCACCGGATTATGTTGTCAAATCTATTTCTCATTAAAGTAAAAAAAAAAAAGTTTGAGAAATAGTACTGTAACCCAGGGTTTCTCAACTTTAGGACTGTTGACATTTTGGTTGGATAATTATTGTGGAGAGCTAGCCTATTTTTACAGGACAGTTAGCAGCATCTCTGGCCTCTACCCATTATATGCCAGTAGCATATCCAGCCTCTATTATGACAACTTAAAATACCTCCAGACCTTGACAAATATCCCCAGTTGAGGACTATTACTCTAACTTATCATTTTGATCTACAACAAAGCTTTTTCACAAACTGTTCTATCTTACTGAAAGGGGCTTCTCACCTCTCCTCTTCTCTCCTCTCCCAGTATCTTTCAGATCTCAGCTCAATTACATGCTCCTTGGGAAAGTCTTTCCTGAGTCCTCTAGGTAGGTCTCATCCTTCTAATACATGTTCTCATAAAATCATATGCTCTATTTCAAGCACTTACCAATTTGTAATTTTATATTTACTTCTGTGATTATTTGATTAGTATCTGCTTTACTTGTAAGGCTGTTAGTTCCAAGAAGTCAAGTATCATGTCTGAGTTTGTCACAATACAACAGCAAACAAATATTTAATTAGTGTCTACTCTGTATTGGTTCTGTACTAGATGCTAGGTATATATTAGGCAGCCAAAAAAGCAAAATCCCTGCCCTCAAGTGCTTGACAGTCTTATGGGGAAGAAAAATACAGAAACACACCAACATTTAAGTATTAAAATGGAAATGTGCTAAAATGAAGATATGTTTTGAGTTGTAAGGAAAAGGAAGTGCTGGGGATGTGAATGTGAATTTGAAGTGCCGGAAGGACACAGACACATGTGAGCAGGAAAAAGAACATTCCAAGAACAGGTATCATTTACTTAAAAGCCTTATAACATATTCTCAGAAGGTTTTTAAAAATCATTCTACTGTGAAGGGAATGCATCAGAGGAAATTAAAAGAAAAGAAGAGGACATCACCTTGGAAGTCATTTGGTCCAGGTAGGAGACTGCTGGTGTCTTGGATTAGGGGTTGTTTTAGTGGAAATGGAAGGGAGTGTATAAAATATAAGTACTTACTAAGTACTAGTATGCCAATTACCTGATTTGACATGCTAAGTGCTTGGTAACTATTTGCTGATTTAATATCTATTGAGTGAAGTCATTCAACATTTACTAGCAAATACATCAACATTTTAAGAAATTAACACAATTTTTATTCTTGTCGTCATATCTGCCTATTAAAGTTCAGTTCAAATTCTGTATTGTTTATAAAGAATTTCCCCATATTCTCAAATTAATCTCTGTTTTCACAGCTATGTTCTTACAGAAAATTCATTCTAGCTCCTGCAACAATTATCATTGTCTACCTTAAAAAAGATACTGTGTGTTCATCTGCCCAACTATGAAGGCTGATAATTTTTTATCATTTTAATTCTGATATAATAGATTATGCATAGGAGATACTAAATAATGTTGGTTGAATGGAATGAACCCCATAAAAAAATCACTTGGGAAAATTTAGTCTTTTAAACTTTTGCGTTGATGACTCTTTCAGTCAGAAATAATCTCCCAATGGATAGGAAATTATTTACACTTTTATTTGAAGTTAAAGTTTATTTTGAAAAAGCAGTGTTTTAACGTGTCTCAATCCCAGGAATACCAAAAGCAGGTTTCATTAATACAAACAATTTTTGATGGTTTGCTTTGCCATGGAAGCTAAGGGAACATACATATTTTCATTTTACAGTGATGATTAGCTAGGAATAGAATTGCTGAGTCATAGGGTTATGTATGTTTACCTCCGCAAGACTAAAGTTAAACTACTAATCTTTTTTCAAAGATATTTACCAGCTTATGTTCTTACCAGTCTTGCATGAAAGTTTCTGTTTCTCTACTTCCTTGTCAAGTCTCACTATGCCAGTCATATTAATCTTAGCCATTTTACTGGGCTTGAGTGGTATCTCACTGAAGTTTTAATTTGAAGTTTCCTACCGACTAATGATGTTGAACACTTTGTTGTATCCTTATCACACATTCATTGATCTTCCTTTCTGAAGTGTCAGTTTGGGCCTTTTGCCAAATTAAAAAAAAATTATTTTCTAGCTTTCCTGAAATATAATTGGCATATAATATTGTGTACGTTTAAAGTGTATAATGTGGTGATTTGATACGTGTGTACATTGCACAATGATTATTACAAGAATATAAGTTAACACATCCATTACATCACATAATTATTTTTTTTTGCTGAATATTTAAGATCTACGGTACAGTATTGTCAACTATAATCACCATAACTTACTCATCTTATAACTGAAATTTGTACCTTGGACCAATGTCTCTTCATTTTTTCCATTCCCCAGTCCCTAATAACCATGAATCTACTCTCAATTTCTATGACTTTGGCTTTTTTAGATTCCATATGTAAGTGAGATCATACACTATTTGTCTTTATTTTTCTGTTTCACTTAGCAGAATGCCCTCCAAGTCAATCCATATTTTACAAATAATAGGATTTCCTACTTTTTATGGCTTAATAATGTTCCATTGTGTATTTATATTCTAATTTCCTTATCCATTCATCTATCAATGGATGCTTATGTTGTTTCCATATCTTGGCTATTGTGAATGATGCTGTAGGAGTGCAGGTATCTCTTCAAAATAGTGATTTCATTTCCTTTAGATATATACCCAAAAGTGGGACTGCTGGATCTTGGAGTAGTTCTAATTTTTGGAGGCATTTCCATACTGTTTTCCACAGTAGGGTACTTAGTAGGGTACTAAGTCACATTCTTACCAATAGTGCATGAGGGTCCTTTTTCTCAATTTCCTCACTAGCACTCATCTCTTATCCTTTTACAGCAGTTGTTCTAATGAGTGAAGTAATATCAATCCTGGGGTTTTGATTTGCATTTTCCTGGTGATTAGTGATATTGATCACCTTTTCATGTACTTTTTGACAATTTGTGGGGCTTTTTTTTGATGTCTATTCAAGATATTTGCCCAAGACCTTTGTACAATATAGTGATTCAACAGTTCTGTACATCACCCGGTACTCATCACAACAATGCTCTCCTTCATCCCCATCACCTATTTCACCCATGCCCCCATCCACCTCCTCACTGGTAATGATCAGTTTGCTCCTCTGTAGTTAGGAGGCTATTTCTTGGTTTGTCTCTGTCTCTTCTTTCTTTCCTTTGATTGTTTTTATTTCTTAAATTAAACATGTGAGTGAAATCTTTCTCTGTCTTTGTCTTTCTCTGGCTTGACTTATTTGTCTTTCTCTGATTTGACTTATTTCACTTATGAATATAGACTCTAGCCCCATTCACATTATTTCAAATGGCAAGATCTCATTCTTTCTTTATGGTTGAATAATATTTCACTATTCTTTATCCATTTGTTAACCAATGGACACTTGGGCTGCTTCCATATCTTGATTATTATTAATAATGCTGCTATAAACATGGGTGTGCATGTATCCTTTTGAGTTAGTGTTTTTTATTCTTTGGGTAAATACCCAGTAGTGCAATTAATTTCTGGATCATATAGCAACTCTATTTTTAAATTTTTTTTAAAGATTTTATTTATTTATTTGACAGAGAGAGAGATCACAAGTAGGCAGAGAGGCAGGCAGAGAGAGAGTGGGAAGCAGGCTCCCCACCGAACAGAGAGCCTGATGCGGGGCTGGATCCCAGGACCCCAAGACCATGACCCGAGCTGAAGGCAGAGGCCTTAACCCACTGAGCCACTCAGGCGCCCCTATTTTTAAATTTTTGAGGAACCAATTGGCTGTGCCAATTGGTAACTGCACCAATTTGCATTCGAAACAGTGCAAGAGGGTTCCTTTTTCTCCACATCATCATCAACACCTGCTGTTTCTTGTGTTGTTGATATTAACCATTCTGACATGTGTGAGGTGATATCTCATTATAGTTTTGATTTTCATTCCCCTGATGGTAAGTGATGTTGAACATATTTTTATGTCTGTTGGTCTGTTGGTCTTCTTTGGAGAAGTACCTGTACATTTTATCTGACCATTTTTTAAACGAATTATTTATTTCTTGAGTGTTGAGTTGTATGAGTTCTTTATATATTTTGGATACTAATCCTTTACCAGATATGTCACTTGCAAATATCTTCTTCCATTCAGTAGGTTGTCTTTTAGTTTTGTTGATTGTTTCCTTTGCTGGCAGAAGGTTTTTTTTTTTTTTTTTAATGTTATCCTAATAGTTTATTTTTGCTTTTATTTCCCTTGCCTCAGGAGACATATCTAGAAAAAAAGTTGTTATGGTTGATGTCAAAGAAGTTATTGCCTGTGTTCTCTCCTAGGATTTTTATAGTTTCAGGTCCTACATTTAGGTCTTTTGTCCATTTCAAATCTATTTTTGTATATGGTGTAATGTAGTGGTCCAATTTCTTTTGCATGTTGCTGCCCAGTTTTCCCAATACTGTTTGTTGAAGAGACTGTGTTTTTTCTCATTGGCTATTCTTTTCTGCTTTGTCAAAAATTAATTGATTATATAATTGTGTGTTCATTTCCAGATTTTCTATTCTGCCCCATCGATCTATGTATATTTTTGTGCCAATTTCACACTGTTTTGGATTAACACAGTTTTGTAATATAACTCAATGTCTTGAATTGTGATGCCTCCAGCTTTGCTTTTCTTATTCGAAATTGCTTTGGCTAGTTGGGATCTTTTGTAGTTCCATAAAAATTTTTGAAATTGGGGCACCTGAGTGGCTCAGTGTTTTGTACACATTTACTCATTTATTCTTCTGTATAATCTCAAGAGGTTGATATTATTATCTCTACTTTATAGGTGATGAAGTTAAGGCACAGAGAGTTTATTAAGTTGTTTGCCTAATGTCACACAACTGTAATCATACCCAGACAATCTGTCCCCAGAATCTATACACAGCTTCTCAGAGTAGGCACTTAACAACTATTTTTTAATGGCAATATATTTATTAGCATATTTCAACAAAAATATGTTGTCTTTGTAAAAGGTACAATTGGAAATATTGATTATATTACCAAGGCTTTGACTAGACTTCCATATTTGCTCAGGTTCTTGTACCTGCCAAGAAATGACATTTTTTCTTTTCTTTTCTTTTCTCTCTCTTTCTCTCTCTTTTTAAGAAAGTGACCTTCCTTACTCCTTACTAGTAAGGATGCTTGGCCTGTTGTAACCAAGATATCAGGCTGATACATTTCCAGGGGACTTTATTGACTCCATAAAGTCAATTTTAGTATTTTAAGCTGTTTGGTCATATCTGAATCGATGGATGTCTCTCTCAAATATAACAAACATTTTTTTAAAGAACGGTATGCCAGGCTTTGAGCTAGGTATTCCACAAGTTGTCTTCACTCCTCACAAAGCATATGTGTCAGAAAGCAACCATTAGGTAGGAAGGCCACTGTTGGACTTGAAAAGTTTCTTTTTAATCTAGCAAAATGTTTCAATGCTGCATATATTAAAAGCATTCTATTCATTTCTTTTTTTTCCCACATTTCTATATATGACCCTCACATATAAGTAACTTCTGTTGCTCAGTGTTTCACCTTTGTCCAATAAGGTTTGAGTCAAAACCCCCAAAATGTATCATTCTATTCTTTTGAGAAGAGGGAAATGTTAAATTTGCATGGTTGCATGGGGAAAAAAAAAAGAAGATACACAAATCAATTATATGTTTTTAGTTGATTCATATTATAGCCTATTTCTTTTTATCTTTTGTACCTTCATACTACTAATGAATGAGAATTAATTCATTAAAAAGACAAAATGGGAAATCATAAGTAATTTCTTATCCTCCAAAGATAATTTATTTTAACTTTCTCAATTCTGCTTTTTCAAGAACCAAATTCTACATCAGATGCCATCTGCTAACTAAATGATTTGATCATCTATGCTAGGAGTTGGCAAATACAGCTTGCAAGTTGATTCTGACCTGCTACCTATTTTTATAAATAAAGTTTTATTGGAGCACAGCCACACTACTACATTTATGTATCATCTATGCTGCTTTTGCATTCCAATGGCAGAGTTGAGTTGCTGTGACAGAGACAGTCTGGCCTGCAAAGCCTAAATTATTTACAATGTGGCCATTTTCAGGAAAAACATTTCTTCCCCTAAACTCTGGTCTGTGAAGATGATACCAGTTGCTGAACTTCTGATAACAAGTAACGTGTTCTGAATGTTCTTTATGCTGTTGTCAATATTTCATTTCATCTTAGAAATCATTACTCACAATACATGTTCAGAGAAGGGCCAAGTGAAAACCCAGTGAACAGAGCTCCTAGTCCCAGTAGATAACCAAAGCCTACATACATGAGGTCAATTAACCTCACTCTTAAAAGATGACCATCAATATAAAACTTACTATTAAACATTTCTGTTTTATTGTGCTCTGTCAGGCACTAGTTCTATTTCTACTTATTCCTGCTTTATAGTAGTTCCCAATCTAAGATACGCAACACTGAAACAGAGTTCCATTTTACAGTCTAAATAAGATTAGTATTTGAACTGCTAATAAAAAAAGAAGAAATCAGAATTCCTTTGCAACTAATTTTGTTATCTACTTGCATTAAACATTTTGATGGAAATTATAAATCACAAAACTTTAAGAAAGGGAATTGTAATGAAATTTGCTTACCAGGAAGTTGTGTCAAAGAGTTTGCTTTAAAAGACATCTATTTAAATTTGGGTGAGGTAAAAGGGTGAATAATTTTAGACATTCTTTTCTTAATAGCCACAAGTCAAGCTTAATTAAGGAGACAAAATATTGGTTTGCAAAGATAAACAGAATTGATGCTTAATGTTGCTTTTTTTTTTTTTCCTCTGAGTTCAACATACCAGCTGGCTTGAACTGTGGGTGACATGCATAATTAAAACTGGAAAAAAAGACTAGAGAATCTTACTTATTTGGCTTTCTGTTCCTTTTTATGTTGCCCATATCACAACCCTGCCATCATCTCTGCATAATAAATCAAGTAGAAATTACTGCTGATATGATGAATATTTTATTTTTTCCATTTTGACCATTGCTCTGTCTTCTGCAAATATGAGGATAAATTAATGAAACAAGTCACTAAAAGCAGTAAGTCCTATTAACTACTTAGATGATCATGAAGAGAAAAAAATTCAATATTTGAAGTTGATATACTAACATTTTAGCTATTTTGACTGAACTGATCAATATGCAATCAAGACAATACTGTCAAAGAACCAGATTTTTTTCTTGATTTTTTATCATGAAAAATTTCAAACATGCAAGAAAACTGAACAAAAATAAATGCCCATCACCAGGATTCAGCAATTGATAATGGTCATATTTGCAGTTGCTGACTTTATCGTTGGTATTCCTAAATCTAGAATAGTCTTGTAGCAATTAATTTATTTAGGTCAATTACATTGACTTTTTTAATTAATTAATTAATTAATTTAATTTTTATTAACATATAAATCTTGCCATTTGCAACAATGTGGATGGAACTAGAGGGTATTATACTACATGGATTTTTTTAAAAGACCAAGTAAATTTTCTCTAGATTGTCCCACATTTTGAAAGTATCTGTTTCCTTTTGGCATTCTTACTGTTTTTCTCTATCCCCTATTTCTGGAAAACTAGAAGGTGTGTCTAAAGATGAGATTCACAATAAATATTTTGAAAGACAGTATTTCATAGGTGATGGTATGTACTTTGCTTTGTATCATAGGCACACGATATCAGGTTATTCCAGTACTAGTGGTACTAAATTTGATCACTCATTAGATTTGATGACCAGTGCCCTCTCCATTGTGAGACATATTTTCCTTTGGCAACATGTGTATATCTTATATTTCATCAACTATTGCCTAATGATTTTAACCTCTTTAGAAATAATCTTTTCCTGGATTACTGATTTAATGGAGGTGGCCAGGAAACATGATTTTATAATACTATTATATTTTATATCCTTATTAACTGATATTCTTTTGTGAAAAAATGCTTTTTCTCCTAAAAATTGATCACCTCCTTCCCTTTAATTACCAGCTGTCAGAGTAAGGAATTAATAGCAAGATGGCTATATATTTCCAGTTTATCCTCAACAATCCTGGGTATATCTCTTTCTCCAGCATAAATATTATTATGCTCCCATCCAGTTTAAAAAAATTAGACTGAATAATAAATTATGAGATCATTCCATGTATTAGTCATCTTGAATTTCTCTGTCTCTCTATCTCTCTCCTTCATTATGAGAATTCTATGTTTATTTATTTGATGTTTCACAAAAAATATGTTTGATATTTAAATCTTTTATATTCAAAGAATTATTAAAATTATCCTACTTGATACTCAAACCTTCTTTTTCTCTCATTCCAAATTTTATGTATATTTCAGTACATTATACTTCCCCTGAGTAGCCAGTTATTTGTGTGTGCGCGCGCACACACACACACACACACACACACATATATGAGTTTTTAATTTGAATTTTAGTTAGTTAACATACAGTGCAATATTGGTTTCTGGAATAGAATTCAGTGATTCATAATTTATGTACAACACCCAGTGCTCACCACAAGTGCCCTCTTTAATACCCATCACCCATCTAGTGCAGCCCCCACCCTTCTCCTTCTATCAACCCTCAATTTGTTCTCTATCTTTAAGTGTCTTATATTTTGTTTCCTTCTCTCTTTTTTCCTGTTTTCCCATATGTTTATCTGTTTTCTTTCTTAAGTTCCACATATGAGTGGGCTCATATGATATTTGTCTTTCTCTGATTCATTTCACTTAGCATAATACACTGTAGCTCCACCCATGGCATTGCCAATGGCAAGATTTCATTTCTTTTGATGGCTGAGTAATATTCCATTATATCTATCTATCTATCTACACATACATAAACACAACACATCTTCTTTACTCATTCATCAGTTGCTGGATACCAAGCTTTTTCTATTGTTTGACTATTATTGATAATGCTGCTATAAATACTGAGGTGCATGTACCCCTTCAAATCTGTATTTTTGTAGTCTTAGGGTAAATACTTAATAGTGCAGCAGTGCAATTTCTGGATCACAGAGTAGCTCTATTTTTAACTTTTTGAGGAATCTCCATACTGTTCTTCAGAGTGGCTGCACTAGTTTGAATTCCCACCAACAGTGTAGGAATGTTCCACTTTCTTCACATTCTTGAAAACTCCTGTTGTTTCTTGTATTGTTAATTTTAACCATTCTGACAGGTGTTAGGTGGCATTTCATCATGGTTTTGATTTATATTTCCTTGATGATGAGTGATGTTGAACATCATTTCATGTGCCTATCAGCCATCTGGATGTCTTCTCTGGAAAAGTGTCCATTCATACCTTTTGCCCATTTCTTAACCAGATTATTTGGTTTTTGGATGTTGAATTTGGTAAGTTCTTTATAGATTTTGGATACTAACTTTTTATAAGATATATCATTTGCAAATATCTTCTCTCATTCTGAAATCTGTCTTTTAGTTTTGTTGATTTTTTTTCTTCACTGAGTGGGAGCTTATTATCTTAATGAGTTCCCAATAGTTCATTTTTGCTTTTGTTTCCCTTGCCTCCAGAGACATGTCTAGTAAGAAGTTGCTATGACTGAGGTTAAAGAGGTTGCTGCCTGTGTTCTTCTCTAAGATTTTCATGGTTTCCAGTCTCATACTTAGGTCTTCTATCCATTTTGAATTTATTTTTATGTATGATGTAGTTTCATTCTTCTTCACGTTGTTGTCCAGTTTTCCTAACACCATTGTTGAAGAGACTTCTTTCCGTTGGATATTGTTTTCTGCTTTGTCAAATCTTAGTTGACCATAGAGTTGAGAGTCCATTTCTTGGTTCTTTATTCTGTTGTATTTGATCCATGTGTCTATTTTTTGTGCCAGTACCATACTGTCTTGATGACTACACCTTTGTAATATAGCTTGAAATCTGGAATCATGATGCTTCCAGTTTTGTTTTGGTTTGTTTTGTTTTGTTTCCTTTTTTAGGATTGCTTTGGCTATTTAGGGTCTCTTGTGGTTCCATACAAATTTTAGGATTGTTTGTTCTAGCTCTGTGAAAAATTCTGGTGGTATTTTGATAAGGATTCCCTTAAATTGTAGACTGTTTGGGGTAACATAGACATTTAAACATTGCTTGTTCTTCCAATAAGTGAGCATGAAAAGCAATGTTTTTCTATTTTTTTGTGTCCTTTTCAATTTCTTTCCTAAGTGTTTTATACATTCCAGAGCATAGATCTTTTACCTCTTTAGCTAAGTTTATTCCTAGGTATCCTACTTTTTTTGGTGCAATTGCAAATGGGATTGATTCCTTGATTTTCTTTTCTTCTGCTTCATTATCGGTGTATAAAGATGCAACAGATTTCTGCACATCGGTTTTATATCCTGAAACTTTGATGAATTCGTGTATTACTTCTAGCAATTTTTTTGTGGAGCCTTCCAGATTTTCTACATAGAGTATCATGTCATCTGCAAATAGTTAAAATTTGATTTCTTTGCTGATTTGGATGCCTTTTATTTCTATTTGTTGTCTGATTGTTGAGGCTAAGAATCTCAGTACTATGTTAAATAGTAATGGTTAAGAGTGCACATCTTTGTCTTATTCCTGACCATAGGGAAAAAGCTCTGAGTTTTTCCCCATTGAGGATAATATTAGCTGTGGGTTTTTCATATATGGCCTTTATGATGGTGAGATATGTTCCATCTATCCCTAATCTGTTGAGGGTTTTTATCAAGAGTGGATACTGTATTTTGGCAAATGTTTTTTCTGCATCTATTGACAAGATCATATGGTTTTTATCATTTCTTTTAATGTAGTGCATCTCATTGATTGATTTGTAAATATTGAGCCACTCTGCCACCTAAAAATAAATTCCACTTGATCATTGTGAATAATTCTTTTAATGTACTGTTGCATTCAATTTGCTACAAATTTATTGAGAATTTTTGCATCCGTGTTCATCAGGGTTATTGGCCTGTAATTTTTTTTTTTTTTAAGTAGGGTCTTTGGTTTTAGAATCAAGGCAATGCTGGCTTCAAAGAATGAGTTTGGGGGGCGCCTGGGTGGCTCAGTGGGTTAAGGCCTCTGCCTTCGGCTCGGGTCATGATCCCAGGGTCCTGGGATCGAGCCCCGCGTCGGGCTCTCTGCTCGGCGGGGAGCCTGCTTCCTCCCTTCTCTCTCTGCCTGCCTCTCCGCCTACTTGTGATCTGTCAAATAAATAAATAAAATCTTAAAAAAAAAAAAAAAAAAAAAAAAAAAAAAAAAAAACAAAGAATGAGTTTGGAAGTTTTCCTTCTAGTTCTATTTTTTGGAAGAGTTTGAGAAAAATAGGTGTTAACACTTATTTAAATGTTAGGATTCCTCTGGGAAGTCGTCTGGTCAGGACTTCTGTTTCTTGGGAGGTTTTTTATTATTGATTCAATTTCTTTGCTGGTTATCAATCTGTTCAATTTTTTTATTTCTTCCTATTTGTTTTGGTAGTTTGTAAGTTTCTAGGAATTTGTCCATTTCTTGCAAAATGTCCAGTTTTTTGTGATGCTGTTTTTCATAGTATTCTCTTATAATTGGTTATATTTATGTGATGTTTGTTGTGAACTCTCTTCCTTCATTAGTGATTTTATCTACTTTCATCCTTTCTCTTTTCTTTTTGATAAGTCTAGCTAGGGGGTTATCAATTTTATTAATTCTTTTGAAAAACTAGCTTTTAGTTTTGTTGATCTTTTCTACTGGGTTTTTTGTTTGTTTCTATATTGTTTGTTTTTGCTCTCATCTTTATTATTTCCCTTCTTTTGCTGGCTTTAGGCTTTATTTACTGTTTCTTTCCTTTAGGAGGAAGGTTAGGTTGTGTATTTGAGACTTTTCTTGCTTCTTTAGGTAGATCTATATGGCAATATACTTCCATCTTAAGACTGCCTTTGTTGCATCTCAAAGGTTTTGGACTGTTGTGTTTTCATCATCATTTGCTTTTGTGTGCTTTTTTATTTCATCTTTAATTTCCTGATTAACCC